>NC_089803.1:35401600-36045975 GCF_029633855.1 Hoplias malabaricus
GGGAGCCTGACTTCATTCTTAGTTATATGCTCTGTATAATACAATAATTTACGTAATTTACTGTATAATACGATGATTAGAAAATCCTTTTTAATCCATATTCAATTGAATGCACTACAAAGACAAGATATTTAATGTTCAAATGAAAAAACTTTATTGTTTTTTTTTTGCAGATGTTCACACATTTTGAATTTGAGGCATTCCAAAAGAGTTGGGACAAGAGCAACAAAAGACTGGGAAAGTTGAGGAATGCTCAAAAAAACACCTGTTTGGAACATTCCACAGATGAACAGTTAATTGGAAACAGGTGAGTGTCATGATTGGGTATAAAGGGAGTATCCCCGAAGGGCTCAGTCGTTCGCAAACAAGGATGGGGCAACGTTAACCATTTTGTGAACAATGGCATGAGCAAATCATCCAACAGTTTTTGAACAACATATCTCAACATACAGTTGCAAGGAATTTAGGGATTTCATCATCTAAAGTCCATAATATCATCAAAAGATTCAGAGAAACTGGAGAAATCTTTGAAAGTGAGTAGCAAAGCCTAAAATCAACAATGAGTGCCCCTGATTTTCGAGCCCTCAAGTTGCACTGCTATGGCGTTACTTTTGCGCCACAATTCTGTGCTGGTGCGTGTGGATTTTGAGTTAGCAAGATTTCTTGAATGCACACTACAACCTACAAAGCTTGCTCTCCTGTCCTGCGCATGCGATGTCTCTGACCTGCACGCTCATTCCACACTTACAGCCATTAAGTGCCTCAGTTTCAGCCAATTTAATTTAATTTAAGTTTAGCCTGATTTTTCAGCACCTTTTTGAAACCCAAGGAAACCCACTCAACATTAAGTCCTCACACATGCTGCCAAGAAGTGGCAGCCAAACTCGCACATCGTACTCTTGACCAGGAATGACCATCCACTAGGAAGACTGCACTGGGCACTAGGGTTTCACCCAGGACAGAGCACCAATCCATACCTGGGCACAAACACATTAACTCACACACATACAGACATTCATTCACATACACACTAATTCAGACAAATGGGAGGTTATGTTTAGGGGGAAATTTGACAATACTCTCAGAAGAGAAACAGGTCAGTAATTTTATTTTATATTCATTGAATAGAAAAATGTTTATAATTTTTATCTGTTGCTTTTGGCCTTTATTTACCTTATTTTACTGAATCTGCAATGTACCTTTTCATTCTGTACCATTCCTTCTCACAAAGTTCAAAAGCCAGTATCTCTGATGGTAAGGGGGTGTGTTAGTGCCCATGGCATGGGTAACTTACACATCTGTGAAGGCACCATTAATGTTGAAAGGTACATACAGATTTTGGAGCAACATATGCTGCCATCCAAGCAACATCTTGTTCAGGAATGTCCTTGCTTATTTCAGCAAGACAATGCCAAGCCACATTCGGCACTTGTTACAACAGCGTGGCTTTGGAGTAAAAGAGTGCAGGTACTAGACTGGCCTACCTGCTGTCCAGACCTGTCTCCCATTGAAAATGCGTGGCGCATTATGAAGCGGACAATACGACAATGGAGACCCTGGACTGTTGAGCTAGTTGTACATCAAACAAGAATAAGAAAGAATTCCACCTACAAATCTTTAACAATTAGTGTCCTCAGTTCCAAAATGCCAATTGAGTGTTGTTAAAAGGAGGTAATGTAACACAGTGGTAAACAAGCCCCTCTCCCAACCTTTTTGGAATGTGATGCAGGCCTCAAATTCAAAATGAGTGAATATTTGCAAAAAAAACAATCCGTTTGAAAATTAATTATCTTGACTTTGTAGTGTATTCAATTGAAAAGTTGAAAAGGATTTGCAAATCATTGTATTCTGTTTTTTATTTATGTTTACATAACATCCCAAATTCATTGGAATTGGCATTGTAGTTATTGAAGGGAATATCTATGATTGTGGGAAATCCATGTTCTCTGGGTTGTTTACATTGAGAAGCGATGCATTTTTTAAGTTGGAATGGTATATTTCAAGGGGGGGGGTTTGTCTGTTTTTTCACTGGTGCAGCAGGTAGTGTCGCAGTTACACAGCTCATGGGACCTGGAAGTTGCGGGATCACCTCCCACTCCGGGTGATTGTCTGTGAGGAGTTTGTGTTCTCCCTGTGTGGGTTTCCTACGAGTGCTCCGGTTTTCTTCCCACGGTCCAAAAACACACGTTGGTAGGTGGATATATGAGTGAATTTGTGTCACCCTGTGAAGGACTGGCGCCCCCTCCAGAGTGTGTTCCTGCCTTGGGCCTGGTGATTCCAGGTAGGCTCCAAACCCACCGTGACCCTGATTTATATAAGTGGTTGCAGACAATGAATGAATGAATAAATTAATTACCACTAATGTATTTTTAAAACCAGATGTTTTAGCATTTTTGGTCTGTGTTTGTACTTTCAAGCAGTTGGTGCTCTTCCGAATTTAGAGTCAGTTCCATTTACAGCAAAATTGGCTACTGATCAGGAATAGAGCAATATTCTCCTCTCTGTTCATGCTTTTCAAAAATGTGGAAGGCTCTTCATTGTCTAGAAGAAATTTAATAGAATTTAATAAAGTTATTTATTTTTTTAATAGTGTTACAGTCTTAATTTGCGGTTTTGTTATTTCATGTAATTGATTTGCTATTACAAACCTCAGTTATGTCAGCAAAAATCTGACCAAATGACTCTGCTGACAGTAAAATATCCATACCATATTATTGTTACACAAACAAAGCTAACTCAGTGGTGTTTGTCTATTTACAGTGACCTATGGTGTTCTGTTACAGATGTAGGCTAATCTAGTGTTAAAATAATTGTTCTTAATATAAAAATAGTACTTCCTAAGCAAGGAATTGAACCCTACTTTGTGATGCTGGGAACAGAGGCGTAATCCTCTCTGTTATACCAACATCCTTAAAGTTTACAGTGAATTAAGAATGGGTTAAACACATCAAATTTCTTTCTTTATATGAAGGGGTAGTGGAGTGAAGGTGGTGGAAGTAACTGTAATGACACTAACACTGTGCTCAACTTTGCTTTGTGCAGCTCTCAGCAAAAGACAAGCCCATTAAGTGTGGGTTTAGCTCTGAGCAGAACTGAGCCTTTCTGTAATTTAAAGCATCGGCACATTTCCACACTGCATCTGGCTCTAAAAAATCCTGCAGGAAATCTTATTTGACTCTCTCTGCATGTGCCCTTTCACTTCAGAAATAAGAGGCCGGCTGTTAGTCGCATATTTTAAACAATGAATTCAGTCTGCATCAGTTTTTAGTCCACTATGTTCCATCTGCAATCAGCTAAGTTCCTTCTTGTATACAATTATATGAATCTTGCTGATAATGCAGTGCTTCTTTTCATGATTTATTTGGCGGAATAAGATTCAAATGGCACGCAGTAAACAATAAAAAAGACAAAAAGCCACCTTCCAGTATCACATTGTGATAAGAGTAACCTTTGCTGTGTTTAGACAAGCTGAGGGTCTTTCAACCTTTCTTTCTTCTCCATCAGTTAATACACAGATGCAGCTTATCACACATTTTTTGTTTACAGAATACTGTACATACACAGCCACAAAAATCTATTACTGTATGTATGTATTAGATGTACTAAAGTTTAATTTTTTTTTAAATATTATGTACAATTTCAATTTGCAGTTCAAACATTCTTTTGTTCTTTTGTCATTTTATGGTAGTAAATACTCACACATGCATTTGGATACAGTATTATCTCAGAGGACAGAACAAATTGATGCATATGCTTTGGATTGCATTTGTGATTGCTGTTACTGAAGACAGCACATTACTGAGGGAATTATAATACTGAAAATATTCAGTGAGGTTCCATAAGGTCTTTCATGTTAAAAAAAAGAAATCATAGCCTTTATTTATGCTCATAAATGTGAATGGTTTGGTCAGTGCTGTCCAGTTCCTGTTCATTAATGTTCAGAAGACTGTATGAATTATGTTTGAACCCATAATTACTAAAGCAGAAAAGGGGAAAGAGCATTATCAGCTGAGGTTGGATACAAAGCCGCATGTTTCCCATTATTTCCCTACATAATCTGCTTGATGTTGGAGGTTTGTCCATGCAGTTGTTGCTTTGAGGCCTTATTGAGGGATAAAATTATATAAATAAAAGTTTCTCATCTACAGACTGTTGAGTTTGTTGTATTGCGCCTATTCTGCACTTTTGCACTGATATTGACCACCTCCTGAATAAACACGCTGTCTCATAATTGCCCAGATATTTTAAGTAGGGTTTAAGTTGGTTGATGAAGCAGGCCACCCCATAATCTGGTCATCAGCAAACCTCTTTTTCTTGAACCCTTGACGACTGTAGTGGAAAGTATTAGCGTCATGATTGAGGACAAGTAGGCCATTCAGAAACCAGCCACTAGTCCATCTGTTTGGTCCATCTAATATTGCACGGCACTTGTTAGTTAATAATACCTTGGAAAGTCAGTTTTCATGTGTCTTTTTAGACTATTTTATGCTCATGTTTCAATGTTATTTATTAATGGGAGGTCATGTTTTTATCTTGGACTCTTTTGTTTATCTTTTAATTCTCCTGAGATCCCATGCTTTAAGTTTCTGAAACCTGCTTTCAATGCATTTATTTCGCCCACCCTCACTATTCTGTAAAAGCTTCTTTACTGTGGGCCAATATGATAACCAATAATTAGTACCTTGAAGTAGCCGCTACCAATAATAACCAATAATTTTATCTTTTTGAAATGACAGCATATTCACATTCGATTAAAGCAAAACAAATTCTTTTTATCATAGGTGGTCCTAGAACAAGCCTTTTCTTCAGTATTTGCACATTTATGTACTTTTTAAAATAATCTTTTAAGATATTATTTGTAGTTTATATTTTTATCAAAGATTTACTGCTGGTTCTGCATGAAGGGTTTCTAGAGGGGCGCTAATTAGTGCAGCACCAGGTTTGTTTTGGAGAGCGGTATAAATTGGCTCAGAGCGAGGGAGAGAGAGACAGAGTGTGTTTGAGCGAGAGTTTATCATTAATAAATTCAGATGTTGAAGATGTTGACATCTATTTTCATGTGTTTTATATAAGTGCTCCTGCACTGTGGTGGTTGTGAATCTTTCTGTCATTTAACCTGCTGTGTGTTTGTGTGTGTGTTTTTACACCGCTATCTGTGTGTGCATATATTGAGTGTCGTTGATATTTTAAATTACTTTTCACCACAGAGAAATTTAATCCTAGAAACTGTTCTCTGCAGAAATTGTGAAAAACCTCAACATGATAACAGTGATATAATAATTCGGCCTCTGATATATCGTGCATCCTTGTCATTCATTTTCTGTAAGTGCTTATCCAGTTCTGGGTCACGGTGGGTCTGCCTGCACTACCCTACTGGGTGCGAGGCGGGAACACACCCTGGAGGGGCGCCAGTCCCTCACAGGATGACACACATTCACACTTATGGACATTTTTGAGTCACCAATCCACCTACCAACATGTGTTTTTGGATCGTGGGAGGAATCCAGAGGAATCCCGGAGAACCCACCAAACACCCAGTCACAGACAGTCACCCGGAGTGGGACTTGAACCTAACTGCTGCGCCACTATTGCCAGGTCCCCTGACCATTTAAGTACACACACATTAACTGTTCGCACAAAGTTAGGAGCATGAAATTGTCCAAAATCTCTTGGTAGGCTGAAGCATTAAGATTTCCTTTCACTGTAACTAAGGGGCCGAGCCCAACTCCTGAAGAACACCCCACAGCATAATAATCCCCCTCCACCAAACTTTACACTCAGCACAATGCAGTCAGACAGGAACCGTTCTCCTGGCAACCAGCAAACCCAGACTCGTCCCTCGGATTGCCAGATAGGCAAGCGTGATTTGTCACTCCAATGAACACGTCTCCACTGTTCTACAGTCCAGTGTGGAAGTGCTTTACAACACTGCATCTGAAGCTTTGAAATGTGCTTGGTGAGGTAAGGCTTGGATGCTCGGCCATAGAAAAGTAATCTGAACACACTTGAAATTTGGAAGTCTGTAGTGATTGACTCTGCAGAAAATTGAAGACCACAGGATTCTTCCTGTCATTTTACATGGCCTTTGCTCTTGTTCCCAATCGCTGCCAATTTGTTATAATACCACTAACAATTGGCTGTGGAATATAAGTAGAGGACATTTCATGACTCTAATTTGTACAGATGGCATTCTATCACGGTACCATGCCGGAATTCACTGAACTCCTATGAGTGACCTATTCTTTCACTAATGTATTCAGAAGCAGTCTACATGCCTAGGTGCTTGGATTAATACACCTGTGGCCATGGAAGTGATTGGAACACCCGAATTTAATGATTTGGCAATATAGTGTATCTGTACACTGAGAGAAAGAGTGACAGACCAGGCACACTCTCTGAAGCAGCTGCACTGCATCACTATACCCTGTGCCAAGAGGGGGGAGGAGGGGTACCGTGTCAAGCCTCCAGCACTGGGATGTGGGTCTCCTCTGTGAGAAGAATTAGAGTGGCTTTAGTGATCTAAAACTAATCATCCAACATCAGAACCACACCTCACCTATATTTTCATTACTGAATGCAATCAGATTCTTACAACAATGACTCAATATTTAATGTAAAACCTTCCCCTAAGAATCTAATCCTTGTTTTAAAATTTAAATCCTTGTTTTAAATTCTTGTTTAAAAACTTGTTTTCAGAAAATTGTGTAGCTAATTGCGCAAGCTGTAGCATGCAACAAGACCCAACATTCCCTTTTAGAGGTTTTGAAACATACTGAAACAATGCAAAATGCTGAAGAATATTTAGTCATATTATTATTCATTATTATTAATGGTAACAGTAGGTGAAGTCACAGCAGTTGTGCAACACTTTAAATGTCACATAAAATATTCACTGAATGTTCTACTTAGACTGAACAGAGCATTTAACATTTCATTCCAAATAGTTTACCTTCTACAGCTTTAAGTGCTTGTTCAATGAATGTAGTTTTAAGATATTTAATCTTAATTAAATTTAAAAACATTTCCAATACTTCATCTCAAAAATGGTCTGTTTACAGGAGAAGGCAAAATTATGTTTTCTTATGCTGAGATGTCATTCCAAATCCCTTCACAGCTTTCGTATTGGCTTTTCCTTCATAAAATATTTACACAGTCTAAATAACGTGTTCTGATCAAAGTGTAAAAATTGGAGATTTTCCTCCGACAGTTTGTAGACAAGTTTAAATAAATTCAGCAGCTAAGGAGCTCTTCATTTTGTATGAAAAGCTGGGGAGCTCTTTTGACAAAGAAGGTTGAATAGCTTTGTTAGAAGTATAGAATCCGAGGTTGGAAGCTCAAAGAGCACAGCTGGCATTACTCTCTCCCTCTGGGAAGTTAGGGTGGCCTTCCCCTCATCACAAGAACATTTCTAAAGCTGGCATAACAGATTTGAACAGGTAGCTTTCTCCTCCAAGCATGTTGAGCTGTCTTATATGCAATAAGACATGCCTTTACTTGAGGATGCTCACATTATTTGGAATATAACTAAATTTTAACCAAGTGGACAAACAGCAAGCAAAAGCAACGATAAAGCCAACAGCACTGGAACAAAGAAAATTATATACACCTTTTCCATTTGACAGCCAGGTGCGAATGCATTGTTATCAAGGCTATGTCTCACATCACATGCCCAACAGCTCCATTCTTCTCTCTGATTAAAGTTTTCTGTTCCATAAAAGGCTCCAAAACTACAGCCCTACAAGCAACATGGACACCAAATGTATTCCTTTTGAGCTCATATGCAATAACACACCATCCCTGCTGGAACAAAACCTACTACTTTTTTGATGTTTTTAATTTTCTTACATAATTTGAAAATACTATTTTTTTCCCCTCTTATTTCATACAGAATTTCCAACAATATGCATTGGTATTAAATATTTTTGTAAAAACGTCCACTAAAAAACTGCTTTTTACCATTCTCCCATAAAGTTACTATCTTGGAGATACCAGGTTGTAGTCTGATCAAAAATAAACCGCATGAATGCTCTACATTATATGACAACTCTTAGAAGTCCATTTAAGTTGTGGAAAACCCAGAAGAGAAAGGTTCCCTTGATTTCTTTTTTTTTACTCTTTTAAAATGTCACCCCACTTCCCATTTCTGCAAAAGAAGGCTGCTTTCCAGCTGCAGCTCCAGGACTGAACCCGAGGGTAGCATTAAATATTTTCCAGAAAACAAGTCCTAAGAGCTCTGCATTATTGATTTTGATGTTGAAGATTCTGAGAACTGACGAATGGTCAACAAGGATTGGGAACACTTTCTATTTGGTAAAAAGTTGGCCAGGACTGACTATAAGAACTGTTATAACATGTTTATTACAGGCTCTCTCATCACAGTTCTGACTGAACATATGCATCACTTAAATCCTTGGAAGAACAATGCTCTGAATCCATACCAGAATCTTTAATTCATAAATGGTTAAGACTAAGAAAGTGTAAAGGATTGCTCTTGATATCACATGGTGGGCGAAAGCCACAGAATAACCCATAAACTCTATAATCACCATACACACACCGCCATAGTATTAAAATGACCACTTACTTGTTTCTACACTCACTGTCTTCTTTCAGCTCCACTGACCATACAGGAGGACTTTATAGTTCTACAATTACAGACTGTTGCTCTGTATACTGTTTGCCCCTTTCACTCTGTGTTCTTCAAGGGTCAGGACCCTCAGAAAGCAGGTATTATATGTGTTGAGGATCGTTCTCAGTGCTGCAGTGACACTGACGTTACTTTAAACCCTTTACTTTTACATGTATGCTTTAAACCTACATGATGAGTGGAGCTGTTAAAATGGAGAATGGGCATAGCTATATGGTGGTCATTTTAATGTTTTGACTGATTGGTGTATTAACATGATATGACCATCCTCATGCCCAAAATCCTCAGTGAGGATGTATCTACATATTTTTGAACTTACCTGAGCTCCAGGCCTGGTGCTGCTTTTATTCAGTTTGTTTTCTACATTCTGTGAAGATGAGTCACTGCCTGAGAGTTGAACGTAGGACAGATCATTTGTGACACTGAGTCACAAAAATGGATTAGAAAGAGAGAGAGAGAGAGAGAAAGAAAGAAAGCTATCGCATTTCCTGAGAAAGTTTAAGGCCATCCTACAAGGACTAAGTGCAAATGTATTCACAAGTATACATTCACAGTAACATTCAGATGTTCTACTCATAGTCCCTTATTGTATTTCTAGACCTATTATGTGGAGAGCAAGAGACACCAGAAAGCAGCTGCCCACTGCAGGGAGCCAAATTACAGAGAAAATGGGAGAAAAAAACAGTGCAATTAAGACAGTCTGTAGGAAAAACAGGTTACATTTATCAGCAGCAGGTTGCAGCTGGACAGATCCTTCATTTTATCTGCATTTTGCATTCGTCACTGGGTCAGCAGCTGGACCATAAGACAGCATATCCAACTGCCAGCAGATGAGGATTTCCACTGCTCATTCCAGGCATGGCTTTCATCTGCTGTCACGAATCAGCTGGTGACAAGAGAAATATTCAAAATATTCATGCTCTGTCCTCCACTGAACTGCAGATATTTTTTTAATCTGATACGTTATATGACCAAATGTGTGGACACCTGCTTGTCTAGAAAACATTGGGTATCTATAGGGAGCATGGCACATTTGCAGCAGTAACTATTTCTACATTTCTAGGAAAAAAGATGTTGGAATATCTGTCATTATTTGATTGCATTCAGACATGTTTTATAGTTCCACTGTTATAGCCCACTACTTGGTATACCTGTGCCCTTCTAACCATTGCTCTGCATTGGGTTGATGAGCTTAGGCTCCTGTGCAGCTGCTCCAGAGTATCCCATATTATTTTACACCTTCCTATGAAGATCATATAAGTCTTGTAAGAACAATGTGTCCACACTGGGTTTATCTTAAATGAAAGCAGGAATTACTGTAGTAGAATAACAGGCAGTATCACTGTCATACTGCGCCATGGTCCTGGGCTACTGGGTTCAGTCTTGAGGAGAGTTTGGTGTGTTCTCCCTGTGTCTGAATGGGCTTCCTCTACATGCTTTGGTTTCTTCAACAGTCCAAAAAACGCATTCTAAAAACCCTCCATGATGCAAAGAACCATTTAATTATGCAAAACTTATTCAAGTGTTCAGATCATTTTCTTTATTAAAGAACCCTTTAAGAACCATAATTTCTGTAGACAATATTGTCCATAGTTGTGAGTGATTGTGTGAGTGTCTGATGCACTCTGATGGATTGGTGCCCTGTCCAGGGTGTGTTCCTGCCTTGATTCCACTCTGACTTGGATCAAGTAGTTACAAAAGACTGTATGACTGAAGATTGGCTTGATCTGAGCTATTTTCTTTTCCCCTACTGTTTGTTTCTAATTTCGTCTGTTATTTTTGGGGAAGCAGATTTCAAGTGCTTGACAGGTGACTGATATTAATTTTTTTTAGCACATTATCAGGATCTCTCCTGTGACAACCACAGCATGTCAGCACTCAGCCCTCTATTATTTCTTCCCTTGAGAATAACAGTCAGAAAAGAGCTTCTTTTTGAACGAGAAATACCAAGATTCAGCTTTGTGAAAAATGTAATGCATTGCTTTGAATGATCATAAATTGCTGCCAAGGATTTCATAAGATTAAATGAGAAACAATGTCATTCATAATATACTTATAATTGTATAGTTTATTTTACATTTTTATTTTAGTCCTTAATGTCAAACAAACAAACAAAAACCCACAAGAGAAGTTTTTTTTCTACTATAGCTATATACAGCCTAGAAATGAAATATATAATTCCTTTTTAATCCATTCATTAATTTATTCATTCATATATATTTTGTAACCACTTCATCCTGATGAGTCTGGATTCTAGAGGGAATCATTGAGCACATGGCTGTAATCCATTCAGGTTTTGTTATTTTGTGGTTAGAACAAATCAGAGCACAGATCAGCATTTTTTTTTGCCAGACTCATAGACAGCCAGACTGTATCCCTTGCCAGACTCATAGACAGCCACAACCTTTTCTCTAAAAGCCAAACTCTTTGAGCACTTTAGGTCTTGGTATGACACCACTAAATCTGGAATCTCCTTCTAATTTCTTAGAGGATGTACTTCCTGATTACTTACGTGATTGTTCTGTTTTAACATTTTTATTGTATTAATTAATTGTTTGATTTTATTTTATTTATAAAAGCATCTAGAAAAATGTCAACTTTGCCATTGTTTGAGTCACCTTCATTAAGAGGGTCGAAGATTAGCTTGTACAGAGTTATAAATTATGTTGACAGTTTCCATGGGACATACTTATTTTTAACGTCATATTATTTAGTTATTTATTTTTCCACAATGTGATTATTTTTCTATTTTCTATTACTATTTGTCAAAACAGTTGTAATTTCAATTAGTCTTTTTGCAATGGCAAATTACCCAGATTGATTCAGTTATCTAGCTTGTCTTGAACGTCTGTATACCTCCAAAAGTTAGACATCCAGAAAATTAATTTAATTCACTGATATCCAAATGGGATTCCAGTCACTTGTTTTGCACATCCACAGACATGCAAAAGGGATTCTGGACCGGCCAACTTGATACAGACATAATCTGAACATCCTTCTGACTAGACATGTTTGCTGGACACGGTATGGTCAATAGGGTTTAAAGTGGATGGTTTTCTTGTTTGTGCAGAAGGGCAGAGGAAGACAAATACACTTCATGAAAGCAGTGGGGTAACTGGGTGGGAATGCTTCATCCTGTGAGAGAAGATTGCATTTCAGATTGTATTCACAGAGAATAATAGAAGAAATATATTGGGTGCTAACTTTATTTCTTCACGCTGTAATTTTGTTGTGCTTAAGAGAAAACCCCTTGTACTTTTAAAAGTTTCTTTTCTCTCATAAAAATCTCCTTTTCTTCAAGGTTTATTGGAGAACAAAATGAGTTTTTTTTGCATCACACAGAACATTTTTATGGTACCCCAATGCATGGAAACTAGATATTACATCCTTCACAACACAAGAATTGATTGTCTTACAGATATGATACTGATCACAATAATCAATGTAATGTTATCAAATTACTCGTTACAGGTAATTCTTCATTATTTTTTATGGGTTTAAATGTCTCTCTCCATTCAAAGAGCCTCATGAATCAATGAAAATAACTGAGTGGGCAGACTTTCTTATAAAAGTTTTGATTAAGTATCTAGTTTTAATTAGTTTTGAGTATCTGGAGGAATAATGTTTGAAACATGCTACATATTCTGAGAAGCAAGAAATCTAGAAATATAACTAACTTTAATAAAATCAGATATATTACATATATTTACTTCATTCAAATATTTCCCTTGCTGAATGATGATTATATGCAATGTTGTGGTTCTGTTAACAAGGCTTTCACCATGGGAGCTCTTGAAATAAACACAGCTGTTTCTCACCTCCGGTTTTCCCCACACAGGGAGCCAGACCACAGCCGAGATGATTATTTTATGGTATGTATTTGTGTAGATCAGTGTTCTAGTGTTATACTGAAATTGAGTAATATTATAATCCCTCAGTGGGATCTCCGCTTCGACTCTCCCTCCAAGCCTCCACAGTGGGGGTCAGGCTGCAATTTCCTGCATACCGAAGGATTCAAACTCCTTATGATTCACAGTGGCTACACTCATACATTCCAAGACAAGGCGTTGCTTTTAGGACAATTAGTATTTCATAATTGTATACGGGTCTGAAGCATTTGGATATACTACATAATGTGCTCATGCTGAGATCACTTCTTAGTTTATTTATGTGCTGTTCCAATAATTTAATTGATGTCACTGAGAAAATAAATATATGAACATATATTATGTTGCCAAAATTATTGGGACTGAAAAGCACCTCTCATTGTTTGCAATCACTGTTGGAACACAACTTTGTATCTCTTTTATCCATTTTATTGTTTTATAATATAATATTAAAAAAAAGCTTATGCAAACCTTTGTTGAAGTCTCATGATAAACAGACTAACAGATACATTCCAAAACTACTTACAGGATGACATAATTCTACTCTTTTCCGCAAGTTAACAGTTTCCTGGGGTCTTTAATGAAATGTCTGCTACATGCTTTTGTCAAAATACCACAAGGATCAAACAACACAGCACTGTTCTTTGCTGTCTACACAGCCTTTCCTTTAAATGAGAAGGAGCAATAGCTCAGTTCTGTGTGAGGTGCACAGCAGTGAGCAGCAGAAATGCTGGTTTTCAACTATATTTGTGTAGTTCCCGTTCTTCCATTTTCTTGTTTATGCCATATTTAAACAGTTCTCTCAGAGCTGTTTTTTGTTGTCCAAGAAATAATTGTGATAAACAACATTATAGTCATTTTAAGACCATTTTATGCCATATAACAGTGATATTATTGCATAATATTTCACTTACACCCCTTTAAAGAACAATGAACTTAAAAAAAAGTATCTTTGGCACTGGTGCCAAGTCTTGTTGGAAAATTAAATCTGCATCTCCATAAAGTTGGTCAGTAGCAGGAAACATGAAGTGCTCTTAAACTTCCTGGTAGACGGCTCCGTTGACCTTGGACCTCAAAAAAATACAGTGGACCACCAGTACAGGACATGGCACCCCAAACCATCCCTGACTGTGGAAATTTTACACTGGACCTCAAGCAACATGGATTCTGTGCCTCTCCTCTCTTCTCCCAGACTCTGGGACCTTGATTTCCAAAGGAAATGCAACATTTACTTTATTACCACTCAGCAGCAGTCCAGTCCTTTTTGTCTTTAGCCCAGACGAGACGCTTCTGACACTGTCTCTTGTTCAAGAGTGGCTTCACACAAGGAATGCGAATGTGTAACCTACAGAACTAGACTGAGAGGCCATTTAAAGGCCTTTCTCTCTCTCTCTCTCTCTCTCTCTCTCTCTCTCTCTCTCTCTCACACACACACACACACACCATAGCCTAATGAAATGAATTAACATAACACAATTTTACATATTGGGTTCCAAACACTGTTTGCAAATTCAACCTATTTACACACTAGTGTTTGCCAAGAATTTGAAAGGTGATCCTCAGGAATGTGTGTAATCCAATAAAATGGTGATGACTTCATGATAAAAGCTATATATTACTCATAATATACACTGGACTATATTATTACAAGCATAAAGTGTAAAGTTGATGGTACTCTAACAAGTACAACCATACTGCAACCAAACACTTATTACCAGAATTGATTCCTAGCACTAAAATGAGGTTATGAGACTAAAGTTAGCAGCAACAACCAACGGCTCACTACTAAGTAAGTCTCAAAACCTGATTATAACACTTTCATCAAAAACATATTAATAACTAACAAAGCAACAACAACAAAAAAAATCAACAACAAGTTATAACTTACTTGTCCAACATAAAGGTGTCTGTCTTTTGTCCTCATGTCTCTTTTAGCTCACGCCACTAAGTAAAGTCTGTCCAGTATTAAATCTTGTACAGCTCTCACTCTTTCATCATTCCCTCTGCCATAATGTCCATACTGGAAAGATTGAGCTAGATTCATCTTGTACTGAGCTAAAGACCCGTGAAGTATGTGCCTTAAAGCGTTACACAGTTCTCAAAAGAGTTCTCCTTTTTTATTTTTTCGAGAGGCAGGCCTGCTGACTAGTGAGAGAGGCACTATTCCTCATATTACATGTCAGAACACCATCAAAATCATTTTGAAGCTGTATTTTAGTATAAAAATACTACATAATTTTCTTTTTTATGTCTCATTTGGTTTCATTTACATTATAAGATAAAAATATGGGTTTCTTCTGAAATATTACACACGCACAAACTGTGACTTATACTGCAATATTTAATATATTACACATACACTCAGGAACCCAAAGAAATATTGCTAAAGTGTTATGTCTTTCTGTCCGCCTTTGATAAATTGAAGGTGGAGTAGCCATCCAAAATTTAATTTTGTATCAAAGAGAGCCTCAGAACACATTGTTTCCTGTCTTTAAAAAAGTCAAGGCAGTGCACTCTTTCCTACAAGCTTCACAGTATCACCTTCAGCCTTCTGTTCCCTTAAATACGCTTTAAATATTCTACCCTACATGAGACATTCTTAAACTTAAATGAGGAAAACATCTCCCTTCCCCAACACACAAAGGATTTGTATATCGTATAGTCACAGAGAATTTCACTGTTCTCATTTCACAGATGTGTAAATAAATCTGTACTTACTGCACTGAAAGAGGCTGGAGTGCTTTTTCTTAATGTCTTCATTTCTTTAATAGCTCTGTATCTTTGTCTGATTTTCACAATACATTGCGTCACATTATCCCATGATAAAGAATAAACCAGAAACACCGTCTGGAATCTGATTCAGTGCATTTATTAAGCTTGGCTTTATATTAACTAAAAACATTTGGCCCCAATTTGCCTAAATACTGGATGGAGTACTGAGTGAATACAGAATGAGTGTTACAGCTCAGTATTTAAATTTTAATGCAAGCTATTCCATACTTAAGAAATGTTTATTCAGGAAGTGGGACAGTGAATTTCTTCACAGGGAAAAGACAACAACTTTTGGAGTTTTATTTAAAAATTTATTTATCATGTTACAGAGCATTTATTTGAAGAATTTACATGGAACATAATTGTTAGCATCTATTTATGTAACTCTAATCTATCTAGCTTGAATTACATCCAAGATGTAACAACATTAACTTGGAAAAACTAACATGTAACACAAAACAAAAAACTTAATTTACTAATTTTCTATATTTTTTGTTTTGTCCAGACACACAGACCTTTTTAGGCCAAGTACCACCAATTATCAAACCAAAACCTCCAAGTACCACCTATGATTTTTACCACAGAAACATGTGCATCTCTGGTTCTTCCTCTGTTCCAGGGGCATAAGGCAAAATCTTGCTTGAATTTTTGCTTGTTTTTGTTGCTGTTTATTTACTTGACATTTGCATGCTTAACACAAAAATATGTATTATTATTATAGAGAACTAATATAGAGGGAAAACAAATAACTATTATTAAACTGAATGTTAATTCATAATTATACATTTATTAGAACATAGAAAAATTATGGGCAATAAGCGTCTTGAAAGAAATACAAATGAGAAGAGGTCAATTTAATATCAGTTATGTGCTTTAATATGCCACAGGTGAAAACAACAGGGGGCTTGGGGCAGGTGCTGACAGCGGCTCTCTGCACATGTAGCAGTAGGTGAAGGAGGGCGGGGCTGTGTTAAACCTTGCTCTAGGGCTGTAATGATGCAAAGAACGGCTGAGTGTTTCTTCCATTTTGTCTTCATGGGTAGAGAATTCTCGCTTAGTTTTTTTCTATTTTTGCCTCAAGACTTAGTCCTTCTGGGCTTCAGAGTATTTCTCTGGCTTGGTCTTGGTTTGTTTTTCTCATTTTTGCCACCCACCCCAACCTGACATTCCCTTTCAGACATAATCAACTATGGCGTAGCACGTTGTATTTTTCTACAACACAAAATAGTTTCATTGGAGCTTAATTATGAAGACTGCGAAACATTATGTCATTCATACATAAATGACATTAGATTTTCAGTTATTAATACATTTCTTATTTAAGTAGTACATTTTTTCAAGGTCATTTGGCATACCACCTCTTGCGGCTTCATGTACCACTAGTGGTACCCGTACCACAGTTTAAGAAACATTGCTCTAAATTGTTTTAAGGATGAATCATTTTTTGTTTTTACAGCTGCCACTGGGCTGTTGTTTAATTTTACTTCTTCTACATACTGCTTTTCAATAGCGGTAGTGCTTTTGAGGCAGCATCACGTACAGTGTATACGTTAAGCATAATACAGTTCTTAAAGCAGTAGTTATATGCTCTGTGTGCCTCTGTACTAAAAATGCTACCCTTTGGGCAGATATACAATATTTTGCTTACCATAAATCAGTCATATGCAGTGTTAGCATGGCTGCCCTCTACAGCCACTCCTGATGCAAAAAGAATGTATTGATGCTTTTATCCTATATGATCATGCTGTTCTAAGGGCAG
This sequence comes from Hoplias malabaricus, assembly GCF_029633855.1. Classification (NCBI taxonomy): domain Eukaryota; kingdom Metazoa; phylum Chordata; class Actinopteri; order Characiformes; family Erythrinidae; genus Hoplias; species Hoplias malabaricus. The sequence goes on from NC_089803.1 coordinate 35,418,666, forward strand.
GGTTACTGACCCTTATGTAAGAAAATATTGACTGTATAGGGAAACAGGCGGCACGGTGGCACAGCAGGTAGTGTCGCAGTTACACAGCTCCAGGGACCTTTGAGTTCAGCTCCTGCTCTGAATGACTGTCTGTGAGGAGTTTGGTGTGTTCTCTCCGTGTCCGCGTGGGTTTCGTCCGGATTCCTCCTACAGTCCAAAAACACACGTTGGTAGGTGGATTGGCGACTCAAAAGTGTCCATAGGTGTGCGTGTGTGTGTGTGCATGTTGCCCTGTGAAGGACTGGTGCCCCCTCCAGGTTGGGTTCCTGCCTTGCAGTGATTCCGGGTAGGCTCTGGACCCACCGCCACCCTGAACTAGACAAGCGGTTACAGACAATGAATAAATAAATTAATAAGGAAACAATGCTTTCTGTGCAGAAAAAACACTTTTGTGAGATTAGTTTATAGACACTCCAAGCAAAGTCAGCACCGTGCTTTAGAAAATGAAATGCATGTGAAGCATAAATACAGCCTACATTTTAAATCATACAGCCTAAAACAGTTTTTGTCATTTTCTTGCATGTACAGGGGACCCGTAAGAGTAAGATTAAAGGTAATAATTAATTACATTTATTTCCCATATATTTAAGCTAGTGTCATTCTCATACACATTGTGTGTCCATATGTTTGGGAACACCTGCCTTTCAGGGTAACTTATTGGATATAAAATATTGGCACATTACTGTGAGGGTTTAATGCCATTCTGCCACAAGCATTACTGAGGTTAGACACTGGTACTGGTGATTGATGATTAGCCAAGTCAGGCTTCACCATTCAAGAGAACGGAACAGAACCGATAGCCTAAAGAAGTGTGTGTATGTATGTGTGTAGTGGGAGAGGGGTGTTACACCCCTCTAGAATAAGTGTGTAGCATTCGGAATGGTAAAATTAGGCTCATGTGCAGCTACTTCAGAGCACGTAGAGGATGTAAGTTTCCACAGGTGTAACTTATCGTAGCTGAATTCACTTAGGACATTTGGAATGCCTTGTGGAAATCAAGGAGGCTTCTGATTAGGTAAGATTATCAGGTAGCATTTTAAATTACAGCCTGCTAAATACTGGGTATGCACAGAGTAAGGACCTGGACCCAGTTTTGCAGAATAATCTTAGTGTTAAGATGATCTTAGCAGGGAGAGAGAGTGTTCAGTGTGATGCTCACTCTACCACTTAAGAATCTTCTTTGTTAAGTTAACTTAAGTACTGAGCATAAGGTACGTAACTATGTTCTAAAACCATTTGTACTTCACAGCATAATTATAGATTACAAAATTGAATTAAAATATGACAGTTGCAAGTGACTATTACTGTCATTTTTTTGTAAATAAGGAATGCAGCTACTATTTTGAATTCATTGTAGTTCTGAATGTAATTATAGATCCTTTAAAATTATTTACACTGCACATACAGGGAACGACATGGTCAGTTACTTTCATTACAGGAACTACCTGAGTTTCATGGTGTTTTGTACTCATTACTTTCAGGACGTGTGATTTACCACAATAATCATCATCACATACTTCTGATATATTTTACACTGTTTTGCCTATATGTATTAAGGCATTTTGTGTACATAGCTGAGTAATGATGAAATGTATGTTTCTTTTCTACTCACATGGGTACCGCAGGGTATATGCATCTGTGTTTCTTCCACACTTTCCTGCTTCCTCAGCTCAGCAGACTTACATTTGGGTCATCTTCACACAAGAGGTCCTTGACTTATATAATTCCTTTTATATATTTAACATACTTTGAACAACCCAGAAAATAAAGTTAATATGCACTCTCCAGACGTACTTTTAAGCGTTTAGTTTGTACAACTTAGTACCCAGTACCCTTAAGTACACTGTAATATAGGAAATGCAAGTTGTAAATTAAATTGTAGCTTAGTACCCGGTACTGTCCTGTAATTAACCACTATTTATGATGTAAGTATAGCTTAGTCTCCTGTATAATTTAAAATAAGCTGCATGAGCTGTAAACTGAAATCGCAGGAATCTGAATTTAATTTAGCACCCTCTCATACAAGCTAAAATATGCTTAGCATCAAATACATATAAACTAAGTAGTATAAGTTCAAGACCTAAACAACTTGAACTTGTATAAGTATTACATCTATCTGACCTGGACATAAAGCTACCAACATTATTTATTTTTAAATAAATTAATATATAAGTTAAAAATCTATTTCTTTTCAACCTGCAAAATCAAAACAATATTGCTTGACATTTTAAATACTTTTAACAGAATAATAATTTGTCAAGAAAGAGTGTCCCCTCCCTGGATCACCACCTTAACGTGGTGGAGGAGTTCGCGTGCCTGCGTGAGCCTAGGAGTTATGTTGTCGGGGGCAATAGCCCCTGGTAGGAACTCCCAAGGCAAATTGGTCCTAGGTGATGGGCCCGAAGGAGCAACATGGGTCCACTCTCCCATAGGCCCACCACCTGTGGGAGAGGTAGAAATCCGGGTCTGGTGCATTGTGGATCGGATGGCAGCCTAAGGCTGGGACACTAGCGTTCTGATCCTCGGTTACTGAAACTGGCTCTTGGAACATGGATTTTAACCTCTATGGTGGCAAAAGAGCCTGAGCTGGTGTGCAAGATTGAAAGATACCGGCTAGATATAGTTGGGCTCACCTAGACACACAGTAAGGGCTCTGGAACCAATCTCTTTGAGAGGAGCTGGATGCTCTTTCACTCTGGAGTTGCCCAGGGTGAGAGGCATAAGGCAGGAGTGGGCTTACTCATAGCCCCCCGGCTTAGCGCCTGTACGCTGGGTTTTACCCCAGTGGACAAGAGGGTAATTTCCCTGCGACTTCGGTTTGGGGAATGGGCTCTGATGGTTGATTGTGCTTATGCACCGAACAGCAGTTCAGAGTACCTGGCATTCTTAGGGACCCTAGAGGGAGTGCTGGAGAGTACTCATTCTTGGGACTCCATTGTTCTGCTGGGGGACTTCAACGCTCACGTGGGTAATGACAGTGAGACATGGAGGGTCGTGATTGGGAGGAATGGCCCCGCAGATCTGAACCCTAGTGGTGTTCAGTTATTGGATTTCTGTGCCCATCACAGTTTATCCATTACGAACACCATGTTTGAGCATAAGGGTGTCCACAAGTACACCTGGCATCAGTATACCCTAGGCCACATTTCAGTGATCGACTTTATAGTCGTATCATCGGACATGCAGCCATATGTTCTGGACACTCAGGTGAAGAGAGGTGCTGAGCTGTCAACTGACCATCACCTGATGGTAAATTGGATCAGATGGCGGGGGAGGAAGCCGGACAGACCAGGCAGGCCCAAATGTGAGCAGAGGGTTTGCTGGGAACGTTTGACAGAAGAACCAGTCAGAAAGAGGGGGAGACCAGTGACATTGTGTCAGAATGGGCCATGTTCCGGACCTCCATTGTTGAGGCGGCTGAAAGTTGACCTGTGGCTGTAAGGTTGTGGTGGCAATTCCCACACTCGGTTGTGGACACCATTGGTGAGGAGAGCTGTCAAGCTGAAGAAAGAGTTCTATCGAGCCTGGTTGGATTAAGGGACTCCGGAGGCAGCTGACAGATACCAAATTGCCAAGCGGCTTCGCCTGTCACTGAGGCAAAAACTCGGGTGTGGGAGGAGTTCGGTTAGGACATGGAAAATGAGTTTCCGTTGGCTCCAAGAAGATTCTGGCAAACCCTCAGACAACTCAGGAGGGGAAAACAGTTTTCCACCAAAACTGTATATGGTGGGGGTGGGGAGTTGTTGACCTCGACTGTGGACGTCATTAGGCGGTAGAGGGACCAAATGGGATTGTCTGACTTTGGTTTTTAGGGTAGTTCGTAACAGATACACAGTAATAACCACATATTTCTAGTATCATACCCTTTACTTACTCAGTACTTATCTTACGGCTTACTTAATACGTACTTACTGTAGTGGAAATAGTTATGCACATGTTGCGGTGACATAAGCACTATATATATCGGAGTCAATGATTGATTATTATTTCACTAATAATTAATTATTTAATTAATCTTGGTAAACTCCATGATTGGGAGCCATTAAATAACATGTAGTGTCTTTACTTTACTTTATTTTAGCTTAGACAAGAAGGCCATCTTCACATATTATACAGCAGAATTAGCTAGCATTAACTATTATTAATGAATTATACTCATTGACCCGGCGTGGGTTCTTGACTCTGAAATTGAATCTGAACTAGAAGTATTCTGTACAAGAAAGGTGCACACACAAACAATTAACCAAGGATTGATTTTATCATACAACTGGGAGCAACAACTAGAACAGGAAGATTAATATATGAGGGCACTTCTCTATGATAATTACGTTCTAAGAATTAAGTTCTAAGAAAGGCTATGTCTATCCCAGCAAGCTTTCAGTACCAACCCTGAGCCGTGAAAGGAATGAGACCATGTGACCTTACGTATCCATGGAGGGCTGGAGATAGTTGAGATAGTTGGGTGTTTTCCGGCGTGGCTTCCTGGAGAATTGCAGACGTGGGCCGTGTAGTTTGCACCCACGGGCGTTTCTTTTCTCCCAAGGCTTTCAGACACAGTGACATTTCAGTCGGCTGGTGGCAGTCTGAAGTTCTCTGTGGGGATTCTCCATGCCTCCTTGTGAGAGACAGTCCAAGCAGGTCTCTCCTGGGGCCTCATCTCAGAAGGTCATTCTGAGGGTGCGTGTGGCCGTCTTCTGTGTCGTTGCTGGTCTGGAGGCGTTGTCGTCCTTTTGAGGGTCAGAGGTCTAAGGTTTCCTTCATGCTCTGGGTGCAGCATTGAAATTTCGCTAGAGTTAAACTATAGCTTTTCTTAATTAAAAGTTTCTATCTGGACCATGCTTTAGGAGCCCAAGACTGTTTAAGAAAGCCATGAGTCTAATGCCTGCAGAGGAGCCTGCAGAGTCATTTAAAAAATCAATTCATTTTACACTTTAGCCTTGAAAAAGGCTAAAAGAGAAAACTCCCCAAGTGTCTGGAGCCTTGAAGTGAAGAGTCGAGAAGCGGAGAAAGGGGGAAGAAGGGTTTAGCATTTGGCGCCATTGGCTTTTAACGAGAGTTTAGAAGACCTGCCTTTAATTCGATTGGATAAGATTAGAGCCTCTCTTGCTCCTGATTGGCTGCTTCCTGTACCTTGGTAGTGACATCACATATAATTTATGACCCATGACATGACAAAGGCTTGAAGACAATTCCTGAATGAATCTCCAAGATTTTGAATAATACTTTTGCAATATAAAAGATTAGATGTTAACACAAAGTAATATCATTAAGACAACCATGTTCTACATAATTATTAACCAAATAACACACAGTATGTGTTTACCTTGGTTTTACATAAATTCATATAAACAAAAATGACTTTAAGCACATGTAAATTAATCCCACCCATTTTGATTGTCCAAATGGAATTAAATTTCAAACAGTTGTACCCAATATACAACTTGTTTTCCATGTAAGAACTTCGGGATGTTTGAGTTTTTTAGAGTTAACAGTTTCAAAAAGGTGTAAGAGGACATTGTGTGAGTTTCAATCGAGACTGAGTCTGTGTGTCTCTCTGCATTCTTTTCTTGACCCTGTGGGTCATTAAGTCATAAAAAAGGGTCCTTGGAGAGGGGTTTATGAGCCTGCTCTCTGTTATCTGAAATTCCATCTGGCTTCTCTGGAGATGTCTCTGAACTAAGAGAGGTCCTTCAGCATAATAAGATAACTTTGGCATATTAAGTCCACAAAAAAGTATAATATCTTTTATTAAAATTAACAATCTGTTCATCTCCGCTACATTACTCTGTACTTACCCAGTGATTAGCGGGCTGTAATTTAAAGTGTTACTGATTATCATCTGGCTTTTATAACAGTTTTTCTTCAGTACTACTGAGTGCCCCCCACTACATCTTCACAGCTTCTTCTTCATTACCAATGCATGTTAAGGATGCATTGTTTCATCTGTTCAGAATTGTAATACCATTGCCTAAGTTGCTACTAACCCTTTCTATAACAGCACATAAACTGATTAATCAGGCCACTCCCCTTTTCAGGCTTAAATGCTGAATAGTGTTATGTACCTATTGGTCATTCTGGGGAAAGTCAAATTCTCCATCCTGAGCTGGCGAACAAAACAGGCCTTAATAAATACCCTGTGGGCTTCTGGTGCGGCAACAGCCAAACAGATCGTTATGCAGATTTAATGGACTGCTGCTTCTTATCCCTAGTGAACCCATAAAAATAGTTAAATTACTGTTTACATTCTGTATGCTTTCCTATGTGCAGAAAGTAAGTCCTTGGAAAATGCAAGTAAGATTATTGATCCATACTTCCCTAGGTGGGATTCATATGCACCTATTTGTCATCCACTGTTTTTTTGAGAATGCACAAAAAGTCAGAGAACATTTATTATTTATTTTACACTCAAAAAAATTATCAATGTGACTTTTAATTACTGCACCCACCCCTTCCCATTACAGCTTTCAGTCCTTAATGGAAAGTTCCTTTGCTTTTATCTACTCCTCCAACATTTTGATTGTTCATGTTTATATTTCCTGCCTCTCCAGTCCTTTGTTTAATTAGGAATGTTTCTTCCTTTCTGACTATTTCCTGTTCTTAGTAAGTTTCTTGACAGATATGCTTCTTTTTAGTGGAACCACGAAAATTGATAATGCCTGATAATTTGATTTTTTTTTTAACCATTTCCCTTACATTGCTGAATGTGTACCGTTCCTGCTGTTTTCTAAAAATGTCTCAGTCGTATAGTCCGTTCTATCAATCATTGACATAATCTGATGATCTGTGCAATAATATTAGTTTTGTTATTTATGATTTGGAAAACGTGCTGATCATGAGATTAGTTAATGTATGTTCATGAATTTAATGTAACTCCTGACTGGTAAAGCTTGTAGGAGAATTATAGTTTTGTCATGCTTTTAGTCCAATGAGGTGTATTTCACATGCTCTTCACATCCTCTCTAAGAGAGACAGAATTACTCTGTTCACTGCATTTCAAATACTTCTAGATTAAAATCATTGAGAGTTCAGGAGACTTAATGCTGATTCTCCTTCAGTGAAATCAAGTCAACCACCAAATTATGTGACTGACATTGTACCAGTACCCGACATTGCCAAATGTATGTAAACATCAAAACATTATCTCCCATAGTGATATTTGAACAACAAATTCCAAAAGTATGGGCAGTAATATGAAGCACCTGCCTTGCTGTAACAACTGATTTTTCTGGGAGGATTTTCTACTAGCTTTTGAAACTCCAGGAATTTGCCCAGTGCAGCTCCAGACCATCTAATAAATGTTACAGATGGGAGCCTGCATTCAGACATTCAGCCTTTCTTTGGGAAACTGCCAATCCCATATTTACCCATCAGATGTCCAGATGGTGAAGCGTATTGTATTGGTGAGTTTTTACGACTCTAGCCAATATTTAGAAATTTGGTGTTATTAGGTTTGTGTCTAGATGCAGACAAGGGCTATAAAATGACACCTCAGACAAGAAACACCTGTGAACTAATCAAGACACAGGACATTAGAAACATGAAGGGAGGGTATCACATAACCAGACAGAACATGAGGGCTGGAAGAAAACATGACACGGGGAGAACACACAAACTCCTCACAGTCAGTCACCCAGAGCGGGAATCGAACCCACAACCTCCAGGTCCCTAGAGCTGTGTGACTGCTGCACCACTCTGAATTATAAATATATGGTTCTAAACTACTGTCACGGCTGGTCATAACAGATAAGGGAGGCGGACCTACACGCAAGGAATTTTATTAATAACGACAGAATTAAAATAAACACAGGTAATACAGAAAGAATGAAGACAAGACTAAAACAAATTAAACAAGGACAGACAGGAAACAACCATGAACCAGGGTAGATACATGTAAACACAGAGACATAGAAACACATATCTACACACAAGATAACAATACAGAGACAGACTAAGATAACTAGACAAAATACTTAAAAAAGAGAGACCTAGACAGAGAGACTTGGACAGGATGACCATGACAGAGAGGCTTCTGGAAGCAAAAAGGTAATTTAAAGCTCAGGGAATTGCTTTTTTTTATTTATATCTATTTCATTATCAAAGAGCAAACATTTCTGGAAGTTTGTCATGGACGTTAATGACTTTCCACATGAGGGAACTATCCAACAAAAACTGCTGAGAGACTCACCCACACATGATTCATTAGGACAGGACAGGGTCATTCATTTCTGTTTCTTATGTTCTTATGTCATGCTTGTTTGTTAACTACTTGTTTCTACAGATGTCACAGTTGCAGGTAGATGGGGAGGCAGAAACAAATTCTAAACCAAACACAACAAAAGCAGGACACTGAAAACACAAACTAGAATATACTGAAAGAGAAATAAACCGAAAACTACCGCTAACTGGTGTAGACATACACAAACCACTAAATCACTGAAACACATATACATGATCAGTCAAGGGAGCACTGAAAACAAGGGATTATGTATACATGGAGAACACCTGGAGGAGATAACGAGAGGGCAGGGCACAAAGGAGGAACAGGTGGAAACATTAACGGGAGGGTGGAGCTAAGGCAGAGACAAGGGACCAAAACAAACAGCTAAAAGAGCACATGGCAGAGAAACAGACATAACAGAGCAGGAAAGCATAAGACAGGGCAAGAGCGTGACAATATTTCTCACAGTCCTTCGCCTGTCCCCCCACCCCCACACTCAGAGATCTTTTATCATTTCATATTGGACAGGTTCAGTGTTTATCAAGTAAAAGCTTTATGTTGATCAGGGTCCCAGTGGGTCTGAAGCCTACATCATATCATTAGATGTAGGGCAGGAACATACCCAGGGTATCGCATGCTGTTGTGGTGTCACTGCTCCACCTATTATCCGGAAATTTTTTATTACAGTTGTGGCAAAGGCAATGTCTTGCCCAATGACTCTTATTAATATAGCAGTTAGTTAGCACAATTAGTGTGGAGAATTGAACCCCAGTGTACTCCATAAAATTCAGTAGTGTTCTCCACTACAGCAGTTTTCTAGTATTTATGAAGAGCGTTTTTATGTCACCAACAACCAAGCATCAATGACATGGCACAAATAATTACCAATTACCAAATGTTCTAACACACCATTGGCTAAATGTACCTAGTGTGGATGTCAGCCTTTCTATAAACAATAAGAATGAAGATATTGTAAGCCCTCAAAACCAGTCAATAAGTCCAGGTCACAGTGACTGGAGGAAAGGATCATAGTGAAATCAGTTATAAAATACTGATAATACCTTTGACTATTAAATCACAAATCAAGATTACTTTCATGTCTGTTGAATGATTAATATTAAACTCACACATAATTCTCTCAGATAGGAGTTTGCTGGTACTGATACACCAAAGCTGAAAATGGTGAATAATAAAAAATGTGGCATCACATTTGATAGGACAAACAGTGATAAACGGACACATATAGTCACTATGTTCCTCACAGTTAAAACTGACAGCTGAAATCTCTGATATAGTTTTTGTATCCTTCCCCTAAACCATGATGTGGAACAATATTTGTTTTCAGGTCATTTGAGAGATGTTTTGAGACTCCCATGTTGCCACACTTCAGAGAAGATGGAAAGAGGAGAAAATCGTGCAATTTTAACCACTTTAACCCTTTCTCATAATTGGATCCACCTGTGTATGTAGGTCAAGGATCAATGAGCTTATAAAACAAATGTTGTGTTCCAATAATTAGTGCTAAAGGTTTTCAAATCAATAAAACGACAAGGGTGCTCACATGTATGCACCTGCCTAATTTTGTTTAAATAATTATTGCACACTTTCTGTAAATTTTATAAACTTCATTTCACTTCTTAAATATCATGGTGTTCATCTGCTATATGATATATTTAACTGAAATTGCTGAGCTGAACAACCACTGATTTATAAAGGAAAATCATGATAATTATCAGGAGTGCCCAAACTTTTTCATACCACTGTAACCTCACTGAACATACATCATATGTGTTATAATAATACATGTACAACACTTAACTGTTTATCACTGTAATCACAAACAACTAGTATATAGTTCTCAGCTTAGAAGCCCATGCTTTAGTTTATGATGAGGAATCAAACTAAAACCTACACTTACCCTGTAAGAAAAAGGTCATCTTCCTTTGAGAACAGAGACCTTCAACAGGTTTTCAAACTCATTGCCATGCATGAATATCTAAGCTCATGCAGAGGAGAAAGGATGAGGTAAAATACATAAAATGTGAGAAGTTTAAACCAGGATATTCTCTGGAAACCTTCATCTAACATCAAGTACATACTGAGCTCCTTCTGACTGAACACAGAAGGATTTTTAGCCTTTTGTGAGCAGATTGTTAGCTTATCCACTTCACAGTGTCCCTGGCACTCATGTCTGGAGTGAAGAAAGAGAATAATTAGTGGTATCCTGTGATTACATAAAAAAAAAAAATATATATATATATATATATACAAACCAGATTCCAAAAAAGTTGGGACACTAAACAAATTGTGAATAAAAACTGAATGCAATGATGTGGAGATGGCAAATGTCAATATTTTATTCGTAATATAACATAGATGAGAGATCAAAAGTTTAATCTGAGTAAATTTTAAAGGGAAAATATGTTGATTCAAAATTTCACAGTCTCAACAAATCCCAAAAAAGTTGGGACAAGTAGCAATAAGTGGCTGGAAAAAGGAAATTGAGCATATAACAAACAGCTGGAAGACCAATTAACACTAATTAGGTTGATTGACAACATGATTGGGTATAAAAAGAGCTTCTCAGAGTGTCAGTGTCTCTCTGAAGCCAAGAGGGTAAGAGGATCACCAATTCCACCATTGTTGCGCAGAAAGATAGTGCAGAAAAAAACAGAATGGTGTTACCCAGCGTAAAATAGCAAATACTTTTAATTTATCATCATCAACCGTGCATAACATCATCAAAAGATTCAGAGAATCTGGGACAATTGCTGTGGGTCAAGGCCGTAAAACTCTACTGGATGCTCGTGATCTCCAGGCCCTTAACCGTCACTGCACCTCAAACAGGAAAGCCACGTTCAGAAGCCTGCATCACTGATGGTATGGGGTTGCATGAGTGCTTGTGGCATGGGCAGCTTGCATGTCTGGAAAGGCACCATTAATGCAGAGAACTATGTTCAGGTTCTAGAACAACATATGCTTCCATCTAGACGTCATCTCTTTCAGGGAAGACCCTGCATTTTTCAACAAGATAATGCCAGACCGCATTCTGCAGCAGTCACAACATCATGGCTGCGTAGGAGAAGGATCCAGATCTTTCCCCTATAGAGAACATTTAGCGCATCATAAAGAGGAAGGTGCGACAAAGAAGGCCCAAGACGATTGAACAGTTAGAGGCCTGTATTAGACACGAATGGGAGAGCATTCCTATTTCTAAACTTGAGAAACTGGTCTCCTCTGTCCCCAGACGTCTGTTGAGTGGTGTAAGAAGGGAGGATGCCACACAGTGGTAAAAAATGGCCTTGTCCCAACTTTTTGGGATTTGTTGATGCCATGAAATTTTGAATCAACATATTTTTCCTTTAAAATGTTACATTTACTCAGATTAAACTTTTGATCTGTTATCTATGTTCTATTATGAATGAAATATTGATATTTGCCATCTCCACATCATTGCATTCAGTTTTTATTCACAATTTGTTTAGTGTCCCTATATATATATATATATATATATATAGTGAGAGAGAGGTACTGGTCATAAAGAATATAAATGAATATCATGAAAATGTTTATTTTCAATGTTAATTCAATATTTCCATTAAAAATTTCAAAAAGTGAAACTTGTATATTGTATTTCAGTATCTCAGAAAATTAGAATATTGTGAAAAGGTTCAATATTGAAAACACTTGGTGCCACACTCTAATCAGCGAATTAACTCACAACACCTGCAAAGGCCTTTAAATGGTCTCTCAGTCTAGTTCTATAGGCTACACAATCATGGGGAAGGCTGCTGACTTGACAGTTGTCAAAAGACGGCCATTGACACCTTACAGAAGCAGGGCAAGACACAAAAGGCCATTGCTAAAGAAGCTGGCTGTTCACAGAGCTCTGTGTCCAAGCACATTAATAGAGAGGAGAAGGGAAGGAAAAGATGTGGTAGAAAAAAGTGTATAAGCATTAGGGATAACTGCACCCTGGAGAGGATTGTGAAACAAAACGATTAAAAAATGTGGGGGAGATTCACAAAGACTGGACTGCAGCTGGAGTCAGTGCTTCAAGAACCACCACACACAGATGTACTGCTGAGGGGTCCAAAGTTATGTTCTCTGATGAAAGTAAATTTTGCTGCTGACCAACTTTATGGAGATGCAGATTTCATTTTCCAACAGGACTTGGCACCTGCGCACAGTGCCAAAGATACCAGTACCTGGTTTAAGGACCATGGTATTCCTGTTCTTAATTGGCCAGCAAACTCACCTGACCTTAACCCCATAGAAAATCTGTGAGATATTGTGAAGAGGAAGATGCAATATGCCAGACCCAACAATGCAGAAGAGCTGAAGGCCACTATCAGAGTTGTTGTACATGCTCATACTTTTCGTGTTCATACTTGGACAGCATTTTTAAAAACATAGTTGGACAGCATTTTTAAAAATCTTTTTTTTTGTATTGGCCTTAAGTAATCTAATTTTCTGAGATACTGAATTAGGGGTTTTCATTAGTTGTCAGTTATAATCATCAAATTAAAAGAAATAAACACTTGAAATATATCAGTCTATGTGTAATGAATGAGTATAATATACAAGATTCACTTTTTGAATGGAATTACTTAAATAAATCTTTTTCATGATATTCTAACTTTATGAGGAAGGAACCTTTCCTGTACATCTCAGTGTAACATACACTCACACAGTCACTCACAGATTCATACCTTTGGACACAGTTGCATGGCCAACTGACATACCATCATGTGTTTTTGGACTCTAGGAAGAAATCAGATCACTTGGAGGAAAACCATGCATTCAGGAGAACACACCAAAAACCTTACTGAAACTGACTTGAGGAGAGAAACAAACAAAAGTAAATTTTGCCTCAGCAAAGTGTGGTTTACTTTAAATTCTATCATTGGCAGGGAGACGCCAAAGCGTCTGATTGACTGTGGTAAACTTCCTTTCACATAACTGTCTCTTTACAATGTTTAGACCCATTCATCTGGGGAAAAGGAAAGTGGATATGACCATTAAACTGTTGCTTGGCTAAAATGTTTTCTTTATGTCTTCTTGCACTAGAGTTTTGCTTTAAATGAGTGGGTACGGCCTTGTGAGAGTAAAGGAAATTGGAGCAAATTAACTTTCTACACATTATTCAAATGCTTAAGCAAGAAAATCTGCAGTGGGTGGAGCTATCAAGATTAAATGCATTGAAAGGGAGTTAATAAGCATTCTATAAGTTATTAACATTGGGAAAAAAAGTTCAGATTATATAGTCTTACTTCAGCTCAAGTACAAAAGTCTGGAAATCAATCTGATGTTTATTCATAACATTTGTTCGTATGATGTTCTGGGACATTTACCCCTCACATTTAAGGTTTGTTATTTTCTATGTGAAGAAAATAATATGCCAGTCATAATACTGGCTTCAGTTCATCTGTTGGTTGATGATGGCTGTGTTAAGAAGTTCCACTGCAGTGAGGTTTTATCAGGACTTTATGCTTGGTTTACTTTGACTTGAGCTACTTCTTTCCCAAGTCCAGAGCACCATGGGCCACAAGTCAATGATCAAGACAGTTGTCTTGTTGTCTGGCCTGAGGCTTTATCTTCTGAAAACATGTGTAAAGAGAGAGGCTGATCTGTCAACTGATCATCTGATGGTGATCTTAACTTGATGACAGGAAAAACTGGTTCCCATTTTATAAGAAGGCAACAGGAGAATGTTTGCCATTTATTGGGTCATCAAACTTCCCAGTTTCCATTGGAAAGTCTGTGCCAAGATGCTGGAGAGAAGAACCAACCAATGTCAAATATTGGGAACAATGCAGATTTGATCCTGGCCAAGGAACAATGGAAAAAAAAATTATAAAATATAAAAGGGGCATGAATGTATACTACAGTTTGGAGAAGGCATATGGTCATCATTCTGAAAGTATTCTGTGGGGGGCGATTTAGGAAGTTGGGGTCCCAGGCCTGCTAATGTGAGCCATTCAGTCCTCTTTGAGCTGTGTTTCCATTTTCTGTGTTAAGTAAAGCTTGCTCTCTATGGGCGTTGGGCTCCCGCAGGGTTGTGTCTTGTATTCAGTTCTCCTATTGATATTTATGGACAAGGGACAGGGTGGCAAGGAGACAGAAGGTCTTCTTCAAAGGGTCTTAGGGGGTAGAATTTTGTTATTTGTGGAAGATGTAATACCACAGTTTACTTTGTTATTGAGATATCCACTTGAGTAGTGTGAATTGATTAGCATGTGACCCAGCACCTCCAAATCTGAAGTCAGGGTCATCTTACAGAAAAAGATGGCATGCTTTTGGGATATTGAATGGGTTTAAATATCTCAGGGTCTTGTTCACAAATGATAGGAAGCAGGATTTTAAGACAAATGTTTAAGTCCAGCCACTGCTGTAATGTTATTGTACCAGAACGTGATTACAAAGAGGGAGCCCTAAACAAAGCTCTATGTCCCCACCCTCACATATTGTCATGAGTTTTGTGTATTGACTGAAAGAATGTTATCACACATACAAGTGGCCATAATGATTTTTCTCTGGCAGGTTGCTGGGCAGAATCTCTGGGATTTGGTATGGATCTCTAATTCGGAAAGCAGTTTAGAGTAAAACTGCTGTTTCATTGTACTGAGAGGAGCCAGTTACGGTGTTATGGGCATCTGATATGGATGCCTCTAACTGGAGATATGTCAGGCACAGCCAACTGGGAGAATGCCCTAAGGTAGATTCAGGGCTTGCTAGAGCATTTATACCTCCTAGCTGGCCTGGGAATGCCTGAGGATCCCCAGGAGGAGTTTGTTGAAGAAGTGGGGGACAGAGACGCCTGGGCTTCTTTGCCAACCCTGTTGCCACCTCAACCTCAAAATGGACTAAGAAAAGATTATTTTGATGATGATGATGACTGCTTTCCCCAGGTAACTTTTACTGGAATATAGACTGAGGTTACGCCATTCACTACTGGTAAATTAGTAATGTAAAATGTATATTAAAATATCATAGCCCTGTTTACATATTTTTCAATGACGGAAAACCACACAGCACATGCTGTCTAGGTCGCCTATAGTTGTTTATTTTAGTCTTTTGTGTCTACCATAAGGTGAGGTTGTTGATGTGTTGGCATGTGACTAAAATCTCATTTCCTCAGTATAAAATTATCTTAAAAATTAATAAAGTGAAAGAACTGCTTTAAAAATAGGAAAATATTGCCCCCAGATGGAAATGTGAGGAGAATGCAGACAGAAAAGTAATGACAAAGAAAGGACAGGATGAGAGGGACACAATAATATTGAAGTCTGGTAAATAGCTGCTAAGGACAGGCAGCTGAAAGTGCACACAAGGGAAGAGAGTTTGTGTGTATGTGTGTGGGATAGAGAGAGAGAGAGAGGAAATGAGAGAGAAACAGACAAAGAGAGAGAGAGGGAGATGCATGGACAAATATTGATATCAAGACATTGATTATGAGGGCTGAGGGAGAGTGCTGGGTGTATTGATATATTGGCAGGGACCGGAGATGATGTTCCTCAAGGGGATTAGGCCAGTGCACTTTCTTTGTTTTGCCTTCATCGTTGAGATGACTGCTGCAATAATGAATCAGTTTTGACAAGCACTCATGGGGAACAATGAAGAGAGAGCCGTGTCTCCTGTTGCTCCGTATCTGGAAGTAGATGAGCCACAGAAAGAAACGTGAGTCTCCTGCTCACGGTCAGACCCAGTGTTCTAACAATGTGTGCTATCAATTATCTAATATAAAAATACCTAAGCTTTGTAAAGAAAGTAGTTAGATTTGGTGGTTGTCTGTTGTTGTTTTTTTCATAATTAGCTAGAAGGTCTGAAAAGTCACTATGTATAGTGGCAAAATCACTAACTTGCCTATACAGAGCAGCGGTTTGGACCCGGAGGTGACGTTTCACAAGGTTGATAACATTACGACTTAACAAGTGGATAATGAGATATTCTGTTACTAAAAACCTGGCACATGGAGCTGTTGCTCACAGCGCTCAAATGAGCAGCTGCTTATAAGTGTGTGAAAGAGGCATGACAATTAGGCCACTTTACAGGCAAATAAGCCCAAACACATAAAACATTACATGGATGTTGAACTAGACACAACTGGACCAAGGATCATCACTGGTCACTACAGCGTGACCCAGTGAATCCACAGCTCAGTGGCTCATGCTGGAACCGTATTAGTATTAACAACAGAATGGAGATATATTATGAGATATGTGTCTTATAATTTTGAGATACTTATCACATAATTGCAAGACATTATGTCATTTTCATGACATAATAGCTCATAATAATGAGACACAACCTCATAATAACAAGATGCTTATCTCCTAATAACGACATACTGAGGATTTTTTGTTGAGTGTGGCAGCAATACGCGTCCGTACTTTTGATATCCTGCAGCAGTTAATGCTCTAAAATGAAATACAGTTTTGTAGTGTTTTTCATATTTTGAATACACCGTTATAAATAATTTATGAGTAATATATTTGGAAAGAGAGTATTCTTGGATATTGTTGGAAAGAATTTTGATATGATCAAGTTCGGCACATTTTGAAAACATTTGGAAACCCCTGCACTAAACTATTTGCAGACACACTGTCAGGGCTTCGCCACTGATCACGGGATTACGATTTATCCTCCTTCACGCTAAATTTGTAACACTAAAGCAGAGTCATTCCTGCTACTGTTGTCTGACTTACTAATGGGTCAAGGTGAGTTAGTCTAAAGCTCATGCTATCCAACAAGCTAACGCGTCACTGTGAGCTAGTACAACTGGTGTGTGTTATGGCATTTCTGGCCAAGAAGGAAGACCCTAACTGAGAAGGACTCACATCTTGCTCTTGCCCAGCACTGTGTGGTTTCAATATCTCAGCTCTGGATCCCCACCCTATGTGTATCGCATGCATGGGCATTAAATATGCTCAAACATTGTTCACTAACCCATACAGCTGTGCTCACTGCTATGCTTTGCCAGTTAAGGCTTTGGAGATGATGGCTTCGTGTTGCGGCTGCACTGAAAGACAACCCAGGCCTCACCAACTCAAAGCTGTCAACCACAAAGGTCCCCCTCCATGCTCAGACACAAACCTCCACAAACTGGATAGATATTATAGAAGCAGAATCACCCGATTTACCTCCACGGCTTGACGGAGGACATGGAGGAAGAAGAGGAGGAGGAAGAGGCTTTCAAGCATCTTCTCGTAGATGACCCAGAGGACAAGAAGGAGGACACTATCCTAGCTCTCAGGGTAGTAAGCCTGCCTCCACTTTCTGTTGCGACCTGACTAAGGTGTGTAAAAGGCCTGCAGCCCACAACATCAACGGGCCCAAATCCCAGGGTAACTTGGGCATGGAACAGGACCTGTACAACGGGAAAATCTGCCTTCCCGCTCGGCCACCGCACAAACAGCTGCACCCAGCGGTTCCTGTGTGCTTGGCAGAAATGGAATGGCTCTGGGACAAGCCCCTCTCTCACCATGTGCCCATTAAAGGGTACTCACAGCTTGATGTAGAGAGGTGTGGAGCTCTCTAATCCACCGATATTGGAGCCTTCATTGGCGCACCATTTGCATCCAAACAGGAGAGCCACACTCCCAGTCTCTCTCTCCCCTGAGAAAATGGAATGCTTCACTGTCTCTATGTACAAGAAGATTTAAAAATCCTCTGCGGTAGCTGTTAGAGTACTCAATGCCACTTCACTCCTGGCTGCCTATTAGGTAGAGTTGTTAGAGAAGATGGGCAAACAGCTGAATGCTGGCATCACAAACACAGCTCTATGGGAAGAGATCTGTGTCATTATAGACCTCATTACAGAGTTGCATGCGCGCCGTTCTGAGCTGTGGGTGTTCCATGGGTTTGTGGTGGCTGAATCTGTCCAGTGTGAGTGACAGGGAGAAGGTGGATCTCCCTGATGCTCCAGTGTACCCTAAGGAGCTATTTGGCCCAGTCATCACTGCCATCAGACAGATATGGGACCTCCATAAGAAAGAAAGAGAAGAATTTCATTTTTGTGTGCCACGTAAGCCAGCACCTTGTCCAGTCCCTGCACCACAGCCCACTCACCCACCCCCAGCAAAAGGCTACTGTCAGGGTTTTAAGGTGGACCTGCTGTGACAGTCCCTCAAACCAGGGCACCTAGCACAGCACTAACCATTGACAGGCTGACAACCCTGGCAACAAAAGAAGGTGAGACTTCTAGTGGTCTTTCCCCCACATCTGAAGAGGAATAGCCAGCACTTCTGGCCTGCCTTTATTTCAGTTGGGCATCCTCCCTCCTTTCAAGAAGATAGGAGTGCTCTGAGTTCTGGCCTGTTCAGTTTCCCAAAAGCATAGTGCCAACACTCTATTGAACCCAACTCTGACCTTCCCTTAGCGGTTCTCGGAGTGTGGTCTGGAGGCAGAGATGGGAATTTGTTCTCACATTTGCCCCAAAGCACTGGTTCACAAACTCAAACAGAATATACATTTCTCAGTTACATGGGCAGTTTGCGAAGGTGCAGAGCCTTATCTCTAAGAAAAGCAAAATTAGTGGTTCTCCAGGCCAGCCACACAAGGGCACCAGGAGACTTTCTATGAACTCAGAGGACCAGGTGCCTCTTGCTGCTCATGCAGAGGCCATGTGTGCATTTCCATGGGATACAGAATACAATTTTTGAAGAAACCCATTACTCACCCTGGAGGCAGAGATGTCTTCCCTTTTCAGCATAGGCATTTGCTCTGCTCACAGGAAATACCTAAGATTTGCTTTTCAAGGTGTAGCCTTTGAATTTCTCATGGTTCTTTTCAGGCTCAGCCTCTTTCTCCTGGTTTTCTGCAAATGCATAGAAGCAGTTTTGGCCCCAGTAAGGAGTTTTTTCTCAGAATTTCTGATTACATAGATGACAACACCTGCTGTGCTGTCCCACAAAGGAGCAACCGGAGAGAGACACAGCTATTTTAACTTCTCATTTAACAAACCTGGGCTTTGAAATCAATCAGCCCCAGAGGTCTCTGGTCCCCAGTCAGAAAATAGAGTATCTTGGGTTTCAGACTGACTCCATCGCGTTCTGTGCCAAGCTTTCAGAGCATGGCATTCAGTCACTCCTACAGTCTATAAGTCTTTTTCACACAGAGAATCAGATTCTGTTCAAAACTTGTCTACAATTATTGGTATTAATGACCTCCACCAGTTATTCCTCTGGGTCTGTTGAAAATGAGTGATTTTAGGCGCTGGGTTTCCAAACTACAATTGTGTCCGAGGTGTCATGTGCATCCCGTGGGATCAATAAAGTATTTCTGATTCTGAAAGTGATAGCAGAGTCCATGACAGCTCTTAGCTGATGGAGGGACCTGAGTATTTTCTGAACGGGTGCGCCTATCAGAATAGTGTCGTCCAGAAAAGCATTGACCCTGTGTAACGCGAACATAAACTCTCTTGAACTCATGATATTCTTTCTCATGCTAAAGAATTTTTCCCCTGGCTTAGTGTTCAGCATGTCCTGATCAGAACAGACCACACGACCATGGTAGCGTATATCAACCTCCAAGGTTGAAAGCACTCTTTCCAGCTTCTCTTCTTCTTTCCCAGGTAGATTGTCAGATATAGGAGAGATACAGCAAAGCTTGTGTAGATCACTATGCCTCACACAGAAATGAGCATTGCCCTCTTTCCTCTTTCTTCATGCCTGGCCAAATGCACGTCTGTATGCATTTCCACCTCTGAGTCTAATAGCTCCCACTCTTGACAGAGTATGAGAAAATGGCCTATCCCTCTTGCTGATTGCCCCATACTGGCCAAGGAAATTGTGGGTAGTTGGCTAATATCAGGAGACCCCTGAGCACTGCCATTGTGAAGGGACTTTTTTGCAAGTGCAGGGGCAAATTTATTACCCTCACCAATATTGGCTGGCCCTCTGGGTCTGGCCTGTGAGAGAATGATTTTAAGCACTAAGAATCTACCTCTAAACATCATTACTACTATCCAGAGTGCCAGAGCTCCATCCACACACTCTATATAAGTAATCTGTATAATGGTAAGTGGCATGTTTTTGAGAATTTGTGTACAAAAGAGTGGTGATGTCTTTTCAGTGCTTTCAGTACAGTTCAAACAGAAAGGTATAGTTGCATGAAGTACATATCAAAAGAGTTATATAAAAATCACTTAGTTTAACGTAATTACATTTTCATATAATTAGAATAACTTTGTTCAGTTAATGTGGTTTTGACTTTTTCTAATAGAGTTGTGTAGTTGATGTAATTCATTCTGTTCTACTAAAACCTGTATTTGATCAAACGTAATTAAATTAATTTTAAAATCCATAGCTGTTTATCTTTCATATAAAATCAGATTTACATCAAGTCTTAAATACATACAGAATATTAAAATCTTCTAGATATTCTGTAGAAGATTCTGTATATTTTTTGTTACAAACTTTAATTCTTGTTAAGTTATTTCACAGCATTTCAACTGCAACTCTTTCAGATGTTTAATAAACAGGGCAAGCTTATAACCAGCTTGCTGACTTGCTGATCACATCTACATCATTTATAATGGAGAAAAAGAATTTAAAGTAGTAATGCACTGATTTTGAATTTTTTAGGCTGATATGATAACTGATAATTAGCACTTTGTAGTAGCTGATACTGATAGTAATAACTAATGATTTTATCTTTTTGTAATTAAAGAAAATTCACATTGGATTAAAGCAAAATTAATTATTATCGTAGGTTGTCATAGGACAAGCATCTTGTTCAGTATTTGTACATTTCTGTACATTTCAACTCTTCAACAGGTAGAAACGATCTGTGATCACCAGTATATTCCTTGTATCCCAGTTGTCAGGCTCAATGGAGAGATAATCCATGCATACTAATTCCAGAGGATAAGTTGTTAGTATGTTTTTCATAGGAACAGCTTCCTGAGAGCTTCCTTTCCTCCTGCATGGCCTTCTCTCTGTATGATCTGGGCAGAACCAGCTGCCAAAGTTTATTACCATGGGCAGACCATACTTTATACAAAATATCAATTTGGCAAGTGGAGCTGTTCCACTCTCTCAGAAATATTTTTACATCAGAAAATGCGAGGTTCACTGCTGAAACGTACTTGGTGCATTTGTTACCCCATGAGGCAAACAATTAAATTTCCAAAAACCTAAAGGACACACAAAGGCTGCCTTGTGTTTATCATCTACTGCTATCTCCACTTGATAGTATCCAGATTTCAGATTCATGACCGAGAACCATTTTGCACCACTGAGAGCAGAGAATGTCTCCTCCTATATTAGGAAGAGCATATGCATCATTTATAGTGTGCATTAAGTTCTCTTACATTTCTGAGCACAACTGGGATTTTGCTTGAAGCTTTTTATGGAATATCTATTAAAGTTGTTTCAAGAAATAGTCCACCAGGCAGGGGGAAAGATTCCAATGACTCCAGAACAAATTATGTGGAAGGACTGTTCTTTTTTATCCTCATATTACCAAAAACACAAGTTCTCTGTCTTGCTGGTATGGTGACAGGCTTTTTCGCATGTAATCTGACATGACAAAGTTGGTCCTCAAAACCATGAGCAACACATGTCACACCTTCAATGAGAACAGAGACACCACACCATGGCCCAACAAGTCCATGATGTAATAACTGAATTACATATTTGTCATAGTTATTTTTAATAAACAAAAACCATATTTGCATAAAAGTAATTATGACTATTGTCTTAATATGCTGATAAAGAAAAAAATGTCTAATAGTGCCTGAGGCATTGTTCAGCAACTTTTAAAAACTATGTATCTGTCATGAATTGCTCTGTCATTGTTTCCTTTGGATGTCATGTGCGTAGAAGCACATGGCTCTTTGTTTTGTTTTGTTTCTGTTTCTCATGTCTCCTTAGCCACTCCTTGGTTTGTAGTTCCACCCTCTCATCAGTGTCTCCTCTTGTGATTATTGTTCCCAGGTGTTTTATATTGTCCTCTAGGTTATAAGCCTTGTCTTGAGCCTCAGTGTTTGTCAACCTTTTGCATTCCATGTATACCTCTGTGGTGCAGTGTCACTGTCATTCTAGAGCCCTCTTTTTCTTTGTAGCTCTGTGATTTAGGTTTAGCATTAGCTCTGTGATTTAGGTTTAGCATTAGCTCTGTGATTTAGGTTTACCCTTAGCTTTCTGTTTAGTTTTCTGGGTCCTTCTGTGTAGGTCTGTTTAGGTTAATGTTTAGTGTTTTGTCTTTAAGTGTTTCAGTTTCTGTTGATTACCTGTTTTCTAGTTGTAGTATTCCTTTGTTTCCTTTATGTGCTTTTCAATATAATAAAGTATCCTCCCTGTGTTTACCTCCGCCTCCCAGAGTGCATACCATGGCTGTATTCCCTGAGATAAAATGTCTGTTTAGGATAGAAAGTGAGTCATTGCATAGTATTCAAAATTTAGATTCCAACTGAAAGACAACATAATATTCACTGCAGAATATAAATATATTATAATGACAATTTTACTATGTATTTTCCTGCAGGGCATCAGTTAGCTCATTTTATGAAAAAAGACGGGTGAGTAGAGGAATATGAGAGAGAGGAGATCTCTTCACATGCAGAGACCTGTGATGAAGATGAGGAAATTAGTTTTAGGCAGTGGGGACAGACAGAGTCAGAGAGTGGGTGTACTTCTACAGAGGAGGAGGAGCAGGCTCAAAAGTACAAAAATGCCAAGAGATTTAGGTGGCAGTGCTTTTACTAGAAAATACTTACAAGTGCAATCTTAAGAAACTTTAACGCTGCAATTCATAATAATTTTAGTGTAAAATATCCAACTATACAAACTAGTAATATCAAGAGAGCATAAGGGACATATTAGGATCTGAGTTACTTACACATATTGAAGTCAACACATTCCATAATTTTCTATGTTGTGCTCTACATTTAAAACTTTTTTTTTTAAACAGTTGGCAGAAGAAAAGGTTTGAGCACAAGTCTACAGCAGCTGCTAGTGAATTCCGAGCATCTGATGAGCTGGATTCTCCTTGTAGCTACTTTGATGATGATTTGTTCCAGCTTATTGCTGAACAGACAAATATCTACAGCTGTCAACTAATTGGAGCCAGCATTAATACCATTGTGATTAAGCCAGACATTATCCCAAAATTGCTGATGTGATGACAAGAAAAAGGTTTAAATGCCTTTCAAGATTCATTCACATTCAAAACGAGACGTCAGATCCCGCCCAAGATTGTCTCTGCAAATTCAGGTCACTGCTGGAGCAAATAAGGGAAAAGTGTCTGGAAACTGAGAGTGAGAACCTGTTATCAATAGATAAGATGATGGTCCCTTACAAGGGAACAAAGGCTGTGTTTCTTCAACAATATCTTCCAAGCAAACCTCACCACTGGGGTTTTAAGATCTTTGTTCGAGCAGGTGTTTCTGGGATAGTGTATGGTCTCCTGACATACACTGGAAAGAGTACATTTAGCACAGCACAGGGTCCTTTCAATGAACTTGAACTATTAGGAACCCTACAAAGTGTGTTGTCTACTTTGACAACTTTTTAACATCTCTACCACTCATTGTGCATCTGAATGAATCTTTTAGCTTGTAAAGTCTGGGAACCATCCACAAAAACATGCTAAAGGGATGCACCCTTGAGGATGACCGTATGCTACTGAGGTGAGGAAGAGCTAGCTAGCTAGCTCCTGTGCAGCTATAAGTCCTCTTAAAGAAATCAGACATTTCTCAAAGGAGCAGAGAACAAATGCATGCAACTGCTTCCAAAAATTCCATAAAAAATAAGGAATAGAGAGAGATTGTAAAAGAGAGAGATAGGCACTGCTTGTGTTCATTTTTATGTGCCCTGTCATTGTTGAATTAATTGAAAAAATAAATGGCAATGTATTTACTCATGATCCCCGCCCATTCGTACCCAAACTAGCCACTGTATCACTAGCTCTTCACAGGGGTTATCAGGAAGGCACCTTCTCTCACTGGTGTTTTGCTGAATTAAGCCCACAACACCTCCAGAAAGCTCAACAGGGAAGTCTGGCATCCCAGACCCACCCCCCTCCAAGCCAGCTTTACAGTCCTACCTCACCCTTTACCATCAACAACCATAAATCCACACTGGCCTACCTGGTGACTAAGGCTGTACCTAGCACCACTGGCACCGTTAATGCATGCTCAGTGCCACCAGTTCCATGTGAACTTTACATGCTACATCACCAACAATCCCAATGGCACCTATATAGTGCATTTCCCCAAGTAATATGTTCTCTCCTTATCCACAACCACTGACTAGACCTTTTTGCTGTTTCTGATAACTCCCTCACTGCTACCCATAGTTTCCTGCCCCTGATGCTGAACTGCACAAGCAGGGATTTGGCCAAGTTGGCTACAAATCCTCTAACACCTATCTCCACCGGTGTTACATATGCCTGCCACCCACGTTCTCACCTCAGCTACCAAGTCCGCATACTTCCGCTTCCTTTTGAATGCTTCATCTACTGCATCCTCAAATGAAACTGTTAACGCTATGAAACTATCCATTTGCTTTTAGAGTAGAGCACCATTTCTGGCCTCAGTGTAGTTAACACAATGCACTCTGGGACCTGCAGTTTTTTCTCTACGTCCACCAGCAATTTCCAAACTTGTACTTCACCCCTGTTGTTCGGGTACTCTTTATGTAATTGTTATTGAAGTGTAGAACCAAAGGTTTGGTAAGCCTATAATTGGCTATTAGAGTATAACATCAATTTAAAAAAGAGTTTTTGTGATGTAAAAGACAAGAATGTATCATTTCTCATTATTAAATGAAGCATTAAAAGTTTACATTGTTGATGTTTCTAAGCCTTAACAGAGAAGCGTATCCAGGGAGATACAACTCATAAAATCCAAAATATTTAACATATTTAAAAAAAAATCATTGAACATATTTTATTTAAGAGCAAATGAGGAAAATAGAAACATTAAATTATTTTTACAACTCAATTTCTGCTCTTGCCTCTTTAAGGGTTAATGTGGAAGCCTAAATATTATGGATTTTTTTTAAATGTGGATTAAACACATGGCCAGCAAAATAGAATTGGAGACTTTTTAAGGTGGTATTTTTTATTTTAAATATGTCTGTTTCTATGAAACAGTTTTATGTTATTTTAACATAACATTTTTAACATTTTAACATTATATTTATTATAATGTGACCGTTTCTATGAAATGACCACTTACTTAAGGTGGAAGCCTAAATAAAATGCCAGATTTTTTAATGTGGATTTTTATCTAATGTGGCTTTTTTAAATGGCTGATTTTTTTAAGGTCTTGTTCAATACATTTTAACAGTCTTTTTAAAGTTTTACGGGTTATTTGAAGTGGTCATTTATTTAAAGTGGATGTCTAATTTAAATGATTTTTATGTGGAATTTTTTGTAAGTTTTTTTTTTTCAAGTCAAGTCAAAATAACGGTCATTTCTAAGGTTTTTAAGGATTGTTTGAAGTAGTCATTTATTTGAGGTGAAAGTCTAAATAAATGGGCATTTTTTAAATGTGGATTTCAAAGTATATTGGGAGTCTTTTTAAGCTGATGGTATTTTAAAAGCAGTATTGGATAGATTGCTCTATAAATTTAACAATGTAGCTATTAAGCAGCATTTAAGCTAATGTTGCAACAATGCTAGCAATACAAGACAAGCCAAATTCAAAGTTTGTTTACAAAATTTTCCCCTCTAGTTAATTTGGCTGGTCAAAGCCATGGAACTTCACAGGATCATAGAACCTATAGCCAATTACATGGCTTGTGTTTTTGGAGCGATCCGACTTATGGATTTTGGAATATGAGCTTCTAAATTGGGAACACTTGGTCAGTGTTCAAGCTATGACCATGAGATTACACATCAAATTCCAGACCATTCACACTCATCTGTCTCATTTTATCCCTCCTTTATTATCCCTCCATTCATTTGAATAGGGATGGCTAGAGTGGGTGATGTCATAATCCAGTCTAATTCAGATGTTTTCTGAATAGGCCTTTAAATGTGTTTAAATGTTTGTTGTTTGTTTTTTAAAATCCTTATGCTTTCACCTAGAAACTTCATTTAAACTGTAAATGATAGGAATAATATATATTGTATAGGCCCCAATAGACTTCAGTGTATTTTTTTAAACAGGTGAGCACACCTTTCTTTAAAATGTTTGTGAGTATTTACCCCAGCCAGCACAAACCTGTGGCCCACATCTGGCCAGCCGGATATAAAAATACCCAGCCCAGCTCTGGCAGCTGGAATTGGGCCAGTTCCAAAATAAATGACGGTCCAGAGCTGGCCCAAGTCATTCAGCACAGATCCGGCAACAGTTAGAAGAAGCATATAAATTGACCTCATTCACTTTGCTGTTTATAATAATATTACATATATTTACATAAATATCCTTTTTTATAATGAAGAAATAAACTGTGAAAAAATCGAAATAAAAAAACTGACACTTTAAAAAAACAAATACTTTTTATTGAAATAATTCCAACATACAATATAGAACAGTGATTTTGTGGTGATCCACATAATTAAAGAAAGAAATGAACAAGCAAGCAGACATATGCACTGTAAAAAAAATGAAGTTAACCAAATTTAAAAAAAAATTGAACATTTGAAACATTTGTTTTCTTCCCATGTAATTAAACTCTTATGTAGAGAATAAGGTCAGTTTAATAAGTGATCATACAGTTCAAACAGAAATGTATAGTTGCATGAATTTTACATTAAAGCAGTTCTAAAATCATTTAGTTTAACTAGCTGAATTACATTTTCGTACCAATGGAATTCCCTTGTTCAGTTAACGAGATTTTTACTTTTTTCAAACAGAGTTGTCTGTGAGGAGTTGGTGTGTTCTCCCCGTGTCCGCGTGGGTTTCCTCCGGGTGCTCCGGTTTCCTCCCACAGTCCAAAAACACACGTTGCAGGTGGATTGGCGACTCGAAAGTGTCCGTAGGTGTGAGTGTGTGAGTGAATGTGTGTGTGTCTGTGTTGCCCTGTGAAGGACTGGCGTCCCCTCCAGGGTGTATTCCCGCCTTGCGCCCGATGATTCCAGGTAGGCTCTGGACCCCCCGCGACCCTAAATTGGATAAGCGGTTACAGATAATGGATGGATGGATGGAAACAGAGTTGTGTAGTTGAAGTAACTTCAAAATCATTCTGTTCTACTAAAACATTTATTTGAGCAAACTGTATCTTAATTAAATTCTATTCAAACTCCATTGCTGATTACCCTTCATATAAAATCAGACCTACATCAAATCATAGGTTTACAAAAAATATTTAAAGGTTCTAGAGATGCTTTATACTTACACTATTTGTTAAAAACATTTTGAAGTCAGGCCATAGGTAGCTATTTAGATAAAAGTGTTAACTCTTTCAGAACTTAAAGCAATTTAAAAGAAAACAAAAAAAAATCTTTCTTCTCAAAAGATGCAGCAGTCCTTATGTTTCATTTTTTTATATTCAGCAAACACACACACATATATATATATATATATATTTATATATAATCTGACAGCTTTACAGCCATTAAATGCTGAGTTGGGAGGACGATCTTGTTAAAATGTGCACGATTGAATGAATATTAAAACATAACCAAAACAACAGCTTTCTTTTTGATTGTCACTGATAGGCAGGTGTGTTCTTATTGAGTGATATGTGTTGTTGTTTTTGGGATGAATGGACCTGCAGGGCTCTAATCACATATCATCACTAGATCTGACAGAAAACCAGTGTGTACAAATGTGAGCCAGGAACTCCCTGAACATTTGGCCTCACACATTGAAAGATCAACATCGATATCCTCAGACCCCACTCTCTGCAGAAATAAAATTCCTCTGAAAGAAACTGAAATGAAGACAAAGAAATGAGACAATGCTCCTCTACAATAATCAGGATACTGCAGGATACATAGACATGGTTTACCAATGGGCTTACTTGGGAAATAATTGCAATATTTCACGTATAACATGTCTGTAATATTCTTGGAAATTAAGAGGATCTCCATGACGCATATTTCTGTGAAGAAGAGAGATGTGCAAGTCTGCAGAACTTTTTTAAAAATAAAAAATGTTCCATAAAATATCCATGATGCTTTACCGAGAACAATTGATGAACCCTTATTTTCTAAATTAGAACCCTTATTTTCTTCTATTAGAGCTTTCTCTCTCTCTCTCTCTCTCTCTCTCTCTCTCTCTCTCTCTCTCTCTCTCATTCAACAAATAAGACATTTCCATCATCAAATTTGGAGTGGTTTGATGCATAGATGGTAGGAACTAATTATTCTATGAGATTATTATCAGAATCTCAAAACCAAAAACTTCCATGGATTCTTAAATATTTGTGCACCTTTTTTTGTCACATTATTATTATTATTTAATCTGTGGGCAAAACAGGTGCCATTTGGGTCCATTTATTTATTTTGAAAAGAAAATATTTATAAACAATATCATGAAGAGCACAATCACTTCTTATATACTATACTGAAATTGCTTGGATATTCATTCAAGGATGATAGTTTCACCTTCTTTCCAATCATTATATATCACTATACATATTGATAGGACACATTAAATTGTATTAAAACATCTTTTACTTGTTTTGTAAGTCTAACATTTGTTTACCTCTTTTACCTATGTAAAGCTACTGTTTGGTTGGGGATATAAAATATGTTAGAAAATAATTTAAAAAACATAATTGATAATGTTGAGCCTGAAGCTATGAATGTCACTATCAATCTCCATAAAGCTTTGAAAATCCAGCACTTCATCCACTGGAAAGTCTCTGAATATCAATGGGTCAAAAATGCCGGTAAGTGATCAGGATATATTTTACTAAGGGTAGCAAATCTCACAGCATCCTTTCGGCAAGGCAGAGGCAGAGAGCAAGAGAAGATGGATGTGTGGTCAGCCCATAGAGACACAACACACTGACAATCCACAGAAGCAAAATGCAAACTGAAAACTCAGTTATTATTCTCCTAAGCCCTGCAGCGGGGCAAGAGCTCAGGATGCAGTTTCTATTTTCATACCCTTTCTTGCAAAGTTATTGTGAAGAGGAAAGAAGACACTATGACCTGTCTGTGCGCAAGGTACACACTATCCTATGAAATGCACTGTGAGCCCAGACACAGGCCTGTATTCATATTGTGCTTTCAGCTGAAGATGAACAAAACCCTGTCAGCACATCCTAAAATCTGCCTGTCTCAGAAAGCATCGTACCTTGCTCAGTGTTCCAAATAGAATGTGCTCCTCTAGAAGTTTTCACACTTCATATACAGCTTTTATTGGACACCTATACATTAATATTCACACACAGGTCATAAGTTGTCAAGGAAGTGCCGTGCTGAATTTTAGTAAGTAGGTCAGACCATCCAAGCATCAAAGTTTGCTCTAAAAGTCAAAATTCTTAAATATTTGATGGTAAGGACTGGTTTCATTGTTTCAGAGACATTACATTGTATAGAATTTAATATTATTTAAATGTCCTGTAACTTATTAAAAGAATGCAATAATAAACTTCTGTATTAAATACTCTTGACTTTTTTACAAATATACTGTTAAGACCAAGGTTCTTTCACTCCGCAAAATATATGTAACCTAGCAACGGTGTTGAGCGTTTACAAGTCACCACTGTACCTGGACTTTTTCATCCAAATGTGAACCGGTTCATTTTCAGTTTGCGCACCTTATTTTGAATAGAGTAAAGATGTATGGTACATTGGACCGTTATGATATATTTCACTACGATCTGAATCCACTGTTAACAATGGTTAAACCATGACATTTTACTGACTTGCGTTTATCTCTGTTTCTGTCCTGATTTAAACAGAGAGCAGCTCTGAATAATGCAGCCTTGTTTCCCACCAAATCTGGTGTGAACATGAACCAGCTCATGGAGAGAATCAAACATTGGACGGGTCCAACATCGCACAAGTTAAAGATCCAGAATTCTTTGAAAAAAGCAAAAAGGAATGTGTGACCGAATGGAAGGTTGATTAAAAATAAATCATTCCTCTTTAACTTAAAACCTAAAAATAAATGGCAATAACAAACTGTGGTATAATCACAATAATATACTTGAGATTCATGCTATAACGAGAGATATTCGCACTGGGGTACTGATTTTCTACGACTGCAGCACACTAGGGCCATTATCTCACATTATAGTACTCTCTTTCGTGTATTATTGCTTAATTTCATTCTATATGCACATTTTCATTTTACACATAATGTTAAATAAGCAAGAAGTAGCTATGTGATAATCTTCTACTTCAGTACAACATTCCTTTCACTGGTGAATAAAATAACATTTTAAATACATTTTAAAGGCACCTATAGAATCAGTCTATGGGCTAAAACATGTTCATGACATTCTTTGCGCAAAATCACTGTCCCATAAAGAGATATCACCAGCTCTATTCTTGCCAGTGTCAGTCCCTTTCAGAATGAGCTGTTTAAGAGCTCTGTCACTTTTACACCAATAAGCTGTTGCTGGTCACATCCCACCCATCCCATGTTTAAACTTTAGAGCCGATCAGATTCTGTGTGATGTGTGTAGTGTGTGATGTGTCTGACTTTCTGTGTGAGGTTTAGGTGATTGTGTTTGCAATGGGTGTCTGAGAGTTTGTGAGGTGTGTCAGTTTCTGTGTGATGTCAGAGGGTCTTTGTGTGATGTATGTAATGTGATGGCACTGTGAAGGACTGGCGGCCCCTCCAGGGTGTAATCCCGTCTTGCGCCCAATGATTCCAGGTAGGCTCTGGACCCACCGTGACCCTGAATTGGATAAGCGGTTACAGATAATGAACGAATGAATGAATGAATGAATGAATGTAATGTGATGTAAGAGCAGTACTCTTAAAATCGGATGGGCTACTTCAGAGTAGTAATATATATATATATGGGGCTTAGTAACAGTAGAAAGTACCAACAGTAGAAAGCACCAATAGTTGCCCATGTTTCATTTCTTTAGACCTTATTATATTAGTCTGTGTAATTTATTTTATGTGAGAGAAAGACTGGTAAAATAAACTGTAATATAGCCGAGCAGGTCTGTGCAGTGTCAGATTGTTTGTGATGTGTGTAGCATGTGATGTGTCTGACAGTCTGTAAGGTGTGTTGGTTTCTGTGTGAATTTAGTGTGATGTTAATGTGTGCACTTAAATGCTCCTATATCTTCTGGTCTTTTTTGCACTTTATTTTAATTATTATTTTAAAAAGTATTAGTGTATAATACAACACAAACTATACACTCCATCCTCTGTATTCTCCAACTAGTGCATCTTCAGGATCTTTTCTAACCTGACCTTACCACTTAGCCACTACTGCACATGAATGCTGCATCCATCACTTTAATAAAATGTTTAATAAAAAGTTTACAGCTATGTTTTAGTGTATGTGGCTGTGTGTGTTTTGGCCTTCACTGTAGCATTAGTTGAGGACCATTGGCTTATTAACAGGAGAAAGTAGCAATAGTAGACAATCTGGTGTCCTTACTACTGTCACATTAAACATAATATTTCATTTGGCCACAAGAGATTTAATAATTATTGCATAGTCTGCTGAATTATAGGCATTCTGCTTAGAAATGCAAAGACACATATTTGAATGTAAACCAGTCTCTGTATATTCACCTAACATGGGCGTATGTGATATCATCAGAATTCTCATTTTAATAAAATGTTGGACTTTCATTACTGTGTGGCTTCTAAGCCTCTTCCAATAACAGGGGTGGAGCATGAATTCCACACATCACACAAATACAGCAGTACTCAGAAATGCTTTCTCAAAAAACTACAAAGCTTCACATGCAATACGAGCCTCAGATGACATGGTTAATTTAATTAATTCAGAAAACAAACTTAAAACGGCTGTATATGCATTATATGTCATAGAAAAAAGATGAATACTTATTTAAGTGGAAAGAATCAAAATAGAGCTTAGAACTAATATATAGTTATTATTAATAACTATATATTAAATGATGTATTGATTATTATTATTATTATTATTAATAATAATACGTTACATTTGTATAGAGCTTTTCTAATATCCAAGGTCACTTTACACAAAGAGAAATGAATAAATGAATGAATGAATGAATGAATGAATTAATTAATTAATTAATGAAAAGGGAAGACACTTATATCTGCAGAGTGCAGGAGTACTAAGAGAAGAGGTAAGACTTTAGCTGGGATTTATGCAGAAAATGAAGAGCGAAGACTTTGTGGTAAAGAATTCCAGCTTGAGTGCCAAACAAGTCCCTGTCCCAATGGTATTTTGAGGTTTTGGCAACATCCATCCATCCATTATCTGTAACCGCTTATCCAATTTAGGGTCGTGGGGGGTCCAGAGCCTACCTGGAATCATTGGGCGCAAGGCAGGAATACACCCTGGAGGGGACGCCAGTCCTTCACAGGGCAACACAGACACACACACACATTCACTCACACACTCACACCTACGGACACTTTCGAGTCGCCAATCCACCTGCAACGTGTGTTTTTGGACTGTGGGAGGAAACCGGAGCACCCGGAGGAAACCCACGCGGACACGGGGAGAACACACCAACTCCTCACAGACAGTCACCCGGAGCGGGAATCGAACCCACAACCTCCAGGCCAGCAGGTAGTGACTGCGCCACCGTGCCGCCCCTGTTTTGGCAACATGAAACAGGCAAATATTTTCCATTAAACATTTTAAATACTCAGTTAAAAATTTTGATATATTGTGATTGTTCTGATTTATATTTAACATTGCACATGATTGCATTTTATTTTTACTTATATTTTGCAGTGCCTCAGCTCTTGGACATGTAAAATATATGTAGAAATATTATTATCACATGGTATACAATCAACTAGCATGGGACTTCGAGGTCACAGAAAGTTATGAGGATTGAGTATTGGCTCACATTAGCACCATGCAAGTGAAGAATACATAATTAAATATTTAGCCTTTGTGACTGATAACTCCTGTGGTACACCTGACATGCTGAAGCTATCTGTCCATCCTTATCTGTTTTTCACGACTGATTCAGACAAATGAATGAGGCAACTGCAGAGTTCAGCAAAAAAGCTAAAATTAGCCAGAGCTATGAACTGACATCCAGACTGAGTGTGGGTTAGGCACAATGGCTGAACAACTTTGGCATTTATAATAGGAAGAGGTTAGGACACAGCAAAATGTAAACACCTACAGTGTGCTTAATGTGTTGAAACCATTGGCTCACAGGTATTGGCCTTTACATCAGGGCATTGCATGTTTCATCTTAGTTGACATCACATTGTAAAGAGAACAATTTCTCGTTCTCTCTTTCATTGAATAGAATGTTCTTCCCTCTCCCCCATCAATCAGATTCTAGACAATTCATGCATCAGTTAGCTAATATAACAGAGTGGGGCAGTTGGAGTTCTCCTTTCTAAGTGTATCTCAGTAAAGAAACAGAATCCCTGACTGTGATTAATCCTAGTCTTGGGCTTCATAAATTTAGAAATAACGTTCTTCATCGAAAAAATACAAAAATGTATTTTTCCCTAAGCTTGTGGCAGCACAGTGGTGCAGCAGGTAGTGCCGCAGTCACACAGCTCCAGGGACCTGGAAGTTGTGGGTTAGAATCCTAGTGTCTGCATGGGTTTCCTCTGGGTGCTTCGGTTTCCTCCAAAAACACACATTGGTAGGTGGACTGGCGACTCAGAAGATTGTTCATAGGTGTAAGTGTGTGTACCTAGCCACTGGAATGCCTCGGGTTGTATTGCTGGTCCCAAAATCTGGATAAATAGTGAAGGTTGCGTCAGAAAGGGCATCTGGCATACAAATTGTGCCAGACCAATGGTGCGGATTGCGGTTGATCTGTTGTGGCGACCCCTGACAGGAGGGAGCAGCCGAAAAAAGCTTAATCTATTTGTGGAAAACCAATCATGAACCTAATCATACAATTTCAGTTGTATCATTAGTTGCCTCCAGTTCCTCTGCCTAAACTGAATTCCCTCATCACACACAGTGCCATGTACACTGGGAGGGTGAGGGAAATCATGTGCTTCCTCCAAGACGTGATGTAAACCAACACATCTTTTTGAAATTCCTGCTAATGCAGCGTCACTGTACAGGTCCAGTGCCAGAGGAGAGATTAAAATGTCACATCAGCGGCCAGACCTGGTTGACACCATGCTATGTGATGAGGCCTACCCACCCAGAGACAACTAAGTTGTCTCGATAATATTTTTTGGGTGGGGGAATAACAATTTTCATCTTTACATTTAAAGATATGGTATTAATAATAATTTTACTTCCATTACTGAGTGTAGTTAAATATTAATCTTTTTGTGATGATATTCTACAATATTAATTTCACTAAAAACCTAGCTGCCATTGTATTTATTTATGAACCTCAAAAATTTATTTCAGGAAAACCTGTAAAATCTGCAGAATATCAGTCACTAAAAAAAGACTCATATTGTTACTATTTTACAGACTTTACAATATGAGCTTTATATGTGCAATGCACTACTATTCTTTTTAAACTTGATAAAGTGTTAAATGATAAAGTTGTACAGTCACATTTGAACACTGTAGCTACTGCGCTTTTATAAATTGTTAGAAAGCATCATTAGTGGCCTTGATCAATGCATAAAAACACAAGCTACAAGTTACAGGCCTTAATGCAGATTATATTAATATTCCAAATTAAATTGCTTTTTAAAGAATCTACTTTGCTTATTTTCTCAATGACTGCTTCTTTAATGATTGCTTTAACCATAATCACACAATATTTTGAAAGAGAATATTCTCTTTTTTTTCTCCACTACACATTCTCTCACACATAAGAGCATGATTTTAAAAAGAAATGTCCTCCTGCCTGACAGTCCCTACAGACTGGAATATTCAGCTTATCCAACACATTTTCTTTTTTGTGAGCCAAGCTGTCAGACTATTGTGAGCAGTACCACTGAATAAACTAGGCCATATGATAGAGAACAGGCTCAAGGGATGCTGAATAACATTTTAATCAAATGGCAATCTTTTTTTTCTAAAATGGAGCTGTCTCATTGCTTTGGATAAAGCTGTAGCTGTTAAAAGGTGCAGTATAATTTTTTGCATCAATGCTTAGTGAATTCTAAAATGCTCTTGAAAAGTAATAGCATTCACTGTCAAACATGTCAAAGCATAAAATGCAACACTTTGTTGAAAAAAAGAGTATATTCAAGGTGTAATTTTTTTCAGTATATGGAATGTAGATTAAAAAAAGGGTTTGAAGGGTAACTCTCATTTTTATTTGAGTAATTATTCGTCACTGTATTTTCTCAGAAAATCTATTCTAACAATGTTCCCTAACTAATAATGTTAATAAGGCCCACAGTGTCACTTATACAGTGCTCAATCAAATTCCAATTGTGTCAGTATGGTGTCCAAACCCATTTCACAAGGGCACTGGCCAAATCATTTTAATAACTTCATTATTCCCCCAAAATGCCTGATCCAGACTACCAGCTCTTTATAAAGCTGTCAGCTGAGCTGGAGCAGAGAGAACTAGAACTGTGGAGGACAGTGGCTCCACAGCATTTCAGCCGACGTCTTAAAAAACTACAGCACAAATTTCCCTTTAGAACGATCTCACTTAGGGGCTTCAAACAGTGATGTGGGGATGAGCCAGTGTATTATTGCTGTTGAATTTTTCATTTCTAAATCATTTTCTAGATGTTATCTCAGTGCTGTCACCATGAAATTCCTGGGAATGAATAAGAAAAAATGGAAACTACTTAAATAATCCCCTTTTTCCTGCCAGTGCTGGAATCTGAACCAAAAACTCTCTGATCTCATGCCTACCTCTTTAACCCTAAGGCCACTTAAGATGCCTTCGCATAATTTCGCAGCAGTCACCCTTAGGAGTGGGAGCGGTCATATCCTATTTCTGACACCACTATACCAAGCATCAAAGAAGAGAAAATGGAGACTTAATGCCCAAGGGTGCTTTTAATATGCTCTAACAAGTGCTTATGGAACGGAGATCAGGTCACTGCTTGGGTCACTGTCTGTGATGAGTTTGCTAGGTTCTCCCTGTGTCTGTGTGGATTCTGTGGATTCTGTCTGGAGGGGAAAGAGAGAACACAAAAAAGGGTAAAACAAATTATAAAAGGAGGAAGGAAAAAGAAAAAGAAAAAACAAAACAAAACAAAAAAACAATAACATAAAAATGACCAACTCCAAAAATACACCAAATCAAACACACATGAACAGAACACACACACACACACAACCCCAAAAAAGACAGCGCCTGAATCTTCACCATAAGGATCCATAAATCACAGATTAAAAAAGACCACTGAATAGAACTAACGAAATTAAACCAATACACCAAAGAGAAACATACAAGTTAGTAAAATATACACAAGGTAAAACCAACATACCCTCGCTATCATGACAGACACAGAAACATCCAGCTTACAATCATCGAGAAGCAATCTACCCAGAGACCTGAAGCAACTTCGGCCATGCTGAATGCCACCAATACAGAAACCAAATGCACCAGAAATAGAACAGGAAGTGCATCGACAGGCAGCCTACCACTGCCGATAGATATAGCACAAAATGGATCCATCCTTTAAATTGAAAGAACCTCCCCAAAAACCTCAGCAGGGAAGCGTAGTGGGTAGAACCTATAAGAAAAATCCGTCCTGCTACAATTGCATGAATAAAAAATGACAAATATAGAGATACAAGCTATTGTTCTGACAACATTTTTCTTTGCAGAGGTAAATGAAGCATGAGCTGTAGTACATAACCATCCTCACATTACTTAGGACTTGACGACTTTAAAATTACTACTACTGTACTTGTGTCATACATTAAAAATAATTTATTGCTGGCCACATAAAGGCTTAAGGAGCTCTGCTCTCTGTTATAATCTGCTATGCAGTAACCTTCAGAATGTGTATTAATGTGATAATGTGTGGTCAGAGATCATTTACCTTGGCCTTGCTATCTTTCTCTCTCAAAGGCTCGCTGTGCTGGGCATGTCTCTCGCCTGCTGAGCAATGTCTTTGAACTAATTCAAACTCTAATTAGCAGGGAGCTGTACTGTGTTTTGCTGAAATGAACAGAGCTCCATAGTGACAGTTAGCAGGGCACAGGCTACAAAGACACACAGAAAGTGGGTACAGCTGATCCTGGGCTCCAGCAGTGAAGGGCTCTTACACACACTTCACTTGTAACACTTTACAAATCTTTATAGTAGGGTAATAGTATCATATGTAAATTGGATTAATGTGACCTTAGGGCTGTTTTATGTGCGTGCAAAAGTGCCTTAAGATGAAAATTTAAACTGGTAAATTGTCCCTGAAGAGAAAGGATTTAAGCAGTTTATCTGTAGAGAGATTTGTGTGAATTTGGCATCACAGTGAGTTAAAATATTCTGCCCTTATTACAGCAAATATGTGGGCTTTATAAATATAGCCAGTGCTTGACACTGAGTATGTTGTTTTCTATAGCAGCTGAGTAGGTGCAAAATTGAATGCCAATGACCACTATGAATGCACCTTAAAGTTGATAAACTAACGGCAGCGGGGTGTCTAAAAACACAGACTTTTTTAAAAGTGAAAGACATATAAAAGTAAAACCTTTTGTTTCCATCATCTAGCAAGCTGTCTGAACTTGACTCTCAGAGAGAATGCTCTGCAGGAGAACGCTCTGCAGAACTGTGCAGATGTGTTGAGGTAATGTAATTACTATCGTGTGAAGTTAAGTGAATTTGTCTGTGTCTTGAAGGTGCAAATGCAATTTCAATATATCTGCACTATTTCTTCTGGCCAGGCTTAAATATGTCTCTGTTTTTCTCATTCACTGAAGAAAATGCTTACTGATTCCACTTGATCCAAACCTGCTATTTTACAATGCGAGAGGACCAGGAGAGGGGAATTTAAAACACTCGTGATGATAAGTGCCCGGTGATTGGGTTAATCAGGTCAGTGCTCGCCAGTTTAGCGAACAAACAGGTTATTACAAGAAAGACAAATGATCCAGGCTCTCTGAAAAACAACAGCTGTGAGGAAAACAACAAGAAAAACAACAAAAATGTTATCTTTGGGAGAGAATAAAAAGACCAACAATTATTCATCTTTCTGCAAGCATTATACCTGAATTACTTATTATATTGTGGAATTGCATACAGTCCCAGCAGACAGAAGTGGGAGTGTGCCTCTGCGTGCATGTATGCCTGCAGTCTCCTGGATACTATCTCTCTGAGCTGCATATGAATGTGTACTTAATTTCAGTGTAATTCTGAGGCTAGAAAGCAGGGAGAGAGCCATTAATACATTGACTTACCATGCTCCCATCCCACTTTCCCTCTCTCTGAAGGCATTTTCCAAATATAGTAAAACAAATGTCAAATGCTACAGAGATGGACAATATCACCCTGTGGTACCAGCTATTTCCAATAAAAAATTATATAACGCAGTGAAAATATAACACAAGTCAGATTTTATATAATAGCATTATATCATTAATCCGTTCAGTTTTTCATCTCCTGTAGCTGCTTAATTCTGATTAGGGTCCAGAGCCTTTACCCATAGTGATTTGGTGCAAGGCAGGAACACTTGCTTTCCAGGGCACCAGTGCATCACAGTGATTTATCTCTATAACAGTTGACAATAATCCATTAAAACATATTATCATGTGTCAAAACAAAACCTTAATACATGTCAACTCTGTTTATTAAGTTAAATTAAAAATACATCACAAAAATATAAAATGTTAAATAACTGCTGAAAATATAAGAATATATATTATTCATATAAATGTATATGGATATATATTTTTTGCTATTATTTGCTCTTTTTGTTATGATATTTCTGATTTCATTTAACATTAATTCTAGGGAATATTAATATCACGTTAGTTCATTCTTGTTATAAATCACAATACTGTTTCCATTCCAAATTATTTATAAAGCACACTGAAGTAGTGCTATAGTTCTTGTCTGAAAGAGTTTTTGGTTGATGCTGGTGGATTTGGTTCATCTTTGTGGCCTTTATTTGCAGAAGTTTCACTCTATATTCACTGAGATATTTCTCTTGGAAGAACGCCTTGTATAATTCTCCTGCTGGACGATCAACCCACAGTCCAGTTTTAGCCTTCTGTCAGGGATGGCCAGATTGTGGTCTGAAGTGTCCAAGTATTTGACAGACGGCATGTTACCAGGCGCTTTGAAACAAACAGCCACCAATATGTTTACTGTGAGGTGGCATCTTAAACTGATCAAACATGTTACATCATTGCACATTTCACCACAGTGACCACAAGCAAAAGTAGCAGCGGAATGCACAAATGAATAATGCTATTAGGACGGGACATGTTTTCAGATGATTTTCACATAATAATTTCTTTTAATTATATTGTTTGATCATTTAGTAACTTTGGGTATTATTTGATAAAGGTTTGGTAATTACATTTTTTTTATTTTGTTTTAATTTTGAATAAATGAAAACACCTCACATATGCAGGCCACTCAAAGAGTAATTTTACAAAAGTGAGCCTTTAATGGACGCTCCTGTACACTTTTGTGATCCACTTACCTCTTACCAATTCATCTGCTTGTTATGGAATGCAATTGTATCTTGAAAATTCTATAAACTTTTTATTCTTTTTGGTGTGTTGTAGGCATCAAATTCTAAATTTGTTTACATTTACATTTGTGGTCACATCTCTTAGTAGAATCAGTTCTTTTTAAACTTCTCCATTCAATAAGATATGTAGCAAGACAAAGTGTGACAAAATCAGAGAGCTCCTGATCATCACTGGGACTAATGGTGCTTTTCCACTGCATGGAACCTACATGACTCTACTCGAGTCAGCAGGCTCTTTTGTATTTCCACAGGCCACATCTGGTACCTTGTCCCTGGAACCGGGTAACCCCCATTCACACTAGCAGGCGACAGAGCAACAAGTGTCCAATCATTCCCTGTGGAAGAATGTAATTTGTAGCCGTGATTCAGTGGCAAGCAGCAAGTAACACAGTGACAGAGCGACAAATCAAGTTGAGATTTTCTCAAATTTATGCAACATTCTAAATGATTGGCTGCAAGAAATTCTTTGAACCAATCGTAGACACGGGGGAAGGAAGTTCAGCCAACTCTCTGAACAGCCCACACCCCAAGACAACAGGAGCAGCCTCAATACACCCACAAGAGACAAACTTGTGACGATATAAGCAAATTTTTGACTGCTAGTGTGAAGACATGGTAAGTTTTAAGGGTATTAATATATATTAATATATTCATATGGTATTAAGTGTGTGCAGCATGTAGGTATGACTTATTGTTCTGAATTTATACATATATAGGGTTTTTTGTCTCTGT
Organism: Hoplias malabaricus; assembly: GCF_029633855.1. Lineage (NCBI taxonomy): Eukaryota > Metazoa > Chordata > Actinopteri > Characiformes > Erythrinidae > Hoplias > Hoplias malabaricus. The sequence goes on from NC_089803.1 coordinate 35,459,258, forward strand.
GAGAATGGGATGTTAGGTTAAGCTTCTTTCCTGGAGGTAGCAAGACAATATGTCCTTACAAGTTATCTTTCTTTATCAGGACAGGAAATTAAGTAAACAAAAGCCATATCATTTACCTTATGTAGACACAAACCAACCTATATAAGTTAGGGATGGGGATGAAAAGGGGAGGAGTGCAATGGTAAAACTTCTCAACAAGGAGTCCATTGTTGCTTGTTCGGTTCACTATAATAAAACCTTTTTATTCACAACTGATGGATGGTGTCTGCCTAGAGGTCTTCTTCATCTTCTTCACAATGACAACAAACAACAGTTTTCAGCCCCTGTTCACGCCAGGTTCCAACCATGCCAAGTAGGTGCTAAATGGTGACATGTAAATCCTGCAGAGTGCTGATTGGGCAGAGAGACATGTCAATCACCACGAAACCACCAGAGCTCATTCAAATCCCGCACAAACACACCACTCTTAAGTTACAGAAGTTTTCACATTTATTTTAATCTGACTCACAATGGCAGCTCGTAACTTTATCTCGGTGTGTTTTGAAGAGGTTTATATGCTCCTTCGGCCAATGACTGATGAAAATTTAGCAGAATATGCAACAACGAAAACTGATCTGTGAGAACTGGGGCGCCGAGCTGTATTCAGTCCAAAAAACAAAAACAACACGCAAATACATGATGAGTAAATGGCGCCTAAGTTTACCGCCATCGTATTTGTGGTTTTTAAAGCCAGCAATTCCTGTTAGAGATGGGGTTTTGTGACATCAAGCTACAAGCTCGAAGCGAGCCGAGCCGTGTCTAGTCGAGTAGATCCAGACACATCTGGTGGAAAATCACCAAAATATTTCTAGTTATGTCTTAAGACACCTGAATGGGGCGAGATAAGGAAAAAAACAGTAAACCTCACACTAGAGATATCAAGGTTTTGGTATTTTTTTCTGTTAATCATTGTACTTCAAATAAAGCTTAGTGGCACAACATGTGAAATAGGTGTCACTGCCACACAGCTCCAGGCAGTCCTGGGGTCCTGTGTTTTAGCCTCACATATAAATCTCTGAGAAACGTTTGAGCGAATGAATGAGTGTGTGTTACCCTGTGATTTACTGGTACACTGTCCATGGTGTACTCCTACCATTTGCATAGTGTTTCTAGATAGGATCCAGACCCACCACCACACTGATCAGGATGAAGTGATTACATAAGCTGAATGAATGTCCAGTGTCAAACACTGAAATACATTATTTCTGACAAATCTTTGTATTACAGCTTTTCAAGTAAGTTGTTTTAAATTACACATATGTTATTTGGAGTTTTCTTACTATCTACTGGGGAGACTTAGCTTCAGTCATTTTTATGAACAATTTAGTGAACCTTTATCTTTGTGAACTAAAATTATCCCTGACATGGAAACGCTTATGAAGCTTATGGTGAATCTTAGACTATATCTTTTTGGCTATACAGCTCATAGACGACATTTCTAATTTCTAAATGTTTTTTTTAATGCCTTAAAAATATTTTTCTTTTACATGTTACCCTGTGCATGCTTGTCAATGGCTTGAGGTCAGTGTGAGTTCAAAAATAAAAATCATCTGTGTAAGAGAGAGAGAGAGAGAGAGAAAGAAACTGTTATGCCAGATGTTAGATAAGTATTTTAATACTGATAGATGAATGCTAGCAGGGGTCATATCTGATGTGCCATGAGAAGAGGAGAAGAGGAAGCTTCACACAGAATGTAGAGTTACAAATGTCCCTCAACGGGCTACAGTGGAGTCACCAGCTTTTTCTCTGTGCTCAGTAATCACATCAGCAGGGCTTTTTCAGACTAAGCACTATAGGCCTAATTCATTTTAGCTGTGGAAAACATAGCGACATCAAAGTGAAAGTGACTGGAAAAGAGCAGTATTGAATTAAAACACCGTTCATTGTGCATGTTTTAAACAAGGGAGCTGTAAACAGGATGCTAAACTGAAAAAAACAGCACTCAGTTATCAGACCTTTGGTCTTCCTTCACTGAAACACAGGATTTGATTGCTTTGCCCTATCTTAATAATGGTGCTTCATAATAATCTGTAGCCAATATTTGCATTTCCATTCGATGCCAACTTTATCTGTGTTGCCTCAACAAATATAATATTATCAGATCTGTTCTCCACAACCAGCCAAAACAGTAGCAACAGAGATAAAGGAGCACAAGTCAATTTCAGCATTTATCAAATGTATGGTCTACTCGTGTCTGATCTACTGGACATGACATTTAAACCCTACATTAACAAGCAGCCATTGTCTGGATGTGTGCAGGACAGAGAACCTGGTCACTGGGTGCAAACTGATAGGCCAAGGGTGAATGATGTATGTAAGAGTATGAAAAAAGTATGACAAAGACCCAGAATAATAATTTGTCAGAAGTAAAAATCATGAGTGTACCTTCTAGATTTTTTTTTATAAAAGACAGATTTTAGGTTTTAATATATAATAATAATTTTATATAATTTTAGAATGGGTGGCACCGTGGTGCAGCTGGTAGTGTCGCAGTCACACAACTCCAGGGACCTGGAGGTTGTGGGTTCGAGTCCTGCTCCAGGTGACTGTCTGTGAGGAGTTTGGTGTGTTCTCCCCATGTCCGCGTAGATTTCCTCCTACAGTCCAAAAACACACGTTGGTAGGTCGATTGGCAACTCAAAAAATGTCCATAGGTGTGAGTGAATGTGTGTGTGTTGCCCTGTGAAGGACTGGCGCCCCCTCCAGGGTGTATTCCTGCCTTGCGCACAATGATTCCAGGTAGGCTCTGGACCCACCTGAACTGGATAAGCAGTTACAGATAATGAATTAATATATTTAAAAAAATAAATAAAATTAAATACATACATGGCTGAAGTTTCTTTGTAAATTTTTATTCAATGTTTGAATCACCACAGAAACGCATTTGTAACTCAAAAAGCTTTGTAGCACTTTCAGTCTGTGTTTACATTCATACGGTTAGTGCTCTCCCAAATTTAGAGGCAATTCCAGCCTAAATAATCTAAAACAGCAAAAATCAATATTACCCACCTATGGAGCAGGAATAAATCAATAATCTCATCTCTTTTGATGATTTTGAAGGTTTAGACGTTATTTGTCTTCTGTGAGCAGAGAGGGAAAACCTAGCATGTCTGACTGAGCCACTTTATTATTTTACTTGTTTACTGACACTTATGCTCATAGAATGGTTTCCGGTGTGCAAACAGACTGGAGAGTTAGCAAATGAGGAATCATCATCTGGATTTTTTTTGTTAAAATTATGAAAGTAACCTTTAAGAATGCATCTCGTAATAACAAGAAGCAAGAAAAAGCATGGTTCAGGCCTGAGGCTTATTTCACTGATAGTCTCTCAGTGTCTGGGTCACTTGGTGTACTGTGTGAGCGAGAGGCTCTTTCTTGTCATTGTGCCTGGGTTCATTAATGCAGTGAGAATAATTAATCCAGGATTTGGAGGGCAATAATGTATGTGCTGTTGGGCTCTGCTGAGGAGCATTAAAACATGCAAAACCATGTTTGTGCATTTTAACACGGCACAAAATGTCCTTGTAATACTTTAACTCTTGTTCAATTATCCTCTCCAGTGAACTAGAATACTGTATTACTGCACATCACATTAGGAGAAACAGTGGACTGATCAACCAGCTGTGTCAGAGCTTCTTATATGCTGGAACACATCTTAATCCAGCAGCTACAGTGGCTCAAATTATCTTAGCAAATATTACAAAAAACCTCTGGTCATTTAATGGAGCAATCTGTAGGATATTTAGTGTACTTAGTCATAAAATGTCCAGGGTGTGAGGATCATAGATTAAGGAAACAGTCAAAGCTAAAACACTGCTGCTTCTCATAGCATTACTAAAGCAATATATTCTCTTTGAGAAGTGCCCAGTCCACGGAGCTCCTATGATCCCTCCCTCCGAGGTCCTGTGTGTGATCCTGCCCTCTGTCCAATCATTTTACAGTCCACTGTGTGGCCAGGTCTACATACAGTGTCTACAAAGCAGCCATGAAATGACCAAGTGAACAGAGTTAATGTTATATTTTACCAGACCCAAAAAGCCCCACTGCCCTTCTAAAAATCTCAACGACTAGTGACAGAGTCAAAAAAGTGGAAACTGGAGGCAGTACAAGCAGCAACACTGCTGAACAGAGCCAGAGCTGACTAATTTCCTCCTGAACAGGTCACAGCAAATAATTTCTGAAAAAATATAGAAGTACAAATGCCTAAGTATAGATTAAAAGGAGTAAACGACACAGGTTGTGTGTTTTATATAAAGAAAGTGAGGCGAAGTTTAGGTGTTAGGACTGTGTTTTGTGTGTTTTATACGAAGAAGGTGAATATTAACATGATAGAAAAGTATAAATATCATTGTTTTAAAGAAATTGAGGCAGATTTGTGTGTGTTTCTCTGTGGTGTGTCTGTGTTTTAAACAAATTAAGGAGTAAGAATTGTGTTTGAAAAGCCAAGCATATTCACCTATTTAATGTGGAACAGAGAAATCAAGCTTGGTAGTACACAGCAAATATAAGCATTTCACTAGTAGGTAGATGTTTTAGTGATATGATGTATGAAATAAGAAGTGTTTCAAAAAGAGTTTTGTTTATAAAACTGTAGTGGAGTATGAGCCAAATATGAATATCGGACAATCAAGAAATGAAAAGTTTTGAATTAAAACTTTTCCAGTCTGCAGGAGACTTTTCGTCTGCAACATAGCAGCCCCCACACACACAACCAATCTAAAGACATCAAAAGAACCCTTTTAAGTAACACATGGCCCCAACACCCCCCTTCTCTCTTTTAACTAACAGGAACTGTCGAGATAACTAACTTAAAGAGACAGGAACCTCAAACAAAGAAGAGAGCTTTTACGGCCCGTTTTTATGACAATGGCACCTAAATGTCTAATCCTTATCTTTCACGGAGATCAACAGATGTTCAAACCAAAGTGACCTCGAGTGAACTCCCGTGAACCAACAGCTGAAACACGGATTAACAACGACACCAAATGGACACTGGCGGAACTACACCTCGCTCGGAGTCGCCGCAAGACAATAGCGAAAATAGCCGATCTCTGAGTTATTTGTGTATAAACGAACGTATGAATGTCACTTTCTGTACCCTCAGATGAATGCCTACCTTCTAATGAAATGATGTATAATGCCGATTGTTTCTATTACAAAGATCAGTTTTGTCTCTGAATGAGAGAAAATGGATTAATGTTTTATTTTTCAGCGTATCATCACGAATTGGACGTGAACAATGTACTCAAGATGGGACCTTATGTAAATGTCTGATATTAATAGTCCAATGTACTCATTGTTATAGGTTGATAACAGGTATAAGAATTTTGATACGAGAAACTCATATTCCTTATGTATGAATCACAGAGTCAAAACCCCCTCCTCCTACTCTCTCTCTCTCTCTCTCTCCCTCACGAGAGTCACGTGAGTCTGGACTCGCGTCCAATCAGAAAGAGGACGCCTCCCATTAGGGCGTGACCGCGCCAGCCTTGAAAAGGACAAACAGCAAGACAGACAAGGAGTTCGAAGTTTGAAGAGTCGCGAGGACTCTGCAGAAGTAACGGACCACGAAAGGAACTGGAAAATAGAGGACGCCGACAACAAACAAAGAAAAACCTCTCAGACTTCAGAAAAGCTTACGAGAGACGTCTCGAAATTAGCTAAGAGTATGAAGTTTTACTAATACGTCGAGTAATTTGAATATCTTTCTTTTCCTTTAATCTTGTTTATGTTTATTACCTATCGAAGTGTGATCTCACGAATGATCAAGGCGGGTGAAACTTATTTGTGGCCAAAGTAAGGTATCAACCGTTTGAGTAATCGATAACAGATATATTAACGTTATAAGCTGATTCCTGAAGACATCAATCCTGGAAAGCTGGACAACGAGACTAGCTAATACTCTGAAAAAGCCTCCCCACTACGGTGGAAAACCAGCCACGCCTGTGAAAAACCGAAGAAGGGAAATCTCGATCAACGCAGCTCAGCTCGGAATCGAGGGTCTTCAAATCGACTGTAAAGAGATCCTCCATAAGCGGGCCTGCTTCTCACCACGTGGGAACGACGAGAACACCCCGGGACACGGAGATTAAACAACAGGACGCGACGGCTCGGTGAAACGGCGAACGAGTAAGCTAGCGTATTTAACACCTTTTCAGTAGCTGATGTCCAAACAAACCCTCTTTATAATTTACCATTTATTAACCTTAGTTAGCAACAATTTAGTCACAAGTTAGAAGTGTCTAGCTCACCTTAAGGTCAAAATCAGTTCCCCCTGCCGGACACCGTGAGATTACAAGGTTGTGCTATGTTAACTAAATATCTTCTTTTTATTAATAAAACTCTCATTATTTGAAGTCACAGTGTTTGCAATTTATTCATTAGAATTTCTGAAAATCCTGAAGAACTCATTTAGCATGATTATTATTCATTCTCAAACTAATTATTAATGTTTTAATTGCTTAAACCAATTATAAATCTTAATTAATATCATTAAGTCAAATATCAGAGGTTGGAGGAGTTTGAATAAGGTCAAGGCTATAAAACAAATTATAAAATTATATATATATGTATCGGGGTGTATGACCAACATCCACTACATATAAAATATATATATTTTATTGGCGCCCAACGTGGGGCCGGAAAAAGGCTTTTAATGAACAAACTGCAAAACACTGAATATCAGCTTGGGTTTATGAAATACTTTCCGCTGTTTGTGTTGCTGAATAACGATTGAGATTCAAAGCTTGATGTGGGTAATTTCGTGTTGTGTTTGTTACTGCTGAAAAACTGTTCTGTGATATATACCGGTTAGAAAATAAGCTTGGTTGTTTTTGAAAGAGCGCGGCTCTGCGCCATTTTGCATGCATTAAATTGAGGCCTGGGCACGTCTGAACTGCGCGAAATTCCGCTGTGAGACTTTGCCGTCGGATTCGACCTCCCGCCGCGAAATCCCGGCGAAGAGAGACCACCGAACCGAATACCCCCGTTCGTTTTAAACTGGGTCGCTACCAGCGTTAATAACGAGATCGCGCGCTAGGCGATTGGGAGGTTATTAAACAGCCGAAAATACGGCTTGTATGAAGAGCAGTCTGCTCTCGTCAGCTGTTCCTGTTAAACTGAAATCATATTCAGAAAGGAACGAACCCCTTTGAAGGGGCGGAGCTGAAACTAAGGAGGGAAATTCAAAACGCCCCCAAAACAGAGGAAGACAAATTCCCTCTTGTGGTATAAGTGCGTAATTGCAGGGAAAAATACTTCATAACTAGCGTCTATTGAAGCGTGTCCTCCCTTGCTCCTCCTTGTGGTCAAGCGGTGCTACCCTTGACGTTTGATTCCCGTACACCCTCTAGTGGTTGGGAGGTTGTCCGCCGAGACAACATAAGTGTTTAGCAGCCCTCTGGTGTTTAAAAGTTGTCATTACAGATGAAATTCTTTTAAAAACACCTTAGTGTAAAATCTCTGTTCCCCTTTTAAAATTTTAATTTTTATTTTTTTTTGATAGAGTATCTGAGCGTTTAAAATCTTTATTCCATTTTAGATTTTAATCTGATAACACCCTCTAGTGTTGAAACTTCCCGCTACAGTGGAAATTCCCATTTGTGTTAGTGTATCTGCTGGTACCGTGTCTATTGGGACTCTCACCAGCGCCGACTGGTGTCCATTGCTGCTATTGCATTGTAACTTGCTTGTCGCCCTCTGGTGTCCTAGTCTGGTATTACAATTTAAGTTCAACTTAAATACTGAAGCTCGCTGTTGCCATTCAGACTTACCTTCAGTACCCTCTGGTGGAGAAAACTTACTATCGCAATTGAAATTGTCGACCAGTTCACACTGATAAGACCTGGTATCACAGCTCTAGTGGCTGTCTCTAAACTCTGCACATCTGAATAATTACAAGTAAAGGCTTGGAAGCATAATAAGTTGATACAACTACAGCAGACAGCGTGCAATAATTAGAGATTGACACTTTAACTTGATACCAGATCACAAACGCAGTTAAAAGAGAGAGTCTTTTAATCTTGCTATTCTTAATAATTCTTTCATTTGGAAAATTCTTTTACTTTCATAATTCCTTAATTGGAAATTATATGTAGTAATAAATTTCACTTAATTTAAAATTCTTTAATCCAAATTTTTCGACAATTCTTTAATTCAAAATTTTAATAATTTTAATTATTGAAAATTTTTTCGTTAATTTTTTCTCTCTTCTTGTATTCACTTGCGCATAGCAACTTTCACTCCACCCTCTCATACTAACAGACTTCCCTTAGAGATTCACAAGTGAACTCTAACACCATACATACTAGCAGTTACTCTTAGAGCACTCGGTACAGGTGAATTTAGTTCAGATTTAGTTAGAAAAGGGATTAACGGAATTAATCCTAACTAAATAGAAGTAAGTTACACCTCGCAGTTAAAACACAGCTAACATGGCCGAAGGGACTTTTTCTTCGGAAGTATATGTAGAAGGTTTGTGGGATGAGGCATTCTCTGTTCTGACCAGCATCACCAGCGATGTGATGCCTGGACTCGCAGAAACCGTGCAGAAAACCTCACAGGCCCATCGTGACCACATGGTGGCTAAGTGGGTAGAGAACCACTTAACCGACATCCTCAAGGGCAAGCCCCTAACTGAGGCATTAGGTCAGATAGCCCTCCTCGCTGTAGTACAGCTCAGAGCCAGCGAACGTGAGCTTGAGGTATCAAGGCGACAGCAGGCAAAGGTAGAGGCAGAGCTAAGTCGACTTCAAAGCGAAATAGCTGAAGGGAACACGCTGCCCCAGGTCACACCCGATGTGCCACCTAGTGCCGCTACAGAAAGACAAGGCCAGCAGGAAGATAGTGAGGATCAGGAACCAGACTCAGGGACCGTAACCTTTAGAGCTGCTGCAGCACCTCCTCTGGTATCAACGGGTATTTCCCCTTCCCCTGTGTCTCCTGTCAGTCGTCCCTTACAACGCCCTGCTAGACCCAGAGCACTGCAACCCAGTGTCTGGTCCCCTCAACCTTTACCCTCTCATGGTCCCTCATACAAGGACCTAGATAAAATCGCGCGTAATATAACCCGCTTTGATCCCAAACCTGACGGTTCTAATGATATCTTTTCCTACCTAAAAGATATTGACTTCTACCTCCAAAGGTTCCCCGGGATCACCATAGATGACAGACTATATGTGATTAAACTGACCTCCAACCGAGACGTCAGTAACTTCATTGAACGTCAGCCAGACTATGTAAAAGCGCGATATGATGTGCTGTGCCAAGCATTGGAGGAAGAATTCTCCAATCACCTGTCACAGACCGGACTGGCCGCTGCTTTGAACATAAAACAGCAACGCCAGGAATCCCCTCAGCAATATTATAATCGACTCAGACAGGCGTACTTCGGACCTAGAAATGACTCCGGAATGGAGGAAGAGTTAAATTTCAAATCACTATTTATCCAAAACCTCCATCCCCACACCAGTCATCAGTTGGGAGTCTCAGCTTGCCCTCGCACCCTGTCTAGCAGGCAGCTGCGTGATTTAGCACTCAGAGGTTTCCTCAAAACCCAACAAATTCCCAACAGGCGGTCCGAAACACCCCAAGTCTTCAATGTCGACTCCAGTTCCCCACATTTAGAGTTAGAAGGTGCCACCCAGGCCGATCCACAAAGATCCGCCCTGGACCCTTCCTCCACTCCGTGGACCAGTGAGGGCCCGAAACCTCATCCGCCCTCACACCAATACAAGCGCTACCCTCCTCGCAGGCCAGACAGAAATCACGACAAAGATTTCTGGAACCCTCGGGACAGGGCTGGGTATGGTCGTGACTATCACCCTATAGAAAACCGCGGTGCGGGCCGTGGAAAACCATCACATCCCCATAAGGGATATGAGCGAACAGCTCCGAACCAGCTTTCTAATTCCTATAGAGAAAAGAAAGAGAAATACTGGTATCAAAATAAAGAAAATCACACTAAAGACAAGCTTAAAGGCACGGAACCCAGCTCTAAGGAGTTAGAGGACATCCGCCGAATGCTTGCAATGATTTGCAAAGAGAAAAAGAAAAAACCTGACGTTCTTTCTATCACCTCTTCGCGGTCTAACCCAAAGCCATCCTCTAACACCCCAAAGATGTTAGAGAGTTATGTAGGAGAAGTGACAAGCGAAGCTCCGTCTTCTAGCGCACCGCGCAATCTCCTAGTGACCCAAACAAACACTGAAAACCCGATGATACAGGGGGGTGACTTGCAACCACCCTCCAGTGCTGTTTTGGTTGTTCAGTTAGACGGTAAAGAAGGTTTAACGCCAAATGACCCCTCAGTCATTGAAGGCGACACACCCGTCCGACAATTCATGGGACACCTAACGGAAAAAGGGGTTGCACGCAAATTCTACTTGTCCACCATTGTGGAAAGAAGGCTAGTACATGAGGCCCTATTGGACACTGCATCAGATGTCACGCTCATGTCTTCCGCCTTATTCCACCAGGTTCGAGCCATTGCGCGGCGTGAAAATCGCGAGATACAGCTCCAAAACTGCCCTCTTAAAATTCAGCCGTATTCACATGCAGGCCTCACTATCCAGTCTATGGCACTAATACACTTAGCCATTGGACCAATGACCTTAGTGCATCCAGTCCATGTGTCTCCTCTCGAAACAATTCCCTTCCTCATCGGCAAAGATCTCCTTAATCGCTTCGAACCACTGATTGACTTCAAAAGGTCAAAGATCTGGGCACAAGTGCGTGAGCCGTTACCCATCTGCACCCCATACCACCGGGAAGCTCAGTGTTGCCGCCTCGAAATCCGGCCTGAATCAATAGGAGATCCACCCAGTCAGATCCCTCACTTCGAGGAAGAGGAAACTGAGCCCATGGCAGCCACACCAGAGACAGCAGTCTCTCCCTGGCCCCCTAGTGCCATGTTAGAACAACGGAACACATTCCTGTGCACTTTCACACAGCCGTCCACAACAGACGCTCCAGGCCTTCCCATCGTGAATGGTCTCACAATGCAGGACTATCGTGTAGACAATGCAGTTCTGGCTCTATGGGCCGACCAGTCCGCCATAAGCCAAACCCTCTTTAACACTCTGCGCCTCACTCAACCAAATATTCCTTTGGTGAGCAGTCCTTGTCGCTTTCCTCTTAACCTGGCATCAAAAGCAATGTCACCCACTGATGGAATTTGCGCTTTAACCGTCCAGTGGAACAAAAGGGTAATCACCCATTATTTCTTAGTCGTCCCTAACTTGCCGCACGACGTTTACATTGGTAGTGACTTCTTGGTGCGCCTCGACGTCCACGTAGACACCCTCAATAGTGTACTGTGGTCTTTGACTGATGTTTCAACGGAAACCTGGTCCTCCGATCTCAGCAACCTAGACTCAGGACAAACTATTCCCGAGGTATGTCAGGTCACTAACCAAGGTTCACTTGTGGTACCTGCGAACGCAGCAAATGTACCCATCCGCTTAGTCATGCGACCTGGCCAACACTTAAGCCACGCGCATGCACTTTTCCAACCGTCACCTCAGTTCTTCGAACTAGGCCTCACCCTCGAAGCCACACCTTTGGTGGAGACGCGAGCAAGATCCACCTATCTATTCGTACGGAACGAAACCACTCAACCCTTGACGATCCCTCACTCATCTCCTCTGGGTTGGTTAGTCAGTACGAAATTCCATGACTTCGAGTTGCGAATTCCGATCATAGGACCAATGCCTGAATCCCTGCTTCTTGATCATGCAGAATCAAAGGTGTTCTACACTCATCCGACACGAGCTGTTGCTCTCTTCTCAGCTCTGGACATGAGTAATGATGCCATTTGCAGGATAGATCTCGCTGACGACAATCAAATGACGATCACGGTCCTTTCCATAGATTCATCCCCGGAATCCTCCCGGGAACCATCTCTTCTTCCCGAAGCGGGAGAAAACACTTCAAATCCGCGTACTTCGAAAGAACTATCTGACTCCGAATTTCGTATCCAAGTCGAACAAGTTCTAAAGGAGGCCGACGCCCTCCAAAGCAAAGAAGAACGTGAGAAACTCTGTGAAGTGCTCCTTAAATATCAAAAATCTTTTTCCAAAGATTCAACGGACTGTGGTCTCACTGACATTCATTCAGTACGTATTCCCACTCGTCCGGGAGCACCACCCACGTTTGTCCGCCAATACAAAATTCCGTTGGCATCCTATGAACCGGTACAAGAAATCATTAATGACTTGCTGGAAAAGGGCATAATTCGACCCTGTAACAGCACGTACTCGGCACCATTATGGCCCGTCATAAAACCAAATGGTAAATGGCGCTTAACCATCGACTATCGGAAACTAAATCAACAGGTTCCCTTGTCTCGATGGCCGATGACACAATTGGAGCAAGAGCTTCCCTCGGTCCGAAACGCTAAATACTTTTCCACCATCGATGTAGCCTCTGGCTTCTGGACCATCCCGGTGCAAGCAGAAGACCAACACAAGCTCGCTTTCACTTTCGCAAACCGACAGTACACATTCACTAGGTGCCCTTTTGGATATGCCAACTCACCCGCGGAGTTTAATATTTTCTTAAACAAAGCATGCCCTGATGCCCGCGAGCGAGGCACCCTCATATATGTGGACGACATACTCATGCGTAACCACTCCCTACAGGCACACATTGACGAGATTGATCATGTTCTTGACCAGCTTACAACAGCAGGTGCGAAAATATCACTCTCCAAATGTCAGTGGTGCAGAACAAAAGTGAATTACGTCGGTCTGCTCGTAAGCACTGATGGTGTTGAACCACAAGTGAGTCGAGTGCAAGGGGTAACAAACCTCGCAGCACCCACCAACCTTAAGGAACTCCGCAGTTTCTTAGGAGTATGCAACTACTCACGACAATTCATAGAGAACTATGCGGACCTAGCTCGTCCACTTTATGACCTCCTGAAAAAGGACACTCCGTTCACCTGGGGCGAAGCCCAGGAACACGCCATGCAGGCACTAAAATCGAAACTGTGCACGGCCCCATGCCTTGCCTATCCTGACAGTAGCAAAGAATTCTACCTAGAAGTAGGGTTCTCGAACCACTGTCTCAGCTCCGGTCTGTATCAATTACACGATAGAGACAAACGTGTCATAGCCTATGCTAGTAAAACTATGCTGGCTGCCGAAAACAAATACAGTGACTGCGAAAAAGCACTACTAGCAACAGTGTGGGCAGTCAAACATTTCTCCAACTACCTAGGTGGTCAGAAGGTGATTGTTGAAACTCATCATCAACCAGTCACTTTCCTAAACAGCCAACGAATTCGAGAGGGTGTAGTAACTAACGCTCGAGTAGCGTCATGGCTAATGGCTCTCCAAAGCTTTGACTTAGAGGTGCGTTACGCGCAAAACTACAAGAGCCCCCTAGGCACAGGCCTTGCTTCCTGCAGGCGATGCGAAGGAAACATTCCTTCCCAAGTGCCACAAACTCCAGAAACCCTCTTACCCACCGTGGCTAACCACCACTATTTTGATCCTAACACATGCAAAGACCTTGTCACTGCATATGTAGATGGTTGTTCGTTCCGCCGAGAACACACCCTGATGGCAGGGGTGGGTATTATCGGAATAAACGGATGGCCTCACGAACCCCTAAGTTTCAAATTGGGTGCTCAGTCCTCCCAATATGCTGAAATAGCAGGAATTCTTATCACAATCCAGTCTGCAGTCCAGAAAAGCATAAAAACGTTGGTGATCTGCACAGACTCCAACTACGCGCGCCTAAGCTTCACATGCCACTTGAGACTGTGGAAAACCAACAACTACACCACGTCAAACAAAAAGCCAGTTAAACACAAAGAGCTTTTCGCGGCATGCGAACACTTGGTAGACACACATGACCTGCAGATCTACTGGAAGAAAGTGAAGGGTCACTCCCGAGTCCCGGGAGATGACAAAGAATTCAATGATCAAGCAGATAGCTTAGCCAAGCAAGGGGCCCGCGAAGGCACATCGTGGACATTCGATCCCTCCCTTTTTCCAAACCCACCCGACATCGAAGTCCTAGCTGTCACACGGTCTCGAACTATAACAAAGGCGTCGCCTGACAATGCCAAAACTACCATTGTCTCTATTAACCCTGCTTTTTCGGACGCTGACTTAGTTACTCTCCAAGCTCGAGACCCATCCATTTCTAAAATGCTTAGCCATGTCTCTGACCCTTCTACTAATCCCATCGCAGCACAAGATCTTGACCCCATACCAGGCCTTAAAGACCTATACGGCGCCAAAGCGTCCCTCCAAGTCGTCAAAGGCTTGCTAGTTCATGCCACTGACTCGCACACTTCACCTACGTTCGTGGTTCCTCAGTGCCACAGGGGGGTGATGCTGATGCACGCCCATGACTCCCCATCTGCGGGACACAAAGGGGTCAAAGCAACACACCATGCGCTCAAGCAGGTGGCATATTGGCCCCACATGGTAAAAGATGTGGCTGACTACATTAAAGGCTGTCTGGTATGTTGCCAATTTCAACCCTCGAATCCTCTTCATAGAGCCCCCTTGCAAAAGAAAGGAGTATCCTTCCCTTGGTCAAACCTCCAGATAGACTGGGTTGGACCACTCACTCGAACAGTAAGAGGTAACAAGTACTTCCTCACAGTCACGTGTGCATTCACTAAATGGGTAGAATGCCTCCCCGCACCGAATGACACAGCGCTAACCACTGCATACTTACTGATGAACCATGTCTTCTCACGGTTTGGCCTACCCAGCCGTGTCGACTCTGACAGAGGGACACATTTCACAGCTGAGGTCATGCAGCAGCTCTGGCAACTCTTAGGAGTAAAAGCCAGCCTTCACATTAGCTACCATCCTCAAAGCTCAGGTCAGGTAGAGCGAGCCAACCGAACTGTTGTTAGCATACTGAAAAAGTACGTAGCAGCAAACCAACGAGACTGGGATGTCAAACTCCCCCTCGTACTGATGGCCATACGGGCGACCCCACACGACGCGGTCGGGGTCTCACCCTTTGAGTTGATGACAGGGAAACAAATGACTCTGCCTCTACATCTGTTATATCAGCCAGGTGAAGCTAGCATAGCTGTAGCCTACACCACTCATCAGTATATGGAGGACCTGCAGAAACACCTCAAAGCTACTTTCGCCTTTGCCCAGCAGAAACTGGAAAGAAGTGCAGAAGGTCGCAAAGCGTACTATGATCACAAAGCATCCCACGATGAACTCCAAATAGGGGACAAAGTATGGTACTACATCTTTGTCCAACCTGTTGGAAGGTCGCGAAAAACAGGGGGGAATTTGGCCCGCAAATTCCTACCCCGATGGTCCGGTCCCTATAAGATAACAGACAAACTGTCCCCCGTTGTTTACAGGATCAAAATAAACAAAGCTCGGGGCAGTACCGAATTCAAATGGGTCCACCGCAACCAAATCCGACCACACACAACCCCCATGGGACTTGTAGGGGATACTAACGCTTGTGTTAGATCATAAACGTTAGAACCAAAGGCAGGAAGGGTGTTAGTTAACAAACAACTATAACCTTCTACTCACACCTTAGTTCTCCTATCCCTTTTCCCTTTTTCTCTCACTCTTTAACAGGCAACGAGCTTCTAACCAGACTGAGGACACTCAGGGTGCAAGACCCTAGTCCCTCATCGTCAATTATTATAGAGTGCTTACCCTAGGAAAATTTTATCAAAAGGGGGGTACCGTGAAAAATTTTATAATTTGTCTAAACGACTCGCCATAAATACCCTAAATCTAACCATGAGCATCTCTTCCGGTAGGATGGCCCCGCTGCTCATTCTCCTGATCGTCGGCTCCCTAGGAACCGCCGTGCTCCCTGAAGTGATTGAACCAGGTCCTGACTCAGGAATAATACTGAAAGACCAGCCGGGACTGCTAATCACTAATTGCCGCCTCCATACCCAGAGAGTATTTGTACGGTTGAATCCCGCCGAAGCGTGTAGCAAAAACCTACCGATAACCACGCTGCAGACTGGCCGGAATGGAGTTAGATGGACTGAGGAAGCTATCAGCCATGCTGAAGCCGACGTAACTCACATGCTCCGCCAGTTACAAAAGTTTACCGTAACGCAATCAGAACTAAATGGTTTTAATAAACGACCTAAACGCTTCATAGGCGGATTGTTAATGGCAGCTGCAACTGTGGGATCACTACTGAGTCTCGGAACGTCCGCCGTCAATGCCGTCAATGTAGCCACTGTTAAACGTCAAGTAGGGGAATTGCAAGCGGAAATTCCGAACATTAAAACCCAATTAGACAAACAGCAGCAGCACCTGCAAACCATTGGGCAAACCCTACGTGGCACCGTCGTAGTGCTCAACGCTCACAGTGTCGCTTTGAACAAAACGCTCCAGACGGTTAACTCCATGCTTTCAGTAGTACAACTTGACCTTGCCCACATCCAGCTTGTGAATATGTTATTGTCTGATATGCTACAAGAAATCAGCTCCTCTGTAGATAGCCTAGCCATGGGGAGAATCCCTCCTTACCTGGTGCCCCTATCCTTAGTACAGGAGATTTTATCCACAGCAACTCGAGAAGTAGTTACTGATCTCCAGGCCCACCTAGCCTATACCTTAGGTAGCGCCATCCCAATTTATGTTAATCCTCAAGACCGAGAATTAGCATTCATTATTAACCTTCCCATAATGGCGCCTGAAAACATATACCGTTTGAAAGATGTTGTCAACGTTGGTTTCTGGCAAGATTCTGCCTACGTTCGTGTGAAAACAACATCTCTTGTAGCATACCAAGACGATAACCCTGACCTATATCTGGTACCCAATTTGCTTATGTGCCCACTCACTAAAGACATTCACTACTTGTGCCCTAGCAAACCTTTCATTCGTGACAGCGCAAATGGGATCTGTGGCCTTAAGCCTATGATGAGTAATACTCAATGCCCGGTAGTCGTCACGCCCCGACGTTTGGTAACCAGTACTCAAGCTGAAATTGTTGGAAATCGTTGGTTGGTTAACACCCCCTTTAGAGAGGCCCTACTAACCTATGATCAACATGACACCTCAGAAAGGGTACTCCTTCCTAGCCAAACCTTCTGGGTAGACGTCCCCGTAAACGCAATCTTACATGTAGGAGACCTGGCCCTGTATCACCTAAACCCTGACCAATATGAGAGCGACGTAGAAATCTCAGAGTTCTTCTCCAAACACACCATCGAGCTAGATACTAAAACACTAACTCGCCTAGAATATGAGGGAACCCAAGTCATTGACCTAACCCCCATAGATAACACTCTTAGAGAACTATCGTCTCAACCCCTATGGCCAGTTCAGCCTGTCACCTATGCATGGTCCACCCCGGACACCTTACTAGTTACCCTGGTAGGATTAGGATATCTTTTGACCTTTGGTATAGCTTGGTTCTATTTCAAACGCACTCGAGCCCTCCAGAGCAGGTTAGAAACTTGGTCTAATAAAATGGTCAAATTCGTTAGACATAAGAGAGCCCAGAGAGGTGAACCCCCAAGTTTTAGATATGAAGCCGAAGGCCATGTCGAAGAATCAGCTCTCGAGGTTGCGTTTGAACAAGACCTGCCCCTAAATAATTAGGATCCCTTCAACATGCAAACATACACATTCCATATACACCCATACACTAATAGGAATACATCAGCTCTGGAAATGTGTTTGAATATGCTTGCTGACCTCACCTTCCTCCACAGCAAAAGTTCTTTTCAGCTCCATGATCCCTGACGAACCATAAAACTGAAAAGAAAGGGGGGAATGTAGTGGAGTATGAGCCAAATATGAATATCGGACAATCAAGAAATGAAAAGTTTTGAATTAAAACTTTTCCAGTCTGCAGGAGACTTTTCGTCTGCAACATAGCAGCCCCCACACACACAACCAATCTAAAGACATCAAAAGAACCCTTTTAAGTAACACATGGCCCCAACACCCCCCTTCTCTCTTTTAACTAACAGGAACTGTCGAGATAACTAACTTAAAGAGACAGGAACCTCAAACAAAGAAGAGAGCTTTTACGGCCCGTTTTTATGACAATGGCACCTAAATGTCTAATCCTTATCTTTCACGGAGATCAACAGATGTTCAAACCAAAGTGACCTCGAGTGAACTCCCGTGAACCAACAGCTGAAACACGGATTAACAACGACACCAAATGGACACTGGCGGAACTACACCTCGCTCGGAGTCGCCGCAAGACAATAGCGAAAATAGCCGATCTCTGAGTTATTTGTGTATAAACGAACGTATGAATGTCACTTTCTGTACCCTCAGATGAATGCCTACCTTCTAATGAAATGATGTATAATGCCGATTGTTTCTATTACAAAGATCAGTTTTGTCTCTGAATGAGAGAAAATGGATTAATGTTTTATTTTTCAGCGTATCATCACGAATTGGACGTGAACAATGTACTCAAGATGGGACCTTATGTAAATGTCTGATATTAATAGTCCAATGTACTCATTGTTATAGGTTGATAACAGGTATAAGAATTTTGATACGAGAAACTCATATTCCTTATGTATGAATCACAGAGTCAAAACCCCCTCCTCCTACTCTCTCTCTCTCTCTCTCTCCCTCACGAGAGTCACGTGAGTCTGGACTCGCGTCCAATCAGAAAGAGGACGCCTCCCATTAGGGCGTGACCGCGCCAGCCTTGAAAAGGACAAACAGCAAGACAGACAAGGAGTTCGAAGTTTGAAGAGTCGCGAGGACTCTGCAGAAGTAACGGACCACGAAAGGAACTGGAAAATAGAGGACGCCGACAACAAACAAAGAAAAACCTCTCAGACTTCAGAAAAGCTTACGAGAGACGTCTCGAAATTAGCTAAGAGTATGAAGTTTTACTAATACGTCGAGTAATTTGAATATCTTTCTTTTCCTTTAATCTTGTTTATGTTTATTACCTATCGAAGTGTGATCTCACGAATGATCAAGGCGGGTGAAACTTATTTGTGGCCAAAGTAAGGTATCAACCGTTTGAGTAATCGATAACAGATATATTAACGTTATAAGCTGATTCCTGAAGACATCAATCCTGGAAAGCTGGACAACGAGACTAGCTAATACTCTGAAAAAGCCTCCCCACTACGGTGGAAAACCAGCCACGCCTGTGAAAAACCGAAGAAGGGAAATCTCGATCAACGCAGCTCAGCTCGGAATCGAGGGTCTTCAAATCGACTGTAAAGAGATCCTCCATAAGCGGGCCTGCTTCTCACCACGTGGGAACGACGAGAACACCCCGGGACACGGAGATTAAACAACAGGACGCGACGGCTCGGTGAAACGGCGAACGAGTAAGCTAGCGTATTTAACACCTTTTCAGTAGCTGATGTCCAAACAAACCCTCTTTATAATTTACCATTTATTAACCTTAGTTAGCAACAATTTAGTCACAAGTTAGAAGTGTCTAGCTCACCTTAAGGTCAAAATCAGTTCCCCCTGCCGGACACCGTGAGATTACAAGGTTGTGCTATGTTAACTAAATATCTTCTTTTTATTAATAAAACTCTCATTATTTGAAGTCACAGTGTTTGCAATTTATTCATTAGAATTTCTGAAAATCCTGAAGAACTCATTTAGCATGATTATTATTCATTCTCAAACTAATTATTAATGTTTTAATTGCTTAAACCAATTATAAATCTTAATTAATATCATTAAGTCAAATATCAGAGGTTGGAGGAGTTTGAATAAGGTCAAGGCTATAAAACAAATTATAAAATTATATATATATGTATCGGGGTGTATGACCAACATCCACTACAAAACCTAGAGCTAGCTTTGGCTTCGCATACCTGTTTAAGGTGGAAATGAGTATTCAATAAGATGCTACAGAACAAAGCAAACAAGATTCTTAAACAGACCCATTTATGATGGAACTAAATGCTTGAATATGAAAATTGTGAATAATTGGTTGAATAATACAATAAGTTTGTGTGAGTTAAATGAATAAAGTAGAACAGCAGTTGCTCCAAAAAGTTTCAAAAGCTATAACACTAGCTTCAGATCTTAATGTGGAACAGAGAATTCAAAAAGCTGGTGGATAACATCATTAGGACTGGTAAGCGGACACATTTAAGGTGGAACAAAATGTTTGACTACAGAAATTGTGGATACGATCTGCCTCCTATATGACATTTATGATGGAAGGGAAAATAGATAAGTAACACCAGCCTTGTCTAGTAGAAATATTCGGAATTTGGAAAGTACAGGCATCTAATTGTTGATTATGGCACATTCTTCTTAGCTATTACGGCCCAAGTTCTTAAACTTGTCTCTTGCTTGTTCATTCAGTTTTCCTCAAACTGGCAATCCTTCTCGATTTTCACATCACGGAAGGGAGACAGCTCTCACCACTGTTTTGAAACTGTATTATAGTTCTGATTTTAAATGCTTGGTGTCAGTACTACAGACTGCTCCTTTAAGATTCACCTATCTGACTATCTGGTTTAAACTGAATGCAACCTCCAAGATAACGTTCCAGAATCTCTCAACATTCCCTGTATAAACCCAATAATGTTTAAAGAAGAGCTTGTTTACGTCTTCTATTGCAGAACAATGAGGAGATTCACTAAAGGTGATGGTGGCTGAGAGGGTGTGGTTGAGTGGTGAGTCAAATCAGGGGGCTGATTAGCAATAGCATTCACAGTTTTTTCAATCTAATATTACACCTCCATTTCTCAGTCAGCTGTAAGAGAGTTCTGATACCTAGGCACAGAACCAGAAATGTAACTGTCAGCTGCCCAGCAGGCACAGGACGTCAATTTGACGTCAGAAAGGCGTTGGTCTCTAACGTTGGACAGACGTTGAGTTTTAGTTGGAAATGAAAATCGGGTTGACGTCTAAACACAACGTTGCCTTGACAACAAGCTTCAACGTTGGACAGACGTTGAATTTTTGTTGGAAATGAAATCGGGTTGACGTCATAGCCGGATGTTGCCTTGACAAAAATTTTCAACGTTGGACAGACGTTGATTTTTAGTTGGAAATGAAAATCGGGTTGACGTCTAAACTCAACATTAATGTGTCGTCAAGACTCAACGTTGGTTAGACGTTGAAATATGGTTAGTAATCAAAGTCAGATATTACTCAAAAATTAACGTCAGGATGACGTCAAACTCCAACGTTGTGTAGATGTTGATTTTTAGTTGGAAATGAAAATCGGGTTGACGTCTAAACCCAACATTGATGTGACTTCAAGACTCAACGTTGGTTAGACGTTGAAATATGGTTAGTAATCAAAGTCAGATATTACTCAAAGATTAACGTCAGGATGACGTCAAACTCCAACGTTGTGTAGATGTTGATTTTTAGTTGGAAATGAAAATCGGGTTGACGTCTAAACCCAACATTGATGTGACTTCAAGACTCAACGTTGGTTAGACGTTGAAATATGGTTAGTAATCAAAGTCAGATATTACTCAAAAATTAACGTCAGGATGACGTCAAACTCCAACGTTGTGTAGATGTTGATTTTTAGTTGGAAATGAAAATCGGGTTGACGTCTAAACCCAACATTGATGTGACGTCAAGACTCAACGTTGGTTAGACGTTGAAATATGGTTAGTAATCAAAGTCAGATATTACTCAAAAATTAACGTCAGGATGACGTCAAACTCCAACGTTGTGTAGATGTTGATTTCTAGTTGGAAATGAAAATCGGGTTGACGTCTAAACCCAACATTGATGTGACGTCAAGACTCAACGTTGGTTAGACGTTGAAATATGGTTAGTAATCAAAGTCAGATATTACTCAAAAATTAACGTCAGGATGACGTCAAACTCCAACGTTGTGTAGATGTTGATTTCTAGTTGGAAATGAAAATCGGGTTGACGTCTAAACCCAACATTGATGTGACGTCAAGACTCAACGTTGGTTAGACGTTGAAATATGGTTAGTAATCAAAGTCAGATATTACTCAAAAATTAACGTCAGGATGACGTCAAACTCCAACGTTGTGTAGATGTTGATTTCTAGTTGGAAATGAAAATCGGGTTGACGTCTAAACCCAACATTGATGTGA
Organism: Hoplias malabaricus; assembly: GCF_029633855.1. Taxonomy (NCBI): domain Eukaryota; kingdom Metazoa; phylum Chordata; class Actinopteri; order Characiformes; family Erythrinidae; genus Hoplias; species Hoplias malabaricus. Next base: position 35,481,318 of record NC_089803.1, read on the forward strand.
CGTCAAGACTCAACGTTGGTTAGACGTTGAAATATGGTTAGTAATCAAAGTCAGATATTACTCAAAAATTAACGTCAGGATGACGTCAAACTCCAACGTTGTGTAGATGTTGATTTCTAGTTGGAAATGAAAATCGGGTTGACGTCTAAACCCAACATTGATGTGACGTCAAGACTCAATGTTGGTTAGACGTTGAAATATGGTTAGTAATCAAAGTCAGATATTATTTAAAAATTAACGTCAGGATGACGTCAAACACCAACGTTGTGTAGATGTTGATTTCTAGTTGGAAATGAAAATCGGGTTGACGTCTAAACCCAACATTGATGTGACGTCAAGACTCAACGTTGGTTAGACGTTAAAATATGGTTAGTAATCAAAGTCAGATATTACTCAAAAATTAACGTCAGGATGACGTCAAACACCAACGTTGTGTAGATGTTGGTTTTTAGTTGGAAATGAAAATCGGGTTGACGTCTAAACCCAACATTGATGTGACTTCAAGACTCAACGTTGGTTAGACGTTGAAATATGGTTAGTAATCAAAGTCAGATATTACTCAAAAATTAACGTCAGGATGACGTCAAACTCCAACGTTGTGTAAATGTTGATTTTTAGTTGGAAATGAAAATCGGGTTGACGTCTACACCCAACATTGATGTGACGTCAAGACTCAACGTTGGTTAGACGTTGAAATATGGTTAGTAATCAAAGTCAGATATTACTCAAAAATTAACGTCAGGATGACGTCAAACTCCAACGTTGTGTAGATGTTGATTTCTAGTTGGAAATGAAAATCGGGTTGACGTCTAAACCCAACATTGATGTGACGTCAAGACTCAACGTTGGTTAGACCTTGAAATATGGTTAGTAATCAAAGTCAGATATTACTCAAAAATTAACGTCAGGATGACGTCAAACTCCAACGTTGTGTAGATGTTGATTTTTAGTTGGAAATGAAAATCGGGTTGACGTCTAAACCCAACATTGATGTGACGTCAAGACTCAACGTTGGTTAGACGTTGAAATATGGTTAGTAATCAAAGTCAGATATTACTCAAAAATTAACGTCAGGATGACGTCAAACTCCAACGTTGTGTAGATGTTGATTTTTAGTTGGAAATGAAAATCGGGTTGACGTCTAAACCCAACATTGATGTGACTTCAAGACTCAACGTTGGTTAGACGTTGAAATATGGTTAGTAATCAAAGTCAGATATTACTCAAAAATTAACGTCAGGATGACGTCAAACTCCAACGTTGTGTAGATGTTGATTTTTAGTTGGAAATGAAAATCGGGTTGACGTCTAAACCCAACATTGATGTGACGTCAAGACTCAACGTTGGTTAGACGTTGAAATATGGTTAGTAATCAAAGTCAGATATTACTCAAAAATTAACGTCAGGATGACGTCAAACTCCAACGTTGTGTAGATGTTGATTTCTAGTTGGAAATGAAAATCGGGTTGACGTCTAAACCCAACATTGATGTGACGTCAAGACTCAACGTTGGTTAGACCTTGAAATATGGTTAGTAATCAAAGTCAGATATTACTCAAAAATTAACGTCAGGATGACGTCAAACTCCAACGTTGTGTAGATGTTGATTTTTAGTTGGAGATGAAAATCGGGTTGACGTCTAAACCCAACATTGATGTGACGTCAAGACTCAACGTTGGTTAGACGTTGAAATATGGTTAGTAATCAAAGTCAGATATTACTCAAAAATTAACGTCAGGATGACGTCAAACTCCAACGTTGTGTAGATGTTGATTTCTAGTTGGAAATGAAAATCGGGTTGACGTCTAAACCCAACATTGATGTGACGTCAAGACTCAACGTTGGTTAGACGTTGAAATATGGTTAGTAATCAAAGTCAGATATTACTCAAAAATTAACGTCAGGATGACGTCAAACTCCAACGTTGTGTAGATGTTGATTTCTAGTTGGAAATGAAAATCGGGTTGACGTCTAAACCCAACATTGATGTGACGTCAAGACTCAATGTTGGTTAGACGTTGAAATATGGTTAGTAATCAAAGTCAGATATTATTTAAAAATTAACGTCAGGATGACGTCAAACACCAACGTTGTGTAGATGTTGATTTCTAGTTGGAAATGAAAATCGGGTTGACGTCTAAACCCAACATTGATGTGACGTCAAGACTCAACGTTGGTTAGACGTTAAAATATGGTTAGTAATCAAAGTCAGATATTACTCAAAAATTAACGTCAGGATGACGTCAAACACCAACGTTGTGTAGATGTTGATTTTTAGTTGGAAATGAAAATCGGGTTGACGTCTAAACCCAACATTGATGTGACTTCAAGACTCAACGTTGGTTAGACGTTGAAATATGGTTAGTAATCAAAGTCAGATATTACTCAAAAATTAACGTCAGGATGACGTCAAACTCCAACGTTGTGTAAATGTTGATTTTTAGTTGGAAATGAAAAGCGGGTTGACGTCTACACCCAACATTGATGTGACGTCAAGACTCAACGTTGGTTAGACGTTGAAATATGGTTAGTAATCAAAGTCAGATATTACTCAAAAATTAACGTCAGGATGACGTCAAACTCCAACGTTGTGTAGATGTTGATTTTTAGTTGGAAATGAAAATCGGGTTGACGTCTAAACCCAACATTGATGTGACGTCAAGACTCAACGTTGGTTAGACGTTGAAATATGGTTAGTAATCAAAGTCAGATATTACTCAAAAATTAACGTCAGGATGACGTCAAACTCCAACGTTGTGTAGATGTTGATTTCTAGTTGGAAATGAAAATCGGGTTGACGTCTAAACCCAACATTGATGTGACGTCAAGACTCAACGTTGGTTAGACGTTGAAATATGGTTAGTAATCAAAGTCAGATATTACTCAAAAATTAACGTCAGGATGACGTCAAACTCCAACGTTGTGTAGATGTTGATTTCTAGTTGGAAATGAAAATCGGGTTGACGTCTAAACCCAACATTGATGTGACGTCAAGACTCAATGTTGGTTAGACGTTGAAATATGGTTAGTAATCAAAGTCAGATATTATTTAAAAATTAACGTCAGGATGACGTCAAACACCAACGTTGTGTAGATGTTGATTTCTAGTTGGAAATGAAAATCGGGTTGACGTCTAAACCCAACATTGATGTGACGTCAAGACTCAACGTTGGTTAGACGTTAAAATATGGTTAGTAATCAAAGTCAGATATTACTCAAAAATTAACGTCAGGATGACGTCAAACACCAACGTTGTGTAGATGTTGATTTTTAGTTGGAAATGAAAATCGGGTTGACGTCTAAACCCAACATTGATGTGACTTCAAGACTCAACGTTGGTTAGACGTTGAAATATGGTTAGTAATCAAAGTCAGATATTACTCAAAAATTAACGTCAGGATGACGTCAAACTCCAACGTTGTGTAAATGTTGATTTTTAGTTGGAAATGAAAATCGGGTTGACGTCTACACCCAACATTGATGTGACGTCAAGACTCAACGTTGGTTAGACGTTGAAATATGGTTAGTAATCAAAGTCAGATATTACTCAAAAATTAACGTCAGGATGACGTCAAACTCCAACGTTGTGTAGATGTTGATTTCTAGTTGGAAATGAAAATCGGGTTGACGTCTAAACCCAACATTGATGTGACGTCAAGACTCAATGTTGGTTAGACGTTGAAATATGGTTAGTAATCAAAGTCAGATATTATTTAAAATTTAACGTCAGGATGACGTCAAACACCAACGTTGTGTAGATGTTGATTTCTAGTTGGAAATGAAAATCGGGTTGACGTCTAAACCCAACATTGATGTGACGTCAAGACTCAACGTTGGTTAGACGTTAAAATATGGTTAGTAATCAAAGTCAGATATTACTCAAAAATTAACGTCAGGATGACGTCAAACACCAACGTTGTGTAGATGTTGATTTTTAGTTGGAAATGAAAATCGGGTTGACGTCTAAACCCAACATTGATGTGACTTCAAGACTCAACGTTGGTTAGACGTTGAAATATGGTTAGTAATCAAAGTCAGATATTACTCAAAAATTAACGTCAGGATGACGTCAAACTCCAACGTTGTGTAAATGTTGATTTTTAGTTGGAAATGAAAAGCGGGTTGACGTCTACACCCAACATTGATGTGACGTCAAGACTCAACGTTGGTTAGACGTTGAAATATGGTTAGTAATCAAAGTCAGATATTACTCAAAAATTAACGTCAGGATGACGTCAAACTCCAACGTTGTGTAGATGTTGATTTCTAGTTGGAAATGAAAATCGGGTTGACGTCTAAACCCAACATTGATGTGACGTCAAGACTCAACGTTGGTTAGACCTTGAAATATGGTTAGTAATCAAAGTCAGATATTACTCAAAAATTAACGTCAGGATGACGTCAAACTCCAACGTTGTGTAGATGTTGATTTTTAGTTGGAAATGAAAATCGGGTTGACGTCTAAACCCAACATTGATGTGACGTCAAGACTCAACGTTGGTTAGACGTTGAAATATGGTTAGTAATCAAAGTCAGATATTACTCAAAAATTAACGTCAGGATGACGTCAAACTCCAACGTTGTGTAGATGTTGATTTTTAGTTGGAAATGAAAATCGGGTTGACGTCTAAACCCAACATTGATGTGACGTCAAGACTCAACGTTGGTTAGACCTTGAAATATGGTTAGTAATCAAAGTCAGATATTACTCAAAAATTAACGTCAGGATGACGTCAAACTCCAACGTTGTGTAGATGTTGATTTCTAGTTGGAAATGAAAATCGGGTTGACGTCTAAACCCAACATTGATGTGACGTCAAGACTCAACGTTGGTTAGACCTTGAAATATGGTTAGTAATCAAAGTCAGATATTACTCAAAAATTAACGTCAGGATGACGTCAAACTCCAACGTTGTGTAGATGTTGATTTCTAGTTGGAAATGAAAATCGGGTTGACGTCTAAACCCAACATTGATGTGACGTCAAGACTCAACGTTGGTTAGACGTTGAAATATGGTTAGTAATCAAAGTCAGATATTACTCAAAAATTAACGTCAGGATGACGTCAAACTCCAACGTTGTGTAGATGTTGATTTTTAGTTGGAAATGAAAATCGGGTTGTCGTCTAAACCCAACATTGATGTGACGTCAAGACTCAACGTTGGTTAGACGTTGAAATATGGTTAGTAATCAAAGTCAGATATTACTCAAAAATTAACGTCAGGATGACGTCAAACTCCAACGTTGTGTAGATGTTGATTTCTAGTTGGAAATGAAAATCGGGTTGACGTCTAAACCCAACATTGATGTGACGTCAAGACTCAACGTTGGTTAGACGTTGAAATATGGTTAGTAATCAAAGTCAGATATTACTCAAAAATTAACGTCAGGATGACGTCAAACTCCAACGTTGTGTAGATGTTGATTTCTAGTTGGAAATGAAAATCGGGTTGACGTCTAAACCCAACATTGATGTGACGTCAAGACTCAACGTTGGTTAGACGTTGAAATATGGTTAGTAATCAAAGTCAGATATTACTCAAAAATTAACGTCAGGATGACGTCAAACTCCAACGTTGTGTAGATGTTGATTTTTAGTTGGAAATGAAAATCGGGTTGACGTCTAAACCCAACATTGATGTGACGTCAAGACTCAACGTTGGTTAGACGTTGAAATATGGTTAGTAATCAAAGTCAGATATTACTCAAAAATTAACGTCAGGATGACGTCAAACTCCAACGTTGTGTAGATGTTGATTTTTAGTTGGAAATGAAAATCGGGTTGACGTCTAAACCCAACATTGATGTGACGTCAAGACTCAACGTTGGTTAGACGTTGAAATATGGTTAGTAATCAAAGTCAGATATTACCCAAAAATTAACATCAGGATGACGTCAAACTCCAACGTTGTGTAGATGTTGATTTTTAGTTGGAAATGAAAATCGGGTTGACGTCTAAACCCAACATTGATGTGACGTCAAGACTCAACGTTGGTTAGACGTTGAAATATGGTTAGTAATCAAAGTCAGATATTACTCAAAAATTAACGTCAGGATGACGTCAAACTCCAACGTTGTGTAGATGTTGATTTTTAGTTGGAAATGAAAATCGGGTTGACGTCTAAACCCAACATTGATGTGACGTCAAGACTCAACGTTGGTTAGACGTTGAAATATGGTTAGTAATCAAAGTCAGATATTACTCAAAAATTAACGTCAGGATGACGTCAAACTCCAACGTTGTGTAGATGTTGATTTTTAGTTGGAAATGAAAATCGGGTTGACGTCTAAACCCAACATTGATGTGACGTCAAGACTCAACGTTGGTTAGACGTTGAAATATGGTTAGTAATCAAAGTCAGATATTACTCAAAAATTAACGTCAGGATGACGTCAAACTCCAACGTTGTGTAGATGTTGATTTTTAGTTGGAAATGAAAATCGGGTTGACGTCTAAACCCAACATTGATGTGACGTCAAGACTCAACGTTGGTTAGACGTTGAAATATGGTTAGTAATCAAAGTCAGATATTACTCAAAAATTAACGTCAGGATGACGTCAAACTCCAACGTTGTGTAGATGTTGATTTTTAGTTGGAAATGAAAATCGGGTTGACGTCTAAACCCAACATTGATGTGACATCAAGACTCAACGTTGGTTAGACGTTGAAATATGGTTAGTAATCAAAGTCAGATATTACTCAAAAATTAACGTCAGGATGACGTCAAACTCCAACGTTGTGTAGATGTTAATTTTTAGTTGGAAATGAAACTCGGGTTGACATCTAAACCCAACATTGATGTGACATCAAGAACCAACATTGGTTAGACGTTGAAGTATGGTTAGTAATCAAAGTCAGATATTACTCAAAATTTAATGTCAGGATGATGTCATGCTCCAATGTTGTATAGATGTTGATTTTTAGTTGGAAATGAAAATTTGGGTTGACGTCAAATCCCAATATTGGTGTGACATCAAGACTCAATGTAGTTTAGACATTGAATTATGGTTAGTAATCAAAGTAAGATATTACTCAAAAATTAACATTTGGGTGACGTCAAGCTCCAATGTTGTTTTAGTTGTAATGAAAATCGGGTCGACGTCTAAACCCAACACTGGTGTGACATAGAGCCTCAACACTACCGTATTTCACATTTACAGCATACTACTGTAATTAAATAATACAATACTTTACTGTAAAAACTGATTTACAGTAAATAACTGTCAGCTGAGCTCCCAGACAATTACTGTATATTTACAGGAACATTAATGTATTTCAACTTTACAAAATACTACTGTAAATGAATAAAACTTAACTGTAAATATTGGGATTTACAGTAAATACCTGGCAACAGAGTTTCCAGCCAATTACTGCATTTGTACAGGAACAAGATTGTATTTAAAATTTACAGAATACTACTGTAATTGCATAATACAATGTTTTACTCTAAATATTTAAATGTACAGTAATATTTTCAGCAGAATTGCCAGCCATTTACTGCCTTTTTCAGAAACAATACCTTTTTACAGAGGAACACTAATTACAAACAGTATCTAAATTACATTCAATTCTTTATATATACCGAACAATACCAGCACGTAATATTTTTGTATTAAGATTAGTGTTACTATTAAATAAAAAAAAATCAAGTCTGCCAAGCATGAATACTTTAAAATACTATAACCATAACAAACACAAAAGAAGTCCAAATCTACATTCAGAATTAAAATCAGTAACACGCTTTATTAAAACTGAATATATGCAAAATGTGGACAAATTTCAAGTACTACATAACATGTTCAAATCATTTATGTTTTTACTTGAACTTAATATTTTTGCCCCTTATGATATTTGCTTTTTTTCCTAACCAAAAATACTTCACAATATCCAATTACATTATTGCCTTGATGAATTACAAGAAAGGTGCCCAAATCTTTATAGTAAAACATTAAATTATATCACATGACTTTTGATCTTACCAGACAACACAAATAGTGATCGTAAAACATCATGAAAAATGTAATAAAAAATATGTAATCTGGATTGCTAAAACTTTGTATTTCAAACATCATCAGTGAACCCAACATGTTACTGACTTAGAGTCAGTTTTGTGTTGAACATGACCCTTTAAATACAAACTGGATTCCAAAAAAGTTGGGACACTAAACAAATTGTGAATAAAAATTGAATGCAATGATTTGGAGGTGTCAACATCTAATATTTTATTCAGAATATAACACAAATCACAGATCAAAAGTTTAAACTGAGATAATGTATCATTTGTAAGGGAAAAATGTGTTGTTTCAAAATTTCATGGCATCAACAAATCCCAAAAAAGTTGGGACAAGGCCATTTTTTACCACTGTGTGGCATCCCCCCTTCTTCTTACAACACTTAAAAGATGTCTGGGGACAGAGGAGACCAGTTTCTCAAGTTTAGAAATAGGAATGCTCTCCCATTCATGTCTAATACAGGCCTCTTGGGCCTTCTTTGTCACACCTTCCTCTTTATGATGCGCCAAATGCTCTCTATAGGTGAAAGATCTGGACTGCAGGCTGGCCATTTCAGTATCCGGATCCTTCTCCTACATAGCCATGATGATGTGATTGCTGCAGAATGTGGTCTGGCATTATCTTGTTGAAAAATGCAGGGTCTTCCCTGAAAGAGATGATGTCTAGATGGGAGCATATGTTTTGAGCATATGTTTTGAACATATGTTTTGAACCTGAACATAGTTCTCTGCATTAATGGTGCCTTTTCAGACACGCAAGCTGCCCATGCCACAAGCACTCATGCAACCCCATACCATCAGTGATGCAGGCTTCTGAACGGAGCGTTGATAACAACTTGGGTTATCCTGTCCTCTCTGGTCCGGACGACATGGCGTCCCAGTGTTCCATAAAGAACTTCAAATCGTGACTCATCTGACCACAGAACAGTCTTCCATTTTGCCACACTCCATTTTAAAAGACCCCTGGCCCAGTGCAAATGTCTGAGCTTGTGGAGCTTGCTTAGAAATGGCTTCCTCTTTGCACTGTAGAGTTTCAGCTGGCAACGGCGGATGGCACGGTGGATTGTGTTCACTGACAATGCTCTCTGGAAGTATTTCTGAGCCCATTCTTTTATTTCCTTGACAGTGGCATTTCCTGTTCAAGGTGCAGTGATGTTTAAGGGCCCGGAGATCACAAGCATCCAGTAGAGTTTTACGGCCTTGACCCTTATGCACAGCAATTGTTCCAGATTCTCTGAATCTTTTGATGATGTTATGCACGGTTGATGATAACTTAAAAATCTTTGCTTTTTTACACTGGGTAACACCATTCTGGTATCGCTGCACAGCAAACATCTTTCTGCGCAACAATGGTGGAATTGGTGATCCTCTTACCATCTTGGCTTCAGAGAGACACTGACACCATGAGAAGCTCTTTTTATACCCAATCAGGTTGTCAATTGACCTAATTATTGTTAATTGGTCTTCCAGCTGTTCGTTATATGCTCAATTTCCTCCTTTTTGCCACTTATTGCTACTTGTCCCAACTTTGTTGGGATTTGTTGACACTGTGAAATTTTGAATGAACATATATTTTTTTTAAATGTTACATTTACTCAGATTAAACATTTGATCTGTCATCTATGTTCTATTAAAAATAAAATATTGACATTTGCCATCTCCACATCATTGCATTCAGTTTTTATTCACAATTTGTTTAGTGGCCCAACTTTTTTGGAATCCGGTTTGTAAATAAAATTTAATTCAAAGTCCATCAGTTTCTTTAAAGCAAGGATACACACAGATGCATGGTCCAGGACTTCTTGGTTGCTCTCTACGTTTACCACCCCTGGGAATTTTTACCAATGAGGCGTCTATAAAAATAAAAATTCCACAGTTAGTAACATAGCATGTGGAAATAAAAGTACAAAAAAGTTGCAATAAAAATTTTGTACACAAGAGGATACAGTAAGGGGAAGATCAGATGACATCATGGGCAAGACATTTTTTAAAACTAAACATAGCACAAAAATAAGGATATTTTTGTTTGGTAGATTATATCTTTGTTGTAACAATGTTTCTTGGCAATAAATCTTATACTGTTGGAATCATGATAATTTCCCTTTGAAATTGTGCCACATTTATAAGGAACATGCATTTGTGGGATGAGCAGTAGAAATGAGTATGTGGGTTGTGCCAATGAAACATTAGCCCAATCCTCTCTGCCGATGCCAAAGAGTTTATTCTGCCATTGACTCGTTTGGTGAGTTGTGACTGGCTGACTGAAGTTTGAAGAAACAAGACATATTGGCAATTTAACAATGTATTCTTTTAACAAATAGGAGCTTCAGTAGCGTGTGGAAGAACCATAAACAGCCAAAACAGCCCAGGACTTTCTCTTCATGATGGTCACCATCCTGGTTACACACTGCTGGTCACACATATGGTTGTGTTGGTCACTGTGGCATGAACAGCACGCCCAAGCTGATCCCACAAGTGTTCATTGGGGTTGAGGTCAGGAGCTAGCAGGCCATTCCATCCTCTCCACTACCAAATTCTGGAGGTAGTCTCTGATAAACACCGCTCTGTGGGGGCAAGTGTTGTCATTTTGGAGGTTAGAGTTTGGTCCCAGACTGTGGAGATATGGGATTGCCACTGGTTGTAGAATTTCATCTCAATATCTTTTTCTGCATTGAGATTGCTTGCAATGACGATAAACCTCATTTTTCAAGTGAAGGAGATGCCACATCACACCATTACACAAAATAAGCTGTTTGGCACTGGCAGTGAGTATTTGACAAATTTTTCACTGGCGCAATCCACATACTCAGCTCTACTGCTCATCTCACAAAAGCATGTTTCTTACAAATGTAGCACCATTTAAAAGAGAAATTAACAGTAATGGTATAAGGTTTATTGGCAAGAAGTACTGTTACAACAAAGAAATAATCAACCAGACACAAATTTTCTTACTTTTTGTGCTATGTTTATTTTTATTTTTCTGCAAGTAATCAGAGCAAATGAGTGAGGTAAAGGGTGAATTACATTAATAATTACAGTTAGATAATGCAGCATGTCCTATTTGGTGCTAAAAATAAACACTAATACTTTGACATTGTATTTTGTTATGGCTTTCATAATGTCATATCGTATCATATATCTCCATTTCTTTTAGGCATATCGAGATATGAATTTTTGGTCATATCGCCCAGCCCTAGTTGTCGCTTGCTCACACTTTTTGTAGTGAAGACTGAGGATAGATATTAATACGAACTCAACAAAACCATTTTTTTCCCAAAAGTACTGCAATTTCAATTTGATACCTGATCTAAAAGCCATGTATACTGATATGCTATGCAATATTTCAATGTATCATAGTAATCAGAAAATCCTGTATTTGACCTTTAATTTCACATATCAAAAGCACAAATTTCAACTGCATCAAATGATTCCCACAATGACCCTGATTAGAATTAAATGGTTGCAACAGATGAATGAATGACAGTAAACAGTAACTGCCCTTCATAATAATTTCATAAAGAATTATCCAACAGAAACGGGTCAAAATATTAAAAAGCAAATACCTTCAGATAATTTTAGAATTTTTTAATCCATTTTCATACATGGGGTTTCTGCATCAGTAAAGTTATTATATTTCAAGGTTTTTGTATATAATAATACTTTTAATTACAGGTAAGATAACATGAAATAGAGGCTAGTTTAATTCAGAGAAGGAAGTAAACAAGTAGAGAGAGAGAAAGAAAGAAATTTCCTGTCGATATTGGAAATTGAAATTTTAGTACAAGGTGAATAGGGCTGCCTTTCCAGAAATTAATGGAGGCTTGAGCAAACATAGGTCACTTGTCCTTCCACTGTCAGCAAATATCTTGCATTGGTCAAAAATTCCACTGTAATTAATTCAAATGTTAAACTTTTGTCATTCTGGAGTATCTTGCAATTATATATACATACCCAGAATAAAAATCAGAGGACTCACAAGCAGGTTAAGGGTTTCAAAATCAGCAACTGTGGCACTTGCCTAAATGATGAGAATATAAATTATTTTAAGTCTTCAACATTTACCATTGCAGTTTTCAATGACATGTCAAATTAAAACCTATATGATATAGCCTAGGTCTAGTTTCAGTTTTCCTGTTTTAATGATACCTGTAAATGTGAGCCTTAAATGCAGCCAACTTCCTGAAAGTCATGGCACGACGAGACTCTCCACATTTAAAACATATTGTAGAGAAATAAGATGTCATTTCATATGCATTACAAAAACCAACACACTACATTGGTGATCACAGAACTGGTAGCCAACATTTAGTATTTAGACACTTTAAATGCAATACTCTTAAACTCTGATAAACAATTAAAATGTACACTCTATATAAACTAAATAACAAAAATGGGAGTCTGAAATCAGATTTGGAATGGTATGGAGCCCCTAAAGGGACTGGGGGAAAAATTAAAAAAAGACTATTGATTTTGTGTTCCCTTGCAAACATTATTGCATTCCCTCGCAAATACATTGCGCTCCTTTGCAAATGTTTTATGATACACAATTGTCTTTGTTACGGAGCCCCTAAAGGGACTGGGGAAAAAAAGACTTTGGCGTTCCTTCGCAAACACAATTGCGTTACCTCGCAAATACTTTGTGGGCTCCGTAGTACTGTGCTTGCTGTTGATTATGTGCTTGCTGTGCGTGTCAGGTGAACTATGGAGCAGCTCGTTGAAATTTACTTTGATCTTGGACTGAAATATAAAGACATAGCATTTCTTCTCAACAGAGAACATGGATATGTTATTGGGGAGTGCCAACTGAAACGTTTGATGCTGTGTTGTTAATTGCTTAGCAAAGAGGATGAGAGAATTTAAAGTACAAGCGCATGGACAAAGGTTACGTGAACAGTATAGAGATACAGACAATGAACATAGTTTCCAATCAGTGGGAGAGAAAGGAGAGTGAACACCTAAATAAATGTGTAGCTATTGGTAGTGTATTGGAGTAATGTGTGTATGTGTGTAAAAGTCAGTCAGAAAAGGGTATCCTGTTTTTACTGCAGCTTTATTAAAAAAAAAAAAAAAAAAAAAAAAAAAAAAACATTTTCCAGATAAAACGAAATGCATGGTGTAGCGACCGGTTCTAGCTCCACAGCCGTGTCTGGAGTCAGCGCGCTGAGCCACGTCTCTGTAAAAATTAGTCCGCAGTGTGCCCTGATATCTCTGTGTGTTGCGCCTTACACCCTCCATCTCAAGTCTTTGCTTGTTAAGGTTTTTAGTTAACATTCTTAGCTTGACCCCTACCCCAGTCAATAACAATAAAAAAAACACAGCCTTCCACACTTTCTTTCTTTCATGAAGCAGCCTACGTCTCATACACCTGTTACTATGGAAATATGGCGTTCTGACTAGAACTTTCAGGATGCTACATAACATATATAAACCTGTTGCTGACAACTTCTGATGTTAGGCAGTTCCTTACAGATGTATTCCTTCCAGACGTCGCACTGGCAACGAAACTGTGTGTTAGTAGAGATAAATAAATACAAATATATCTGTTTCAAGTGGCTGGATTTCACTGGAAACTGCAGTGTCCTGATGTGTTGACTGAGCCACAAAGACAATTGTGTATCATAAAACATTTGCAAAGGAGCGCAATGTATTTGCGAGGGAACGCAAAATCAATAGTCTTTTTTTAATTTTTTCCCCCAATCCCTTTAGGGGCTCCGTAGAATGGAGCTCAAAATTCTGCAGCAAAATACAGTAGTCTATAATTCTCAACACAGCACAAAGTAAAATCTATTTCACTCCCCCCATCTTGCACCTCATTCACACCTGACACTCCAAATATATATTAGCTAATAATCTGGAATGGAGTTTGTCTGTAGCTAACATTACATGTTTACAATGTCTACAACATCTACGTTTACAATTCTCTGTTATAATGAACGTAGCTAATTTTACCAAACTGACCAATATCAATGACCAGAATCCCTGTCCATCTCTATGTTTATATTTCCCTCCGTTCTCTTCTTTAAAAAGTATTACTCTGCTAGCTAACTAAAACTCGAATAGTACCCGCAAGAAGCCCAAAACTGGACTTTGAGTTTACAATTGTTTGTACAGTCAAATTATCGTTCTCTACTACGCTAAATATAAATAAATAATGCTACGAGCAGAACCCTCTCTTTCTTTTCTTCCCGCCTCTTCTCTCCTACCTTTCCCTCAGCCTCCTGCTTGTAAGCCGTCACAAAACTGGTGATGTCTCCGGCTTCAATCCCCTCCAACGGACTAATTTGAGGGGGTGAAACGCCAGTTGACGATATCTGCGACGATAAAACATTAACATTTTTTGGGAGCAAACAAGTGTGCAAATTCCACAGGAGTTATCTGGTTAAATGTTCGCGGCTATCATAACTAGCACCATCTATCTTGCTAAAAAGCAGTACCAAGACAATGTGGTTGGAAACGTTTAGAGCTGTATGATTAAAACATACATTTACTCATTACTTTTGTTCCAAAATCCCTAAAGTACGACGACGCTTGCAGCCTCTGAATACGTTTTGTCTCTTTCTCTCCGTCTCTGTTCTCGTCACCCCGCCCCCAGGGAACCGTTAGCCCCGTTCTCGCTAACCGCCCCACCCTCAACAAAATAATTTAAATAAAATAAAACAATATTAACGCAAATCATCATCATTATCATCATCATCTTTTAAGCTTGTCCATTTCAGGGTCGCGGTGTAACTAAATGAAAAAACACAATTCTTTCTCTTTTTTTATTTGGACGAAAAGTATTCACTTGTCCTGTTCTGGTTTTGTTTTGTAGTGAGGCCTACAACTGACGTTACAAAAATAAATTGTACCATTGCCCAAGGGGGGGGGGGTATTTTGGAACTAATGTAATTACGAATGTAATTTTGGAACTAAGCTATATTTACGTTGTCAAAACAATAAAATAAGTGATAAATAAATGGTGTAAATAAGTTACTCACCTTTAGATGCCATTTGCAGTCCTCAGCCTCCCCAGCTCACAATACAGTGAAATACTGTAAAGCTAGCTTCATTGCTGCTTCCAGTCTGTTACCCAAGATACATTACAATACACAGTAAAATACTGTATTCAAAAATACATTACAATACAGTAGCAAACTCGCTACAGCATTTATTTATAGTGTGTTTTGTATTCTTAAGACGGCAAGCATATACCTATCAAATGGCTTGAAAATGTTGGTAACCCACTGATGGTAGGCCACTGCTGGTCCACCATTGGACCGCTCAGATTATTGCCCACTTAAGAACATCTCAGTAGTTTTTGATCTCTTTAAACTAATTTTAAATTATTTTAATGATTTCTTATTCTATAATTTTACATTTTGGTCATGGTATCTCACAACTGAATTTTGTTATGTTATGTCAATATGGCATTAGAATAATGTTTTGAACACACTGCATTTTGGTTTCTTAACATTGCAGCTTGGGGCAGCACGATGGTGCTGCAGGTACTGTCGCTGTCACACAGCTCTAGGGTCCTGGAGCGGCAGGTGACTGAGTAGTCCAAAAACACATGTTGTTAGGTGGATTGGTGACTCAAAAGTGTCCATAGGTGTGAATTTATGAGTGTGTGTCACCCTGCGAAGGACTGGCGACCCCTCCAGGGTGTGTTCCTGCCTTGCTCCCAGTGATTCTGAGTAGGCTCAGGACCCACTGCGACCCTGAACTGGATTAGCGGTTGCAGACAATGAATGAATGAATTAATTAATTTCAGTATGGTAGAGTATCAGAATGATGTTTGGAATTTTTTATAAAATTCAACTTGGGACTGCAACAGGTAGTGTCGCTGTCACACAAATCTAGGGTGCTGCAGCTGTAGGTTCGAACCCTGCTCCGCATGACTGTCTGTGATTAGTTGGGTGTGTTTTCCCTGTGTTCATGTGGGTTTTCTCCGGGTGTTCCAATTTACTCCCATGGTCCAAAAACACATGTTGGTAGCTCAGTTGGCTACTCAAAACTGTCCATAGGTATAAGTGTGTGAATGAGTGTGTGTCGCACTGTGAAGGAAAAGTGCCCCACTGATTCCAGGTAGGCTCCGGACCCACTGCAACCCTAAAGTGGATAAGCAGTTACATTTAATAAATAAATGAATGAATGTTGCATCTTAAACCAACTAAGTATATCCAATATTGTTAGAATGTCACATTGAGTTGACATTTAGATTATGATGTTTATCATACACTGGGTTTTGATTACCAATACCTAACAAATAAATGTAGGTATTTTACATCAAGATGACGTTAAATTTGAAGTACTAAACCCCACGACCTAAAACCAACAAAATATCAACGTCTATTGATATTAGTCTAATGTTTACCAGGCGTTGGGTTTTGGTCACCCTATATTATAACTTAAAGTTGGCATTTTTTTATATCAACTTGACATCAGGATGTGATGTTTGGAAAATGTTGGATTTTGGTTACATAACATCACTACTTAAAACCAACAAATTTTCAACGTCTATTGATGTTAGAATGGCAGGTTGAACTGACGTTAAAATTCAGACGTTTATCAGACGTTGAGATTTGGTCACCATACCTTACAACTTAATGTTGGTAATTTACATCAATTTGACATCAGGATGTGACGTTTGGAAGATGTTGGATTTTGGTTACATAACATCACAAATTAAACCCAACAAATTTTCAACGTCTATTGATGTTAGAATGGCAGGTTGAACTGACATTAAAATTCAGACGTTTATCAAACGTTGGGATTTGGTCTCCATAACTTACAGCTTAATGTTGGTAATTTACGTCAATTTGACATCAGGATGTGATGTTTGGAAGATGTTGGATTTTGGTTACATAACATCACAAATTAAAACCAACAAATTATCAACGTCTATTGATGTTTGAATGGCAGGTTGAACTGACGTTAAAATTCAGACGTTTATCAAACTTTGGGATTTGGTCTCCATAACTTACAGCTTAATGTTGTTAATTTACGTCAATTTGACATCAGGATGTGATGTTTGGAAGATGTTGGATTTTGGTTACATAACATCACAAATTAAAACCAACAAATTATCAACGTCTATTGATGTTAGAATGGCAGGTTGAACTAACGTTAAAATTCAGATGTTTATCAAACGTTGGGATTTGGTCTCCTTAACTTACAGCTTATTGTTGGTAATTTACATCAATTTGATATCAGGATGTGACGTTTGGAAGATGTTGTATTTTGGTTACATAACAGCACAAATTAAAACCCACAAATTATCAATGTCTATTGATGTTAGAATGGCAGGTTGATCTGACATTAGAAGTTTGACGTTTACAAGATGTTGGGTCTTGGTCACCATACCTTACAACTAAATGTTGGTATTTCACATCAATTTGACATCAGGATGTGATGATTGGAAGATGTTGGATTTTGGTTACATAACATCACAAATTAAAACCAACAAATTATCAACGTCTATTGATGTTAGAATGGCAGGTTGAACTAACGTTAAAATTCAGATGTTTATCAAACGTTGGGATTTGGTCTCCTTAACTTACAGCTTATTGTTGGTAATTTACATCAATTTGATATCAGGATGTGACGTTTGGAAGATGTTGTATTTTGGTTACATAACAGCACAAATTAAAACCCACAAATTATCAATGTCTATTGATGTTAGAATGGCAGGTTGATCTGACATTAGAAGTTTGACGTTTACAAGATGTTGGGTCTTGGTCACCATACCTTACAACTAAATGTTGGTATTTCACATCAATTTGACATCAGGATGTGATGATTGGAAGATGTTGGATTTTGGTCACATAATAGGACAACTTTAAAACAACAAATTATCAACGTCTATTGATGTTAGAATGGCACATTGAGCTGACGTTAAATTTCAGGCGTTTATCAGATGTTGGGATTTGGTCACCATACCTTACAACTTAATGTTGGTAATTTACGTCAATTTGACATCAGGATGTGACGTTGGGAAGATGTTGGATTTTGGTTACATAACATCACTACTTAAAACCAACAAATTTTCAACGTCTATTGATGTTAGAATGGCAGGTTGAACTGACGTTAAAATTCAGATTTTTATCAGATGTTGGGATTTGGTCACCGTACCTTACAGCTTAATGTTGGTAATTTAGGTCAATTGGACATCAGGATGTGACGTTTGGAAGATGTTGGATTTTGGTTACATAACATCACTACTTAAAACCAACAAATTATCAACGTCTATTGATGTTAGAATGGCAAGTTGAACTGACGTTAAAATTCAGACGTTTACCAGACGTTGGGATTTGGTCACCGTACCTTACAGCTTAATGTTGGTAATTTACGTCAATTTGACATCAGGATGTGACGTTTGGAAGATGTTGGATTTTGGTTACATAACATCACTACTTAAAACCAACAAATTATCAACGTCTATTGATGTTAAAATGGCAGGTTGAACTGACGTTAAAATTCAGACGTTTATCAGACGTTGGGATTTGGTCACCATACTTTACAGCTTAATGTTGGTAATTTATATAAATTTGACATCAGGATGTGACGTTTGGAAGATGTTGGATTTTGGTTACATAACATCACTACTTAAAACCAACAAATTATCAACGTCTATTGATGTTAGAATGGCAAGTTGAACTGACGTTAAAATTCAGACGTTTATCAGACGTTGGGATTTGGTCAACGTACCTTACAGCTTAATGTTGGTAATTTACGTCAATTTGACATCAGGATGTGATGTTTGGAAGATGTTGGATTTTGGTTACATAACATCACAAATTAAAACCAACAAATTTTCAACGTCTATTGATGTTAGAATGGCAGGTTGAACTAACGTTAAAATTCAGATGTTTATCAAACGTTGGGATTTGGTCTCCATAACTTACAGCTTATTGTTGGTAATTTACATCAATTTGATATCAGGATGTGACGTTTGGAAGATGTTGTATTTTGGTTACATAACAGCACAAATTAAAACCCACAAATTATCAATGTCTATTGATGTTAGAATGGCAGGTTGATCTGACATTAGAAGTTTGACGTTTACAAGATGTTGGGTCTTGGTCACCATACCTTACAACTAAATGTTGGTATTTCACGTCAATTTGACATCAGGATGTGATGATTGGAAGATGTTGGATTTTGGTCACATAATAGGACAACTTTAAAACAACAAATTATCAACGTCTATTGATGTTAGAATGGCACATTGAGCTGACGTTAAATTTCAGGCGTTTATCAGATGTTGGGATTTGGTCACCATACCTTACAACTTAATGTTGGTAATTTACGTCAATTTGACATCAGGATGTGACGTTGGGAAGATGTTGGATTTTGGTTACATAACATCACTACTTAAAACCAACAAATTATCAACGTTTATTGATGTTAGAATGGCAGGTTGAACTGACGTTAAAATTCAGATTTTTATCAGACGTTGGGATTTGGTCACCGTACCTTACAGCTTAATGTTGGTAATTTAGGTCAATTGGCCATCAGGATGTGACGTTTGGAAGATGTTGGATTTTGGTTACATAACATCACTACTTAAAACCAACAAATTATCAACGTCTATTGATGTTAGAATGGCAAGTTGAACTGA
The DNA here is from genome assembly GCF_029633855.1 of Hoplias malabaricus. Taxonomy (NCBI): domain Eukaryota; kingdom Metazoa; phylum Chordata; class Actinopteri; order Characiformes; family Erythrinidae; genus Hoplias; species Hoplias malabaricus. Next base: position 35,500,930 of record NC_089803.1, read on the forward strand.
CGTTAAAATTCAGACGTTTACCGGACGTTGGGATTTGGTCACCGTACCTTACAGCTTAATGTTGGTAATTTACGTCAATTTGACATCAGGATGTGACGTTTGGAAAATGTTGAATTTTGGTTACATAACATCACTACTTAAAACCAACAAATTATCAACGTCTATTGATGTTAAAATGGCAGGTTGAACTGACGTTAAAATTCAGACGTTTATCAGACGTTGGGATTTGGTCACCATAGTTTACAGCTTAATGTTGGTAATTTATATAAATTTGACATCAGGATGTGACGTTTGGAAGATGTTGGATTTTGGTTACATAACATCACTACTTAAAACCAACAAATTATCAACGTCTATTGATGTTAGAATGGCAAGTTGAACTGACGTTAAAATTCAGACGTTTATCAGACGTTGGGATTTGGTCAACGTACCTTACAGCTTAATGTTGGTAATTTACGTCAATTTGACATCAGGATGTGACGTTTGGAAGATGTTGGATTTTGGTTACATAACATCACTACTTAAAACCAACAAATTATCAACGTCTATTGATGTTAGAATGGCAGGTTGAACTGACGTTAAAATCCAGACGTTTATCAGACGTTGGGATTTGGTCACCGTACCTTACAGCTTAATGTTGGTAATTTACGTCAATTTGACATCAGGATGTGACGTTTGGAAGATGTTGGATTTTGGTTACATAACATCACTACTTAAAACCAACAAATTATCAACGTCTATTGATGTTAAAATGGCAAGTTGAACTGACGTTAAAATTCAGACGTTTATCAGATGTTGGGATTTGGTCACCGTACTTTACAGCTTAATGTTGGTAATTTATGTAAATTTGACATCAGGATGTGACGTTTGGAAGATGTTGGATTTTGGTTACATAACATCACTACTTAAAACCAACAAATTATCAACGTCTATTGATGTTAGAATGGCAAGTTGAACTGACGTTAAAATTCAGACGTTTACCAGACGTTGGGATTTGGTCACCGTACCTTACAGCTTAATGTTGGTAATTTACGTCAATTTGACATCAGGATGTGACGTTTGGAAGATGTTGGATTTTGGTTACATAACATCACTACTTAAAACCAACAAATTATCAACGTCTATTGATGTTAAAATGGCAGGTTGAACTGACGTTAAAATTCAGACGTTTATCAGACGTTGGGATTTGGTCACCATACTTTACAGCTTAATGTTGGTAATTTATATAAATTTGACATCAGGATGTGACGTTTGGAAGATGTTGGATTTTGGTTACATAACATCACTACTTAAAACCAACAAATTATCAACGTCTATTGATGTTAGAATGGCAAGTTGAACTGACGTTAAAATTCAGACTTTTATCAGACGTTGGGATTTGGTCACCATACTTTACAGCTTAATGTTGGTAATTTATGTAAATTTGACATCAGGATGTGACGTTTGGAAGATGTTGGATTTTGGTTACATAACATCACTACTTAAAACCAACAAATTATCAACGTCTATTGATGTTAGAATGGCAGGTTGAACTGACGTTAAAATTCAGATGTTTATCAGACGTTGGGATTTGGTCACCATACCTTACAGCTTAATGTTGGTAATTTACGTCAATTTGACATCAGGATGTGATGATTGGAAGATGTTGGATTTTGGTTACATAACATCACTACTTAAAACCAACAAATTATCAACGTCTATTGATGTTAGAATGGCAGGTTGAACTGACGTTAAAATCCAGACGTTTATCAGACGTTGGGATTTGGTCACCGTACCTTACAGCTTAATGTTGGTAATTTACGTCAATTTGACATCAGGATGTGACGTTTGGAAGATGTTGGATTTTGGTTACATAACATCACTACTTAAAACCAACAAATTATCAACGTCTATTGATGTTAAAATGGCAAGTTGAACTGACGTTAAAATTCAGACGTTTATCAGATGTTGGGATTTGGTCACCGTACTTTACAGCTTAATGTTGGTAATTTATGTAAATTTGACATCAGGATGTGACGTTTGGAAGATGTTGGATTTTGATTACATAACATCACTACTTAAAACCAACAAATTATCAACGTCTATTGATGTTAGAATGGCAAGTTGAACTGACGTTAAAATTCAGACGTTTACCAGACGTTGGGATTTGGTCACCGTACCTTACAGCTTAATGTTGGTAATTTACGTCAATTTGACATCAGGATGTGACGTTTGGAAGATGTTGGATTTTGGTTACATAACATCACTACTTAAAACCAACAAATTATCAACGTCTATTGATGTTAAAATGGCAGGTTGAACTGACGTTAAAATTCAGACGTTTATCAGACGTTGGGATTTGGTCACCATACTTTACAGCTTAATGTTGGTAATTTATATAAATTTGACATCAGGATGTGACGTTTGGAAGATGTTGGATTTTGGTTACATAACATCACTACTTAAAACCAACAAATTATCAACGTCTATTGATGTTAGAATGGCAAGTTGAACTGACGTTAAAATTCAGACTTTTATCAGACGTTGGGATTTGGTCACCATACTTTACAGCTTAATGTTGGTAATTTATGTAAATTTGACATCAGGATGTGACGTTTGGAAGATGTTGGATTTTGGTTACATAACATCACTACTTAAAACCAACAAATTATCAACGTCTATTGATGTTAGAATGGCAGGTTGAACTGACGTTAAAATTCAGATGTTTATCAGACGTTGGGATTTGGTCACCATACCTTACAGCTTAATGTTGGTAATTTACGTCAATTTGACATCAGGATGTGATGATTGGAAGATGTTGGATTTTGGTTACATAACATCACTACTTAAAACCAACAAATTATCAACGTCTATTGATGTTAGAATGGCAAGTTGAACTGACGTTAAAATTCAGACGTTTATCAGACGTTGGGATTTGGTCAACGTACCTTACAGCTTAATGTTGGTAATTTACGTCAATTTGACATCAGGATGTGACGTTTGGAAGATGTTGGATTTTGGTTACATAACATCACTACTTAAAACCAACAAATTATCAACGTCTATTGATGTTAGAATGGCAGGTTGAACTGACGTTAAAATCCAGACGTTTATCAGACGTTGGGATTTGGTCACCGTACCTTACAGCTTAATGTTGGTAATTTACGTCAATTTGACATCAGGATGTGACGTTTGGAAGATGTTGGATTTTGGTTACATAACATCACTACTTAAAACCAACAAATTATCAACGTCTATTGATGTTAAAATGGCAAGTTGAACTGACGTTAAAATTCAGACGTTTATCAGATGTTGGGATTTGGTCACCGTACTTTACAGCTTAATGTTGGTAATTTATGTAAATTTGACATCAGGATGTGACGTTTGGAAGATGTTGGATTTTGGTTACATAACATCACTACTTAAAACCAACAAATTATCAACGTCTATTGATGTTAGAATGGCAAGTTGAACTGACGTTAAAATTCAGACGTTTACCAGACGTTGGGATTTGGTCACCGTACCTTACAGCTTAATGTTGGTAATTTACGTCAATTTGACATCAGGATGTGACGTTTGGAAGATGTTGGATTTTGGTTACATAACATCACTACTTAAAACCAACAAATTATCAACGTCTATTGATGTTAAAATGGCAGGTTGAACTGACGTTAAAATTCAGACGTTTATCAGACGTTGGGATTTGGTCACCATACTTTACAGCTTAATGTTGGTAATTTATATAAATTTGACATCAGGATGTGACGTTTGGAAGATGTTGGATTTTGGTTACATAACATCACTACTTAAAACCAACAAATTATCAACGTCTATTGATGTTAGAATGGCAAGTTGAACTGACGTTAAAATTCAGACTTTTATCAGACGTTGGGATTTGGTCACCATACTTTACAGCTTAATGTTGGTAATTTATGTAAATTTGACATCAGGATGTGACGTTTGGAAGATGTTGGATTTTGGTTACATAACATCACTACTTAAAACCAACAAATTATCAACGTCTATTGATGTTAGAATGGCAGGTTGAACTGACGTTAAAATTCAGATGTTTATCAGACGTTGGGATTTGGTCACCATACCTTACAGCTTAATGTTGGTAATTTACGTCAATTTGACATCAGGATGTGATGATTGGAAGATGTTGGATTTTGGTTACATAACATCACTACTTAAAACCAACAAATTATCAACGTCTATTGATGTTAGAATGGCAGGTTGAACTGACGTTAAAATCCAGACGTTTATCAGACGTTGGGATTTGGTCACCGTACCTTACAGCTTAATGTTGGTAATTTACGTCAATTTGACATCAGGATGTGACGTTTGGAAGATGTTGGATTTTGGTTACATAACATCACTACTTAAAACCAACAAATTATCAACGTCTATTGATGTTAAAATGGCAAGTTGAACTGACGTTAAAATTCAGACGTTTATCAGATGTTGGGATTTGGTCACCGTACTTTACAGCTTAATGTTGGTAATTTATGTAAATTTGACATCAGGATGTGACGTTTGGAAGATGTTGGATTTTGATTACATAACATCACTACTTAAAACCAACAAATTATCAACGTCTATTGATGTTAGAATGGCAAGTTGAACTGACGTTAAAATTCAGACGTTTACCAGACGTTGGGATTTGGTCACCGTACCTTACAGCTTAATGTTGGTAATTTACGTCAATTTGACATCAGGATGTGACGTTTGGAAGATGTTGGATTTTGGTTACATAACATCACTACTTAAAACCAACAAATTATCAACGTCTATTGATGTTAAAATGGCAGGTTGAACTGACGTTAAAATTCAGACGTTTATCAGACGTTGGGATTTGGTCACCATACTTTACAGCTTAATGTTGGTAATTTATATAAATTTGACATCAGGATGTGACGTTTGGAAGATGTTGGATTTTGGTTACATAACATCACTACTTAAAACCAACAAATTATCAACGTCTATTGATGTTAGAATGGCAAGTTGAACTGACGTTAAAATTCAGACTTTTATCAGACGTTGGGATTTGGTCACCATACTTTACAGCTTAATGTTGGTAATTTATGTAAATTTGACATCAGGATGTGACGTTTGGAAGATGTTGGATTTTGGTTACATAACATCACTACTTAAAACCAACAAATTATCAACGTCTATTGATGTTAGAATGGCAGGTTGAACTGACGTTAAAATTCAGATGTTTATCAGACGTTGGGATTTGGTCACCATACCTTACAGCTTAATGTTGGTAATTTACGTCAATTTGACATCAGGATGTGATGATTGGAAGATGTTGGATTTTGGTTACATAACATCACTACTTAAAACCAACAAATTATCAACGTCTATTGATGTTAGAATGGCAGGTTGAACTGACGTTAAAATCCAGACGTTTATCAGACGTTGGGATTTGGTCACCTTACCTTACAGCTTAATGTTGGTAATTTACGTCAATTTGACATCAGGATGTGATGTTTGGAAGATGTTGGATTTTGGTTACATAACATCACTACTTAAAACCAACAAATTATCAACGTCTATTGATGTTAGAATGGCAGTTTGAACTGACGTTAAAATTCAGACGTTTATCAGACGTTGGGATTTGGTCACCATGCCTTACAGCTTAATGTTGGTAATTTACAACAATTTGACATCAGGATGTGATGTTTGGAAGATGTTGGATTTTGGTTACATAACATCACTACTTAAAACCAACAAATTTTCAACGTCTATTGATGTTAGAATGGCAAGTTGAACTGACGTTAAAATTCAGACGTTTATCAGACGTTGGGATTTGGTCACCGTACTTTACAGCTTAATGTTGGTAATTTATGTAAATTTGACATCAGGATGTGACGTTTGGAAGATGTTGGATTTTGGTTACATAACATCACTACTTAAAACCAACAAATTATCAACGTCTATTGATGTTAAAATGGCAAGTTGAACTGACGTTAAAATTCAGACGTTTATCAGACGTTGGGATTTGGTCACCATACTTTACAGCTTAATGTTGGTAATTTATGTAAATTTGACATCAGGATGTGACGTTTGGAAGATGTTGGATTTTGGTTACATAACATCACTACTTAAAACCAACAAATTATCAACGTCTATTGATGTTAGAATGGCAGGTTGAACTGACGTTAAAATTCAGATGTTTATCAGACGTTGGGATTTGGTCACCATACCTTACAGTTTAATGTTGGTAATTTACGTCAATTTGACATCAGGATGTGACGTTTGGAAGATGTTGGATTTTGGTTACATAACATCACTACTTAAAACCAACAAATTATCAATGTCTATTGATGTTAGAATGGCAGGTTGAACTGACGTTAAAATCCAGACGTTTATCAGACGTTGGGATTTGGTCACCATACCTTACAGCTTAATGTTGATAATTTACGTCAATTTGACATCAGGATGTGATGTTTGGAAGATGTTGGATTTTGGGTACATAACATCACTACTTAAAATCAACAAATTATCAACGTCTATGGATGTTAGAATGGCAGGTTGAACTGACGTTAAAATTCAGACGTTTATCAGACGTTGGGATTTGGTCACCATACCTTACAGCTTAATGTTGGTAATTTACGTCAATTTGACATCAGGATGTGACGTTTGGAAGATGTTGGATTTTGGTTGCATAACATCACTACTTAAAACCAACAAATTATCAACGTCTATTGATGTTAGAATGGCAGGTTGAACTGACGTTAAAATCCAGACGTTTATCAGATGTTGGGATTTGGTCACCATACCTTACAACTAAATGTTGGTAATTTACGTCTATTTGACATGAGGATATGACGTTTATTAGACGTTGGATTGTGGTTACATAATATCATGACTTAAAACTAACAAAATATCAGTGTCATATGTCGTAAGTTTCTTACGTCAGTTTAACATCGGTATTAGACGTTACCCTGACGTAAAATTTTGGTCATCCGACGTCACGACCAACATTCAACCACATATCAACGTCTTTTGACGTTGGTGGCCAGCTGGGTGAATGCTAAAATGTTTCTGTAGTTATTTTTAAATTAATATTATATAATAATGAAAAAGTCCTCTGTTTCTAGAAAGAAATGTATATGTTACTTGGATCAGGAAGCAGAACAAATGTTTTTTGTTGTTTCTCATTTCAATCCCTGAGTCTGTTATATGGGTCAGATTGTAGCTATGTGTGTCCAATGACAAAACATGAAAGAGCAAGTCTAATAAAGCTTGTGTTTATAAGCTAATAATTGCTTACTCATCCACTTAAGAGGGACAGATATGGTAGTGAAGCACCATTGTTGTGAATAATCCATGTCTAAGTCACTGTGGTTGTCTGCAAATGTTTGTCTGTAGAATATTTCTGCTTTACTAATAGGTACACAGTGATGTCCCAATGGGAGATTTAATCAGTGGCTTAATAAAAAAATCAGCAGCAAATACTCTTACAAATCCTCAGAAAAAAAATGGAGATTCTGCCCAGGCCCATTAGAAAGAAGGAGAGAGACAAGATAAAATCAAGTGAGCTAACTTTCACAATCAGACTTGTAGACCAGACTAATTATTGTTGTATAGACTGCAAAAAAGCCAGAGTGGGCCATGTGGTGTTCATGGGAAACAAGAAAATTAACACATCCCCCTGAATGAACACAGAGGGAATACAGATATAGACAGGACAGATTTGTTGGTACCCTTACAACTCATTGAAACTGTGATTCTCTCCTCCTGAAAAGTGATGAAATTAAAAGCAATTTTCTCATGCATAACTGCATGCCATTGGTGTGTCAGGGTAAATCAAAGCAAGTTTGAAAATAGATAAAAATATAACTTTTATATAGAGATATTCTACAATGGTTTTGAAAATTTGTTGGTTTCCCTAGGGGGGAAAATCATTTTAAGCATTTTAAAAGGTAAACAGCTTGATGTCCCTGTGACTACAGTTACAAATATAATTAGTTGTACAATGTTTCAGTGTAACATATAACTTTAATTCAGAATTCAAACATTCTCCTGTTCTTGTTGTTCCATGGTGATTGTTTTGTAGTAAAAATGACAGATGTAATTTATAAATTACACTGTGAATACACTATATTCACAATTGCTACCATTGAAATCAACAACTTTGAATCGACTAAAGCCATACAAGATTAACCCTCAAGAACAGAAACAATTGATGCACATACATTTGCAGCACTTTCTCCTGAATGGAACTCAAATTTTTTATTTATTTATTTATTTATTTTTGCTTGCCATGCTCCATCTACTTATGATTTAGGTTATTTTTTGTTTAAAAAAAATGACAATTGTCATCTTTAGTACCTTTCAACCATAAAATGACAAAGACCAGAAGAATGTTTAAATTTGCTTTGTTGATTATAAGTTACACACATACACACACAAAAAACCCACTTTCCTAAAATTCCCTTGAAGCCTAAGCTCCATATGACCAACCTCCCACAGCATGGCCACAAAAATTGAACAAAGACTGATCAGAAGGGTTCAGCGAGTGACAAAGAGCCAAAGAGATACATGCTGAACTCTAAGGTCAAGGTACATCATTATCTAATAAAACATCCCATTACTTTGTGAGCAAAAGTGAGCTCCATGGTGGAAAACCCTGGAAGACTCCACCAATGAAGGAAAAACATAAAGCTAGATTGGAATTTTGCTAAAATATACATTGACAAGCCAAAGTGCTTCTGGAAAATAAAATTCTTTGGACAGATGAGATAAAACTGAAACTTTCTGGCAGGTCACATCATTTTTCAAAGTGGAAAAAAATTCTGCTTTGTTGTCTCTGGCATTGGATGCCTTGAATCACAATGAAATCTGAACACTATCAAAGCATTCTGGTGCAAAACATACTGTAAGACAACTCTGTCTCAGGTCATTGGTCCTCCAACAGGATAACGACATGAAACAAACAACTGGAAGCACTCACAAATCTTTAAGACCAAAACACTAGGCTGTTTTGAAATGGTCATCTGTGAACCATGATATAAATTCTATAGGACATCTATGGATAGAGCTGAAGCATACTGTCTGGAGAAGACACCCATCAAACCTGAGACAGTTGGAGCAGTTTCTTTAGGAAAAGTGGGCCAAACCCTCTGTTGACAGGTGCAGAATTCTTATTCAGAGTGGTTGCCTCTAAAGTTCTAATTATTGGCTAAATGTTCCATCAATTTTGTCCATGTCATTTTCATATTTTGAATCAAAAATCTGTTCAATCAAATATCAAAAGCATATTTTAATCAGCTGTGAAATAACATTGGATGCCAATTACTTTGATCAGTTTCTTATTTCTGAGAAAATTGTGTTATTTATTTATTTATTTATTCATTCATTCATTCATTCATTCATTCATTCTTGCAAGAGAATTTGTCCACATCTGTATACTAGCAGCCTCTCTACATTGGTATTTTTCAGTTCCTAGCTGCTGTATCATGGTGGATCTAAAAAGACACCCAGGCAGACCTTCCAATATAGGGAAATGTTCATGGGCACCTGTTTATTCAACCTCTCTTCTGAAATGTGTGAATTTAAATTCGTTCCTACACTGCTAGAAAACTGTGGTCACTGTGGTGGTACCCTCAAGGGTAGGTTTAATCACAAAATTGATCAAGATCAATCTAGATACAAGCAGCCAAAATGAGCTTTCTCCGACAGGTTGCTGGGCATACTCTTTGTGATCGGGTGAGGAGCTCAGTGACTAGGGAGGAGCTCGGAGTAGAGTCACTGCTCCTTCGCGTTGAGAGGAGTCAGTTGAAGTGGTTCAGGCATCTGATGAGGATGCCTCCTGGACGCCTTCCACTGGAGGTACACCAGGCACGTCCAACTGGAAGGAAGCCCCGAGGTAGACCCAGAACACGTTGGAGGGATTATATCTCCCGGCTGGCCTGGGAACACCTGGGGATCCCCCAGGAGGAGCTGGTGGAAGTTGCGCTTGACAGAGACGTCTAGGCTTCTTTGCTAACCCTGTTGCCACCGCGACCCTGAAATGGACAAGCGGAAAAGATAATGATGAATCTAGATAAATATTAATATAGTGTAAGTGCCACGGCTGTTAAAATACATTTTTTAGATATTAAATTCACATGTACTCACTATCTTGAGCCAAAAAAGTGAATGATTTCTGCTTGTAATTTACTCTTTTCAGTTATTAACATGATTGTTTAAAGGCTTGTCACATTTAGTTTGATATATAACATGATCTAACAGAGGCAAACATACATTTCTATTTTGTTTGTGCAACAAAGAAAAAACAAAAACATAAATAAGCTGAAGAAAGTACTCAGTAAGACTTAAGAGAAGTGAATTTTGTGTGCACATTTACTCAGATATTCATAACAGTGCCTCCAATGATAAATGCAGAATCATTTGTCTTTAAATAGTCACAAAAACATGCTCCATCTAACATCCTTAAGGGAATTAACCTGCTTACTGGGGACAACATGTCTACATTTTTACAATATATTGAGTTTACTCGTAAATTAGATAATGTCCAGAGCCTATATCACTGGGACATCCTGAAATAGTAAAAGGCCAGTATGGTAGTAAAAATAACTGAGAAACTGCTTTTATTTTCAAACTCCTGTTTTTCCAATCACCTTCAGAAACGCAAATTGAGATCACCATTGAATTAGATTATCTTAAGATTAGTCTGGACTGTACATGTAAACAGGAGGTTGGGTGAGGGCTAATAATCCTGATTGTTGTCATATTAGTACATTAATCTGTTTTCCATGGGAAATGTGTGAGTTAATGAGAAGCAATGATGAGACAGGAATGAGCACTGACGCCTGATGTCTGAGAGAGGAATTAGCAGAGGTGTGTGTGCGTGGGGGTTGGGATTCACTTGGCAAAGGTGTGACTTAAAACGCCAAGGCCAAGAAGTATTTACTGATGCATTTATTAACTTGTTAAATTTTTTAAAACTTATTTCCCTGTTTCATGTTTCAGTATTTGAACTAATTGGGACCAGAGAGGTTGAATCCACTGTTCTTTTTGGAAAACTACTCATTAAGCACAATTAGCATCAAATTTGTAATTAACATATTGCTGAACAAGTGCTACATTTTCACACACTACAAATCTGCAAATTATTCTCAGTTAAATCCCTTAATTTAACTACCAGCCACTAAATATAACAGTAGATTTTTCAGTATTTAATGTTTACCATTTGTCTCATAACAGCTTCCTTTACCAGGGGTCTTGCTTTAAGATTTTTAAATCCATGTGCAGGGACATTTTCCAGACCTCTAGGCTAGATGTTCCTTTCTGATTGTCAAGTAATCATGATACCAAATGGCATGGTAACACTGCAGGTAATGTCACTGTCAGACAGCTCCATGGTTCTGGGTTTGTGGATTTAAATCCTACTTCGGGACAAGGTCTGTGAGGAAATGTAATGTGTTCTTCCTGTATATGCAGATGTTTCCTCTGGGAGCTCTGGTTTCCACTCACAGTCGGAAAACACATGTTGGTAGGTGGATTGAATGAGTTTATTAAAATAATGCAGAGCCAGTTGGACTGCCTTGGGGCCCTAAACAAGAGTGATGTGTGGATCAATACTGAAATATCGAAACCTCAAATACCAGACCTTTATGATCTAAACTTGATTCTCAAAGCAAAATATAGAAATGTTTGATACTTCAGTCATTTGAGGTGTATCACTAATATGTATCACTAACAGAAACACAGTGGAAAGTAACCAAACAATTGAGATCTTGTCTAAATGATACACGGTTGGTGGGAGCTACTTTTTCTTCTGCTTGAGTAAGTGTATAATGCATAAGCGCAGCAGCACGCTGCTCAGTCAGTCACTCTATAGACAAGCACAATGGCAGTCATGTGCACCAAATTCACAAAGCTGAGCAGTTAACAATGCTGAAAGTATTCAACAACAAGGCTTACTACCAGTCCAGTTATCTAACCACACATTAATCTAACAACTCTTAAACATATAACAGCAAATAGCCTAATCACACAAGACAAGACACTGAATTTTAGTTTTACTTTCAGAATGATTAAAAGCTATAACAGTAAAGATCCCCAAAGGTAGCCTAACATCACAGTTTCAGTTACCCACATTAACAAAATGCTTCATTTATAATTAAACACAGGTTGACTCTATTCAGTTTTCATTTAAAAGGCCAAAATGAAACGACTTCCACACTGAAATTTATACCCCAGTTAGTGCCCACTGACAGGTCTTCTTGGTGGCAGAATCATTGATGAGGTGCTTAAAGTCCTGTTTTCTTGCCAACTGACTTTCAATTGAGAGAAGGGCAAGGCTGTTCAATCCATCATAGCTCATTGTTGATCTCAAGTAGTTTTTAACTAGTTTCATCTTGCTGAAAGCCCACTCAACACCACTAACAGTTACATATAAGGTACAGAAAATCCTCAGTGCAATGCATGTGTGTCCAAAAATGCGCTGAGCTACAGCTTATATATGTGTATTGTGTCTATTATATACTGCGTTTAGGAGCAGTATCTTACTCTTTAATTCAACTGTGAAATCTTTTAGGTATGTTCTTGTCAGAGCTCAGCATGTTGCTTTTGTCTGTTCTTCTCACATATCCCCCAACCTCAGAAAAGGTGCAAAAGATTCACATATGGTGGCTGTAGTCTGGAACCTTGCACTCAGATCACTGATGATTCTATCAATTGCAACAAAAAAAATGTGGTTTCTGAATGCCTTCTCTGCACTACACTCAGTTTCATCCTCTGCACTCCTCCTCTCATCAGGCATTAGCTTCCTTCTCAGTTTCTGCTTCTCCTCCATCTTAAATTGAGCAGGGATCTCTATGGCTTGGGCTAATAAGGAGGCTTCAGTTTAAAGGGAGTCCCATTCATCACAAATAGCCTGTATTTCCTCCTGTAGAGCCTTGATGTTTGCAGTCTGAATATCCAAAGAAATATCCCATGCCTGAAAGATTAGGTTTCGATTTTCAATGCACTGTAGAAATACTCAAATGTCTTGAAACAATTGTTTAGGCCATTTGCCTTAGAGTTGGCTTCACTTGTAAGGTTGCATGTGCACCCCACTGAGTGTCAGACAAACAATGAAAGGAGCATCCAGTTTCTTTCAAGATTGTACATAACTCTGGTCTAACATTGACAACATTGTAGAGGCGATTAACATTACCAAAACACCCACCAAATTTAGGGTATGGGATTTCACTGTCACATTGGGTTTGGTCAAGTGATCAAGGAAAAGGTACAAGTAGTAGGACAGACGTAAGTGCGGAAGACTTATTATAAGAAATCAGAGACGAGGACATAAAACAGGACTAGGAGGCTAAACACTAAACAAGGAACCTTAACACTGAACAGAGAGACTGAACTCTAAACAGAGCGCAAAATTGGACAATAAGACAAGAAGCACAGACCACAAACATGCATGAATCCACACACAATAACCCACAACCAGGAAACACAGAGGACAACTCTAACAAGAAACACCTGGACACTAATTAAGACGCATGAACTAGAAACACAAGGGAAGGGTATCACATGTATGACATGACAGTGACATAACACAAGGAGCACAAACAAGAAACAATACAAAACAGAAAACAAAACTAGGCATGTCACATGCACAGGGGGAGTATATCGCAAACAGATTTGCTTTTAGAATCTGAGCTTGCACAACTTTCAGTTTCCTTGACATGTTGGCTTCATTATTATAATCTTGTCCTCTGCAGTCCTCTAATGGTATGCCACTGTCTTGCAGTACAGCTTGAATCATTTCAGAAATGTCCTTGCCTCTCTTTATATAAAAGTCTTTAAATTGACAGAATCTCTGTTATCTTCCAAACACTATTTTCAACATCTTGATGCACATATATAATAGTTCATTCTGTTCAGTGTGACAGATATCTGGTGTTGAGTCATAGATCACAGAGTAATAGATTGCAGTTTCTCTTTCTGCCAGGATGCTGTTCAGCACTCTTTTGCCACAGGCATCAACAAACTCATTCTCTGTCTCAGGACTCAGATAGTGTGTTAACATTGACCCTTCCTTCTTTTGCCTTAAATTCTCCAAGTGCTCTTCTAAAACTGAATCATAACATGCCACCAACTCTAAAGTGCCTAGAAAGTTTCCATTGTGTACATCATGTTTTGCCTCTGAATGGAAGGTTTTTTGATGCTAAATAAAGGGTCACTTCCAAAAGCCTCTCAAGAATTGTTCTATTCTTTTCTATTTCTGTCTGTATTTGTTTCTGAATGTGACCGTCAACTCCTGTTCCAGTCAATAATGAATGCTGAAGGCTTTTCCATTTCAAATAGCATTCCTTATGAGGCATGTTTGATTCGTGTTCTGGTAATTTTCTGTACATTCTTTGCCATTTAATATATGATAATTTCACACCATCTTTGCTGTTGAGAGCAATTTTAGATGGCTTTTTCAGCTCATGATAAAACAGAAGGCATGGGATGTAATACAGAGCCTCTGCACTTTAGGTCACTAAATATAGATTAGCCAATCTCTTTTGATTTTCTCACTTTTGCAAATTGAAGGTAGTTAGGAATAGTTTCCCTTCCTTGTTTTTTCTTTGCTTGCCAATCTGCATAATATTGTGTATATATTTATTGTTCATTTGTCAACTTCTCTGGCCAGTGCTGGATCCTCTGGCATACATGCCTTGGCTCTGACCTCTCTTCATCCCTTTCACTTTCCTCAGAACCTTCTCTGTTTTCAATTTCTTCACTTGCATCATCCTCTATCACATCTTCCCTATCTACATTGACATACCCTTTTACAAACATGAAGCATATGATAGAAATTAGCAGGCAGTTCTAATGTACTCTAATGGATGTGATTGAACATGCTTAATATTTAACTGACATACATACAGTCATGGCCGAATATGTTGGCACCTCTGGAATGTTCCAGAAAATTCTCCCAAATGTTTTGTTAAACACATGTTTATTTCCTTTATGTGAAATGGAGCAACACAAAAAAACAGAGAAAACAAGAGCGAAAAGAAACTAGGCAATCCTAGTTTGCCAGACCGCCATTAGCCACAAAGATGTTTCTGTAATTTCAAAAACAGGAAATGCCCAAAATACAAACTCTAGCATTGGAAGGTCTGTAGAAGCTTTAGTGCTTCATATTAATGTTTTTGCTTACATGTGTTTTTTATGTGATTGTGTAGTACAGAAAATATGGAGGGCAGGACTAATGCAGAAATGAAAAAAGGAGCACAATGTTTTGTTCATAAAATATAACACTGGAATCAGTGATTTTTTTTTTTTTTCATTTTATTAAAAATAAACAAATACTAGCTGATCTACCAGCAAAAAACAAAGAAGACCAAGAACATTTTGTTGATTTTAAGAATTACAATTTATAAAGAATTTATACAATTTAATACTTATTTATTCAGGTTAAAGTAAAACACATGAAGTTTAAGCTACATGGAGATATACACAACATGGAGATAAACACACTAATGCCACAAAATATCTCCCCACCACTTACCTTTATAATAAAAGTATACATGAATTCAGACAAATTTAGCAGTCCTCCTCTCACTGTGAGATAAAATATGTGTGTAAATGTTGCTGATTTCCGAGTCATCCTGCTGAGCTTGTGAACAGCAAAGGAACATAACCAATGCTGAGCTGAGGCTCTGGCCAGCGTGCATGATGTCGTGTCAAACACAGCCCCAGAAACACACACAAGTGGAGCGTGTTCTTGTTTTATTTCCTATTATTTATTTACATCAAAATTACCTTGTCCAGCTCCATTGGACGATAATGCTATGTTTGAGAATCTGAGCTCTTTTTTGAATTACTGTACCTCGACACTCTCATGGACAAAGCCACAGTTTGCACTGAAGAACCTACTCTTCATTGGTTCTAATTTTTCTAATTTTTTTTTTTTTCTGGTTCACGAATCAGTTTGTGTTGGTGGAAATACGCCAAACAGTTCCAAATTTAGTTTACAAACTGGATTCGTTCCTCATTGGTGGAAAACCACAATGTGAAATGTGGCTGAACTAACAACAGAATGTGAAATAACATTCCTACTCGTACATGCGTGTTTCAACATTAGGAATCAATCGGTCAGTCAGTCAGTAAGAGAAAATGTCTCTTCTGGGCCACCCCTGTAGGCAGGGGTAGCCAGACTGCCTAAAAAGCTAAAAAAATTTATATAATTTCATTAAAACTCCAAAAATGGGCCAGACAAAATTATTGGCACCTTTTCAAAATTATGAGTAAATAAATTGTGGGCTTTGTTTCAAACATGATGCTCGTTTAAACTCACCTGTGGCAAGTAACAGGTGTGGGCAATATAAAAATCACACCTGAAACCAGATAAAAAAGAAGAGAATTTGACTCAATCTTTGCATTGTGTGTTTGTGTGTACTACAATAAGAGAACTGTCTGAGGACTTATATCAACAATCTCAAGGTTACAAGTTAATCTCCAGAGATTTTGATGTTCCTTTGTCCATGGTGTCCAACACAAAAAAGAAGTTCACATTGACATTTGAATTAAATGAAACACTATGGCAGGAGACCCAGGAGGACACAGAAACATAAAAAAACGCAGTTTGCCAAAATGTACATGGGCAAGGCAAAATCTTACTGAAAAAACGACTTGTGGACAGATAAGACCAAGATAGAGCTTTTTGGTAAAGCAAATCATTCTACTGTTTACTAAAAACAAAATGAGGCCTAGAAAGAAAAAAACACAGTACACAGAGTCTGGATCTAAAATTGAGAGCTCTTAAAATTGCTGTTGGGAGAATCCACCCTTCAAATATGAGAGACCTGGAGTAGTTTGCAAAAGAAAAGTGGTCCAGAATTCCATTTGAGAGGTGTAAGAAGCTTGTTGATGGTTATAGTTTGATTTGTTATTTTTTCCATATTTTTTTCTCTCTCTCTTTTTTTGTGTTGTTCCAATACACACAAAGGAAATAAATGTGTGTAACACAACATGTGGAATTGCAACAATTTCCTGGGAGAAATACTTAATTTTCTGAAAACGTTTCAGGGGTGCCAACACTTTCGGCCATGGCTGTATAACAGGTTAA
The DNA here is from genome assembly GCF_029633855.1 of Hoplias malabaricus. Classification (NCBI taxonomy): domain Eukaryota; kingdom Metazoa; phylum Chordata; class Actinopteri; order Characiformes; family Erythrinidae; genus Hoplias; species Hoplias malabaricus. Next base: position 35,517,986 of record NC_089803.1, read on the forward strand.
GAGACCGTCTAACCATTGCCTTGGTTTAAAAGCCTTAATTAGTGGGGCCCTAATGCAATGTGCATACTGAGCTCTGATTTAATGCATTTGACCTTACTTCACATCTTGGACATGCATTTTTTTGTGTGCATGTGTTTTTTGGTGTTGTTTTTTGTTTTTGACTCTATATTTTGAGTTCCATTTCTCACTAGTTCTTTGTTGTCAGACACTTTCAGACCCTTGAGTTGTCTTTTCACAGTGGAGGGTTGGTCAGAAAAACTAGTCTTCATTTTTTTTGCAGATCTGAAACAAAACATATTTCCTCTCTCTCAAAGATGAAAGCTTAAGTATCTCCGATGGTCATAATTGTGGTCTGTCATGACTTGTATGGTTGTCAGGAGTCCTAGTTTCTGTAAACTCTTTTTGAAGTTTTGGAAAATGTTTTTCACCAATTTACTGTGGATATTTATTATTTATTTCAGATAAATTTAGAATTAGGACATATAATTAGAATGGGCATTTGAGGGGACCACATGACCGATTTCCCGGAATGGTAGTACGCAGCTAGAGCTCTCACACATTTACCCCTTTTCTGTTTCTTTTTTTTTATCATTTTTAATACGTTTTCCCAGATTATATAGTGGTGATAGGAAGGCTGAGATATCTAATACAAAATCGAAACCAGTTCCCTCCCCAGAGGCTTCTCCAATCAAGAAAAAACAAGCAAAACGACTCACCAGAGCTTGTGAAAATGGCGGAACTGTTGGCCGAGTTGATGAAGAAGCAAGCCAACTTCTTCCAAATGTAGTATGAAACACTATCTCAAAACTTTAACTTTCAAGTATCCATGATCTGAGATGACTTTGCAGCTCAGATAAAACGGGTACTGGCTCTTGTATCGAGGGTGGACTCTATAAGTGAGCAACGTGGACAGTAAAGGTTGTATTTTCCCTAGACTCCTCTCCCCAGAAGGGTTTGTTTAAAAAGATTCTAATAAGGGGTTTATGGCACCCAGGGTTACCTAATGTTGTTCAGTCTGTTATAATCTAATCTGGTCATTTCATACATGACTATATTGTCTTGGAATGTCCGGGTTCTAAATTCACACTCAAAGAGGGTTAGCTACTTAGACATTTTGTGTAGGAAAAGAATAGATATTGATTTATTACAAGAGTCCCACCTCTTATCCACAGATGCAGCCAAAATGTCAAAGAAATTCTTTAATGTGGCAGCATACTCTTCCACCAAGAAAAAAATAATGGCACTTTCATTATTTTACGTAGAAAATTGAATATATCAATTCTTCACACAGGTGGTGATATGTCTGGTTGAATTTGTCATAACAAATTCAACTGTGAAATCCAACTTTAATCATATATTGAAACAGATTAGTAACGATCTGAAAAAAATGGAACCAAACGACGGATAAAATGCAAACACGTATTTCTGTACTTAAAATGAATATTCTTCCCAGACTTAACTTCACTGACTCTATGATTCCTCTATCCCCTTCAACGTATTTTTGGAAGAAAATTAATTCTGTTATTTCGATCTATTTATGAAAAGGTAAAAGACCCAGATATAAATATGTAAACATCCAGTGCTGTAAAATTGATGGTGGACTTTCAGCTCCAAACTTAAATTATACTATTACTCTTTTGTTCTCTGTGCTCTCACTGTCTGGCTTAATCCTGAAACAAAAACCTCATGGCACCCTATAGAAGAAGGCATAATCGCTCGCCATAGACTTACTTACTTTCTGGTGAACAAATTAATTGGCAAACAATTTGGAATAATACTGTTTGCAAACCATCAGTTTGGAATTCATTACCACTTTGCCTTTAGGGGAATGCCCCAAAGTCTATAATTCTTGTTCTAAAGTCACTTCTACTTTGTCAGAAATATTTGAGATCTCAATTCAAATGTTACCTCAACTCTTTCTTTTGAATTATGACTCTTGCTGTAATTTGTGCAGAGAGAAGTATCTGGATGGCTGGAACTACTGCAGCTAAAAAACTACTAGCCTTGCATTGGCAACCTCCACATTCTCTGAGATGGAGAAAATTGATTCTTTTTTTGTATGGACATTATTAATCTGGAACTGTCAACTGCTTGTTTTCATGGTACCAAGGAAAAAACATTATTGACTTTGGAGAATGCTGCAGTGAAATTTAAAGCAATGCTTTGATATAGAACACTACATTTACTTTCACATACTGTTTTTAATATTTTTTTTGTTTTTGATAAGTGGGCCATGGGCAAGGGGTGCAAGGATGGGAAGGGGTGCAGGGAAGGGGTGCAGGGAAGGGGTGCAAGGATGGGGTGGGGGGTGGGAGTTGTGGGTGGTGGAATATAATTAATCTCATTAATCTCATTCTTGTTACTTTTCTAAAATGTATATCTGTGTTATTTGTTAATGACAAAAGTAAATAAATTGATCAAAAAAAAAAAGGAATGGGCATTTCAAATATTATATGAAACACAGTTGTGCATGTTAAGGGGGAAAATTTTTATAAATACGTTTTAAATAATTTAAAGATATTTCAAGTAGTTTAATCACCCTAGAAATGCACTGACATATAGGAACCATAGAGGATCTGTAGCAGTTTCACACAAGCCAGATATAACTATGAACAATGACAAGTGATGGTTGGAGTGTGCAGCTCCGCACCACTGGACGGTGGAACTGTAAACATCTTTGGGGTGAATTTGGCACACAGGGCTAATTGCTCAGCTGATGTCACTGATGCTTTTGTAGCTGAAGAGAATACAAATTTCCTGCTGTGCTTTCCAGCAGAGTAGAGTGTGTTACTGCACAAAAAGAGGGACCAGTATTTCTGTCCTTATTTAAATATTTTAAGAATCAAATCTCTGTAGTTTTTCCACAAACACTGGGTGAAAAGCAGAGAAACCTTACATGAATCTTCTGCTGCTCAAATATCTATTGAGATAAACATCTCTTCAGTTGTAGTGGAAGTCTCAGTAATGTCTCACACTCTGCTCAGATTTGCTCAGTATAAAGGACACTTTTCTATAACAACTGATCTAACGAAAGGAACCCTAACATTTCTCATCCAAGATCATTGTCCTTCTTAGTTTTAATGTTGTAAATATTATCATTATTATCAGGCCCATATGTATCTCATGTCTCCTTTCAGTCTAATGCTTCTTCCTTATAGTCTAATGCCTTTCTTTTCTTATTTTCCATCCACATTAAAGGGGACATATACCTCTTTTTAAACAAGTTAGAATCAGTCTATGGGCTAAAACATGTTCATGACATTCTTTGTGCAAAATCACTGTCCCATAAAGAGATATCACCAGCTCTATTCTTGACAGTTTCAGTCCCTTTCAGAATGAGTCATTTAAAGACCCTGTCATTTTACACCAATAAGCTGTTGCTGGTCACTCCCCACCCATCCCATGTTTAAGCTGAGAGTTTACCACACGTGAAAATGACAGAAAACAGGCGCTATTCTATGTTCGACCCTTGAGTTGGACCCAGAGCAAAAAGAAGAGTAGCCACCTGCACACACAGCTGGCCCAGACTTTCCTGGGGCACTAAGCTAAATTTTGAACTCTGAGCCAAAATGTGAATAGAGAGTTGCACCTGACTCTCTACAAGTAATCTCCCTCCTTTTTTAGCTTAAGAATGAACAGCCAGCCATATACAGAACAAAATGAGTTGTAAACAAACTATATATTTTTTTAAAAAACATTGTATAAATAAACAGTTTTAACATAATTAACTTTGTGATCAGCCCTCCACAATCCAAGTCAGCATTTGTCTGATTCTGTAACAGGTGCAGTCCTTAAGGTGGAACAAAAGAAAAAAGAAGCAAACGTAGAAGCATTCTCTCACTTACAGCATTGTGTCACCTTAAATGATGCAGTAGTTTTGTTCAGGCGCCTGTAACTGCATCACTGTTTAAGGTCTTTAACGAAAACGTCAGACATGCCAGTGTTAGTGTGATTGTGTGAATATAGCGACAGCATTTAATGTGGAACTGAAACTTCGACAAACTCAACTTAGCACTTGGAAATAACAAATTTTTTTATGTGGAATGAAATAGAAGGCAACATTTACACTGTAAGAGTGTGTTTGGGGAAGTTTAAATGAGTACTAGACAGTATAAAAACATAGTAAATGCTCACTTTTCAGCTTCAAAGTTTGGTTCATGACACTGTGGCACTGCAAGAAATTTTAAGGTCGTGGAGAGCAGCTGCACAGTGCACACCACCTCTAAATATATTCCCGCGGCTAGGTTCGTAGACTCTTATTTATTAACAAACCGTGGGTCCAATGGCTTTACCTCACTGGTGTTCCTACAGCTTGTGGAGTGTTTTTTTTACCCCTTTTTGATTTCCTGAAAGTTAATTTCTCGTCATCTTCTGATTATACACAAACTCTCCCTAACTTAAGATGAGGGTGCCTTCATTAATTTGAGGGGCCATACGCAACATGCGTAAACAGCTCATAAAAGCATATGATTCCTGACACAAAAATCTTTCAACTGACTCGCAGAAAACAGCTGGGTGTTTTTTTTCGCTGTTGGAGTGTTTATAGGAGCAGTAGAGACCCAAGTGGAAATACAAAAAGCATGCAAAAAGTGAGTTTTGCATATGTCCTAAGCCATCAATGGGAAGCCTCTGAGAAGGACCATTTCCCTCTGGGTTTTTAACTTATTTACCTGTTATATGTTATAAATTTAATCAGATCTGTGTAAATTCCCCTCCAACTAGAAGTGGAAAGCCTTCCCAGATGAACATTGCAGCAAAGCAGGACCAGTATAATACTATGATGATAAATGTTACTTAGCATTTTAATCAGGTCAAAAACTACCTTACTGTGAACATTTCTGGAAGCCGTAAAGGCACTCATGCCAATAGAGCGTAAAAAGAGATTAAAAAGCCACAAGAGACAGAAAGAGACAGTTCTATTAAGGTAGACCCATCAAGTAAGTGAAGCTCAGCCAAAATTGACATAAGACAGCCTGTCCCTTCAAGCGGAGTAATATCCATGGTATTGGCCTCTCAAAAATCTGAAGGTGCGCTCACCAAAATCTGTCCATTTATAGTATCATATACTGACTTTAGAAAGTTGCTAAACATTTCAAAAATTAATTTCTTTTCTTACAGCATGCAAAGCCTCACCTTACCCCCCCCCCCCCCTTTTATCTTCACTGTCAACTAAAAGCTCATAAATTATTTTTATTTCAAAAACACCAGTTACTAATTATATTCTTTGAATATTCATGGCAAATGATCAACTACATTATAGACTTACCACAGATGAGCCTATGGTCATCAATTGTTTAGCATTGCCAGATTCCCTAGAAAGTGTATGTTTTGCCACCTAAGATGAGGACCACCTACTTGTGCAGGAAAAAGAAATTTGACATACAGACATGGTCAAGATATGTTTATAGAAGGTGCTAGTCTCTAAAACACATTTTGGATGTATTTTTTATCGTTACACTTATATAGAGCCTTTCTAGATACCCAAGGACGCTTTACAATGAACACTGCTCAGAATGGCATTCCATTCAACACACACTGGCGAGAAGTGACAGTTAAATGCACACAGTGCACTCTTGACCAAGAATGACCGTCCACCTGGAAGACTGTTTCGGGCACGAGAGTTTCACCCAGGACAGAGCACCAATCCATATCTGGGCACACACACATTCACTCACACATACAGACATTCAGTCACATACATCAGGACAGATATTAGAGAAGCCAATTCACCTAACCTCCATGTTTTTGAACTGTGGGAGGAAAATTTGTGAAAAAAGCAAAGAAATGCCTTCTAAATGTACTTTTTTGGAAGGGAAATTTGGTATGTGTCTTAAAGGAATGCAAATGTAAGAATTGGCTTTTTTATCTTCGGAGCTCCCCTTACCTGCTGATGGGTGTAATTCACTTTTACAATGCTGTCGTGAAATCAATTCCTACACACTTCTCTCTCTCCCTGGCTCACTCACATAAACAGGACCGGCTCTCGGGACACCTCTCACAGAGTGATGTTTACAGAGGATGCAGATGGCTCTCTGGGCTTCAGCTGATGTTGAGCCAGCGGAATGTGTGTAATTGAATAAAATAATGTTGACTACATGATAAAACCCATATATCACTCATAATATACACTGGACCATGTTATTACAACTTTGGTGGTACTCTAGCCATTATAACCAACGCAATTGACAGAAAATGCACTTATTACTAGAATATATGTACAACACTAAAAAGTGAGCTAAATTAGTTAAAGTTAGCAGGCACTACCACTCGCCTTCGTTCATCAGTAACCCCCAAATACCTGATTCTAATACTTTGTCGTCAACAATGCTTGGGTTCCATCAACACAAAATGTAACTTTAGCCATTTTATCTACACAACAACTAAGAGTAAAGCACTTAGAACCACATTCAATGTCTAACGCTAAAAAGTGAGCTAATCTGGTTAGAGTTAACAGCTGCAAACCCTGGCTCACTGCTCTCAAAATTTTAACACTTTTGTCAATAACACATCACTAACTTACACCACAACACATGAAAATAGGCAACAAATACTTACTACTCTAACTTGTGTCCTCATGTCTGTTTCAGTTCACTCTCTCTCTCTCTCTCCCTCTCTCCCCCTCTCTCTTTCTCTCTTTCTCTTCCTTGCACTCTCTGCCATATAATGTCTCTACCGGGAATATAGACCTAGATTCTTCTTGTAGCTAAGAGATTTGTGCCATTAAGTGTTAGGCATTTCTCGCAGTCCTCTGTCACGTGATTCAGCAATTGCTTAGTGCAGTAAACCAACAGAGGACCTGGCATATCAGACAGAGAGGTTGTACAGGGTGGACCATTTATATGGATACACCTTAATAAAATGGGAATGGTTGGTGATATTAACTTCCTGTTTGTGGCACATTAGTATATGGGAGGGGGGAAACTTTTCAAGATGGGTGGTGACCATGGTGGCCATTTTGAAGTCGGCCATTTTGGATACAACTTTTGTTTTTTCAATGGGAAGAGGGTTATGTGACACATCAAACTTATTGGGAATTTCACAAGAAAAACAACGTGGTTTTAACGTAACTTTATTCTTTCATGAGTTATTTACAAGTTTCTTAGACCACTTATAAAATGTGTTCAAAGTGCTGCCCATTGTGTTGGATTGTCAATGCAACCCTCTTCTCCCACTCTTTACACACTGATAGCAACACCGCAGGAGAAATGCTAGCACAGGCTTCCAGTATTTGTAGTTTAAACAGGAAGTTAAACAGGAAGTTAATATCACCAACCATTCCCATTTTATTAAGGTGTATCCATATAAATGGCCCACCCTGTATTCTCCCTATTACAGCTCTGTGGATATTACAATCATTTAGAAGCTGTAATTTTAATAAACATTAGTGTTCCTTTAATGTGGATATAGACAGTAAAGGCTTTTAAATGCAGGGAAAATGGCAGCTGTCTTTCAATTTTTGCCGTCAGTTAGATGTTTTAGTGAAATGACAAACACTGCTATATAAATATGTTTATTATGGTGCAGCTATTACAGTCCAAAGCTCTTAAACTTTGCTTGTTCGTGTATGTTCAGTTTTCATCCAACTGGCGACCTGTCAAGCTTTGTCTGGGAAGGAGAAGGAGGAGGCAGATAATTCTCTCCACTGTTTTAAGTTCCCATTTGAAATGCTTAGCAACAGTATTACAGATTGATCCTTTAAGCTCTTCTGCAGCTGCTCCTTGACATGTAATTTCATGTGTTTCTGTAGAGATTATACAAGCTGTATGAAGACAACTGTATGATTATCTGCAAATTGGATTATCCTTAAAATAGCCAAATTCACTCTTTATAAAGTCTACAAACCTATAAACATGTAGTGGATCTTCCTCTGTAAGGATTGCTGAATATAGACATTCTCTTTCATATTTGCAATCCATCTTTTTAAATTACTGTGAAACCAAACTTATTTATGTGGAACCTCTAAAAAAATCCTTGAGGACAAATGACTAGTTTTAGTGAACATGAAACCATAGCTGCATTTCTTATGGAGAATGGGCCATAATTAAATGAGATCTGTTTATTTTAATTACATTAATTAATTCATTCATTCATTCTTTTATCTTCTGAGCTTACCCGGAATCACTGGATGTAAAGCAGGAATTGTTTACTCTAATTTGTTATAACCAAATACATTTGAGATATACTATACATTTTAAGGAATTAGTCTAGTCACACTCCAGATTTACTTCAGATTCATTTCATTTGAGTCCAAACACCAGTCTAGAAAACAACAAGAGTCAAACATAGAGCCAGCTGTACAGTATTATTATTATTATATAATCAGCTGAACACAGTGTAATATATGTATATGTGAATTGGTGTAGTCAGTTGTTGATGCGGAATTATTGAAGGCTGATTTAGATGTCTGCATAAGTGTATGTGTGGACATGTACAGATTATGTTCACACTTTGTCATAAGCAGATGTTCACAGAGGTGTCATCCAGCATGCTTTAATGTAACATGAACATGTGTACCATGTGGCAGCATCCAAATCAGAATCTGTAAAAGAACAAAGAAATTCACTCTGTTGTAGAGAATGAATTAAAAAAACCAACAAACAAAAACAATATTGACATTTAGAGGATGCATCATATATATACTACCCGTTCTCATCCTCAACTTCTCCATTTTATATTTGTACTATTTCTTTTAATGTATTTTTGGGTATCCTGATGACCGTGGATACTGGATAGGCAATCTGTGTATACCTTAACATGCAGATCTGCACAATCAGACAGAAAGTCATACAAATTCATGAACACACACACACACACAAATGGCTTTCAATCTAGTGAGTTTTAGCATTTCGGTCCCTGCTAGTACTCCACAGTCTGTTTGGCATGTTAGTTTTGGGCTCCTTAAAATGCTAATCACCATGCCGCAAGAAATGCAGGAAAAATATCCTCTCTGTTCATATTCTATGTGCTGATTATTGTGTTGGAATAAGTCGTGCGCTTTTCTCACACTGGAATCCTCAGGTGTCGGCAGTGTTCCAGACACACATTATGTAGAATAGTTACTGTTTGTGCTGGAAAATATTGGATGCATGAGGTTTGCTTCTTTTGTATCTGTGGATCCGGTTGTGTTCATGGACATTAAAATGTGAGTTCTACCACCAGCTTTCCAAAGCTGAAAAACAAACAGGATGTGTGGTTTTAATGGTTTTTTTTGTATGGCTACAGATCATGTTTGTTACCAACAACAGCTGTTACCCTTAGACTGACATTAATAACTTTCACGTCTGATACAGGATATTTTTTACACTGTGTAGAATGCAGACCATGACCTTGGAGTAATTTCCTTTGCACCAGAATGAAGCTGTTTGTGACAGCTGAGCGTAGATGTGCTCTCTGTCATCCTAAAGGAGGAAATGCTCTGTTGGAAAGCTTGATTATAGTTTGCTCCACATGTTGTTTCTTACCACACACTAATATAGAACTGCTTAGACAGGAACTCTACCACTTTTTCACAAAGCCTGCATAAATAATTTTAGTACAACGCCAATTCCAATGAAGTTGGGACGTTGTGTAAAACATAAAAACAGAATACGAATATCCATCTACATTTCAAGGAAAATCTAGAGGACTAGCTATTTTGATAAAAAAAAAAACCTAACTTTTAATTGTGTCTGTCACATTATAGTTGACTTTTTGACATATGTAGGCTTACATATCCCACACACAAAGACTATTCCTTCTACACTTCAGGGCATAAATCTTTTTCCCAAATTGACTATTTTCTATAGATTCTAAAATTGTGTCCTTAGCAACTGCAGTAGCATATCATCCTATCTTAATTTCAGACCATGCACTTGTATCACTTACTTTAAATATTTCAGTTAATAGAGGTAATCGCAGATGGACCCTAAATAATGCACTACTAAAAAACAAGAATTTCTGTGAATATCTGGACCAGAACATTTCATTTGCAATATATTCAAATGATACAGGTGAGGTAAATGACTCAACCCTATGTGAAGCCATTAAAACTGTCATTGGTGGACACATCAGATCATATGAAATCGCTGCCAGAAGAGGAGATGCAGTACAATTAAAATAAACAGAAAAGGCAATAATATATTTAGAGGAAGAGTATAAAAAAGCCCCTAAAAATAAAATACTTTCACTTAAACATGAGTAGGCTACAACACCATTAGCGCAAAACAGATATAAAACCATATGTTTAAAATGAAACAGAAATATTTTGAATTAAGCTCTGAATGTTTTATTGTACACCTAGGAGACCCAATAGTACTGTCATTAGATGCTGAGAAATCTTTCAAACAAGTACATGATGCAAGCATTACACAAATTTGGTTTTGGCCCTATATTTATGAAATGGATAAATAGCCCTTTATATCTACAGCATCAGTAATAACCAATAATGATATCTCCCCTCCTTTTCCCCTTTACAGAGGAACTAGGTAAGGATGTGGTCTTTCCCCATTTCTGTTCTCTGTTTGTATTGAACCTCTAGCTACAGTCATCAGAAATTGTTCAGACATTGCACCTATAAAAACTTACAACACTTCACATAAAATTTCTCTGTACACAGATGATGTGCTATTATTCATATCAAATCGGAAGACCTCGATGGATCCCTTGCTTGATCTATTTAATACAGTGGCTCATTCTCAGGCTACAAAACAAACTGGGACAAAAGGGAAATTATACCTCTTGGTAAGACTTATAAGAAATTATTTTATAATATTCCATTCAAACATGCACAAGAAAGTTTCATATATTTGGGTATTGAGGTAACAAAAAATCCTGAAAATGTGAATAAGGTGAATTGGGAGAAATAAATTGGACAGCTGAAGAAGAACATAGAGGTCTGGAAAACTCTCCCTTTATCAATGGTGGTCAGAATCAATGCCATTAAGATGGTTACTTTCCCTCTATTTCTCTATTTGTTTCAAACTGTAGGTGCTTTCATTCATTAAAGTTATTTCAAACAACTGAATAGTGTCATTACTTCATTTGTATGGAATTATAAAACTACCAGAATCACACAGAAGCACTTACATAATCTAAAATCAGCAGGTGCTTTTGGTCTGCCCGACTTTAGATTTTATTACTGGGCAGTCAATTTAAATATCCTCTCTTTTTAGCGAAACCACCCAGATCAAGAAAGTGAAATTCCCTCATGGCTGTCTATTGAATGTTCTGTGTGTCAAAGTACCTCTCTAATATGTTTACTTAATAGTCCATTCCAACCACAGAAATCGCTATACAGCAACAACTTCATGATCCACAACAACCTGAAAATTTGGAGACAAATTAAAGCATATTTAAAAGTTCCCGATATGTACATAGCCAACTCAATATGTAGAAACCATGGCTTTCCAGCAGCACTAAAGTGTGCTGTCTTCCTGCAATGGAAAGACAGAGGTCTAAAAACTATTGGAGATTGCAAAATAAATATAACTTTCCCTTTTCACATTTTTTCACATATGTGCAAATATGGCATTTCATCAGAACTCATTTGGTTGAGTTCAAAACTTAACCGCATCATTCACCTGCGGTGAAGACTCTTTCTGTCTGTCCATATACAAAAGGAACCGTTTCCACTTTTTATAACATCTTATACAATCTCTCCAACATGCAGCAAAAGTAAAATTGAAGAAGGAACATTGATTCATCATTTATGTACATGCTCTAAACTTCACAAGTTTTGGAAGTCTGTTTTTGAATTCTTCACTACAGTATTTGATAGAACCTGTTTACCAGATCCATTAGTTGCAATTATTGGAATAAGAGACTCTACCTATGTGAATACATTTCAGAAACAAGTGATATCTCTTGGTGTCCTTTTGGCAAATAGAGTAATATTACAACAGTGGAAATCAGAAGCTGCACCATTGTTTGAAGCATGGATCAGAGGTCTTGATTATATGCTTCACTTGATACAGTTTAACCAATAAACCAGAGGATTTTACTGAAATTTGGCAACCAATACTGGACCATATAGAGAAAATATAATTGAGGAATGCTCAAAAAACACCTGTTTGGAACATTCCACAGTGTCATGATTAGATATAAAGGGCGCATCCCCGGAGAGCTCAGTCATTCACAAACAAGAATGGGGTGAGGTTCACCACATTGTGAACAACTGCATGAGCAAATCGTCCAACAACTTAAAAGCAACATTTCTCAATGTACAATTGCAAGGAATGTAGAGATTTCATCATCCACAGTCCATAATATCATCAAAAGATTCAGAGAATCTGGAAAACTCTCTGCAAGTAAGCGGCAAAGCTGTGACCTTTGATCCCTCCGACGGCACTGCATAAAACCTGACATCATTCTGTAATGGATATTACCAGATGGGCTCAGGAACACTTCAGAAAGCCATTGTCATTGAACGGTTCATCGCTCCATCTACAAGTGAAAGTTAAAACTCTACCATGCAAAGCAAAAGCCATATATCAACAACAACCAGAAACGCTGCTGGCGTATTAGACTGCCTGCAATCCGGACCTGTCTCCCATTGAAAATGTGTGGCACATTATGAAGCGCACAATACGACAGAATACGACAATACGGAGACCCCGGACGGTTGAGCAACTGAAGTTGTACATCAAGCAAGAATGGGAAAGAATTCCACCTACAAAGCTTCAACAATTAGTGTCCTCAATTCCAAAACTCTAATTGAGTGTTGTTAAAAGGAAAGGTGATGTAACACAGTGGTAAACAAGCCCCTCTCCCAACTTTTTTTGGAATGTGATGCAGGCCTCAAATTCAAAATGAGTGAATATTAGCAAAAAAAAAAAAACAATAAAGTTTATCCATTTAAACATTAAATATCTTGACTTTGTAGTGTATTCAACTGAATGTAGGCTGAAAAGGATTCTGTTTTTATTTATGAATGTTTAGATACATGTGCCCTCTTTGAATTCGATGATAGCAAACATTTCGGAAAAGCTGTACATATGAAACTCATATGAATGCATGCATATGGGGACTGGTGGTTTTGAATAGACTATTAAAATGTTTCAAATTGAGTCCAACACATTAACAAGCTCTGTTCAGTATCAGCACCATATTTTATCTGCCATTTTCAAGCCTTATATTTAAAATCAATTAGGTATTTTATAAAATTTTTAGAAATTCCTTCTGAAGACCACAATAATATATTTTCCTTCTTTAGTGAAAACATTAAAGAGTAGAATTTTGGTTCTATGTTCCTTTTAGAGGACTCTGTAATTGAGATCTAAATGGATGCCTATATGTAAGGTTCTCACATGTTGTTTGCTGCTTATGTTTGACTATATTATGCAAGGCTTAAAATACAGGCATTAGCATTTCAGCATGTTTCATAATAATCCAGAATGCAGACAGAACATTACCTTATGTATTTTCTGTTGCAGTTCTGCTGACACCCTGTTTGAGTTTAGTTTCTCATTGCTAACTGACTGTACTGTGTATACAGCAGATTCTTATGAATTAGAGTGGGGTTTATGATGATGAAAGAACGTATGAGAATGTCTGCTTTAGTGTGCATGTTTTCTATAAGCTCTGTATGACTGCATTCTGTTACATTGTTTGTGTGTGTGCATATGCGGCTGTTTTTTGTGAGGACCTGAGGTCTTCAAGGGTAGGGGTATCTCACATTGTGTGGTCTATTTACTTATATGTTTATTTATTTATTATAAACCTGGTATGTTAATATGAAAAAAACTAATAGTGAAATTATTTCCTTTTGGTTACTGGGCTTAAGTTTAGGATTTCATGTAGTTGTGTTAATTAGTTACAGAATTCATTATTTTAATAGCAGTACTCACAAGTACAACTAAATCAATGTGTGTGTGTGTGTGTGTGTGTATGTTTCATAAAAAAAGGAATTTAAACCATATCAAACCATAATAGCAAATGCTTCTTACAACATCCCTCACTGAAAGAAATAATGTTACTATGTCCTCCACTATTTCAGATTAACTCTGCTTGATTAAACAAACAGATTAGCAAGTTGTTCAACTACTTACCATGTTGGACATGAGCGGCACGAAAGGGTTCTCTGGTTGTGAGTTCAAACACCACCTCTGGTCATTGTCTGTGAGAAATGTGGTGTGTTTTCGTTGTGTGCGTGGGTTTCTTTAGGGTGGTTAGGTTTCCTCCCACTGTCCAAAAATACATGTTATTAGGTAGACTGGCTTTTGAGAAGTTTCTATAAGTGTTAGTGTGTGAGTTACTGTATGAGTGTGTGGTGCCCTGTGATGGAATGACGCCCTGTCCATGGTGTGTTCCTGCCTCACACTCAATGATCCTGTGTGCGCTCCTGTTTCAGTGTTCCTCAAAGATGAAAATTTCAATGATTATTATTTTAAAAAATTAAGTAAAAAACATTGAGAATGTTACCTCACAAAACAAAACAAAAAAACAACATAAATATTACAGGAACATTACCTTGAAATGTTCTAAGAACATTGTTCTAAATATCTAAAAAGTTTGGTTTGACAACACCAGCATTTTAAACTTAAATTTAAATGAATAAAACACTGCAGGAATTTTTAAACCCCTCACTGCTGGAATGAGAATAGTCCACCAACCAAAAGTATCCTGCTGATAGCATCCTGTGTCCACTGATGAAGAACTAGAGGACGACCAATACAAAGTGTGCAGCAACAGATGAGCTACTGACTCTGAATACATCTACAGGATGGACCAAAAATGAGGTGATATAGTGTTTAAAAACACTGCTGTGTGTGTTGAGTGGGAATCATTACATTTTATGGTGAAGACTTGAACATCTTGAAAAGACATGAGGCTATTGCTTTATGTCTGCTTTAAAAGTAATATTAACTTATTCCTGCTGTTTCAGATGACTTAATGTGGAATTGGCTTAAATCTGAGAGACCGCTATCTGCATAAAATTAAACACAGACCTAAAATGTTACAAAAACAGTGTTAATTCAAACAGTAAATTAAAGCTTACAGACAAGTTAAACTTCAGCCATGACCAAATAGCTTATTTTTCTTTAAACAAACCATTCCACCTTAAAAGATGTGAAATTTCTGAGTATAAACACATCAGCAAGAACAACTCTTCCCCAGATTTATCCAGGTTGTCTATATTTATGCCCTTTTTCATGAAAAACAAAGGTTATTTGTGCATTTATTTATTTATACACTGTTAGGTGGTACATATTCAATACCTTTTTGGGGAATATAATTGTATTATTTTACACAGTTCAGTAATTAAAAATATTCATCTCTCCTTCTGGAGAAGAGAATGTAATGTACCTATAGGGAACACAGCTGGACTTTAAAACCACTTTATACTGCACCTTTAGTGACTAATATGGTACCTCTAACATGCCTTTTTTCTTAGTACACCTATGTCATGTTATATAATAATTTATTAATTCATTTAAAAAAAAAAAAAATATATATATATATATATATATATATATATATATATATATATATATATATATATTATATTTCTTTTATTTATTGATTTTTTATATTTTGGCAGGAGTGGTGGTTGTGTTGAGCTAGATAAATCTGATTCAGTGATGGAAATAACTGAAAGAACAGAGTTATGCCAGTGTTAGTATGCCCCAAAGTATCCACACATGCTCTGAGGGAGCTGCAAAATAAATCCTTGCCCAATGCAAACAGTGAGCTTGTGGTCTAGGTGTATATATACCATGTATATAGTGCCATGGACAAATTACACTGCATCTTCAAATGTAACAGCCCATTCCAATCCTCTGAGGTGAGGTAAAGTTTGTAAAGTTTGCATTTTAAAACAATTTGTCTCTTGTAGATGAATGCCATTAGATCATCACAGAAATGTTCATGTATATTGTAAAGACTTCCCTGAAGCATAAGCTGATAATAATCTTGATTTGATATCATTAGATCAGTTTAATCAGTGTCATTTAGCTCTGCATTAGTGAAATATTTAATTGATATTTAATTTTTTTTGCCTCAATGAATTGTTCACCCATGGTGGATTTAAATGCCTGAATGAGTTATGTAGTTTCACTTCACCTATGCTTTACTGTCCCTCTTGTAGTATAGGCCTGAGCAGTTCCCTCTATCACTGCTGAGATGTACCCTATGATGTTTTAGAAAGTGTGATTTTTGTCTCATCCACTTTCATGCCCCATTAAACAGACCATTTCTACATTAGCAGAGGAAAGGACATGAAATGTGATGTGAGATGCTATGACTGTGAATGATCTTAGAAGTAATGTTTCTGTTGTTGTGACCCTGGAAATTAGAAGAAAACATGTCCCTATTATAGATAACAATAGGTTAGCAAACTATCTAATTTATGTTTCTGCTTACACCACATGTAGTCAGTCAGCCAAGATGTAACAATGGCTTAGAACCCGGAGGGCAAATCTGCAATAAAAAACGCATAAACACTGATCTGGACTACAGCTTTTAAACTGATCTGCCCTGCAGGTCCAGCCATCACAGAAAGTGTTGTGTTATTTGATGTTGTTTATGTAGTTTAATTTAATGAAATGAATTCGTTTGGGTTGTGGAAGACATCAAGGTACTTCTAAACCAATCAATATTAACTGGTAGATATCTTTAAATGTGTTTTTGTTTGTTTATTTATCAAGAAAACATTTACCCAAAGAAGAACTGTACCACACAATATGTACAACAGCCCAGTGGTCAGGTGCCCCACTTTTGTAGATTGATGAGTATATTATCATACCATCTGCCACTGACAAACACACTTACAGGTCTTTTGCTTCCAGACTCTGGAATACTGGAATTTATTTTAAACATTGTTATTTCTACAAAACTTCTTAAGCAAATACAACATAATGTGGCAAATCACCTTTACTGTGGAATTATTACACATGCCATGCATTATGTATCTTGTTCATTTGCCTGGGTGCACTTCCCCATTTTCGGAACCACTGCAGTTGGCAGTTATGCCTGCTTCTGTGTAATGCTCATCCCTCCTTTCTGACAAGAACAGCACAGAAGTCTTGAGGTGTTGCAGAAATGAATGATTAAACAGTTGTTCTTCAACTTACTGTCAGCTAGGGTCAAAGTACATGCTCTATGAGTTAAGACAGGCAGGATTCAGAGCACAAAATGTTGTGTAGCTCATAAATACTGCAATAAATGGAAACTGTTTTCAAGCATCCATCTTCAACCTCACTCGTTCCATTTTGGTTTGATTGCACATTTCGTGTGTGAAGCTTAGAGCAAACTGCGAGACTTTCTGACCAATCACTCTCACCCAAAGAACCAAAGACAAACCACAGTCCCTCCTACAGCGGTTTGTTTTGCAGCAACGCTGAGAGCAGCAGGTCAGAGCTGAAACACTAGGAACTACACCTCTGCTTTTAGACAGAAATAATGTTAGCACTGTGTCCTGGGCAAACTATATTTCATCCGCCCTCAACAAATAACCGATGGATTTTTGAATCAAAGTCATTCTTTATACATAAAAATCACATTAGATAATTGGATATAGATGAACATTGACAAACTATTTTTGCAGTTTAAGACAAATATGAGTCAGAACATAAGCAGTTTGTTTTATTTTGACTGGACATATGTCATTTAGACTCTTAGACTTCAGATCTTACTGTAAATAATGACCAATGTAAAATCATAGTTATTTTTAATCTGCTAATACAGTATTAGCAAAATACATGGATAGATTCTGCTTTGCCGTTGTTCAAAAGGCTACTGACAGGCACTAACCGCCCTGATGGCATTTGGCTTAATAAATGTCTGACAACAAATATGCTTTATCTGATTGACTACAGTCGGAAAGGATTTACAAGTACATACTGGTCCCCCAGCCTCTGTGTTCTTTATTTTGATTTAAAATACTTAGCAACCCTACGTACACAGTGCATGTGGGGAGAAGGTGTAGTGAGTTCCTGACAGTGAGAGTCATTTCAAGACAAACATAAAGAAAAAAGGTTAATTGAATGCCTGTTACAATATTTAATTAACCAAATTAAAAAGCCACTGATGCACTAGTTGAAATAGCATTATGCAGCAGAGGAAACCTGATTATTGATGAAAGTAAAGTAATCCTGCTGAATAATTTAACATAATTTAAACACTGCAGTATTTAGGGCAGACTGAATAGATTTTTATGTTCTTTCCTGACGTTATGACTATTTTACAGATACCTGAATATAATCAGTTAATAGTTTTCCACAACTCAGTTTTGTAGATGGATATTCAAATTTGTATTTATTTATTTTATTATTTATTTATTTATATTGTAAAGGCAGCAACTCCTTGTGGCTTTACTTAATCTGTACCTCGTCAAAGACAGTTGCTGCTATAAGGTAATTACCCCAGACCCACCTGGTTAAAGCTTAGCCTCCCTAATCATTTATCTCTACTGACGGCCCTGCCCTGTATTAACCACGTCACACCATCATCATTTCCAGAAAGTGTTTAGGCCAATCACAGATAAGCAAAAATTAACAGGCCAATAATGCCCAAAATCTTTCAACCAGTCGTTGAGGGGTTCCTGACCGTCACTGTGATCCCTCGCGAAGCACCTGTCTCTAGCATATCTTCACGAGCCCTTTCTCTTCTGAGCGCACGCGCCTGCTCTCTTCGATAAACACGAGACTTCTCGACCAACCACTGGAAACCAAAGAACTATCGACCAATCCATTTGAGCCAAAGAGTTATTGCCCAATCACTGCCTTCTAGGGGGCGTACCATCGACGTGACACGTGCACTAAAGCGCTTCTGGAGCCAAGAGAGCGCTTTCTTCTTTTCAGTTACCAGAAACATGTCTCCACGCGCGTGTCTCCGCATCCGCGCAGGTGGGCGAACCCCGTGTCCGTGCTCCACCAAATCCGACGCGCCAATGCCGTTCTGAGCGTTGCTTTTTCTGAGTGGCCGTGGTGCTGTTGCGCAGCCTTAGTATCTCGTGCTCTTGGAGGGGCTCGCGCTCCAGACGCTGTTTGACGGGATGGCGGACTCGGTGGGCAACCAGAGCACGCTGAACCTGTCGCACTTTAGCCACGTGGAAGACATCGAGGTGATCGCGGATGGCGCTCCTGCGATCCGCTTGCTCATCTCCATCGTGTACTCGTTCGTGTGCGCCACAGGGCTCCTTGGCAACATCCTGGTATTTTACCTGATGCGCTCGCGCCACGGCAAGAAGCGCTCATCCGTCAACTTTTTCATCCTCAACCTGGCCGTCACCGACTTCCAATTTGTGCTGGCGCTGCCCTTCTGGGCCGTGGAAGCGGCGCGCGACTTCAGCTGGCCCTTCGGCCACATCATGTGCAAAGTGGTGCTCACGGTGACGGTGATGAACTGTTACGCGAGCGTCTTTTTCCTCACCGCCATGAGCGTCACGCGCTACTGGGCCGTGGCCTCGGCGCTGCGGGAGCGCACCAGGCGCTTGCGATGCTCCGCCAAGCACGTGAGCGCTTTCCTCTGGCTACTGGCCACTGTGGCCACGGCGCCCACCGTGGGGTTCGCCGCGCAGAAGACCGTTTTCAACGAGACCCTGTGCCTCATCAGTCTGCCCAACCGCATGTGGCTGAGCATGTACCACCTACAGAGGATCGTGGTGGGCTTCTTGGTGCCGCTGCTGATCGTGTGCGTGTGCTACCTGCTGCTCCTGCGCCTCGTGCGCCTCCGCAGCATGAACAACAATCTGCCCAAGCGGCGCTCCAAGGTCACGAAGTCGGTGACCATCGTGGTGCTCTCCTTCTTCCTCTGCTGGATGCCCAACCACGCCATCACCTTCTGGAGTGTTTTGGTCAAGCTGGACCTAGCCAACTTCGGACAGGCGTTCTACGTGTGCCAGACCTACGTGTTCCCCGTCACCATATGCCTGGCGAACGCCAACAGCTGCCTCAACCCGGTGCTGTACTGCCTCACGCGCAGGGACTTCCGCAAAATGCTAAAGGACTTGTTCTGGAGGATCTCGTCGCCAGCCGCTGTCAACGGTTGCCGCGTGCGCCCGCTGTCCAGCACCAAAGGCGAGCCCGACGACAGCCAGGCGGCCATCCCGCTCCATGTGATCGACACAGAGCACTGCAGGCTGTCTGGCCTCAACGGACAGTGCGGCTCGTCGAGGTTAATCACGCGCAGCGGTGCGTAAAAACGGCAATGCGCGCGCGGCTCATGCGAACTTGCTATCGTCCTTTTGATTTCTCTGCGTTTCTGGGGGCTGAATGGTACTCGAGTCATATACATTGTCCCAGAAGGATGTCAACCGAGGCGAAATCCGTCCCCCGCCCACACGCCGAGAACTGATGGGGACTCGAGCCGGATTGAAAGGCGCTCTCCACAGAGGAAAAGCAAACGAAGCTTTGATTTTCCACACTGAAATAAAGCGCGAAATCTCCAGTGAACTGATTTTACTGAAAGATAGTACGTTAAGATTTACAATTAAAACACAAAATGCTGAACTTGCTTCAAAATCCATCCAGCATGACCTGCTATCAAGGCTCATTTGTGTACTGCTGGCCATCCTCTTAAACTTATACACATGGCCCACACTATCAGACAAAAAGGTACTGCATAGATATAATTAACTAAAGGTAAAGACAGTGGAAATGTACCATGAAACATACAGTAATTGTCTTAAAATACAATTATGTACCTATAGTGCAAAAGCCTACTCTGTTGGAGGAGGAAAATAAACTAAAACAATGCAGTGCAACTTAAAATGAACTAAACCCAGTGCAGATTAAACATTCTGCAGCTAAAATACAATATATATGGTAAATATATACTTAGATATAATTGTGTTCTATAACCAAAAGTAGTTATAGAATAGTTTTGTTATCAAAGAACAGCAGCAGTGAGACTGGGGTATTTTCTTTACTTTTTACCGCGGACTATGGGAAAGTGCCCGTTGAAGAGTAGCTAATGGTCCGCTCATCTTTTCTGTCGGAACCGTACTTCAGTTTGGCGCGAAAATCCTGCCTATATTCACAGCGACCTGCAGAAATGAACGCTACGCCTGTCTCTGTTCACATAAGCTACTTGTAAATATGTTTTAAAACTTAAACGTTCAGCTCGTGTTGTCTTGTGGCGACTGTTAGTTGTATCGGAGTAGTGTGCGGAAGCCTGGGCGTCAGGGTCACGTTCACGCTTCACGAACACAGACGCAGGGGGTGTGTTACGTCTTTATTACTGGGTGAAATTTGTACCCACCAAACTCATCTCCCACCAGAATATGCTCGAAAATTACAACCTGTTGCAGTGAGTGTAATAAAAGTGTAATAAACGTTCTCAATAATTCGCTGCGATTGCCCCGGAGGAAATGAATGTACAAACACACCGCGCCTGCGCTTCTGACTGTAAAAGAGAGTAATAAGGTCTTATCTTATCGAGGTCACTGTTTGTTTTCCATGAACGCGATTAAAGAAGGCCTTACTGAAAGCTTTCAGCCAAACTGTTATTCCATCTAATTAACACTGTTCACGGTGTTGTACTTTCTAATGGACTGTTAATGCGAAGTTGCACGACTTTTGTTTGAACAGAATTACACTTCAAACACATCCCGGGAGAGTGCACGTTGGTAAGTGCGACAGAGTTGACGACAAGAAAGACAGACTTCACACAGAAGTGTATTCACCATATGGCTAAAGGTTTGCGAACACTTGCTCATCCAACGCTTTGTCTGAAATAGATGTTAAAAATTGGTTTGTCTTCCTTTGCTTCAGTAATATTCTTCACCCTTCTGGAAAGGCTTTACACTAGATATATAAAACATTTCTGTGAAAATCCGATGGAAGCCACATGTACACATTGGTGAGTCCAGGTACAGATTTTGGACGATTCTGGATTGTTCTGCATCATACACATTCCGAGAACTGTCCCACTACTTTACAGTGGAGATTATACAAACAGTGTGTCCACAAGTGAATGTCGGTTTCCACAACGGGGGGCACCTTAAAAGCGGCCGTGTTCATTATTTATAAGGAGTGTCTACAAAATTTTGGACATACAGTATGTGTAACAACAACAGATTATCTCATTCATTTTACTCCTTTTTGGCATGAACTGTGCTAATGTATTGTATTCTGTGGAATGTGGAACGTATTCAGTGGGATTGTATCATTATTATTTATTTTAATAATAACGTGACACCATACAAAATATATGTGACATTAACACCCACGACCTGTTGTGTTTTAGAAAAGAGCAAATGTGTCGGATTTAGAGCCTATTCTTGATAAATGCATTAAAACACTATTTCGCTATAGTATCTTCACATATTGATTCAAAACCTCTAGATCAATGTAAGACAGTCGGAGATAAACACCAGGGGGCGCTGTAACACCTTTTGTCAATATGTTAAAACATTCCAAAACATCAAGTTTAATGGCTATTTTAATTCACAAACATGTAACTCCATAGTCTTAATGCTTTCCTCTTCTACATATATTTGTCCGAACACACAACACACACACACACACACACACACACAGGCCACATTCCCCAAGTCATTTGCCCACTTGGCTTTCAGTCAAGTGCTTATCAGTAACAATGAGGTTAGGGTGTGTTTATGTGTGTGAGGATATAGATGTTCTGCTCTAGTACAACTACTATGTTAGTAATCTAAAAATGCCTCTTAAAATGATTTAGTGCTTTATCAGTAATCTGTGATCACTATTAGATCCTGTTCTCCTGTTGAGGTTTGCTTGTGTAAACAGTAATAAATTAACACTCCAGTGTGCTATTAAACTATTATGGGGATGTTTTCCTCTTCAGCATCGTGTTGATTGCAGGGTCACCATCTTTGCAAACTCCTCATAGTGAACACGTCCATCACACCCCACTCCAGCCTCTTTAAAGAGTTCATCCACTGCAACAGAGTGTTAGCATTTGTAAGATATAACCTCTCAAGTAGTATGTCTATATTTGTGCTTTTGCAAGGACACATGTTCCCAGAATCCATGGGAAAAAGCATAAATAAGCTTGTGTGCATACTGACAACTTACATCTGCCACTAAGCATATCAGTGACCTTTGGTTGTGTTTGCACTTATCATTATCAGCCTTTTCCCTTAACATTTTAGAACACTGTAGATAAACTGTCGGGCAATGTAAGTTTGCATGCCATAAATGTCCCTTAAATTCAGACTTCTGCAAATTCCACATGCTTTTCTAAACATGAATATGGCTGACCAATTCTCTGAGCATCTATGTCTTCAATTAATAGCTGAAACAAAAGATGAAGTGGCATCAACTTTTTCTGATATGTGGTCTTGAGAAAATCACCAGCTGATCTTTTTGTGGCAATATGTGCTTTAAGATATGCAAAAATGAACCATTATGCTATCAGTGGGCTGAAATGTAAACTCAGAGCTCTGAGTCTATATTTTCCAGGTACGCTAGAAGAATAAATGTACCCCATGGCAAATCTGCTGAGAGGGAATCCCCATAATATTACAGGCATGTTTGTACATTCATAAACATATTTAGAAGTAGAATTCGTTATTCTATTAAACCTCAACAAGTTACTTGATATTTGGAAATATCAGTTTTCTTCATTTTCTATAATGTTACGCCAATAATCTGAATTGATAATTGTAACACCGATTTTAAGTTGTTTCATTCACTCAAAGTAAACTTTAATTAGAGGGAGGAAAAACATTTCAAATGGACAATGAGATACATTTCTTCAATCCAATCATACAATTAAATCCATCATTTTCCATTCCGTATGTTTTCTTTAGCTGTCCAGTGAAATTCTTTGCCCGGTTCTAGCTCAGCTTACCTTCCTGTTCTGTGAGCTTCTCTCCTATTTTAGTCAATTTGTCTCTGAGGTCAGAGGCCAAAATGAAGCCATTCTCCTGTTTGTCCATCATACGCAAGGCTTTCAGGATCTCAGCTTCAGGGTCCTCCTGCTGGAGCTGTTCATGTATCATGGTCAGAAACGTAGAGAAGTCCACCTCCCCACACCTGTCTGAATAGAACAATGAGAAAGGCAAATGGAAACTGAAATATAACATACACATCTTGACATAATCTTTGCATAGGCCTAATTTAATATTTTCCCAAAAAAAACATTAAGTATGCATGAATAAGTGCACAGTTGTTATAATATGTTAATTAATTTAAAATGTAAAAATAATTAAATCCATTAAAACATTCAAATAATAATAATGCAGTTTAAACAGTTTAAATGGTGTAAATGCCAATACAATGTAAATAAACAGAGTTATTTATATAATGTTAACTGAGAGGGTCAGTTCAATTATTCAAAAATAATTATATAAATGGGTAGAAGGAAATCCTGCTATTTTATCCACTTATGCAATCAAAATGTAATTAAAGGGATTTCCGATCATTAATACAGGCTATTGTACAGACTGTTTACAACCAAATGCAAACTACAGCTAACCTATGTTATTCTTCTTTAAGTGTTTGTCCACCTCAGTCACGGTCGGACTGCAACCAAGGCATCTCAGCACCACCATCAGGTCTTGGGCTTTGATTTTACCTTTGTGCTTCTTGTCATACAGTGTAAAGCATTCCTTAAACTCTGGATGAAAAATGTAAGTCAGAAAACAACAATAATAATGATAATGACACACACCTCACAAATATTTAATCAGGCAATGGTTATTATCACTTATGAATATTATTACTATAACTGTCTACAGCTAGTTATGTGGGTAGAGGCGATAACAGATTTCAAATTTCTTCAGTTAAGCAAAACAAAATCCTGTTCAAAATCTGTTTAAGCTGATAAATACTATACAGAGCCGGTCCAGACTTTCCTGAGGCCCTAAGCTAAATTTTGATAAGGGGAAACTTTGCACTTAACTTTGAAATAACTATGTCATTTTTTTAATGTGGAATGAAAAAATAAGCAACTGTACTGTGTATTTGGGGAAGTTTAAATGAGTACTAGACAGTATAAAAACATCAGTATATGTTCACATTTCACTTTGCTGCTTCAAAGTTCATGACACTGTGGCACTTTGAGACTTTTAAAGATGTAGAGAGCAGCTGCGCAGTGCACGCCACCTCTAAACATATTCCTGCGACTAGGTTCGTAGGCTATTATTTATTAACAATCCAACTTCGAGAAGAACAGTCACAGGTTTACCTCACTGCTGTTCTCGCAGCTCCCGCAGGAGTCTTTTTTTTCTCTTTTCATTTCCTTAAGAATAGTTTCTCTTCATCTTCTGATGATACCAGTTGTGGACAGTAATGAAATATATATAATTTGTTGCTGTATTTAAGTACTTTTTTGTATATCTGTACTTTACTGAAGTATTTTGTTTTCGGGTGACTTTTTACTTTAACCCCACTACATTTCAAAATTAAATATCTTACTTTTTACTCTATGACATTATGGTGAAAATCTGCTGTTCCTAGTTTAGTTTAGTGCGTGAAAAAAAAAAAAACGTATCTGAATAAATCTCCCTGCTTCACACAGCTCTCTGTGCAACACACAGAGGCACCGTTGCTAGGAGACGAATGAACACAGTTACCGTGCAAAAACAAGTGAAAATGTTTCTCTGCCTAAAACCAATAATACCAAAGGCAGATTTTTTATCAGTTTTGTGTTAATTTGAGACTGGAAAAAATCACTTTAACTCTCAGAACCGTAATTGACTAACAAAATGATTTGTACCATTTAGTATTTGGCAGTATTGCTACTCTCGGCTCAGCACTGCAGAAACTGCACTATGTAACTTTTGGAGGATAGTAGGAAATCACCCCTTCCTTTTCCCCTCCCTACCGATTTCAGTACAGTGCTGTAAAGGTTAATTGCACTAGAGGGAGCCCCCAGAGCAGACCAAAAACCCTAATCTTGCCTATTGTTCCTTAATGAGAAAAAACGATGTTTTACATATATCCTATGCAACTGTGTAAATTTATACATGTGCATTGGTGTCTGCATCTTCTTCAACTCCATGTAGTACACAACGTATTGGTGTAGTGATATTAGTTTTACTAGTGCACTATTTAGGGAGTATAGTGTACAAGAGTTAATATTTCTGGACTTCTTGACCTGAGCAGCTTGAACCATCTTTTTCCGACTGCAGACCAGTCACAGTCGTTTGTGGTCTGTGTAGACGTAGTTACATTTCTGGAGAGCTGCGCATCAAGTCACTCTGCCTACCGCATAGGTTCAACACAGTAGCATAAATTGGGATTAATACTCAGGAGACAGCGATCTCTGTTGTTTTGGCGGGCAGCACCTTGGATGTATGTAATAGTTGATATAACATCATTCTAAACATCATGTATTTAATCTTGGGCCGTTTCTGCTGTGTTCAGTGTCAGAATAATTAATGACGCTCTATTAAAAGACTGGGTAACCAAGAGTGACTCTTTTCACCTACAATGTGTTAAGAATGAGTCTTGTTACAAAAATTATTATAGGACATTAGCCATAATAAATCATGGTCCTTTTACTTTCAATACTTAAGTATATTTAAAGGTAAATACTTTTGTACTTTTACTGAAGTGGAGATCTACAACGAGGCCTTCTACTTTTACTGGAGTAATGTTTTACCTTTAGTACTTTTTTAGTACTTTTCAAGTACATGGTTTGTGTACTTTGTCCACCAATGGATGATACACAAACTCTCCCTAACTTGAGACAAGGGGGCTTTTTTTCATTTGTGGGACCCTATGTAATGTGCGTAGTGAGTATGTAGGGCGTTCCAGCTCTGATACTATATATCAAATTTTCTTCCTCCCTTTGCTCATCTGCAAATGCTTTTCAAGCTGTGTCAACTGTTGTACGATGTGTACGATGTATATGTGTCCATCGTAAAACAGCACCTAGAGGTTTCTACAAATTTATGAAAAAAATATGTCATTCTACATGGGGTGATGGGTGGGGAGTTAAGGTTCAGCGTTTGTGCTGGATGAATAAAACCTGTGTGTGTTATTATTGCATTACTGCTAATAATAATGAAAGTAAAAACACCTGTTAAGATAACTTATGGGAATAGCCAAGTCTTTAATGCATTTTGTTCACTTTGTTGTTCAACAGTGAAGAGTGTATTAAATGGTAATAACACAAATAATAAACCTTTCTTAAGTGCAGGTTAATGATGGTTAATTGGAAAGCTGTCAAGACTTAATTCTCACTAACCTTCAGTGGTGGATTAAAGAGCCCTTAAGGACTGCTGGCTGCCACTCAACCAAACCACTTTATCCTTCGGGGTAATTTAAGATAAGCTACAGATAGGCAACACTGAGTTTTCAGCTAGAGCGCTGGAACACTGCACTGAACAGCGTGCAGCGTGTTAACGGTGAACTCAGATTTCAGCAGCCTACTAGGGATGTGGTTGTTTTGAAATTCCGTCCCAATTGAGCACGGAGTCGGTTGCGCGATACTACCACTTTTTATTTGGTATATTCGCGGGATATTCCACTCATTATCTTCGTTTTCTGAAGCTATACATGTTAGCTTTCACACTCAGCAAAACTGAACTCAGTCATTCTGAAAAATGTTTGGCCGCTGTCCTCTACGGAGGACTCTCAGGAATGAGGACTGTATGCTAGGGCTATTTCATGAGAAACTGAAGAGAAAATGTAAATATCCAGTGATGTCATAAATCCAGCGTCTCCAGGTCTGGGTCTGTGAGGACAGTCAGTGCTGTGTGAAGGAAGCCACCACAAAATTTGTTTCTTTTTGAGTGACGAATCTACGCACACTGCTACTCAGATCAACAACAAACTACAGCTACAACTACCGACACTACGGTGGACTCGTATTTAAAGAGCCCTACGGCTGTTATCAATCACAACTAATCGGTTTACAAGTCTACACACCCCTTACCATTTATTTGATCGTGGGAGAGAAACCTTGCCTGAAAAGAAAAAGACGTTCATAATCAGTGATTAAATGTGACCACGTCTTACAGCGACACGATAAATACAGCAAACCCATCAACACTTGCCATGTTCTCAGCCGTTTATCTGCCTTCTCTCAGAGCGCGCGCGCACGCACGCACACACACACACACACACACACACACACACACACACGCACACACACACAGCCCCGCCTCTTCCGCTCCTTGTCAGTTCTCAACTCTGTCTGATTTCATATACATCCAAGATTAGTAATTAATCTCAATAAATATACTCAAAATAATATATTTTTACAGCATTACGGTTTTAACATTTAGAACATGCACCGATTCCAACATTAAACTGTTAGGGTCTTTGCGTTACCTACCCAGTGGGCAGACGTCAGTTGAAAAGACGTTGCGAAGACGTCTTTTCCTGACGTCAGCTGACAGTCGAAACGTCTTTTTCATGACGTCCATGTGACGTCTGCACAGTAGATGTTTACCAAAATTATTTGAGGTAATTAATTTAATTAATGTCATTTTAATAAAGTTTTGTTTAAAAATATTTTTAGTCATAATTTGTGCTGTGTATTTAATGTTTCACACCAGAATTCTGAATTCACAAGATCACATATAAACATAAAGAATGTCAAATATATAAGATCTAAAAAAAAAGTTTTAAAAATGTATATGTTAATCATAACAAATATGTGAATGTACAGCACAAATACACAAATATACACAGTGTGAGATTAAAGCAGAATATTGCTGTATTTATTACATTTACATTTACAAACTTATTTCAAATAATTTTTAGTTAAGTTAAAAAAAACATTTACATTTAAAACAGATTTAAAATCAAATCAAATCAAATTTATTTGTATAGCGCCTTTTACAACTGATGTTGTCACAAAGCAGCTTCACAATTTCAGAACAGAACATTTAAATCAAAGCCCAATGCGAGCAAGCGGAAGGCGACAGTGGCAAGGAAAAACTCCCTCGAGGCTGGAGGAAGAAACCTTGGGAGGAACCAAGACTCACAAAGGGGACCCATCCTCCTCTGATCAAACTATAGATTGAATTTTAAATTGTCACCAATGAAGTGTCATTATGCTAAATAATAATAATAGTGCATCAGATTGGAAGAATCAGTCAGTGTTGCTAATCTGAGTCCATTTCTACTTCAGTGTAGTTGATCATGGTGAGGGGTCAGAGGCTGGCAGCAGTAGATGGAGGTGAGCAGCTGGTCTGGTCGGGTCTGGTCTGGGCCGCAGGAGAATCCAGCAAACAATCTTCCATCAGTGGGCCACCATTTTCTCAGAAAACAGTAAAGGGAAGCAGTTAGTTTAGTTGAGTGCAGCAGAGAAAAAGAGCATGTGAATATTTTCATTAGTGTAGTAAAATGAAATTAAGTTAATAAAACAAATATTTTAGATAATATTATTTACATTTAAATCAAGTTAAAAAATACATCAATCCGCATAACATTAAAACCAGTTTGCAAATGGGGTGGGGAACAGTCCTGGAGGGCCATACTCAAGCACACAGTAGCTGTGTTCCAAAGCCTAGGCTGTGGCCAAGGTAGGACGTGTCCTCGGTTGGACTGAGCTATGAAACGCCATTTTAGTAACTGGATCACACAAATGGAATATGGCATGCATTTGGGGCCAAAATCGTCTCAAGTAAAAATATTATGTGTCCAGACATAAAATATGTGCGTGTTGATGTACTGAGACGTACTTGTTTTACGTGTACAGACGGCATGTTTTTGCGTCTGCAAAGGTATATTTTCCATGTACAGATGGCATATTTTTATGTGTGCAGACGTAATTGTACAACATTTTGGCCATTCCACTGAAGTTACATTATGCCAATAGATGGTGATATTTACTTACACATTGAATAAAGTTGCAAAGTCAACGTGAATGTTTTATTAACCTCCTGCTTTATTTCTTTATAGTCTGTAGGATATTTTCTATAGTCTGATTACTTTAGATTTGATTATTATGGTAAATGTAGTATGATGTAAATATACATTTATAGTATTAAACACCATTAGGTTATTACTATGAATAATTATTATGCAGCCATAATAATTTAGACATGAAGGCTGCAATTTCCCTGCATTTACAAGCTTTTACTGTCCAAATCCACCTGGAATCTTTAGACTAGACAAGGCTGGTGTTACTTATCGATTTTCCATCCATCATAAATGTCATTTAGGAGGCAGATCTTTTCCACAATTTTCATAGTCAAAAATTTGTTCCACCTTAAATGTGTCCGCTTACCAGTCCTAAAGATGTTATCCACCACCTTCTTGAATTCTCTGTTCCACCTTAAGAACTGAAGCTAGTGCTATAGCTTTTGAAACTTCTACTTTATTCATTTAAATCACACAAACTAATTGTATTATTCAACCAATTATTCACAATTTTCATATTCAATCATTTAGTTCCATCATAAATGGGTCTGTTTAAGAGTCTTATTTGCTTTGTTTTGTAGCATCTTTTTGAATACTCATTTCCACCTTAAACAGCTATGTGAAGCCAAAGCTGGCTCTAGATTTTATGAACAAATCTCATTTTGAGACACTTCTTATTTCCCATGTTATCCATTTAAAACACACGACCAAGTGTACATCATATCACTAAAACATCTACCTACTAGTGAAATGCTTATATTTGCTGTATACTACCAAGCTTGATTTCTCTGTTCCACCTTAAATAGGTGAATATGCTTGGCTTTTCAAACACAATTCTTACTCCTTAATTTGTTTAAAACACAGACACACCACAGAGAAACACACACAAATCTGCCTCAATTTCTTTAAAACAATGGTATTTACAATTTTAAATCATGTTAATATTCACCTTCTTCGTATAAAACACAAAACACAGTCCTAACATCTTTCAAACTCACCTCATTTTCTTTATATAAAACACACAACCTGTGGCATTTACTCCTTTTAATCTATACTTAGGCATTTGTACTTCTATATTTTTTCAGAAATTATTTGCTGTGACCTGATCAGGAGGAAATTAGTCAGCTCAGGCTCTGTTCAGCAGTGTTGCTGCTTGTGCTACCTCCACTTTTCAAACATAAGGCCAATATTTCCTCTCATTTTACTCCGTCTCTGATCACGGAGCTGGTAAAATATAACTTTACCTCTGTTCACTTGGTCATTTCATGGCTGCGAGACACTGTTTGTAGACCTGGCCACACTGTGGACTGTAAAATGATTGGACAGAGGGCAGGATCACACGCAGGACCTCGGAGGTAGGGATCATAGGAGCTTCACTCTGGACTGAGCACCTCTCACAGAGCATATACTGCTTTAGTAATGCTGTGAGAAGCAGCAGTGTTTTAGCTTTGACTGTTTCCTAAATCTATGACACTCACATCCTGGACATTTTATGACTAAGTACACTAAATATCCTACAGATTGCTCCTTTAAAATAAGTTGTACTTTCTTATTAATATTATCATGCAAGACAATACTATTTTAAAAATATCAAAACTTATACTTCAACCTGTAACTTAATCTGTAACCTTACATTTTAAGTGGGATTAAAAATAGCAAATACCACTACTAAATATATGTTTTTTGTGGCACTGTAATATGCCAATAAGCTGTTTGATTATATATGGTATAGAGACAAATTTAGTTATTTAGTTATTTAGTTAAACTTTAGTTATTTTTCACTTTACGAAGTAAACGAACTCCGAAGGTCCGTTTTTCGCTGTGTTTTATTTATTTTCTCCAACGCGCAAAGAATTGCAGGTATCTGATGTACTATGCTTCACGGAGGTAATGTATAAGCACTCAGACAGAAGACCTTGCTGTTGCTTTAAACACACGCTCTTTAACAACCACTGCGCATGTTTCAACCTCTCAAATACGCCTATAAATTTCTACTCACATGCCTTCAGTATACAACTGAGGACCACGAAGGATACGTCTGTTGGGTCCTTCTGTAACCCTCCTAACTTATTAGCAGTAATAATAATTTTAATAATAATAAGTTTATTTATTTAAATGCCTCCTGTGATTTTTCATAGTTGATAAGTTCTGTTTGGTCTCTGGTTGTATATTTTTCTCGTTTTATTTCATTTTATGGAGTCTAATGACTGGAACTCTGGTGATTGAGTGAGGAAAGTGGGGGCGGGGTCGAAAAAAAAAAGAGTTCTCTGTTGGTTTCGGTGGTCTACTGACCAACTACCGTCATTTGCAGTTGTGTTGTCAGCTAGATATCACGCTAAACTGTAAATGTGCTGTTGTAAAATGAGTAGAGTCGCGGTAATTTTCTGTTATCGCTTGCCTTTTATTGCCGAGTGTGTAAAAGCGACTGGTTTCAGGTCATCACATGGTTTGAGGTTAAAGGTTTGGATTTCTTACTATTTGTGTCTATAATAAACATAGAAATGGGTTTATTACAAAGATAGGGACATGGTAGTTTAATTTAAATATTTGTTTGATTTTTTTTCCTTAGAAATAAAATGTGATTTAAAATTTTGTAAAATATCTATATATTGTATGTAAAATCCATATTTTGTTTTCATTCCAGATCCATATCTCTTAGTTCGGGGTGTATTAAAGCAAACCCATTTGCATCCTATTGTCTTTAAGTTTTGTCTTTTATTTTATTCAGAGAATGGGGACTAGTATAGATACAGCCCTTTTAGTAATTGGAGGCACCGCCATTGTGTATTTAAAAGTTCCAAACTATGCATATTTTCATAAGTGCTAAAATATTGATAGCCATCTAACATAAACCTAGTTAACCCAGGACGCTCTAACAGGTTTTCACCAAGTGAGAAGATTCATTATAACCTGGTGTAGGAGCGTTACCCTTCAAATAGTCTCCGAACGTAGACTGCACTTCTGCATTTCTTCTGTGACGTAGCGGCCGAGAAATGCAGCCGAGCTCGGCCGCAGCCTAGGCTTTGGAACTAGGTCTGGGCGCTGTGCCGAACGATCAGCTCTCCGCCTGTTTTAAGCACAGTTAGCGCTACATTATAAGGATCAGATTTGCGGACGTTAACAGGTGTTTTTACATCACATGTGAGTGTTTTTAATGCTATGTTGATTATACCGTATTAAAGAAATAAACGCTCTCTTTTTCTCTCTCTCGCAGCGTCTGGAGTAAAATAACGGTTTAGAACTGTCCAGTGTTTTGATTTGAACAGCATTGTGAGACGCTGATCTCCTACTCATTATACCCTTCAACTGTGTTTGGGTATGATTCACAGAGCAGGAGATCTGCCGCCTTTAAGTGAGGCATTTGAGAAATGTAATAATTGCAAACAATAAATAAAATATAGATAGCAAAACCACGAAATATTTATGAATATGTTAATGGAAAGGCTATAGAAAGGAACTGGATCCAAACTTTTAGCAAAATTTTTGTTGCAACCCCAACCACAATTCAACATACTGCTTAAAATGTCTACAAATTCAAGTCGCATTTCAACATTATGTCGACGTCATATTCACAACCATAATCTCGCATACGTTTTTAATGTTGGAAATTGGTTGTATTTGTTTTCTGTGACGAGAAGCCAAACAAAAAAGACGTCACATCACCGTTGTGTGCCCACTGGGTAGTTTCGAAATCAGTAATTTAAAGCATGCAGTAATGGTAGATCTACCGTAGGATCTAACATTTTGCCACTATTCATGCATTGCAATGTCAAATTCATGCTTAGCTTTATTTTTTTACAGGATTCAAAAGTATTCTTTGCAAAAATGAGAGTGTAGTAATTACTACTTTTAATATGAATTAGCATTAATTGCTCCTGTAAGGCTGCAGTATGAACTGACTGACCTTGGGCATGGCATACATGGCAATTCTATAGCACAAAAGGCAATAGGGCACACCCTTGAGTAAACAGATAGGATAATGAGGCATCTTAGGAACAAAGAGCACTGAATGGTGAGGTATCAGATGATTGTCTCATAAATGTCTGAAAGAGTAGCTTATTATTGTAGACTGATGTTCATAGGTTAAGTAATAACAAAATATGTTAGAAACCCCGCACAGAATACAAACAACACAGCTGAAGGTAGTTTAGATTTATCACCTCGTAATTAAACTGACAGCACATTTATTAAGGAAAGTATAGTATTTATTACACTAATCAGAATATCAAATGTTGAAAGGATGAATATCAAAAACATTTGGAAAAACTAGGGAGGTTATACAAAGAAGTTCCTTTTGCATGTTCAAAAATGTACAGTGTAAAGTAAAACATAGGAGCTTATGAGTGAGGCAAAGACAAAATATGAGCAAAGAAGGTTTGTGTGCTGATAATTTGTGTGCAGAAATATTTCCATTCACACCTTCTTCATTCATCAGTCGTTGCATTCATCAGAGACGGGCAGTCATAACTGCCAAGAAGACATCACAAGCTCAGTTTATCTCTAATATGCAGCGTATAGACGGCCCAAGGCTCTGGTATGTAGATGACTCCTGGATATTTTTTGCGGAGGATCTTGTCGTTCCATAGACAGGCAACCCAGACTGTGAGCAAAACCAAAGCCACAGAAAAGCTGTACAGCAGAAACAATCCATTACTGTCAGGCACCAAACCTTTGTGTTTCTTGTGCATCACTGTAGCTGTCATGGCGAAAAACGTGAAGACAAAGAGAATGAAGATTTGTCCTTCTGTCACCAGATACCTAGTGGAGAAGAGAAAATTTAATTCTGCAAACTGCTGATCTCATTTAATGCTGATCACATTTTAAAAGATCAATTTGTACAATTTTATACTAGTGAATTTTTGTGGACCTTTGGAATCAGTGTTATTTCTAGATAATATTTGTATCTTCTGGGAAGACTGCATGCTGGAAGATAGCAGTGATGATGTGATGGCATTCAGCCAATAGAGCATTAGTGAATTCAGGTACTGATGTTGCATGATTAGTTGTGGATCACAAAAACAACACACCTAATCATCCCAAAGGTGGATATTACTCCAGAGAACACAGTTACTAGGCTTCACGGCACAATTAAGTATTTACATGCCTGTAGTTGACACTCTGGGTTGAGCATGATGATCTAAGACTCATATGGAGCATCTCCAGCGGGTCCCATTTCATGCTTTTCCATGGAATATTATACAGTGGGTGAACCTTAAAGTAGCTAAAACTACTATTTGTAATGGGTTCCCGCAAACATTTAGACACAGTGTTCTTTGCTGTGTCAAATGTACATGAAACAAAAAACAAATTTACCTGAAGCAAGTCCTGTTTTGACCCAGTGACTTTAGAATAAGCACACTCCAGAAAGAGTGTTTAATCACGACACCTGAGCTTTTTGGTGCCCCATAGTTTTAACTGCTGTCAGACGAGACGCTGCTTGGATCTGCCTCAAGCCATTAGTTTGCTAGGGTTCATCAACTGATACAGCCAAACTCTCCCCTTTATGAGAGCAAGCTATAAATAATTCTGCTCAGACACAGCTGTGATAAAGGCTTACAGCAATAAATAATGAAAGGGGAAGACTGCAATTAGTACTGATGTATCCACATTAGTTTTTTGACTCCAGGTTTGACATATTTAATCTTATCATGAAGACCCATGCAGATGTGCATACAACAATGTGATAATGAGCAGTAGCTCAGCAAAAAAATAAGGAGAGCCAGCAAAAGAAATTATGTACTTATAGGTGCATTTCAAAAATATTTAAAAATCTTTTTTTTCTTTCAAAATTACAAAAACATACATTTCTATTTACAATTTAATTCAATATGTTAAACTGTCATATACATTACAAATAAATTGAGATATTCCAAGCATTTATCATATTACTTTTGATCAGTAAGACCTTCAGTCACCCCCCACCACAGAAGGACCCTGGTGAGAAGGCTGGCTGGGTGTATCAAATCATATTAATAGAAAGTTGAACTGGAAGAGGAAAATGAGGTAGTAAATGTGCATAAGAAACTGGGATGACCACAGCCTTGCTATAATTGACAAGAAAAGTCCATTAAAGAACTTGAGAGAACTTCACAAGGAGGCTGGTGTCTGTGCATCAAGAGCCACCACACACAGATGTCTTCAGGAAAGGGGCCACATTCTTAACACTGAGTCACTCCTGAACATAAGACAATATCAGAAGCGTTCATCAGGAAAAGAACTGAACAGATGCTCAGTCCTCTTTTCAGATTAAATTAAAATTGTTATTTTATTTGGAAATCAGTGTCCTAGAGTATGGAGGAGGAGTGGAGTGGCACAGAATCCAAGGGGTCTGAAGTTCAATGTGAAAGTTCCTCAGTCAGTGATGGTTTGAGTTGCCATGTCACCCGCTGCTGTTGGTCCGCTATGTTCTATTAAGTCCAAAGTCAACACAGCTGTCTACCAGGAGATTTTAGAGCACTTCATGCTTCGATCTACTGACAAGCTTAACAGAGATGCCTACTTTATTTTCCAGCAGGATTTAGCACCTACCCACAGTGCTGAAACATCTACAAAATGGTTAGTGAACCATGATATTGCTGTGCTTGATTGGCCAGACAACCCTCTGGATTGAATCTGTAGAGTATTTGTCAAAGAGGAAGATGAGATACAGCCAACCCAGTGATACAGACAAGCGGAAGGACAATACCAAAACAACCTGGAATTCAATAACATCTCAGCAGTACCACAAGCTGACGGTCACCATAATCACACAGCATGGATGCAATAAATCATAGTTAAAGAGCCCCAAGCTCTTTAAGTACTGGTGTATAAGTAAACCTACTATAACCTATACTGATTGAAAAAGTTGAAAAAGGAAAAAGGAAAAAATAAAGGCTTGATATGTCACTTAAAATGTAATAGATGATATGAAATGATATATATGAATGTTTAACTATTTGAATTAAATTATGCACAAAAATGAACTTTTCTCACAAGCCTCAAATTTTATATTAGATACTCATGTACACTGCTCAAAATAAATAAATAAATAAATAAATAAAGGGAACACTAAATATGACCGTATGACCTCCCTAAAACGCCTGGGCATGCTCCTGATGAGGTGGTGGATGTTCTCTTGAGGGATCTTGAGGGATGTCCTGGACAGTCTGTGGTGCAATGTGGCATTGGTGGATGGAAATAGACATTATGTCCCAGATGTGCTCAATTGGATTCCGGTCTGGGGAAAAGGCAGGCCAGTCCATAGCATCAATGCCTTCATCATTCAGGAACTGCTGACACACTTCAGCCACATGAGGCCTAGCATTATCATGCATCAGAAGGAACCCAGGCCGACTGCACCAGCATATGGTCTCACAATGTGTCTGAGGATCTCATCCCGGTACTTAATGCCAATCAGGTTACCTCTGGCTAGCACATGGAGGGCTGTGCAGCCCTCCAAAGAAATGCCTCCCCACACCATTACTGACCCACTGCCAGACCGGTCATGCTGGAGGATGTTACAAGCAGCAGAACGTTTTCCATGGCGTCTCCAGGCTCTGTCACGTCTGACAGGTTGACATTGTGTTGTTTAAGTGTTCTCTTTATTTTTTTTGAGCAGTGCATATTCATAAAGTACATTCACTGTATTTTCTCTGAGCGTACAGAAAATATTTGTACAACTATCATTAGATATGATAAAAATTTTAATACCATCTGAGTTCAGGTTTAGATTGCAGTGCTAAACCTGACTGTCTTTTAAAAGTTTGTAGTTGGTGAAGAAGAGCTGGATCTGTATCAGAACTAAAGTGAAATGTCCATGCTATTAGATGACACGATACTTACCAGTAGTACAAGGAACTAGGAGCCAGGAGCAGCCAGGCAGGCATAGGCATTCTTTTCTCCTCTTTGAGGACAGTGAAACAGCCGGAGAAGTATAGAAACAGGATAAGGAAGAAAGGAATGTACCTGTTGAACAAAGATTTTGCACAAAAATATACTTTTAATTATTTATTTTTCTCTTGAAAATGCTCCAATGCATAACTCCCTGGATCTGTGCCAACTTACATTTAAAAGTTTTTTTGCATATGACTAAATTAATTTAGAGAACCAATGAGTAGAGCCACTTTCAGAACCACTTCTGTAAATGTGATGCTTAAATCTTTTGAACTGTTAAGAATCTCCACATAATGTAAGTGCACTAGGAAAAAAACAAAAAATTAAATGGCCAAATAATCATTGCATTAAATAAAGGTTCTTAATGACAAGACTACAAACATAGTCAAATATAAATGTAAATGCATATAAATTACTAAATCTGTCCTGAGGTGATGTACATTCCTTTATATAATCTAAATATTTCAAATGTTTAGTAAGGCACATTAACTGAGTAAATAGAATTACCACCTCTGCTCAATGGTACGCAGTTTTTATTTTAGAGGATGAGCATGCAATGAACTTTAATCTTGAAGTATCACATAGAAAAGTATTGGATATTCACTACCTACCACATAAATCGGCCAAAATTTTCATCATAGTAGTAAAGTAACTCAAAGGACTCAACCTGTTGAAAGAAATTTGTCAGTTTTGAACATGTTTTCTACCTACATTATTGGTAATTACAAACTTTTATGAACTTTTTGTTAAAAGGTTTAATTCTACCTGTTATGAATTCTACAATAGAAAGTTCCTTTACCAGAGAAGGTGGATTAAGACTCTTCATGATGGGGTTCTCTCTTACAGAGAGGTGCAGCTGGTAGCCACTGACCAGAAGCCGGTGATTCATGGAGTCTCCCACTAGCTTTATGCTGGTGCCCATTGCAAAAGTAATGATGCATAGGTAAACAGCCCACAGGGGTAAAGTCTTTGGGCTGCGATCTATCAGCTGCAAGAGAAAGGGATGAAAATATGTACAAAAATGCATATGATTACAGAAATAATCACATACAAATAAAATGTATTTCATCAACACAATTATGTAACTAAGCCAACAATAGCACTGCAAACAAAAAGAACTGTATGAATGACATATGTCTCATAGAAATAATTTCTCCATTTGGATCATTTGGAAGACTAGCATCAAGACTCTTCTCAGTCCTGGAGGCCAGATGGTGGAACGAACTTCCACTGGCTGTCCGATCAGTGGACTCTCTTGCAGTCTTTAAATGCAGACTGAAGAGCCATCTCTTTGTGATGCACTTAAGTGAGCATTAATTTAAGTGCTCCCCGAAACAGACAGCACTTTACTCCTTTCTTTCTATGTATGAGCACTGAGTAGATGCTGTGTATTGCACTTACTATGTTTTGTTCTTTCTATGTATCTGCACTGGCCCTTGTTCTAGCAGAATCTAAGCTGAGGGGGAGTTTAGATCCAAACCTATTTGTCTTTGCTAGGATACACTTTCTATCTGAACACTAAACACTTTTGTGAGTTGCTCTACAAAAAAGAGTTTGCTAAATGCTGTAAATGGATCAATTAAATTATGCCTTTTCAGTGCATACATAAACATTTATACAGATATAGCATTTTTAAATACAATGGCTGAAAACACAAGCTTTAAATTTTAGTTTGGTTTGCAGAAACAAACAAATATACAGATTGCTTTTTGAAGGAGATAAAATGCAGCCAGTTAGAATAAAGGTTACAGACACATATTACCATAGATCAGTCTTAAAGACACAGTAACAAAATCAGTGTAATTCCCGTTTTAATTTTTTATTATAATTTTGAATATAGTCATGAGTTTTGATGTATATTTTTGGTTAAAAAAAGCAGTTGGGTTCATTGAAGATTTAATTGTGCATAGATGTGCTTCTAGTACCATATCAGTGTGTGCAGGCACCTTCCACATAGAGCTTAATGTTGTTCATATATTATGCAAATTGCTGTTATTTGGAAGGCCCAGCAGTTTCAGATCTGACCAAATGCAGGTTTAGTGCCATTTTCAACTCCAACATCAGTTGAAATGTCTTCCAGATATTTCAGGAGAAGTAAAGGTCAGTGGGGATTATTTTGGCTGTCTGGGTCATACATCATTTTCAATCCTATTCAGCTTACCACATTTCAGCACTCCTCCTTTCATAAACACACATGATATTTCTTAGTGCCTTTTCAGATTTGGTGAAATGCCTGAGTGTGCTTCACTTTGGCAGTAATATAAATGAATACCCACCTCACAAAATACCCAATCTCCCTTTCAATTGTCTACGCCAACATTAAAAACTGCTCCAGAAAACCGGTGTCCCAAAACGAATGAGCTTCTGGTCTTCTAGTGACATTGAGTAAGTTCAGTTTTAGAAGACTTACCATACATTTATTTATGACATGCAGATTGACTTACAAAGACAGACTATTTTCATGCAGCAGTGGAGCAGCCATTTAACCCACTACACTTGACCAGCTTTAGTGTAAATTAACACCTTTAAAATCAATATATTTCTAGGTTTACATTTAATTAAAAACTATATTCAACAGAACTATATTTTGTCTTGTTGAACCTGAGAAAGTGAATCTCCATCTATTATTGTTATATGCAGTGATGTTTAAATCATATGCAGTGTTAATTTGCACAATATAAATTTGGTAATTACTGTCAAATTTTAGGAGGTCTTTAGGAGAACAATGGATCTGTTGCAAGAAAGCACTTCATATAATCAGTAAAAGCCATTGTATACAAAGACTAAAAGTGTTGTCCTGTTAAAATAGGACACTAAACAGATTGGATGAGATTAAATATTTGGTCAACACTGAGCTACACAACAAACAGTGACTTTGATGTTAAATTGATTTGATGTTAAACTGTAATAAACATGATAAAGTAGGCTATAAAGGCTATAAAGCATAAAAGAGAGAAATCCATGTTACCTATTTACTATCAGCATTCATTTACCTTCAGCAGAAGAAAAGGGGTGATAATATTGTAAACCATGTGGAAATATTCTCCAACAGTGGGCTTATTCAAAGGAAACCCTTTAAGTGAAAACAGGATCTGTGTAGAAAACACACCATTCAGAGAGAAAGTAATAAGCCACCAGACAGGGCAATCTGTTGATACATGGTTTTAACGTTATAACAGAAGCCATTGCACAAACAACACATTATAAAGAATGTTGGCTTATGTGAAGCATTTTGTCCTGGACAGATACGAGACCTAGTCTTGAATTGAACAGCCCTGCCAATGTAGACTGAAAGCATTAAAGATGCATTTTAGTGATTGAAATGTTTACAAGGAAAAGAAGTGAAGTTCAGGTTGTTCCATGTGTCTGGAAATATCTTTTTCGTAGCCAATACTGCAGTGCACATTTAGTTGTAAAGATATGAAATCCATGTAGTCAAAAGCTGGTGTTAACAATAAAAATGTCTCAAAATGTCTGCAATAAGTCACTAACCATTACTATAGGCCTCCCAAAGTCCAGCACCCAGTTGTGGATGGTGAAAAAACACCAGAGATCAAAGTGGAACTGAGGCTTCTTCTCTGAGGAGTCTACATCTTTGGCTCCATGTCTGTGACTGTGGGAGAAAACGCAGCAAAAGCAAATGCAGTTTTAAGAGTTTATAAACCTAATACATTTTTTATTATAGCACATGTGTCTGATTTGAAATCTCTCTATATAGTATATAAAATGAATTTGTATAATAACAATTGCCTATTGTATATAATGTAAAATGTATAAAATATGTATTTTAATTTCTAGAACCCATGGTGAACACAGCAGCCGTTTAAGAATTATCGGGACTCAAAGTGTGAATTTTACGTGAGGGAGCACAGAGTCTTGGAAAATCTATTTTTTTATGATATCAGAGTCAAAGGAATGCACAGAGGATGCAGTGCATTTACATAGCCTGCAGAGACACACTCTAATCTCATCCGATTTGATCCTTTCAAATCCCACCAAAAATCCTCTCTGTGCAGGCTGCTCTGTGAGCCATCAGGCACACTACCTCCTGCACTGCGCACTGTTAATACAAATATCAGGTGCTGATAT
Organism: Hoplias malabaricus; assembly: GCF_029633855.1. NCBI lineage: Eukaryota > Metazoa > Chordata > Actinopteri > Characiformes > Erythrinidae > Hoplias > Hoplias malabaricus. The sequence goes on from NC_089803.1 coordinate 35,559,667, forward strand.
ACAGTGAAGATAATGTCATACAATGATTTTCCAACATTGTTCCTTAAGTATTTGTTTTAAAAGCTGAAAGCCTTAGCATTAGCAAAATTATTTTTTTTAAAAATATGCATTGATTTGCAGTGGGCTAATTTTACTTATATATGCCATTCCATTACTCTTGTCCCTATTAGACATGCTATGATAAAATTACATTACATAATTAAAAATTACATAATTACCCAATTGTATATATATTTGTAGAAACATTTTGTTGCACTGTTATATTCCCTGGCCTTATTTACTGTGATTAAGAAAATTTGTCCTGTGTATCACCTCATATTCATATCCCAGTAAATTTAAGGCTATGCCTGACCATTTAGGTGTTCCTTATCGTTCGGGTGAACTTTAAATTAAGATAAATATGAATGGGAAAATACTTCATTTGGACTTCATATATACAAATTTGGGGTTGCTAATAATTAAGACACATTACATAATAAGATTTAGGGTTATTTTTTCAATCATTGCAGTTCAAACAAAGGCTAGATCTCAGGTAACATGAGTAAAACTTAAACTAATAAGCAATATAGACACTGTTTAAACAATCTGTATTGCTTATTTTAGTAGATTCAATAGTGTGAACACACAGAGGCTGTATTCTTAAAACAATTTAATTATAAATGATAAAACTGACTAAATAATAACAAACATTTTTTTCACTTGCAATACAATTATTCATGCACCTGATTAAAATAATGAATGAATATGATAAACATTTTCTAGCAGCTTTCGGACATTCAAACTCAGTATACAGAGAAATGCAACAAAATAGGTATTGACCTAACTGACCATATTACATGTTTTGACATTTAAGTGCAAATATATATCCTACATATTTTCTAACAACATTCTTCAGCACACTTTATTTCAGTTACAGTGTGTGTGTTAAACCTAAACAGACATAAAATCTGGCCTGTGCAGATTATAGGACATACATGTGTTTTATTTTAGAGACATATTAATTTCAGTAAATAAATCGAAATTCTGACGTAAAGTTTGCTGGAAAGGTCATATGCAAATTCGTTCGATGTAAACCGAGGTTAACTCATTTCCACTTTACAAAATAAAATACAAACCATGTAATATTTCCAGGACACTCTAAACCTCAGCATACATCAGTACATCTAAAATACACCACTGAGATGATACAACGGCCCGTTAAAAGAAGTCAAACCTAGAAAGAAAGGTCAGGTGCGGGGCAGTGTCGTGTCTCTGTCTCACACTGGGGTGCATTGCTCTTCCCGCTGCAGTATGCGCAGGTTGCCAGGTGCAGTCGGACTCCTCTCTTCTTGCCTCGTGTAATTGTCCGTCTCTACAGCTGTGACCAGGGACCGGTCGCTGTCAGACAGGGGTCGGGGTCAGTCTCGCCGCGAAAGATACCCTCTCTTTTCCCGGTTCACAAAACAACAACAGCACAAACAACACCAGCAAAGACGTGTCCATGGCCGGCCCCCGCGGTCTCTCTCGAGACGATGTGAAACTCGAGCCTCAGTGCCTCAGCCTCAGCGCTCTTTAATTCGGCTTCTGAGCCGCGCTGCACGCCCCAGCGCTGAAAGGAAAGAAAAGCCTTTTGGAGCGAGCCAAACTACATAAAACATCAAGTCTGCACACTGCTTTATTTCACATAAACTCTAAAGCCTACCCTTGACTTGGTGATTCTCCATCCCTGTTAATACAAAAGCAACAAATTACAACATATATATTTATATTATAAATACACGTATTTCAACTAAACAGCCCATTCATTTGATTCATATTTTACTTTATTTTTTCACACTTATTTTACTTCCAAATGTTTAGCCATGGCACACTCTCACTTGTTTACAAGTTTGTAGGCGAACAAAAGCCCCTTTCTTGCATGGCTAGTGTTGACGTGAGAGGGTCATCCACCCAGAAAGAGCAGGAACAGTACAGCTGAACCAGCTGGGAAATGTGGGTCTGAGCCCTAGAAAGTTTTTCAGAGAGAGTAACTGCACTTGCTCTAGTACGATACTAGGCAATTATTGTGTATAAAGTTAGACCTAGCTAACAGGGGAATTGGCTACAGTGAAAATTAGAACTCTATTAATAAAATATATTAGCTATCCATTTGACATGCACCTACAATGCTACATACATCATGAAAAGAGTATAATTGATAGTGTATTACATAAGATTGATCTAACAACACTGATGTTGATCTTCGCAGCTGAATTAAAATAAATTAAGATCAAATTTAAAGCAACACTTTTAAAGAACCATCCAATGAAAACCAAGAGTTTAACTGTGTAAACATGTGCTTTTGTGAGGGGCTTTTTTAATTTTAATTACAGAACACATTTCATGCCATATTGCTCAACCGTTGTTTTGAAACTGCTGTTGTCCATAGACAGTCTCATGTGGGCAAACTGAGACAGCCTGGATCTCTTACATAATAAACCAAAGGACAATCCTGTTAACTTGGCAGTGTTTCAAGTTGCTGCACTGGGGATAGAGGGGGGAAATATTTGCATAGTTCCGGGCGTACTGAATAAATCTCCGTCTGATTCATGAAAAATTTGCCTGATTTGGAAACAAACACAGATATGTGCGCGGTTGATGAATCATAATCAGTGGGTGAACTCAAGCGCTGCCTACCTCGGCTCCATTCATACATGTTTACTTGAAGCTCACCCTTCAGGATGGAGTCATGAGGGTGGTGAGCATGTGTTTAGTCGGAGCTTGAGATGGAGTAGTGAGGGTTCTGCTCCCCCTGCTGACCAAACCTCATAGTGTTAAAATGGCAAACATTGGAAAATATGAAATACAACCTCATGTCTGCCATTTCTAGTGGAGAGTAATAACTCCAATTAATTGTCTCTCTTAAACTCCCAGCAGGGTTATATTTATGATATTTGTGTTCTGACATTGCTGGGACAAACAAGAGATCATTAATCTGATATAATTTATACGCTACAATGAAAATTATGTATCTATAAAACAAAATACCTTTATGTTACAGTGATAAGCAATTGGCATGGGCCTACAACACGTCATAGCTCTAGGTGTGTTCCTGCCTTGTACCCACTGATTCCTGGTAGACAGAATGACCTAGAAAGACTTCAATGTATGAATTAATGAATATTGGACATAGTAAACATAAATAGGAGGTATGCTTAAAATGTATTTATATTAAATCAAAACAAGCATAACATGTAAACCTGTAAATGTAAAGAACCCATGCAGGGTTTTGAACAGTAGTTCTGTCTAAAAGCAGCTACGGGTGCTGGTCATAAAATTAGAATATCATGAAAAAGTTAATTTATTTCAGTAATTCCAGTCAAAAAGTGAAACTTGTATATTATACTCATTCATTACACACAGACTGATGTATTTCAAGTGTTTATTTCTTTTAATTTGATGATTATAACTGACAACTAATGAAAACCCCAAATTTAGTTTCTCAGTCTAGTTCTGTAGGCTACACAATCATGAGGAAGACTGCTGACTTGACAGTTGTCCAAAAGACAACCAGTGGCACCTTACAGAAGCAGGGCAAGACACAAAAGATCATTGTAAAGAGGCTGACTGTTCACAGAGCTCTGTGTCCAAGCACATTAATGCAGAGGTGAAGGAAAGGAAAAGATGTGGTAGAAAAAAAGTGTACAAGCAATAGGGATAACAACACCCTGGAGAGGATTGTGAAACAAAACCCTTTCAAAAATGTGGGGGAGATTCACAAAGACTGGACTGCAGCTGGAGTCAGTGCTTCAAGAACCACCACACACAGATGTATGCAAGACATGGGTTTCAGCTGTCGCAGTGAAGCCACTCTTCAACAAGAGACAGTGTCAGAAGCGTCTCATTTCCAAAAAGGACTGGACTGCTGCTGAGTGGTCCAACGTTATGTTCTCTGATGAAAGTAACTTTTGCATTTCCTTTGGAAATCAAGGTCCCAGAGTCTGGAGGAAGAGAGGAGAGGCACAGAATTCATGTTGCTTGAGGTCCAGTGTAAAGTTTCCACAGTCAGTGATGGTTTTGGGTGCCATGTCATCTGCTGGTGTTGGTCCACTGTGTTTTCTGAGGTCCAAGGTCCATGCAGCCGTCTACCAGGACGTTTTAGAGCACTTCATGCTTCCCGCTGCTGACCAACTTTACGGAGATGCAGATTTCATTTTCCAACAGGACTTGGCACCTGCGCACAGTGCCAAAGCGACCAGTACCTGGCTTAAGTACCATGGTATCCCTGTTCTTAAATCGACCAGCAAACTCTCCTGACCTTAACCCCATAGAAAATCTGTGAGATACTGTGCAATACGCCCGACCCAACAATGGAGAAGAGCTGAAGGCCACTATCACAGCAACCTGGGCTCTCATAACTCCTGAGCAGTGCCGCAGACTGATCAACTCCATGCCACGCCGCATTGCTCCAGTAATTCAGGCAAAAGGGGCCCCAAGTAAGTATTGAGTGCCGTACATGCTCATACTTTTCAGTTGGCCAGCGTTTTTAAAAATCCTTTTTTTTTGTATTGGCCTTAAGTAATATTCCAATTTTCTGAGATACTGAATTAGGGGTTTTCATTAGTTGTCAGTTATAATCATCAAATTAAAAAAAGTAAACACTTGAAATATATCAGTCTGTGTGTAATGAAACCACACAGAATGAACTTTCAGGTTTCAATTACTGAAATAAATCAACTTTTTCATGATATTCTAATTTTATGACCAGCACCTGTATAGGTTCCCAGCTCTAACCTGCTTCTTTCAGCGCCGCCGCAAAACAAACCCTGGCGTCAAGCCAGCCTCCACCTGGTAAAGCTTGGTCTAACTAACCTCCACTCTGTTTTGGTAGAACTGCGTATTCTGAACATTACGGTAAGAGCGTGTAGGGAACGGACTTCAAAAGAAAAGCCAAAAGTTACTAACGGGTAATGAATGTAATAATTAAACAAATATATTTCTAAATAAATAATACACGAATAATAAACAAAATATTTGCTGTTTAGTGGATGTAATGAAGATATCAGGGCATGTCACTTTAAAATAAAAGATTTTTTAATTGTTATATTTCTGTCATTATTATTCTAAATGTTAAGAGAAATCCCCCAGTTTGCATATTATTAATTAATAAAAGGAAACTGTTAGTTTGCACACACCATTTTCCCTTCATGATGATAACACAACACCTGATTACGTCACTCACTTAATATCACATCATTCTTATGTTTCATTTCAAAATAAAAGCCCATTGTATGGTCCCATCTCTGTAAATTTAATTCCATATTTAGAAGACTTTTAAAACGAAACTGTTAGTTTGCACAGGACAGTTTCACTGGAGAATGAAAGTACACCTCCTGAATATGTCACTCATTTAATATCATGTCATTCTGATGTGTCATTTCAAAATAAAGGCCCTTTGTATGGTCCCAGCTCTGTAAATGTAATTCCAAATATAGATAACTATTAAAAGGAAACCATTGGTTTGCACAGAACAATTTCACTTTATAATGATATTACACCTGATTAATTCACTGACTTAATATTAAGTCATTCCGGTATGCCATTTAAAAAAGAACCCCTTTAATGATCACATTTCAGTTATATTCACTCTGTATGTTGAGATTGTTATTAAAAGGAATCCTCCAGTTTGCACACAGCACTTTCACTCCACAATGAAAGTACAGCACATGAATATGTCTCTCACTTAATATCAAGTCATTCTGGTGTGTCATTTCAGAATAGTACCACTGTTAACCAACATATTTCAGTTATATTAACTCTGTATGTTGAGATTATTATTGAAAGGAATCCTCCAATTTGCACACACCACTTTCACTTCATAATGGTAGTACAACACATGCAAGCATCACTCATTTAATGCCATGTGCTCCCAATGAGCTCTATTATGTTACTGAAGCAAGTCTATAATACTGCTGTCAAGAATATGATATGATGGCAAACAATGGATAACATTAGACCTGAACGTCAATTACTGCCCTGGTTATTGGTTAGACTAGATTTTAGTAATGTATTTTAAAATAGATTAATTGTCATTTTCCTTTTTACCGTAGTGAAATGATTGTACACTCAAAAATAAAGCTGTTGTAAGAGGGTGTACAGTTTATATTCTCTATTTGTATCTAGTCTACTGTTTGAGGTCATTAACCAAAGTCTTTATTAAGGAACCCTTGAGGAACCAATCCCCCAAATTTGTGATTGGATAGTAATATCTTTTCAGTTGAAGTCCCTCACGATGTAAGCAATGCAGTTGTGTACTGGTTAAGTTTCGAGGTGACTGTATTCAATTCTTATACTAATTAAGCGGTTTTGCTTTTTATTAGCGGTTTTGCTTTTAAATTTGGCACGTATTCTTCATGTTAGTTTGGAAACGCAATAACGTGTGTGGAGTGCATTACACATTGTCCTGTTGCAGTGATTGCTTTTCAAACTGGCACCAGTTCCTCTCCATAGACAACGACTGAGAATTTCTGCTTTGAAATGGCAGTGTTCGAAAGAAACTCTTCATCACAAAAGGATGAATTCAGACTGCCACATTGTCTTGCATTATAAAACTTAAGAGTCGGTCACGTAACTTGGTGGGGTCCGTATAAAATCACAGCTGCAAGTGAGCAGCTGGAGAGTTGGACGGAGAGCGCTAGAGACAGGGACAATGACTAATTCCATATTAAAAGATCTGCACAAACAAAATGTAGAAATGTGTAGAATTACAGACACTTTTAAGGCATTAGGGGAGTTATTTTCTTGGGAAATAAATAATTTTTAAATATGTAAATTTAATGAACATGTGTTATATTAGTGGATGGGGAGGTTTTACATTTTATACAACTAAAGTTTAAAAAATAGATGTATAATAATAATAATAATAATAATAATAATACATTACTTTAAATGTAAATTATGTTCTCACCATTGTCACATCGAGTTTTCTGTCTGGTGTTATAAAGGAAGCTGAGAGGACTTTTATTGTGAAAGGTCGCTGTGGCACCGTGTGAGTGAGCTGTGTGTTGTGAGTAGTCTCGGTAAGTTCAACTCGGTTCTACGCTGTTTCTGAAGCACGTCGGCGGCGGCCCGAGCTCAGACACGGCGCTCAGAGTCTCTCGGCGGGTGTCTGTGCGTTAATAACCCGGCGCAGCAGCGTGTCTCTGGCTCAGGGCTCTGTTTGTGTAAGCGGCGTCCCGGACTCTGCTGTGTGGCTAAGGTAACATTAACCTCCAGCTCCGAGGCCCTGCAGCTGTGAGGAGCGGTCTGACCGCTGTCAGAACATAAATCTTACCTCATTAACAGACGGATAACACCAGAGGGGGGTCTTACCGAGGGCTGTTCTGCGGTGGGGAGGCCACGGTCTGACGTGTCTCTCAGAGCGAGCCGCTGTTAGTGAGGTGTTAGCTTTAACTGCGGCTGCTTAACCGGGAAGATTTGTAAACCAGTATCGAGTATCCGTGCACCTTCTCCTTCGTTCCGACCGGACAGATGTGTGTGTGCTGGTCTGAGCGTGATTGTGTGTTTAACTCGTGCCTGTGAGCGGTACCGGGGATTTTTAATGGGAGGGGTCTCTCTCGGGCGGTACTCGCGGCGTTTACCGAGGCGCACGAGATGGAGTCTCTGGCGGGCTACGTATACAAAGCGGCCAGCGAGGGCAGAGTCCTGACCCTGGCCGCGCTTCTCCTCAACCTCTCCGCCTCGGAGACCCGCTACTTGCTGGAGTACGTCACCCAGGTTTCTGGGCAGAGGTCCACTCCCCTCATTATCGCCGCCAGGAATGGGCACGACAAAGTGGTCCGCCTCCTCCTTGACCACTACCGCGTGGATACCGAGCAGACCGGCACCGTCAGGTTCGACGGGTAAGAGCACAGTTACAGGACTCAGTCCTCGAAGTTTACACAGTGTTAATATGTAATGTAATATTGTTACCTGTAGAGATCTGTGTGAGATCAGTCTTGTTACATGGTTAAATAGTGGTTAATCTGAAAAGAAATGCAATTTTGGTGATTGTTTTCCATTACACTGTTACATGAATTGACATTGTTGATTTCCAGGAAGTATATGGTTGAGTACTTTACCACAGCAGTACAAAAGTTAAAATATTAAAGGGATGCCCATTATCCCATCATGTCATACTTAGTTATTGAGACCCAAAATATTTTCCCCCATTTGCTTTGTTTTTATAACCACCAAAATGAACGATTCTCCCTTTCGACGTTTCCATAAAAGATAACATTTCACATCAACCCACTCTGAGTAACTGTTGACATTGGAGATTTTTTGTGATTGTTGTTAAAGTACCCTTGAATTGTGAAATGTACACTGAGTTAAAAGCCCCTTTCTTTTCAATTTTTTTCTTTATATTCCTCACACTCTTGTAGGTATGTCATTGATGGAGCCACAGCTCTTTGGTGTGCAGCAGGGGCAGGACACTTTGAGGTGGTACGACTTCTTGTGTCACACAGTGCCAACGTGAACCACACCACCCTCACCAACTCTACTCCTCTCAGGGCTGCCTGCTTTGACGGCAGACTGGACATTGTGCGATACCTAGTGGAACATAATGCTGACATTAGCATTGCCAACAAGTATGACAACACCTGTCTAATGATTGCTGCTTATAAGGGCCATACAGATGTGGTGCGCTTTTTACTTGAACAAGGCGCTGATCCTAATGCAAAGGCTCACTGTGGTGCCACCGCGTTGCACTTTGCTGCAGAGGCTGGTCATCTGGAAATTGTGAAGGAGCTGGTGAAATGCCAGGCAGCCATGGTGGTGAACGGCCATGGCATGACTCCACTTAAAGTGGCAGCAGAAAGCTGTAAGGCAGATGTAGTGGAGCTGCTTCTGTCCCATGCTGACTGTGACCCTCACAGCCGCATTGAGGCTTTAGAGCTGCTTGGTGCTTCTTTTGCTAATGATCGGGAAAATTATGACATTCTTAAAACGTACCACTATCTGTATCTAGCCATGTTGGAGCGCTACCGTGACCCTGAGAGGATCATAGCCAAAGATCTCCCCCCACCTGTGGAGGCGTATGGGGGTCGTGCAGAGTGTAGGACTCCTCAGGACCTGGAGGCCATCAGACAGGACCGGGATGCATTGCATATGGAAGGGCTGATGGTCCGTGAACGTATATTAGGTGCGGAAAACATAGATGTTTCACATCCCATAATATACCGTGGTGCAGTCTATGCAGATAACATGGAGTTTGAGCAGTGCATTAAGCTATGGCTGCATGCGTTGCGCCTGCGCCAACGAAGCAACCGCAATACACATAAGGACCTCTTACGCTTTGCCCAGGTTTTTTCACAGATGGTTCACCTCAAGGAGCCGGTGCGGGCTGCAGATGTGGAGCAGGTGTTACGCTGCAGTGTTTTGGAGATTTGTCGAAGCATGGCACGTGTGAAGGCAGCCTCTGACGCTGAGCACTCAGCTTGCATGGACAACTATGAATCCAACATCTTTACGTTTCTCTACCTGGTGTGTATCTCCACCAAGACTCAGTGCAGTGAAGAAGACCGAGCGCGGCTCAACAAGCAAATCTACGACCTGATTCGCCTCGACCCTCGCACCAGAGAAGGCTCCTCGCTGCTCCATCTAGCAGCCAGCTCTAGCACACCAGTGGATGACTTCCACACAAATGACGTTTGCAGCTTTCCTAATGCACAGGTGACCAAACTCCTGCTAGACTGCGGTTCCCTTGTGAACTGTGTAGACAACGAAGGAAACAGCCCACTTCACCTTATAGTGCAGTACAACCGGCCCATCAGTGACTTCCTCACACTTCATGCCATCATAATCAGTCTGGTGGAAGCTGGAGCCCACACAGACATGACTAACAAACAGAAAAAGACTCCGCTGGAGAAAAGCACGACAGGTGTGTCCGAGATCCTCCTAAAGACACAGATGAAAATGAGTTTAAAGTGCCTGGCTGCTCGTGCTGTTCGACAGCATCACATCACCTACAGAGACCAGATTCCTAAAAGCCTTGAGGAGTTTGTAGAGTTTCACTGATGCATATTTTGGTTTTGTAACTCTCTCTATATATATTTTTTAGTTTATTAAGTCATTTTAACCAGTTCAATGGTGTGGGGAATTCAGGATCAAAGATGTTTATTTGCCCCAATACATTTTTTTTTTTTTTTAATTGTCACTTTTATTAAAAGTGCTAGTCAAAATGATTTGCGACTGGATTTTAGACCTTTCACTGATGTCTCTGATTTAATGGAGTGTTACAGGGTTTGTCACTGCTGTAGGTGAAATCAGTGAATGATGCATGTTCACCATCGGGCAAACTATATGTAATTCATTCAGTCAAAACCTTTTAGAGATTTTTTTTTTCTCTTTTTTCGTTCTCTCCTCATATCAAAAAATCCTCCCTGAATGTCCACCCAGGCATGCAATGTTTTACATTCTGCTCTTACATACTATTGGGGAGATCTTTTGCTAAATTATTTGAAATAACTTGGCCATTGCTAAAGAACTGAACGGACAAAGAACTGTGTTGGCTTTGGTCTGTGTGCGAATGACAAAGTCTTGATAGAACACTTTTTTTTTTATTGGCTGCACTTTGCTCTTGTGCTTTTTTAACAACATATTTTATTAAATAAAAGATAATTTAAAAAAAACAAAGTTAGAAAATCTATTTTCTAAGGAATCAGTAGCTGGAAATTGATGTACTAAAACTAAACATTTTAGTAAAAATATTTTATAAGTACACTAAAAATATTAGAAATATGTGCCTGTGCCAGGTTATTTAAATTTTTTTATTTTCTTTGTGTTGTTTTGATTTTAACATTTTTTTTTCACTATGCCACCATCAAGTTGTTTATTGAAAGTGATGATTTGCTTTAAGTAGAGCTTTGGGGCATAAGCTCTATTTGAGTGGGCTGCAGTGCCTCAAGCGGCCTTACTGTGAGTCTGAGAGAGAAAGAGCATGTCTTCCCTCTTCTGTTTTGTGCTAGTTTGTGAGTGTGATATGAATGTTTGATTCTCCAAACATGACTCTGAAGGGTTTTGAATGATGACTGTTTTCTGTCCATGAGAACCAGTGATTGTAATGTTTGTGTATTTTTATTTCCAAATTAAATGAATCTATCATTATATCATTTTAACCCATTTCTCCTCTTCAGTTTAGTAATTAAAGATTCCACCCATCACCTCGTTAAGACTCGACAGATCAGACCATGCTACCAAGCTGGGAAAGTGTGAGAAAGCACATGCTTCATCTGAGACGTGAAACCACTTAACAAGGTTTCTCTCATTCAGGATTTGCGTGTTAGTCATTTATGGGGTTCTACATCCATCCACAAGGTTTCATTAATTAATAGCTGTGTTTTACACCAACACAACAGTATCCAAAATGCAGCCACAATATTTGCATTTGGTTTTAAGTTTTGTTCACCTTTGGTCTAAACCATACATAATAAAATGAAAACTGACTTTGTTTAAGGCATTATCTCATTGTTTGTTTAAATATGTATTTCCCTTTGACACAATCCTACCCTCACAATATATTTGGGCTGTAGTTGTATTTATCAAATCAAATTTATTTGTATAAAACATTTTACAACTGATGTTGCCACAAAGCAGCTTCACAGAATTCTGGTAAGACAAAGTTTTGACATGAAATGTAAAGAATATAAAAATCCCCAGGAGAGCAAGTCAAGAGTGACAGTGGCAAGGAAAAACTCCCTCAGCAGAGGAAGAAACCTTGGGAGGAACCAAGGCTCACAAGGGGTGACCTATCCTCTGGTCAAACTACTGGTAATAATAGTTAGGGGTCCGTGAAAATTTCAGTGTAGTGTGGGCAGCTCGTCAGAAGCGTGGGGAAGGAACTCAACAGTCATCCATCAGTGTCCAGTCGGACAGGCGGGCGGTCATTACTCGGAAAAATGTAATGTGAACATTTCCAGTGTTGCTAATGACTCCAGCCGATCTGACTATGACAGCTTTAACTAAGAGGAGAGAACCAGAAGGACACACGGAGGCACTGGCATCCCTCCGCTCCACCGTCGACAAACCTGAGTGATTGCGTGATGTGATGGGACGACATCACCAGCGTCTCAGATTACTATAATTCCCTGTGCCCATGGACCCCTTGGATCTGCTGTTTTTATCTATGGGGAGGCATTAACTACCAAAAGATAAACTTAACAAATGTGTTTTTACCCTAGATTTGATGATTGTAGATTTGAAGAGTCCCAAACATTTTCTAGAAGATCATTCCAGAGTTGGGGGGCTTTATAAGAAAAAGCTCTTCCCCTACCTGAGGCCTTCTGAATTCTGGGAACTATTAAAAATCTAGTACTCTGTGACATGAGTAATCCTGGAGGCCAATAATAGGAAATCATTTTTTGAAGGTATTCAGGAGCGAGCCCATGGGCTTTATATGTTAATAATAGAATTTTGTAATCGATATGGAATTTAACAGGCAGCCAATGAAGTGATGATAGAACTGGTTTGATGTGTTATTTTTTTTGCTGCTAACCCAGGTTTAACTGGAAAGTCAGCAAGATTTAAAATTAAATCTGATTATTTCTTGTCACCTTTGGAACCAAAATAAGGACCTCTGTTTAAGTTTAGAAGATGGAAGTTACGCAAAATCCAGCCTTTCACGTTTTTACACAGTCCTCTATTTCTTTAATCTGTGTTTGTCATCTGACTTGGCTGATATGTACAATTGAGTGTCGTCTGCGTAACAGTGAAAGTTAATGTCATGGTTTCTTATAACTGTGCCTAGCGGTAACATGTATAATGTAAATAATAATGGTCCTAAAATAGAGCCTTGCGGAATTCCAAATCTTACTTTAGAATAATTGGAAGATAAATCGTATATTTTTACGAACTGATAACGTTCCATTAAGTAAGATTTGAACCATGATAGAGCTGTGTCTGCGATTTCAACCCTGTTTTCTAATTTTTCTAGGGAGAATATTTTAGTCTGTCGTATCAAAAGCTGCACTGAGGCAGCACCAACTGGGATTGTTTGTTATCTTGACAAACGAGGCTAAGGGATGAGTTTACTACAGTTAAAAGAGGATTGATAATAGCTGGTAGTACGTCTTTAAGTAAGTTTGTGGGAATTGCATCAAGTGTGAAAGTTGTAGAGTTTGCAGAGGTGATAGTCTTCTCTAGTTATAACTGGGGGAGTGGGTAAAAAATGTTGTCTTTCTTTTACAATTACGTTATGTTTTATACTTTAATACTGTGGGTTGAGTTTGTTGTCTAATGATTTCAATTATTTTATTAAAAATGTCCATAAAGACTTTACTGGTGAGAGCTGCCGGAATTAGTTGTTCAGAACCTGCCTGTTTTTTTGTAATTCTGGAAAACACACTAAACATTACTCTAGGATTATTTTTATTATTGGAGATCAGCGAGCTCAGATATGCTGAGCGAGATATAGTGAGGGCATTTCTATACTCTATAAGGCTGTCCTTCCAGGCAGAGTGGAACACATCCAGCTTGGTTGATTGCCATTTCCGCATTATTCGTTTTAAGATATGGCTTTTTTCTTTTAAGTGCCGCTACATTTTCTAAAGTAGATCGACAGGTATTTTCTAAGTAGTCAGTGATTACATCTAGCTCCATTGGGTCTGATGGAGTGGGAACTGGGGTTTATCTGTTCTGGGAGGTTTTCTATGAATTGTAGGGCGGTAGATGGATTTATTTTACGTATATGTAGAATAGCAAGGGGACATACATTTATTATGGCTAAGACGTAGCTCATATGAAATTAAATAATGGTCAGAGATTGCAAAGGTTTGTGGTATAATAGTAAATTTGTCTATGTTAAGACATAGTTTCAAAATTAAATGTAGAGTGTGACTGCAGTGGAAATTTGTTTTTTTCCTACTCCCTAAATAGTGCACTTTAAAGATTAATAAAACTAGTACTACTACACCACTACACTGTGTATTACAAAAGGCTGGTTTGGTGGTGTAATTGCAGAGCAATTCAGACGCCATCACACAAGTGTTAACTTTCACAATGGCATAGGGCATTGGATAGTGCAGGATACAGCATAGGCTCTGCATTGAGTCAACGCAGAAGCATAAATTGACCTTTAGTGTTTTCTGTGCACCAGAACATTGTTTATTGCTCATTTAGGAACACTAGGTAAGATGTTTTTTTTCTGATCTTGGGGCTCACCTTAGTGCATTTAACCTTTGCAGAACTTTACTGAAATTGGTAAGGATGTAGAGAGAAGGGGTGGAGTAGCAATGACAGAGGCCCTATTCTCCCTATTACAGGTCAGTGAAGCATCACAATGATTTGGAAGGAATTTTTAATGTAAAAACTCTGAGCTATTTCTGCAATTCTGAGGCAATTCTGACTTTTTGCCTGATACTCATTTTTTGTCTTCCATACTTATCTCTCTGTACTTATTTTTGGGGTTTGGAATATTTCTTCTGGTTTTGACCTTGCTTCACGTATTGTGTTTGTGATGGAATTTGTTTATTGAAATGATTCATAATCAATAGAGGTATTTTTAATCAGCAATGACCATGTATGCTTGTGTAACTGAAATTGTTTTATTCCTCAGTTCTCTGTGTGAAACAGCAGACTTATGTGTGTGCGTGTATTTTAAATAACAGCATATCGACACCTTCTTTTCAATCAACTCCTTTTGTCTCCAGGCCTCAGAGAGTAGACCACCGAGACCAACTGAATAGAGGGGGTGTACAGAGTGCATTGTGAAAGGTGAAAGATATGCAAAAGAGAGTAAAACAAATGGTAAAATGGCTTGGAGTCATACTGAGAACACAATGCATTAGAATGTGATTGATATGCAAAGAAAAAAAATGGAATGTGTAGAGTAACTTGGTTCGTAGCCATATAAGGTAAAGAAATGAAATCTATGGTAATCAGAGGTAGAGAGCCACATGTAAAAAGATGCAGCTTGTTAAGCAGGTCGGGGATAGACGAAAAGGTGTTACGCATAGCATTCTCTCCAATAAATTGTTGTTTTACTTGATGAAGACTCAGAGACTCAGCTTTCTTATTTCTGTCATAATTTTCCACCACATGTTTAATAAACTTCTCTGAACTGATTCTCACCCACAGTGAGACATCTACAGATCCTTAAACCATGTGTATGAATTGACAGTACTAAATGGTACAAATCATTTTAAATCATAACGTCTATAAGAACTGGAAGTGTTTACTTAATGTGTCAAATTGTTGATACAAAACAGTTGATTAAAATACAGTCTGCCTTTGGTATTATTGGGTGTGTGCAGAGAAATATTTTCACTTGTTTTAGCTACTTTGTTCATTCTCCTTGCAACAATGCCGCTGTATGTCACACGGAGTGCTGTACGGAGCAGGGAGATTTGTTCAAATTACAGTTTTTATTCACACATAAACCAAAAGGAATGCAGATTTAATAATGTAGTGAAGCAAAAAGTAAAATATTTACTTTGAAATGTAGTGGAGTTAAAGTCTCCCAAAATGGAAATACTTCAGTAAAGTACAGATATACGAAAAAAATACTGTAGCTAACGGATTACATTTACTTTGTTACTGTATACCACTGCTGACGTTGCAGCTACAAGGTGACCAAACAAGGCAGGAGTGTCCTATTAAGCACAAAGGGAGAAGCAGTGTTTAAAAACTCCAGCAGCACTGCTGTGTCTGATCCACTCATACCAGCACAACACACACTAACACACAACCACTACCATATCAGAGGCACTGCAGCACTGAGAATGAATAGACATCTTAAGGGAATCATGAGAATTGAGGAACAGGGCGAAAAGCAGCAAATAAAGTATTCAGAGCAACACTGGCTGATCAGTGTATATTAACATATTATAAACACATTAATACTCATTTTGTTAAAGCTGAGGTTAATGTGCTCACACCAAGGAAGGACTGGACTGGAGCCCTGTCTAGGGTGTTCCTTTCTTGTGCTCACTCCCATAGCTGAAACTGCTTTCAAAAACCCATAGTTCATATTCTTTTTCCGCTTAGTCCATTTCAGGGTCGCGGTTGCTTCAGATCAGAACTAAATCAGTATCTTAAAATAACTAAATGTTATATGACTGAGGCACACACACACACACACAAAACCTTTGTTAAGGAGGGCGCTCAGTTTTGATATATATTATCAAGAATAATTATTTATTAATTATTCAACTTAGTTGAACTTAATTCTAGAAGCCAATTGAGGACCCAAAGTCCATATAAGGTGCAGAGTAGCATCATTTGTGTGCACAGCAACATCTTCATGACGGTAATACATATTTATTGCATGTATATTATATTAAATTGCTTTGCCCCATTTCAAAAAGCAGTGTTTGTTTATTTACAAAGTTCAAGTCGATATGTGCAAGTGCATCAACACGGAGTTGTTAAAAAAAAAAAACTCTTGAAAAACATCAAATGCTGATTTGTCATCACTGTAATACTGAAGTTGTGGAGGACTAAATATTCTTTAAGTCTCTACCACGGTTGTATGCACCCCCACCTAAAATATTCTGTCATTTATAATTGTATTCTTATATTTACACATCCTCTGTGTTTTTCAAAAAGAAAAATGACAATAAAACAATGAAATAAGACTTTGGTCTTGTTTGTGCAAAACATAGGTCTTTGGTTATGATACGGCATCAGAGATCTATGTCTTTACCGCAGCACTGCAAATTGAATATGTGGAAGCAGACCGTTCCTGTCAGAAAGTGTGAGGGCTCAGCAGTGCATGACAGTTGCTGATTAGCTGGAGTTCTGAAGAGACAGGTCCTCGCCCCTAAAGAGTCCCTGAGTCAAAGTCTGTGAAGGAGCGAGCACTGGCTTGTCATGGGTTTATCGCTCTGCTCTGCTCTTCTCACTGGAGACTGGCTCTTCTTTTTGTCGCCTCTGTCTGTGAAAAAAACCCAGCTGGAGACAAGAGGAGGTGATTGTGAGTTTAGGATGCAGCTGTATTGCACAGAATATACCTCTGATCTGACTTTTAAATCATGGTGGCGTTAAGATTAGTCTTATGCGACAACAATATAACATTAAACCTGAAATGTGACATGGTTAGGTGTTTGAAGTGAGGGGTGTCTGCAGTACATTATTTCCAGATACTTTCCTTATCATTTTTGGTGATGTGAATAAGCAGCATGCAGATTAGAGGAATCAGTAAAACCACTAAAAAGGTTCTGAAAAACCACTACATATACTCAAAAAAGTGGCCTCTCAATATTATACAAGACTGTACTAGTGCTGACAGTGCAACAGATATCATTTATCACAACCGCAATCTCTACAAAACTGTAATTATGAATCAGAATGACATGCCTTCCAGAGTGCCAGTACTAGCAGAGCCAAAAGTTGTAGACCTCCCAAAGTGCTTCCGATTATAATCCAGATAGGAATTCTGTAATCTCCATCCTTCGTAATCTCCAGAGTTATCTAAGAGCATAATAAATCAAAAAGTCGTAGATTCAGCCTTAAAATCCTCCTCCAGTCATCAGTTAAACCCCTAAAAACTAATCTCTGTTTATAAATATTACATATTTAGATGTTATTACCAAGGACAAAATATGCCTTAGATGTAGCACCTTCACTTTCGTTCAGGCAGTCCCTGCCTCAGTGTGCACCAACATTCCCCTCTCCCCTGACACCTCAAGCCAACAGGATCGGTTTCATTAGGTTTATGATGTAAGAAACCATGGCTGTCTGAATTCATAAAAACTTAACTCAAGGTGTTCTTTAAGGGTTAACGAAGACTCAGTGACAAATTACATCTGCCTTTGAAGGAGGTATGTAGGTAGACCATATTTTTGCCCAATGTCTTTTTTTGCTTTGTTTTTCATCTAAACAAAACATTGTTTAGTTAAATTGTTCAAAAGCAGTGCCCTATTATTTTATTGCATAGCATTTAGCACCATTACATTTTTGGCTGTGCTTACATGTCTCGTGGGCCTATCCTCATGCAGGAACACTGGGATGTTTGGGCTCAATTCGATGGCTGCTGTCATCACAAGCTCAATAGCCTTGAAATGTATCTGTTGTAAAAACAAGCAAAAGTGTATTTTTCCTAAAATATACCACGTGAAGCCACGCTGATGCCATTCAAAAAGTCGTAGATTCAGCCTTAAAATCCTCCTCCAGTCATCAGTTAAACCATGTTCATTTTGTCGCATTCCAAGAAATCCTTCTCTTTTTTGTATTTATTTTTTTCCCTCTGAAGTCCACATATTTGTGTGGGTTTATGTACCAAAACATATATTAGTTTTACTTTGTTTGGCAAATAAATTCTGGTATTTTCCAACCTCTCTTTTTATGCCTTTTGTTATTACACTGTTTATGTACATAACCTCTCTTTTGGTTGGCTTTCCTTTTCACCAGCACAATGTGCCACACAGTATTCAAATATCTGCTGTGTTAAAACATATAAGGCTGGAAGGCACATATTTAGGGTCCTAGCACGTAGTGTGGGGACCCTATAGCGATTGTTTCTTCTTCTTCTTATTATTATTATTAGTATTATTTTTCTCGGCTAAAACTCATTCTGGAGCAAAGACCGTAAGGCCCAGAGCCACCAAAATTAAAAAAAAAAACTTAGCTCCGCCCACAATAAATTTGAGTTAAAATTGATAAATTGTAAAATTTACTTTTGTGAACTAGTCCCTGGATTTTAGTCCATTTCCCTAGAACTTGGTACCAAAATCTTCACAGGTGTTCGTAGGTCAGGAATTATCCAAAAAAATTTGAAATTTCGATTCAAAATGGCCGCCATATGCAAATGAACCTCTTTGGCTTTTCATATGTGTTACTTAAAAATTCATAATAATTTCATACTTAACTCAAATGTGTTCAAATTTCATATTACACTTTCAGACATGATTCTGAGGTACCATGTCAAAGGAGAAGCCAATATTCATATAGGGGGCGCTCTAAATGCTACAAATTTATAACTCAACATACGTAAGGCAGATCGGAACCCCCTTTGGCATGCTGCTTCTATCTGCAAGGATATAAGTGGAAATTTAAGAACAACGCGATTCGGGCAAAATTGTGATCGTCATCGGCCAATTAGATTTCAACAGCTGTTTGACAACCTTAACAAGGTCCAATCATTATGAGAATTGACTCATATGTCCCTGGTGGCACTTCCTAAGTGCACAAAAATGTACGTAACGATAACCACAAGGGGGCGCTATATCAAGAAAATTTGATATTTCTCAGCAAAAATTAAGCATATTGACACGCAGTTTTCTTCATTGTATACTCTGCACAGGGCCTAACAACTTTGTAATTGCAAGTGTTGTCAAAAAATGCATCGTCTTTTCTCAATAACCAGTTGTTCAAAATTAAACTTTTTTATACTAGTCCCTGGATTTTCACTCTGTTCCCAAACAATTGACTTGTTGGAATCTGCAGAGTCTATTGATCAATAATTATCCAAAAAATTTCAACATTTAGTCAAACCAGTGCCACAATAAATTAATAAATTGAGCCGTGCTGCGATTTATAAATTATTTCAGCTATAGCTTAAACAAACTAAGCCCAATCAAGACCAAACCTGACATAACTATTTAGAGCCTTACCCTGAAGCATTGTGTATAATATGACTCAAATCTACCAAAAGGTGACGCTACAATTAGAGTTTATTTTGTTATATGCTGTTTCTGTGTTCATGCTGGATTTCTATTATTGGGAGGGGCCTATAAGCCACATGGTGATGAAAGTTTAACATTTTATTGATAACTATTAAAGTTCAGGTCCTTAGGAATCCGCTGATACCACATATGTCCATGTTAGTTACATATTCACAGACCAGTAGACGATTAAAAAACTGTGTGTGTGCATTTCTAACATGAACTCCTCTGCAGCTCCATGAGTCAAAAGTACACGCTTTCACCAGCAGATGGCACTCTAAGACCAAATATTGCTTTGTTCAACTTCATTCATGAAATCCTATTCATCTGCACAAGTGAAAGGTCATAACATATGAACATAAATATTTATCATAATTGAAACTAGCACTCACCGGTCATAACACACACATGTCACATCTCACATGTCTTTTGCTAAAACATTATAACGACATCTACAACAATATCTTACACCCAAATTTCCCTTGTTTGGCCAAACAGGCCCATGCTCCCAAAGGCCTCATTGTTGGCTGACACTGTCAAAGTGCTCTGATGTGGCTTATCCGTGCTAGGACCCGCCATTGACGCTTGCGGCTATATTTTGATGTTTGGATTTCTTGGAAGGCTTCAATGACACAAATGAGACAAGAACAACACCAAACAGAGCCATGTGCTACAAGAGCACATGGTGGGGAACACAGACACAGAACAGTACAGGACAGGGCCAGGGAGTGACACTAACAGACTGGGACAAAGTTTAATGCTTTTCTACACATGAGTCAACTTATACAGACTAATGGCAAGATCGGATCAGTCCTTTTCATTTAGTGTCAAGAGATGGATAAACCTGGGAGCTCATATGTGAACTAAATCAAAACAAAACATATTCGTAGCATACAAAATGAATTATTGTTTGTGACAAATAACTAAACCTAATACAAAAAAAAAAAAAAGATGCACATGCTTACCGTCAGTAGTGTGTAGAGGTTTAGCCACCCCTTTATAGTCACACTAACTTTCTGTTGGGGCAGGAGAGTGAGTCTGCAGTGGGTAGACAACGCTTGACCAGTCGTAGAATTCTGTTTATCAGAAGCAAATGGAGATAAGAATTACCCTATAATCACCTAGAGGTTTATGAGATAAACCTGTACATGCAAAACAATTTCGGACTGCAGGTAAAAGATTGTGGCATTACATATTCCTGATCATTTTAATCCCAAAACAAGCTTCTTAACAGAAACCAGAGTGTGTGAAATCCTGAAAACTTTGCAATGATGTGATGGAATTAAGCCCAAAGGAATGGACAGATATTTACCAACTGTGGGATGAGTGTAAGGTCTTCATTGGAGGGCAGAGGTGCCACAGCATAAATATGTGGAGAAGAGCACTTTGAGCCAGCAGACTGAGGAAAACAAACCAAGACTAAACTAGTAACACACTGTGCTGTGAACCATTCTTGATGGAAAATCACTCATTTACTCATATGCACAACTTTCATTTTTAACAGATTCACCAACAGAACAACAACCCTCGAGTCTAAACCTAAAAACCTGACATTATTTTAAAGGTAACATTGTTTGTGTGTGTGTGGTGGGACTAAAATCTTTTTTACACACTCACATTGATGAAAATAATTACATTTTAAGGCAAATATGTATTTAGGGTAAAGTTAATGTTAGGGTAAGTTTCTTCAAAATGAACAGAAGCCTATGTACTGTTCCTTTAAAGCATGTAAGCGTAGTGTGTGTATGTGTGTGTGCTCTCATAAGCCTAAGAGGATAAAAGAATATATTTTAATTGTATTAAATGTATTGTTGGATCTTTACCTGGTCGACATTAATGCCCGAAATGTACAGTAGCTGATTGACATTTTTAGTGACTGCGAAAACCTCTACAGTGAAGAGCAGGTGAGTCACTGGGAACAGACCAAGGTTCTGGAGCTGCAACGAAATGTGAACATTGATCAAAGGCTCACAATGGAGCTGATTTCATTCACTGAAGCCTTCAGTGTTTTTTGCTCAAGGCCATACCATGCACTGAATCAAAATGTCTATAGCTGGAGGTGAGAGCAGTTTTCTTTTACCTGATAAGACAGGTTGAAGGTTGGCCCGATAACTCCAAGATACCCCTGAGGAGGCTCAGATTTGATTTCAAAGCGTGGTGGGTTAGAATCTCTGGAACATAAAAAAGGGAAGACACAATGAGTGAGAATCACAACAGCAGAGATTTACTTCTATAATATATGGTTGGTTGTGTTTAAATATCATTTGTATACATTGTATATTTCTCAATAAATAAAGATCATTAAAATTACAACTGACTATTATTCAAAAAGACATTAAGTTTTTTAAGCCCAATACCTTGTAAAGAGGAGATCAGCCTCATATATCAGAGAGTGATAAATATTACTGATGTTGTCTTCTGGAGTTGTCTCTTCACCATTGCTGCAAGTAAACAGTCACACGGCATTGTTTTACCAAAGTGAATGTTGCCTTCATCTATATGATACGCTTAATAATGAGACAAAAAAAAATATCTAACTGTGATTGTGTTCCAAGACTGTTTTTTTAAACATTCGTGTTTTTTAATGCAATTTAAAATGTGTACTTTTATATAAATATAATATAAATATTTCATATCTCTCTGATTTTTAATCTTACCTGGAAACCTTCATCAAAACCTGTATATAATCTAGAAAGATTTTCCTGCTCAACTCAAACTCCAAACGGAAGACAACCTAGAACATTGGTACAAAAAAGTTTGAATGTTGAATGAACACACATTGAACATTTCCAATGTCAGCTAGGAATATAACTTCACCATCAAGCCTATGAGGAATATTTAATCTTTAACTCATATGAGATGAACAGAAGGGACAAGAGTTTGCTGTGTCACACATCTGAGAAACAGCTTAGTGCAAGTAACATTGTTTCTACTCCCCCCTTTAAACTTTTCTACACTTTAAAACATTTCACATTTGCTGATAGGAGTGGAATAAATAATTTCAAGCTTTTAAGTGAAATACACCTCACAACACCTAAAAAAACCGAGGGTTCTTATGGGAGAACATGTGTGCTCAACAGGAGCCTGCAGAACAAAGCAATGAAAACAGGCAGAGAACATCATGCCAAAGATTAAGGAAAGCATTGCAGACAAGTGATGGGAAAGCATCTGGCAAGTGATATGCTTGATATAATGGAACACTGGATGAATGGGACACAATCAAAAGAAATGAACTTTCTGAAGAATGGGCAGTTGTAGCCAAAATAGACAAACAGATGGATCTGAATGGAAATTTGGCATGTTGTGAATAATAATTCAGTACTGTAGAACTTATGAATGACATACTGAGAGCAAATTTATTCCCAGGATATTATCTTGATTATGTGCCATGAAGTTAAATTTATGTCTCTTTCCAGCTGTAACCATTAGGGAATTTACAAACCATGATTTGTGTCTTTTGTCAGGCATCTATCTTGTGTTGTTATAGGGGTTATGAGTATGTACCAACACCTGACCTGTGTGCAGTCTCACCTGAGTGTGTGCCCTCATGAACGGAGCACTGACATTGCAGATCCTCTCCAGGCTCAGTCTGTCAGCTGCCTGACAATCGACTGCTATGTCAGAAGGAGTCTGGAACACAAGAAATTCCATTTAGGCTTTTGAAGTAACACAAAAATATTATTTCTGTTATAAACCTAGGCTCACTGACACTCGTATGCAGAGTTTTGAACACTCCTGGGGCAATGTTTAATTATTTTTCAAAGAAAATGAATTCGCTTTACTGATTGGTAGCATGCGGATAATATGCTAATGTTACATTTAAAAAAAAGCTGTATTC
Source organism: Hoplias malabaricus (assembly GCF_029633855.1). Taxonomy (NCBI): domain Eukaryota; kingdom Metazoa; phylum Chordata; class Actinopteri; order Characiformes; family Erythrinidae; genus Hoplias; species Hoplias malabaricus. The sequence goes on from NC_089803.1 coordinate 35,583,103, forward strand.
CCTTTGAACTTAATGTCACTTTACTAATTGTAACCAATAAATTATTCAAAAATTATATATAATAACAATTTTGTAATAGTATGATTAATACCCAAACACACTGCAGCAGCTCTGGTGAATGTATATGATATTACTGCTTTATTTGACTGGTAAATGGTCAGGATGAGTATGTGGTAAAGTCTTAATTACAGTGAGTGGTTGGAGTAGTTGGTAAAGCCTCTTCTTTCTACACAAAAGACTGGGGTTTGATTCCCGGCCCAGTCCAAAAACATGGAGGGTAGGTGAATTGGCTTCTCTAATAACCGTCCTGGTGTGTGAGTGAATGAGTGTGTATGTGAATGATTGTCTGTTTGTGTGAGTGAATATGTGTGTGCCCAGATATGGATTGGCACTCTGTCCTGGGTGAATTTCTAGTGCCCAATGCAGTCCTCCAGGTGGATGGTCGTTCCTGGTCGAGAGTACGTTGTGCGCGTTTGGCTGCCGTTTCTCGCCAGTGTGTGGATTGAGTGTTCTGAGCAGTGTGGATTGTAAAGCGTCCTTGGGTGTCTAGAAAGGTGCCATATAAGTGTGAAGATGGATGGATGGATAGATAGATACAGCAGTTACAGTGAGATGCGAGATGCAATACATATGTCTGATCTTCTTATTTTGCCTGATGGTTAAAGACATAAAAAAGTTGATGGATATATGTTAAACTGAGTATTAATGTGGTAGTTATGGTAACAGGTTGTATTTACCCATAAAGTACATGCCAATTTGTCAATAATCATTAGTAAATAGCTCTGTAACATTAGGGATATTACCTCAAAAATTACATTCCAAAACACAAACACACAAACAGTAACTGTGCATTAAAAATGTCATTTGACCAGCTGTGCCCAAAAATCTGCATAGAATTATCCAAATTCAAATTTTGTAATTATTAGCCAAACAATGAATTTGTCTTTTGGAGACTATTGTCCTGACTGGTCTAAAAAGCAGACTTTGCGGGACCTGCGAATCTGAAGCAAACCTTCACCATCAGGCTGGAGAAATGCAGGTTCGATGAATGCGAGAAATGAAGCCATGTGTTGTAAGCATTTTCTCCACTGTTCTCCAGCCGAACCTCCACCAACACTCGTCTTCTGCTGGCCTCAACCACGCGCTCTTCATACACCCTTTCCCCCTGGTGGACACACAGTGGCCATGCAGCACGCTCTATCACGTTACAGAACTGCCTGCAGCCCAGAAAAAAGTGACAAGGCAATAAGACAGGTCAGAGAAAAAAGCAGGGTGGACTGTTTGTGTGAGAACATTAGAAAAAAAAAAAAAAAAAAACACTAATGTAGGCTGAATGTGTTTGCTTTATGAATTTAAAAGACTCAAAATAACACACCCACGGTCTGGCAGATCAGTGTTACTCTGTAGAATCAAGTTAGGCAAACACCTGTCTTCTTCATCACATCCATTCCAGAAGGGCAACTAAATGAAAATAAAGGGGTAATATAAAATGGAACAGAAAGAGGAATTGAGAGAGGAAAAGAGCAATGCATACAGATGAAAGAACATTAACATTGTGTTTTCAGTATAGATTCACAGAAGTGAATAAGAGATGTTAAGATAATTTGCCTGTAGTAAGGGTCAATCTTACCTCTTTCTTCAGTGAAGTGGGCCAGCCGTCATCTAGAACAGGGCCACTCTCAGGGTCCTGGAGTTCCACCTCTGCCGTGAAGATTATTGGCCGTGTGTAATCTACAGTCTCCTACAGGCAGAGCACAAATCTTGGCATAAATATATATAATATACTTAAATATATATTACTGAATTTTGTGGGGCACAGGTTATAAACATGGTGTGAACCTGTCATTAAGAATGAAAGAATTTAAATGTAAGAAGCAACTATAGTGTGATTGTGGGGAACTGCAGTTCTCTCTGTTTTGTTTAGGTTCAGAAGCTCAGTGTCTTTTAAGGAGATGACTGTTGTTTGTACGTGGTTGAAGAATAACTTGTCTATAAGTTTTAATTCACAGTTTGAACAACCACAAAAAGTAATTTGAACATGAGTTTTTTGGTACTTTCCCTGTGTTACTTTAATGCAATTAGCAGTCTCTTGAATTTAGAGTGGTTTCTTACCTACATAATCTGAAACACCAAAAATAAGCCAATGTTACCCACCTATAGAGCAGGAATAAAGCAATATCTTAATCGATTTTCAATGCTTGGAGGGCTCTTTGCCATTTTTTGCCGAGAGCAGAGAGTATAGCATGTCTGACTGAACCACTTTATTTTTAATCATTTATTGACACTAGGGCTTCTTGAATAGATTAGACCTTATTCCAAAGAGTTAGCAAATGGTCAGGAAATATTTCTTGAATGTTTTTAAAAAGTGTTTTAAAAGTGTTTTTTTTTTTTTACATGAAAAGTTATAAATTACAATCATGACCATAGCCTTTAACAGGTGTTTTAATCTTTATTTTTCTTCTCCTGTTAATGTATGATTTGTAAGCATTGTCTATGACAGACACATTTTTGGGGAAGTTTATTAGTATATATTTTAATTAATTTTATTTGCACCCCAAAAATATTTCAAATAAATGGAGTTACTTCTGTATTATTTTGTATTCTTTATGATAAATAATTAAATGTATTTTAATTTGAGGTGCTTACTTGAGTTTAGTATTCAGAACGAGACATTCAGTTGCTAGGACAGATGGTTACATCACAGACTCACATGTACATGGAAGAAGATGTGCTCACAGTGCTGAGTTTCTGGCAACACAGAGATGTCTGAAGAAGAACTCTGTCCCTCAGTAGCATCCAGCACTGCTCTGGGGCTGTAGCGCCTCTCATCAAAACCCCAGCTAAGCTTCAGAGCTAAAGAAAGTGTGTGTGTGTGAGTGTGTGTGCATTTGTGTGTGTGTGTGTGTGTGAGAGAGAGAGAGAGAGAGAGAGAGAGAGAGAGAGAGAGAGAGAGAAATTCTATGATATTCAGTAGTTTTAATACAGTTCATACACCCAAATAAAATAGTACAATCAAAGTTAATCTTTACACTAAGAGAGTGTGTGTAACCAATGTACTACACCCTAATAAAAGATCTTCTGAAATTCTTTGTCTCAGTTCTCCAAGAGGGAGGAAGAAAATGATAGATAATTTTTCCACAAATCCATTTTGAAAAATTGTCAGCCAAGTATTAAGAAAGATAAGAAAGCCTGGAGAAAGTGACAGAAAAAAGAGAAACAGATGGATATATATTTAAAAGAAGACAAGTTGATATGATCCAGATGAGGAGACAGAGGGAGGGAAAGGGACTTGACACTGTTTTACAGTGACTTCAATGGCTATGTTTTCTGTGTCACGTATAAAGGGTTCCCCCTCTAGCCCAAGGCTGTACACGTTAGGAAAAAGCTTTCCATTATAAAAGATCTGACCCTTCAGATACACATCTGAAGGAGATTAAACACACAGAGATTAAAGTTCAGGACAGTGAAAAATGCTGCACACACTCTCAGATTCTCCATCTTCACAATTACATAGATACACACACACACACACTCTCTCTCTCTCACACACACACACAAACAAATGCATTAATTGACCTAGGTCAGAAGTGTCAAACTTCCAGCATACAGCTCAGCAGACACCAGCATGTTCTGTCTTATAACAGCTTGGCACCTGAATCCTCTTTTTTAAGTAGCTATTTTTATTTATTTATTTAGTACTTCTTAAATTGCTGTCAGTTTGTTTATGATTGCTGTAGGCATATCTGGACTGTTATTATACTAGTTTCACTATGTAAACCAATATATAAAATGGTAAAAAAAAATAAGAATAAAAAAGAAAGATGGCTAGATTGTCATTGATGCAATGCACAATAGCACCCCCTCGTGGAGCACTCCTTAAATGTGATTGAATATTTCAGAATTAGTGCCCCTTGTGGAGCAATTGCCAACTGTGAGTCAGTGAGTGAGTGAGTGCGTGCTTGTGTGCGTTCATTCAGGTGCTTCTCATCTACAAATTATGGTTCTGGTTCTACCTAAATACATATCCAGTTTTACAACTTTTTAATGATGACTTGATTCTGATGTATTTAATGAGGAGGAATGATGTGCAGAAAAACAATTGCTACGTACCCACTCCTTGTGTCTTTGACACTGGTGTTTGAGCGGTGATAGAGACACATACTACAGCCATCATGCACGTCACCTCCTTGCCCCCTCGCAAACAGTCTTTGTTAAAAACATTTATCTTTGAAGGCTCAAAGTAAACATCCATATACACACGGACCACACTGCGAGACCTTTAAATTAACACAAAGATTAATAGTGAAAAAATGTACACATGCATTTACACTAACAGTCAACCTACCTGTCATCCATAAGGTGAAAACTCACCATAGCAAGACAGCAGCACCAAAGGCACCGACAGAGAGGTCTATCATTTGATCTCCATTTATGTCCATTACACCGTGGACACTACGGCCAAAATACTGCAGGTTTGGGGAGATGGATTCAGCAGCTATTCTCTGTGTGTGGGTGTGGGGTGTGAGAGAGAGAAAGTAGAAAATTGTGAGAGAGAGAGAGAGAGAGAGAGAGAGAGAGACTTAATTTAGGTTTAATTGCCTTGCAATCTGTTACTCTATGCCATAATTCCACAGTAAAATCCTCAAAGCTTTGAGTACTACCTGCTTATACTTTGGATGAATACCATTGTTCTGGCTGTAGAAGAGATAGATTGCCCCCCTGTGGTCATCCTCCAGAGGTGCACCCACCACCAGCTCTCTGTATCCATCACCATTTAAGTCAGGCAGGGAGAACATGGCTGAGCCAAACCGCGAGTTCTGTGTCTCGTCTGTTGCCTGGAGAAAGCCCTCCAGGACAAACTGTCCCTTTAGAAGGAGAAAGGGAGAAAATGTGAAACGCAGGCAAACAGGGAGAGTTACATAAAGGGTTGCCAGATATCTGGTGAAAATTTCAACCATAATGCTATTATTCCACACAGAATAAATGACCAATATGACATAATTAGTAAACTGTTCATGGCAAAGATGGAAAAAGACAACAATTATAGGCATGTTTCACTACATGTTGTAAAAGAATGGGGTTATTAGCCCATTTCGGTGTCAGTTCACACTTAACACTCTCATCTAGTTTATGCTGTAGTTTTCGGTTGTCACTGGCACTCCCAGGCTGCAGACTTCGGCAGGCGCAGGTGGGTGAGGCAAAGCATTACAATTCAGTTATAATGTCTGCATATATGCATGTATGGCCTGTTTTATAAAATGGCACATATTTTTGACCATTACATCACATTTAAACAACTGAGAACACATCAGGCCAAATTATACAGTTTTTTAAGTGTCCAGTTTTTTTTATATTCATTAAACTGTATAAACATTTTCAGTGTTAATGGTGCTTTCATAGGTCTTAGAGTTTAATATTGCTTGGAGTCTCACACCCTCCCATAACAAGACAGCCTCTAGCTATGTCCACCCACCAATTCACACTTCCTGTTAAAGGAAAGACCAACCTGGCAACACATATGCCATTGTAGATGCTCCTGTCAGTTGCCTGAGTAATGGTAAAATTGTGGAGATGCCTACCTGTTGGCTTATTCTGTAAATGTACACCATGCCCCTCTCCCAGCCTCTGCTGAAATACATGGGAGCTGCCACCAACAGCAGGTCAGTCACTCCATCATCATCCTGATCTAGTGGAGCTAACTCACTGCCATAATAAGAGCCAATCTACAAAAGCATACAAATTCACAGGCAATGTTATAATGAAAATGGACAGCTTTATCATATACTAGTTTTCAGTATCAACTAAACATGTCAGTATCACTAAAACTAATATGTTAAGTTTAACACTACAGAAAACATCAAATATGTGCCTCAACTTTTTTGACATGAGAAATGTTTACCTCCCAACACGTTAAATAAAATAAATAAACAGCCATTTTGCGTTAAAATGGTTAGAATTTCACTCTTTGAACAAAAAATTTAATTTGATGAAAAGTTCATCCAAATCTCACGTAAAAACAACATTTCTCTGCTTCACACATGGACTCAAACAGATGAAATGCACATGGACTACAAGGACTAACGGCCATCTGGACCGGGTGTGTGAGTCTAGACTGTCACACCATGTTTCCCCTCATACATATGTCCTCCTATAATAACCTGATCGGCCCCAGCAACCAACAGACCTACTATTAATCCGTTAATGCCACGACAACCTACTGACTTAGTATGAAATTGCCTGCAGTGGAAACAGTGATGACTATTTGCCATAACTGAAGAAAAGAACAATATGATAGATGTCTACTATAAGCAGAATAATTAATTAATTAATTCACCGCTACTTTTACATGCTGCATTAGTTTATTTTTACCAATTGAGATATCAATGCTCTGTGATAATATTGTTTATTTAGTATATTGCATTGGTGGGAGAGTTGCCACAGTAACGTTTATTTCTTGCCATTTTTTAGATACCTCATTCCCACATATGAATACTATAGATGATATCCTGCATTAATTCCGTATTACTTTACATCTGATGGTCCTAGAAATGCTAGTTTGTGATGCATAAAGCCACTTTTTTATTTTATAATGTATTTTTAGACAATTGTCAGATCAGGCACATAAGGTTTCAGACAACAGTCAAAATAGTTCATCTGTTGTACATCAGGCAAAATAGTATCTGACATGAGGCTAAGCTAATCAGTCTTAAAGGCCAAAGACAAGGCTGAAGTGAAGACTAATAATTAGGCTTTGTTTAGAGGGCAAGAGTGAAGAGAGTAGGGTAAGATGATGAGAAAAGAGCACAAGAAACATGGATTTTCATTTACCTGTTGCCCTGTTAGGGAGAAGAGTATGGTCAGGTTGCCTGAGTTGGTAAGCGTGAAGATGATGACTTTGCCTGTGTGGTTAAAACGAGGAGCTCCAGCCACGTACAGCTGTCCATAATACACTGACACTACTGATGATACAATATAACCTAGAGTCACAGTGACACACACACACACACACACACACACACACACAATCTATTATGTGGTCAACATAAAATAAATGGAAAGGCAGCTGAGAGTAGATTTATAGTAGCTTGTTTTAAATGTGCCTATGGCCTTGACTTCATGGTGTGTTAACTACAGAGGACATCAAGGCATGTACACAAACTACACAGAGTCAGGGCAGACCACATTCCTGGGGTTAGTTGATGGCACCCAGCCAACATTCCAGACAAACTTCCTCTTGCTGTGGGTTTTCACTATCACTGTTATTAATAAAAAAGCCCAACTGCCTCTACAGCCATCATAATTTATAACACAGCATTATTCAAGAATAATATGACATGTACTGAAATCTAATTAAGGCATTAATTAATTACTTTTTTCATAAAAAAAAATAAATAAATAAAATAAATATTATATATATATATATATATATATATATATATATATATATATATATGTGTTCTATTTCTCACCAAGGTAAGCTCCATGGTTTTTCAGCTCCTCTGGAAACTCTTTGAGATACGAGGACTTGGGAGGGATTACTTTGCCATTCCGTGTCTCTTTGAGGACAGCACCATTCCAGTCATAAGCCCCTACAGCACCTACCAAGACACCATCCTAAAGAGGGACAACCACACTGCTTAATTTGCATCAGTTGTTGCATGCGATGTTTAGATATTTTCAAACATATTTCCTTTTTGAAATGTTTTATGGACAAACTTTGTCAGTTAATTACATTTTTGTACCGAGGGACTACACTAATAAGTGAGAGAGTGGAGGTGAATTCAGAGAAAGTTAATTGTGACTTTGCTGTGTAATTGGAAGCCAGACCCTGCTGTCACCCAACAGGAGAAATCGATCATGGAAGAGAGGGAATGTGCCAAGTGCCAGTGGGTTGCAAAGAGTTGTATAAAAAAACTGAAGTGAGAGAGGAGAATTTCTTGAGCATGTAATGTGTAAGTGAAAGAATTTGAGGTGTCCTTCACCCAAACTTTTTATTTAAATTTTTTGACAAAAAAATTTTTGACAACATGGGACAAACACAAAAAATAGTTCTATTCATTATGCTATTTGCACATACTGAAATAACAGTCATGTGTTTGTCCCATGTTGTAGCAGTAATATCCCCTACCCTTTTAGAAAGGCTTTAAATGATGAACCTCACTTCCATGTTTCCAACATTGTAGCATCAGTTCCACTTCACCACAGCCCAAAGTTCGGAGGCTTACTATCCCTCTCTAGAGCAGTGTTTCTCATCCCTGGTCCACGAGGTAACCTGCCCTTCACATTTTAGAAGTTTCCCTGCTTTACCACACCCACTGCAACTCTGAAGGGATTTGTTCATTAACTGATTAGCTGAATCGGGTGTGTTGGGAGAAGGGAAAGGAATAAATTAGCATTGGGTGTTTTAGCCTTAGGCTATGTGTAACATCAGAGCATCAATTTCTATTGCTCAGTAATTTGCATGGACATATACAAGCTGAATGCTATATCAGCAGTATGTACACTTTAAAGTATTTGAATTTCCTCATTAGAAGGACTGCATGAATAATTTTAGGTGTATATTCTATGTTATATAAAAGGTAGAATCTAGGCCTGTCAAATCTGAACTCTGAATGATTTTATAAGTGGAACAGGCACTGGCTGTTTTTTCCCTTAAGTTATTTGAGTAAACTATACACCCTAATAAAAGCAAAACAAGTAGTCACAAAACCAGATGTATTATAAAGTTCTTCCATAATAATTCTGTGCAGCTCTAATGAGTTTTAAAGCAACACACACAAAATACACTTCTTTGCAGTTAAAAAAAATAATAAATCCTACGCCAAAATTGTACATGCTACAGAGAGAGAGAGAGAGCGAGCCTGCATTCAATATAACCAAGGCTTTGTAAATCTGTGGAGAAGACTATAAGTGACATTAGCAGACCATGAGAAACTGCCAAGTGGGGAATCCACCCTCACAAAATTGTTATATGGCATGCAGTCAACTTGCCAAAGTACTCTTTCTCACCTTGGTGAATGAGTGCATATTTCTGCCAAATACTCTGCACCACATTGCCCTCCTAGCCCAGCACTTAACCCAAACCTCACAGTGTTATGGAATGATTTGTCGTTCTTAGATAAAATCTACAGATACTTGGAGAAGAGCACCTCTGTGCATTCCACAGCTGTAAGCAAATGGCTGAATTATTCACTGGTGAATAAAAAGCCTGCTGCACTGACACTACGAGAGCCAGTGCTGCAGCCGTCGTTAAATAAAGACAGCAGTGCAAAGGCTCCCAGCTCATACATCAGCCAACTATTCTCTCATACCCCGTCGACGTGGACAGTTTGACTGAATGCCACAGCACATTTACACAATAAACTCCATCTTTTAAATGATATTTTTTATAATAACGTTATCATATCTCATAATTCATATCATTTTAGTAAGACAGGTTGATCGTCTTACAAGACATTAGGAATCCCACCCCTAGCTCCACCACCAATCTTATGAATTTGTTTTCATACTGAACCACGTGTTTCCACAAATTTACATGGAACTTACTAGGGTTTAATACTTTAACAATTTACCAATAAAATTGCAGATCAATTAAAGCTATAATCTCTAAACCAGAAAGTGTTCTGCAGATTCAGATTCTGATTAACATAGGGAAATCGACCCTGTGGCTGTCATTGACATTGTGCAAAATGTAAATCAAAACAATGCTGCAGTGATGTGCCAATAATTCAAACCTTATATTTAATTAAAAATAGAACCAAAGGCAATATCTGAAATGTTGACACTGGAAACTTATTATCATTATTTTTTTTAATATATGCCCATTTTAAACTTAAAAAAAGAGTAGTTGAGATGGGGAAGAAAAATTTGTACATTTGTTGAATGCTACAAAAATGATCAGGTTAACTGGCAACAGGTCGGTGAAAATACTGGGCTTAAAAGTAATTAAAATTTAATTTAATTAAAGATAATTTAAAAGTTATCTAAGGTTTGGCCAGCAGAGGTCAGACTGGTGTCTCAGAGACGAACATACACAGTTATTCAGAAACCCCTTCAGCCTCACCCTCGTTCCGGACACAACCACACCTCCTTACTTGTCAATCTGTTTCACTAAATCCAAGCTTATAACATTCACAAATTAACAATATCTGTAACAGCTAAAGTTACTATGCTAGTCACTGAAGACGACGGACATGGAACACTATTATAATAAAAAAAACATATTTACTTGGTGCTTTTCCACCAACCAAAGTGCTCCCAGAGATCCACAAACACCAAAACAATAGATACAATTAAACACAGGTAACTGTGCTCAGGGGACAAATTGTGTGGACATAGAGTGTAGTAATTCTCTTTCGGTGTGATAGCAGTGCAGCAACAGCGCAAGAGAGCACGCATTGTTCACAGGCATGATTGAGCTCTCTCACTGGTGCTAAAGAACTAACCTCAGGCTTGTGAGTTGAAACTGTGTGAAACTGTAGCAGAATTTGAGGTGGAACATGAAAATCCAAGATGCCACACAGTATTGAGTAAAGCCAGAATTTTTCTGACTAAGGGAGTTAAGAAAGCATTATAATTGCTGGATGCTAGTGCTGGGCAATATGAGCGCAAAATCAATATCATGATTAATTGTACATTTTATTACAATTACGATTAATGAATGGTTATTTTGTTTTTGTATTTTTGACCTTCAAAGTTCAGTGACTGCAGTATGCTCCAGTATTAAAGCTGGGATATTTTTTCTAATGTTGCTGGGAGCTTTTTCCTCTGTTGTTTTTTGAACACTGTTCATATTTGGTGTGTGATTTTGCTTTGCTCACTGAAACCGTTTTTTCTCAGTGTTTACATTAGACTTCTTTTGTTCAGGGTCGTCAAACCACAGAGTCTTTCTTTGGTACAAGCTGCTCGAGTCGCTCGGTTGGCCATCAGCGCTTAGGTTCTCCTCCATGTTGCCTCCATGTGGCAGAATCACTTGACAACAGCATGGTAGTGTGGTTTAAAAATGGACAGTAACATTAAAAAAATGTTTTAGAATTAATCAATACAGAAAAATTATGCCGATTATAAGTTCTGAACTTCGATTTTGATTAATTTTCAGTTAAAGAAGAATGACCATGAGCGCAGAGTCCTATTGGAGACTTTCAGCAGAACGTTGTGCTCTCCATATTGGAAAGTCAGTCCAACACTGATTCTGGTCTTGTCTCACTCTTTTTAGTGGCCATTTTTAAAAAAGAACACTTTTTTTTTCTTCAGTGGAAGAACATGTGAATTGTTGTGTCATCGTGAATAAACGGTAGTGGAATCTGCCATCTTGCTTAGAGAAATCTTTGACAGTCTTGTTGGGGAGAGCAAAACCAACATGGGGAGGGCGCAAGTTTCTGGAGGGCATGAATATCTGCCGTCTCAAGAATGAAAGCAAGGCCTTGAGAACTTTTACATTGAAATGAGTCATTTGATGCTATAAAACTGTGTAAAATATTGTATAGTAATCCTTTTAAAGGGGCTTCTCAGAGAGGCAGAGTCTTTCATAAGTAAAGATGGGAAGGGTTCACCAATTGCAGAGGTTCCAAATCAAAATTTTGAATTAATTTTAAAACTCATGGGTGGCACATCCTCTGGGCTAAAAAGGAGGGGATCCAGCTTGTTATAAGTGCACAGTTCAAAAGCCAGCATCGATGATGGTATGAGGTGCATTAGCACAAGGGTTAGTACACAAGTCAACCTGCACATCTATGAATGCACCGTTAATGCTGAACAATATTTAAAGGGCTTGGAGCAACATGCTGCCATCCAGATGTCTTTTTCTGGAAAGACAAGGCCAATCCATATTCTGCATGGCTCTTTAGTAAAGGAATCTGGGAAATAAAGTAGTCCAAATCTGTCACTCATTGAAAAATAATTTTTTCCACAGACCTGTGGAGCATCTGAAATACTACATCAGGCAAGAATGGAAAATCATATCATTTTCAAAACTACAGTAATTGGCCACCCCAGTTCCCAAATTCTTACAGAGCAATGATAAAAGTAAAGGTGATGCTTTACAGTGGTAAACATGTTCCCATCGCCGATTCTAGGGTTTAAATCATTTGTGCATAAATGCAATTTGTTTTTATTTACATTGTGCCCAGCTTTTCTTTTTTTTTTTTAATCATAAAGCAGGTAAGGTCAACTAGAAAGGACACATATTTTAGTACCTCAAGTGTCTTATAACTTGGGACATGAAAAAAAGGAAAAATAAATTTTGAGACGGTAAACATTACAATTGAAAGGGAACAAGACTGGACCTGCATATATGATCTTTAAATATCTCAAGGAATTAAACTTGGAGAAAGTAAAAAACAGCACAGAGTTTTATTATTCCATGTCCATGTCAAGCCAGGCTAATAAACTAGAGCTCGAGCCTTTATTTACATCTGATTAAGTTTTATTTGTACCAAGTTTGATGGACACAGCCCTCCTTCCTAATAAAAGAAATGAAGTCCATTTGAACAATTCTGTCACAAGCAAATAAAGCAAAACAGGGTCACATGAATAACTACACACAGAAAAGATGAGGGCACATTTGAGTGTGTTTTTGTGAGTGTGTCCCTCCTTGGAGCTGCCTGACTTCAACAAAACCATATGTGCTCTTTGGATGGCTTTCCTCTCAGAGTCAAGAAGGAGAGAAAAAATTTTCCACGACGTTATCTTCCCTCTCAAATTGCCACTGTTCAGCACCAGGAATCCAACAATGTGAGGTATGAACCTGTGTTATTTTTCCCAGGAAAATTTAGGCTTTGCCTGCTGCAAAAACCTCTCAGTCCTAGTCTACCTCACCTGCATTTGTTTAAACTTATTAAGTTGCATACCTCACGAAAAATGATGAAAGCAGAGAAAGTTCTCTTAAATTAAGACAACAGGCAGTAGACTATCAACTTTGTAGATCAGTTACACTTACATAAACTGTATTGTCCCTACAAACAATAAATAAAATAAATAAAACAGTATGAGAGTAGCTCTTCAGAAATGGAACTACTAGCTATTTCACTTCTATAAGCTTCAGATCTCATGTAGATTGGCCTTTAAAAAATTAAACGCAAAACCTACCTCTACAATGTGTGAGGAAAAACCTGCCTGAGACATCTGTAGTCCAAAGGCAGTCCCGTTCTTGTTTGTACCTAGAGAGACAGAATGAATCACTATAGTGCTAGGTGAGGGTCAAACAAATAATTCAACATGTTTCTATGAAAAACACTATGATCTAATCTTTCAACTGCTTATACTTCCAAAAATAAATGGAAAATTCAGAAAACATATCATCGCTGTACCATCAAAAACGTGTATCTCCCAAAATAGTAACTTTAGAGGAAAAGGAAAGAACCTTCTTTTCTTTCAATGGAAGTCAACTTAAAAAGATTTATTTTCAGGTAATTTTGGAGCACTTCTATTGGTCCATTCATCATGTAATTTTCACAGAGAGTGAAGGACAGGTGCTGTGTTCCAATGATCTAGCAAAGTAAACATTTACAAAAATGGAGATACATGTTTTTGATTGTACAGGAATGTTATGTAAGCTGTACAAGTATATTCTAAACTGACACAATAGCAGCTTTGTGTAATGAAGTCATAAGATAGGACTGTACCCTCTAGGCTGAATATCTTCTCTCCCAAGGCATCCACAATGTCTTTCAAAGCAGATTCATCATTCACACTGAAAAAGTGCTCCTCAGGGTCAGTGGCGATGTATTTGATCTCTCTTAGAAAAGCCTCAGGATTGATCCCACGTCGGTTGTAGTAGCCAAGCACCTGAAGACACCATTGTAGAAAAGGACTGTGATCCACAACTTCTGGAATCTCCATCTTAGCCCACATATATCTCTCAGAGTATGAATGCTGCACTGAAATCACTCTTATGGATAATTTAAATCCAGTAAACATGCTAACAAAGTTGCTTCAGAGTCCTAGTTCATGGCTTTGAGAATAGACTAGAACAATATTGTATGTGGGTAATAGCGGAAATGGATAATATCTGCAGACTCACAGCGATTCCATACAGGGTAATGTTATCCCTCTCACTTTCCTCTACAGCTTTTTGTAGGTCTGGGCTGTCATGTGATTCCCCATCAGTGATCACAATCATCACCTTCCTCGCATCTGGTCGCCCTCCATGCTTAAATGCCTGGGATCTATACATTTTTAACCAGCACAAAAAGGTAGTGTCAGTGTCAGTTAAGTAACCTAGAGCTATCACATGGACGTCGTTAGACCTGTGTTAGGCTGTAAAAACAGCCCACCCCTGTTCATTCTTTCATTTTCAACAACGGTTCTCTCTGTATCCATATTAATAATGTAATGAAACTTGGGCGCACTATGAGCTGCTGCTGTTACTGCATGTCCATTTAACGGCGTCATAAAACACACCAATAAACTGGCTATCGGAGTGTTTTGATTTCTTGTCAGGATGTGCACACGTAGTGTTGCCAACCGTACCGTAAAATACGGTATCATCCCGTATTTGGACACCAAAATATGTGTTCCATTTTGAACCGATAAGGGATGCGTTTTGTTTCATATTTTTGAGGTCGCACTGTTATGGCTATTGGTTGACACCGAAACACGCAGATATCTCTCAGTCATCCAATCAGCAGCCAGAGTATTCTGTCCATAATTCAGTGCTGCAGCCAATTGAGTCTCAGTCCCTCCTACAGGGGGTTCTTTTGCAGCAGTGCTCAAGTCAGTGCTAAAACAGTGGGAACTATAGCTCTGCTTTTAGAACTAACTGCTTTTTAGAACTAATATTAGCACAGTGTCCTGGAGAAACTACAGGGTGGGCCATTTATATGTTATATTTTATATATATAACTTTATTCTTTCATGAGTTATTTACAAGTTTCTGAGCACTTATAAAATGTGTTCAAAGTGCTGCCCATTGTGTTGGATTGTCAATGCAACCCTCTTCTCCCACTCTTTACACACTAATAGCAACACCGCAGGAGAAATGTTAGCACAGGCTTCCAGTATCCGCAGTTTCAGGTGTACATCTTGATGGTATGGTGTGGTACATGGGGTACAAAGATAGTGGGGCCATTCTTCATCATTGGAAACCTCAAGGTCACTGGATATGTGAAATTGCTACATGATGATGTGTTTTCCTCTTTATGCACTGAAGCTGGTACGTTCCCTGAGTTTTTCTAGCAAGATGGTGCACCACCACATTATGGGTGTCAGGTCCCAATAATTCCCAACATGTTTGATGTGTCACATGACACTCTTCCCATTGAAAAAACAAAAGGTGAATCCAAAATGGCCACCATTGTCACCACCCATCTTGAAAAGTTTCCCCCCCTCCCATATACTAATGTGCCACAAACTGGAACTTAATATCACCAATCATTCCCACTTTATTAAGGTGTATCCATATAAATGGCCCACCCAGCATATTTCATTCTAACTCAAAACATCACAGATGAATTTTTGAAAAACCACATTAGATAACATTACATAACAGAATTAAGCAGCAGAGGAAAGTAATAATGAAGGTAAAGTAAGCCTTCTGAATAAGACACTTAAAATGTTCAAACATTAAACACTGCAGTATGTAGGGCAGACTGAATAGATTTTTATGTTATTTCCTGATGTTATGACTGTATTTTAGAGATACCTGAATATAATCAGTTAATAGTTGTCCACAACTCAGTTTTTACCATTTACCAGTTTTAACCATTTTTACCATGTCACAACTAACTGAGCAAGTGTAGTATTTTCGGTAAAATCACTGTTCTGTTTGTCTGGTGTACCGTGCCACATTAATTCCAAGAGCTGTCCGTGTCTCCTCTCCTCCACGTTGGATAATATTTTGAGCTGCCATCACAACCTCGTTTACAGTGTGAAAGTCGTCCAGGTAAAACTCATGAACCACACTCTCTCCATACTGCACAACTCCAACCTACAGAGAGATCGAAAACAGGCCACAAAGGCAAAGCACCCCTTAACGATGGGTTTACACAGTGTACAGAAGGCTTTGGTGAGTGTGTATATATATATATATATATATATATATATATATATATATATATATATATATATATATATATATATATATATATATATATATATAAAAAATTAATGCAAATACGGCCAAAATAATTAATTATACAGTATATGGTATAGGGAAAAGCAATTTTTTCCAAGATTAATACAATATGGTTTAGACTTGAATTATGGGACATAAAAAAAATCTAATTTTCTCCAAATTTCAACAGAAATGAAAAAGCTTATATAAATAAATATTAAATTTCAGTTTCAGAATGTTTTGCCTTCCCCTGTAAAATAGCCAATTTAGAGAGGCAGTTTTTTGGGAAGGTGACAATACGTTATTATTTACACACTTAAAATAAATAGAAAGAAAACAGTATGTGCTGTGTTCATATGTACCTGAATCTGTCCTGGTCCAATGGAAAATTTCTGAAGAATGTTGATTAGGAATTCTTGCACCTCAAACCAAGGGTATATAGAATTAGATCCATCCAGGACTATTACAATATCCATGTATGTCTCACATCCTGGGGTAGGGGGAGGGGAGGGGTGGAACATATTTAAAATATCATTTTGGAAAATCAGAATATATATAATTAGCTAATATAGCAAAACTAATTACATGAAATATCTTAGCAGTGTTTTCTAATGAAAACAATCTATCAAGGGAATATGCTGAACATGAAATGAAAAACAAGTTGCATTTTACTCTGAAAGGCTGGGGCGATGCTGCGTGTGAAGTTAAAATTTCTGTCAACTCTTGAACAGATCCCTGTGCTGTATAATGATGTGCCACATTCATATGACCATAATGGACCGCAAGCCTAGAACATAAAACAGCTTTTAACACACTCAGTACAAACCTTGAAACTTATTTGACTAAACAATGGACACATTCCAAATTAGAAGGACACAGATCCAAATTTCTTTGTCTAAATAGGGCTATTATGTGAACCACACCTACCACAAAACTGTTATCTTTTGGATTGGAGGCAAGGGACATCCCCAGACTCATTTTGTCCTTGCGTTCAAAAACATTCTTTAAGGATATTTCTCCTTGAAGGAAAGGAAACAAGGAAAGAACATAATAATTAAGAGATGTATTGTTTAAAGTAATGCTGAAAAACCCTTGATGCAGCAAAGACATACAATGTCATTAAGAAGAAGCACTGAGTAGCATTCTCTGAGAAGTACAGTGTTGTGAGTTGCAAGCCATTTTCTTAAAGTGCTTTATATCAAAAACATGAAGTTACCCAGGTTCAGTCGAGAACAGTTTGTGTTGCTTCTGCTTTCCAGTGGACACCTGTAAACATCACCCGTCTGATTTTCACCACTCTTCTCAAATGGAGCTCCCACCAGAAGCCTACAGCAACAGAAATCCAAATACCAGAGAGATATGCAACCCACTGTTTATCACAGGTGGCTAAATTACTATCCTAATGAAATTACAAAATAAATCCATTTATAGTTGCTGGGTTCAGATGAATCTGTTCATCTCTCTGTGACTTTTGTGAGATGGTTTAAAGACAAATTCACTAATATTAGTATTACAATCCAACATGATTATCTCACAAACAATCCAAATAAATGCATAAAATGAGCATTGATAAATAAAATCCCATAGTAAAGAACCACTGCAGAGAGCCATGGCCTAATATATTGCTACTGCTCATGTTCAAACCAGCAACAACAAACCACATTTCCTTATGCTTTGGCTGGGGTGATGGATCTATGAACTTGTTTACATTCCTCTGGCAAGCTCCCGTGCCACTGCTCAGTCACATCCATGTGTTTTCTTTAGAGGAGGAACTTGCCAGTTCATTTTCGCATGCTGTTAGCATATTAGACTAAATATAATAATCCCACTAACATACTTCCACATTTCAGTTCCCAAAAAACAGCATTTTTTATGTTCCCCTGGAATGTTAAAGTGACCAGACAATGACCAAGCAATTCAAACCTTGAAATGAGTCCAGAGGCTTCACATATTTAAAATTTCCTTTAGCAATTTAGGCAGTGAATTCAGTATAAATTTTCATTCCTCATGGAAATACATTATCCATCCTAAAGTCAGTGAAGAGAAGTTTGCTCACTCAAGTTCCTTCTGAAGCGTTCCCTTCACACCACATTCAGGAACACTGCTGATATGACTGCATCTTCAAGTTACTGATGTGGGTTAATTAGTTCTGGACAAAGAAAATTCACTTCTACTCATACAAAATTATTGAATGGAGCTTCTTCACGCCACGCTGTTAGAAAAATTGTCACTGCAGTGGTACCTTTTACTGTCACTGTGAGTCACAGCTGGAGGGAGGACAATGAGGCAAACGTACATGCAAGGGAATCTTTATTTACAAAAACAAAAACAGACAATAAACTGAGGATCAACACAAACTAGACTAAACAGGACAGAATTTAACAAGAGACAACTGCTGTGTCCGTGTAAAACACAAAAATTGAAACATATCTACAAACACACAGACTAGGGATTACTGAAACAAAGGAACTATATATACACAGTACAAACGAGGAACACCTGATGGGCATGACCACAGAGGAGACACAGGTGGAGACACTGATGAGAGGGCGGAGCTAAGGCAGAGACAAGAGACCAAAACAAACCGAGAGCCATGTGCAAGCAGAGCACATTGTGGGGAAACAGACATACAACAGTATAGGACAGGGCAAGGGCATGCCACTATGGTGGTACCCCCAAGGGTACATTTCAGTACCTTCAGTTATGGAACACAAATGTACGTTGTTCTATATTAATTCTAGATTTTTAAATTGTGTTGGTTTCATACATCCCATTTCATCTCCAAGACTTATATTATGTTATTATATATCACACAGTCCTATAATGCAATCTTACAGATATTCACCTCTCTGATTGGAGAAGAGAATAAAGGTACATTCACACTGTGTGTACATTTAGTGACCAATAATGTACTTCCAGAGTATGCAGTTAGTTTTACAATATAGATTCAGCCAAGGCTTAAAAAACTGGACATGGTAACTATAGGCTACAATGTCTCATTCTATTGGAGGTGCTTTCCTCTGCAATGGAAAACCTGTATAAGCAAAGGATGCACCATACAGTGATTAAATGTACTATTTAGAATGGCTGTCTGGATAATTAGGGACTAATATTGATAACAAAACTAACTAACTGTACAGCTCAAGCCTGTAGAGGAAAGGGCTTTTTTTTGCATGATTGCTTAATATTTACACCAAGAAACTTAAGAGCTGTAGCTCTTCATCCATGACTTATACCCCTTTAAAGCCCCTGTTCTAGACCACTTTGTCTGGCGGGGAGGGTGAGGAGGCAGTAAAGTATA
Organism: Hoplias malabaricus; assembly: GCF_029633855.1. Classification (NCBI taxonomy): domain Eukaryota; kingdom Metazoa; phylum Chordata; class Actinopteri; order Characiformes; family Erythrinidae; genus Hoplias; species Hoplias malabaricus. The sequence goes on from NC_089803.1 coordinate 35,602,455, forward strand.
ATGTATGGGCATATATTCATAGTCATATTTTAAAAGCCAGAACTGCATTCTGGGCTTCATTTGAGCAGATGTGCTAGGGAATGCCAATACCAAAGGGACAACCATACCCCTTCGAAGGACTCATTTGTAGGTTGATTATGCACAATTATGTTTCAGAAGCTCCATCATACGGAGTAGAAATATACATCCTCCTTCTCCAAAGATATGAACAACACAACGGGAGTATCCTTCAGCAGCCGAGAGACCCCTGGATTTACTGCATGTCATCATCTGTTTTCTGGTTGGTTCAGGGAGAATTGCACATCACAAGTTAAAGGCTATGTGATCCCTGCACATTAATACACCTTCTAGTAAATGGATTCTTAATTGTCAACAAATACCACATCAGTTATTTAAAAGAAAATAATTTTTTAACCTGAATTTGATACAACATTTCTATTGCATTTAATTCATTAAGTAAATCACAATTTGAGTATATTTTTAAAAACATATAAAGAAAAATGGATAATTTAAATATATAGAAATCCAGCAGTACTCCTTTACTCACTGTAGTGATTAACCCTGACATATGTTGAGGCTAAAACATTTTCATTCGTCTTTAGGAGCACTGTTGAATCAGTGAGAGCCAATAAGTTCTCAGGTTATATTGAGCTAGGCCAGTACAAAAAAGGGTACTAATCCTGCCTTCTCCTCCTTCGGTCTTCTGCTACATCCAGCAGGTATTTCCCGTTTTCTTCTTAAGAATTTACTGTTCCAGCTCCTTGGCTCAATGAGTGGAAATTTAGTCCATCCAGAAAATTATTTCCAAGAAGAAGACTGTCTTTTTAAATATTTCTAACCTAAATAAAAACAGATCATACTGTGATTGAAGCGACTCAAATAGCAGACAAAAATATGCTAGTTATGGGAGTGTTGGAGGCCAGCAACAGGTGGTTTACTGAGGATGTATAAGAACTAGCTGACCTTCTCCAATAAACAAAAGCAATAAGACCACTGTCCTAATGCTCCCTTATGGTGGGTGGCACGTGTTTAATGGACACCCACATTAATGTCTACACACAGCACAATATTACCTAGAGCATCTCACTACCTAGATACTCTGATCAGTCTGTGGCTAAACTGGCCCAGATGCAGTAGGGTGCACTGCTCTGTGTAATGTGATACATCCCTTCCACAGTCCAAAAAAACAAAACAACAACAAAAAAAAAACACATTGGTGGGTGGACTGGCTACTCAAAATTGTCCATGGGCATGAGTGACTGTGTGAGTGTTTGGTGCCCCGAGATAGACTGGCACCCACTACGGGGTGTATGCCCACCTTGGGTATCCTGTGATCCTGTGTAGGCTCTGGATTCACTGTGACCCTAAACTGGATAAGAGGTTACAGGCAATGAATGAATGAATAATTAATTCAATGATTTTCCATATCCAGTTAATTTTGATTAGGGTCACAGTGGGTCTGGAGTCTATCTGGATTCATTTGGCAGAACTCCACAATGATGTATGGTCTCCTAGATTTTCCATAGAGAACACCTGCCTTTGCATCAAGACAGACGAACAGCTGTTTTATATATGCATTTGATTAAATCTTCGAGAGTTTGGTTCACCTGGTTGCGACATTGTTGCCATGAGTCATTCAATATATGAGTATTTCATGAGCAAAGAAGCAGCTATGCTATTTCACTGGAAACAAAGAATGATGAATTTGTCTAGGGGACTGAGGAAATCAAAGAAAAAAGAAAAGTTATTTTTGGCAAATTCATTGATGGCCTGAATCACATTTAAAAGAAATAAAGGCCTTTCATTAAAAACTGTTCACTTTTGGCATAAAATAGCAGTGACACATTTCCTGATGGAAACTACATCATAGTTGGTCATTCCTAATTTTTTGGGCAGAAGATACATTGAATTATGACAACACGTGTGGCTACGGGAGTGTGGACTACTGCGCTGTCAGACTGCTATTACTAACTTCAAAAAGAAAAACAACATTCCTGTCTCTGATGTGCTACTAGAGAGTCACTCACATTCCTGAAGCATCACATACCAGGACGTTTGCTTTCTGCTACTGAGTTAATCTGTTCTATGGTGAGATGCACAGTGGGGGGCTTGGGAATAACAGACTGCCACACATATTTTCCAGAAGCCCCTACTGCTGTACAAGGCTATCAGACAGGTTGCTAGACAAGAGCACATAGTTTCCACTTATTTACCTGTTAACTTCAAAGAGCAAAACATTTCACAATGCTAAAGGACTGTGAGTTACCATCATGACTGACCAACCTCAAGCTGGAAGACAGGAAGCACAATGCGAAATTAACCCAGTCATATATTGGGCTCTACCAAGGGGATTTATATGAATTAAAGCTGTTGATAACAGCATTTTAAAATTCAGCCTCTGAAGCAGTTTGCTCTATGATATCTTGTGAATCGTGTACTTTTCGGTTAGTAAAAACACGCAGCAACACTAGCCTTTAACTCCAAAGAGTTCTGATATATGTGCTCTTTTTGCTGCAAACTAATTTCTGGGTTTTTTTTCAAAGTCAAACCTAGAAAAAGGTTTAAATGTATGACTATATACAATATATATGTTATATATTATATGTTAGTCCTTAATGTTATTGGTTAATATTTGGTACCTGTGGCTCATTTTATTTACAAAAAAAGGCTCTGAATGAATGATTCAAATATAGTCAAATAGCAATGGTTTGTAGCAGAAGAGATTTGAAATATGATTGATTGCTTGGAGGAATCCTACAAGGCAGAACACAGACTCGGTTCTTGCCAGCAGACAGCACTTGGGACTAAATACAAATCATAAAATTTGTTCTGTGAAATACTAAACTGAGATGTGCAAGAGACTCTTCAGTACCATAAAACGCTTCCTTTCTCTCCCTTAGAATGAATAAGGTCTATGAGCATCTTATTGTGTGTATAGTGTGTATTGAACACTAATTTGCTATGTAGCAGCCTTTGCCCAGACATGCAGTGTTACTGACATTGTATGCATTTTCTGCTCTACTAAGCAATTAATGAAATGAGATGATTCCAGTTTTACATTTCCAAACACAAAATGTGTTTATATTTTAACACCCAAGTCATTTTCTTGGTTTCAGAAATAGTAATGACTATAATTTAAGAAATAGCAAATAAAGAAGAAAAACATCCATCCATCCATTTGTAACCGCTTATCCAGTTCAGGGTCACGATGGGTCCAGAGCCTACCTGGAATCATTGGGTGCAAGGCAGGAATACACCCTGGAGGGGGCGCCAGTCCTTCACAGGGCAACACGCACACTTACGGTCACTTTTGAGTCGCCAATCCACCTACCAACGTGTGTTTTTGGACTGTGGGAGGAAACCGGAGCACCCGGAGGAAACCCACACGGACACGGGGAGAACACACCACACTCCTCACAGACAGTCACCCAGAGCGGGAATCGAACCCACAACCTCCAGGTCCCTGGAGCTGTGTGACTGTGACACTACCTGCTGCGCCACCATGCCATCCAGAAGAAAAGCATAATTCTTAAAAAAAAAAAAAAAAAAGTCATACCATTTCTGACCTAGTGCTTCATGTTGTTGCACTGTGTAGCCAAATTGAGCCTCCTTTGGACCTTGGATGATCTGGGCATTCTTCGTGTCAATACTGAAGCAGTCCCGGCTCCCTTAAAATAAACAGAAAAAGTTAAGCAATAGAAATTCACTAAAGTAACTGAATAATGGCAGGTAGGTATTAATCACAGTTGGAAAGTTTTCCTTCAGGACATCCACTAGAAATAATAATAAAAAAAATTTACTTATTCAAATTTTTCAAAACACACCATCTACAGACCAACAAATAAATATATATATCTGATATCTATCTGATATATATATATATATATATATATATCAGATAGAGAAAGAAATGTGAGATCAAACATACACCAAATCGTACTGATCAAATAGACAACAGGCAAATACGTCTAAGTTCATGGAAAGCTGATCCTAGATCAGGTCTAGCCTGAGACATTTGATATTTATAAAGTCTGGTTTCAATTTAAATGTTTATCTGCAGAGGTCAGTCAAACAGAACAGGAAGCCTTTTCTGCTACTGCCAAGTGAGGCAGAAATACCATATTGAGGTAACGATGTCACATTGCTTTTCAAGTTTAATTTGCCCAGCAGGAAACTCTGAAATGTGAAAATGGATGGAATAGAAGAAATGTCCATCCGCTGATAAAAAGAGACAAAAGGCTCAAGATGGTTGTTCATCTGGAATCTCTCTTTTTCAGTTAGTCTTCCTGTCTGTCCATTTCTTCCTCTTATGCTCTTTTTCTCAACACTCTTTTCAACAGATTTGCTGCATATGCCTATCCAGGTCTCCAAATGACCCTGTGTATGATTGTCATTGACTGATGACTCGATGACAAAAAATCCAGTCATATAGCAGAGGGAAAGTCTCTGACATCAGAGGAGTCTTTCTTTAGATTTATTTTGTGTGGATTATTACCCCTGACATGATGTTTGCTCTTAAATATTCTTCAACAAGAGGGAAACACAGCCTGAATAGCAATCACAGTTCCTATGAAGCAGAGCCAAATTCCGTCTCTAGTGATATGAACACATTGTAGGTATATTGTTCTTTTTCAGATTTTCGTATAACCATATTTTATCATACTGTCATAGCATCTGCAGCTGTTTTACCAAGGCCAAGATCAAATTCTGGTGTCTAATAATAACAACAAAGTAACTGTGAACTTACAGCTAGTCTCACAACCTTGTTTTATCATAAGAAGTGGCAGTAGAACCACATAATTTGTCAGGATAAAGCCCCTGACTGTCACAGCTGGGGCCATGTGTTCAGTTAACACAGAACAATTGAACTGCAGCATTTTAGGAATTGCTATATGTTAAAGTAGGTATAATCAGATAACATTTTACATTTTCACATGATTATCTGTGAATATACCTCTAATGCAGCATCTCCCCTCAAAGTGTATGCACTGTAAATCTGTTACCTCTTGTATTCCTTCTTTTCCTATCAAATTATACTACATTTGAATGACACTTTTTCTGTATGTGAAAGATGGCTGCTGTAGACTTCCAGTGGATATAAAATAGTCTACACGTCTCTGATAAAATGCCTGGTTTTGTGGTTTATTAAAAAAAATGATAATCAGATTTCCGTCTTGCTTATGAAAGATAATCTGGGCATTAAAGCTGAAAAAGGAACTGAAATTGACATTTGGTGTGTGCATTTACACAGTTTTGAACATGTCGGTTTAAGTCCTGCCTTCTCACCACTGATATTGCAGTACAGCTACCTGCATCACTACATCAGCCATTGCTCAAAATGCTTTCCAACACAGCCAACTGTCCAATCCCTAAAAATGGCTCAAAGCGTAAATACAAATCAGTTTAACATTAACTGACTTTTTTAATGTATTTATTAATAATTTTACACTGGCATTTAAAAAACATACCATGTTATGTAAAAGGTGGTGAATCTTTTTTTTTTACTTTTCACCTTAAATCAATTTTAAGGTATAATATCTCTATCCAGAGAAAAACTCAATTTTTGGCCATTTTTTTGTTTACTACAACTTTTGAACACAGCAGCTGTCCTTCATGTTGTGTAAAAATTTTATGATGATTGGACCAATAGAAATGCTCCAAAATTACTTGGAACAAAATACTTTTACGTTGACTTCCATTAAGGTTAAGGTTTTTTCCTTCTTCTATAAAGTCACTATTTTGGAGATGGCCTCTTGCTATATCTCATGTCTGACTTTCTAGATTAATTTGCACTGTTTAGGCTGCTCTCTTTGCCAAGCAAGTGTATTAGATTTAGGAGAAACACTCAATGAGTTTTATTTTTTAAATTTGTAACGTATTTTAACAGATGATGCAAGTATTTGGAGGTATCTGAAATGTTGAAATCTGCCAAAAGCCATCATTCATTAAGAATCCAATCTGTGATACACTAATGTTACAACTTACAATACAGAATCATGATAATGTCATCATGTACACCAGTATAGCGTATTCCTGCTTCTGTTTTTTAGACCTAAACTGGATGTCATATTTGTTCTCAGGCTCAGTTGTGAGATCCACAAAATAGAATTTGGACTCCATCCTAAATCAATGCTTGGTTTCAATCCAGTCATTGTTTTAAAAACTAACCAACATAAAAAACAACTGCTTGATCAGGTTAACAAACAGCAAGTTACATAAGTATGTAACTTATAAACCACAGTGGTCTTTAAGTTCAGGGCTTTTTTCAGTAATATCAGTAGGGCATCCAGCAAAACACTGCCCGTTTAAACAAGCTGAAAACCTCTCGTTCCTTTATTGAGTGGCCAATTGACGTCCTCTCCAAGACATTCACTATGGCAACACAACCAAAAAAATTGTAACAGCACATGGAACTAATGCCTGCCATGCTCAAATTTTATTACTAACAGCCTTCATATAATCTGCCTTATGAGTCTTCAACACTTTGGCCAAAGGCCTGGAGGGATTGTATAGTTTAGCACATTTCTTAACTAAATCATCTTATTATAATTATTATCTGCCTACATTAGCGAACCACTGAACTACGGTCTCTGTGCTCCCAACTTCTATTACTAAAATCTTATTCTACAACACAGACATACCTGCATAGAGCTGATGCACTCATAGTGAAAGCAAATTATTTTGGAACATTTTTTTACAGAAACATCATTGTAAATGTAAACCACAATGATGACATTTTGCAGCAACCTCACCACTCTGAAGTGTATTGCATTTATAGGGATATGTGAGGGAGACCTTCATTCCTCACTTCAGTGAATGACCATTGCCAAATCAGATTCAGATCATCCACACTTCCCCAGTCTTAAAACTCCATCTGCATACTCAGGGGTTAAAGAAAACATTGTTCAATCAATAAGAATCTTGTTATTCTTGACAGTCATGGCCCACATAAACTTGCAAACACAGTGCAATAATTACTAAAAAAATAAAATAAAGTAAGGAAATGAGCTTCCAATTATCTTGTCTTGGCTACACCACACTGCACAAAGCACGTCAAATGTTTGCATTGAATATACACAGGACTTGCCCTTAATGATATCTTGTTAGATATACCTAAAACGATATACTGATGAATTAAAAGAAATATATACTTCAGTGTATGAGGTAAACCCCACCTGCAGTGCATTTACTGATTGTAATTTAATTAATACAGAGTTGGGATTGAAAACTCTTCCAACCTAACATTATCTGACAACTAATGTCATTAAGAACTGTTTGGCTACAGCAATGGTAGCCATTTAATCTAACTCCAGTATATTTAAAGCCTTATTTTATAGAGTAATGGCAGAAATGAACCAAAATAGCTGGTTATTTTGTTTTTTGTTTTTTTTTTGTATGTACTGAACATACTCCTATTAGAGCCTCTTTATGAAATACTAAGTATATTTTTAAAAATTAGACAAATTGCAAGTGCAGTTATATGTAATCTCCACAATATAAAATCATCACCAGCACAATATTAGCTATATAGCTTTACTTCTACTAAGCTATATCTTAAAGTAATTTAAATTTATTGTGGTGGCTGTCATGATTGTGGAACAATGGTTGTTTGGAAACTACAGCTGTTTGAACTAAGTTTTGCCAAGATGGTTTCCATGATTTTTTGGATGACACTGTGGCATGTCCATTATTCCTTTGTGGAAGTACATTGGTTTGCCTATTTAACCACTCATTCCTTGAATTTATTATACCCAGTCATCACCAGTTCCCCCATCTTCTGACACCAATTTTGGAATGTGAGATCAAGCACATGCTTCTTACAACACATCTAACATTGTAGATCTGTTATTCCAATCAAAAAATGTGTGAGGAGAATTATAACCTTCTTAATCACTAAGAGAGAGTGATTTCAGATATGCTCTCTAGGACTCCAGGCCAAGGCATCACTGTGGATAGAAATAGTGAACTCCTGATGATAGGGCCAACCCTGAGACTACTGTCTCACTCTTGAACCCCCAATCCAGGGGACATATTATTGTTTCTGTCAACACTTTTAGTCTTCATACAGATGTTACATTTTTATATATATATATATATATATATATATATATATATATATATATATATATAACATGGATCACTGACTCATTTATTTGCATAACATTCATCTAAAGGACCTCAGGCTGCAGTCCAAACTTGTGTCATACTCCCTAGATGACAGATCATAAAAGTAATTATACAGGTAGCGGTTAGATACTAATTTAACTGGGAAACCTGAACCTTATGTCTCTATAAAAATTATTTATTACATACATGAATGCATAAACTGTTATTGTACGACAGACTGTGAGCTACGGAGGGTGTGGGTAGTGTAGTTTGCTGCAGCATGGAAACCTCTATCACTAATCACTCACACTTTCAGACAAGGAGAACTACTTTAATAAACTGTAAGCCAAACCAGAGGAAAAATTCAAGCAGATACTTGCACTAAAACATTATCCTCCAAAAATCTGTTCCACTCTCAGAGCGCAGGGACAGCAGGATCAGATTATTTGCACTCTAAACAGGGGAAAATACAGACAACTGAATATGTGGCTTGTGTCTGCATTCCTATACACACTTAAACAACACACAAGTCAAATAAGACGACTACTGAAGCTTGTATATGATCTGTGTCTGAATAACTCACTCTGATACAGACAGAAGAGCAGAGAAATGTATTAGAGTCTGACATGCTAACAGCTTTCCATTAGAGCTTTTGACAAAAATGCTAATGTGGCTAACCAAGATGAACTGTTTTTATCTCCTTATTATGCTACACTGTGGGATTCTTTACCTCTCTGACACACAAAGGCAGTGGGTGTCTGTGTTTTTGTGTGTTGTAAGACTGTCCAGCACAGAGAGAGGATTTGGATATAGCTCTTTATCCATCTTTCTCATTCGGTTAAATTAGTGCTGCATGCTAAACCAGACAATCAGTCACCAACATGGCGCCCACACACCAAATAATTATGTGACCACAATCTGTGGTTATCAACGCCTTGTTAAAAAAATCAAATATATCTAAACTAAGATTTTCTAAAACTTAAGGGCCCAATGGAAAAACACAACCAAAAACCATGAGTAGAAAAACATAAAGTAGTATCTCAAAAATAGGTGTAAAACCATACAAAACTGTAACTAAGCAAACATAACTAACTAGCCTTGCTGAATAAAAGAGCATAGACTATAGAGTTCCATTCCGTTCTTGTGCTTGATTTAGTTGGTTAGCACAGTATGATCATATTGCTCGACCCCCATTTCAGTTAATTATTGAATCAAAGGAAAATATTAATAATTCTAAAAGAAATAAGAATAGGTCATACGTCTTCTATAGAGTGACTTCTGGAAAACCTCAAAAAGCACAATGTGCCTATGTGCATAAAGGCATGTTTTAAGCTTTCTCAATGACCACCCATACCTGATAAGACCTGTCATTGAACAGGTGCAAGTTTTGCAATTTGTCTCACAGAGAAACAGGTGCTTTTTTAAAATAAAGTGGCTGTATACTGGCTTTCAAATAACTAGATCCAAGAAATGCTTATGCTTTGTAAATACTGGCTTTGTAAATACATACTCCAACCTATGTAAAATTTGTAAATTGTAGTTGGGGCAATTTCATAATTGCATAAAATCAGTCTCCTCTCCTCTGGAGACTGTCCAAGATGATGCATGTAACACCTCAACTTAAAATAAAGCTGGAGACCTACTCCTAATGCTAATCTGAAGTTTTTAATTTTCATTTAACACTTGGTTGAGCCTCTAACAGTCTCTAACCGTGGCTGAAGTGAGGGGTCACAGCACCAGCATCCAAAACACAACATGTGCTGGTTTTGCTGGTAGCTGGTCTATGCTGATTATCCACTTCTGAATATGGATATTTCAGTAGTGTGTATATGTCCACAGCATCTCACTGTACATTCCATTTATGCCTGCACCATAGGCCTTGGCACATAGTGCCAATCCTAAAATCTAATATCTACACAGCAAAGATCTTTCCATATTTATTCTGAAAACTATATCAGAGGACTGACAGATAATCATGAATGCCACTGATATGAACTTGTAAAGAATGATCAGTTCTACTTCTACAGGCCCCACTGCTGTGAACAGAGCCCCAGCCTTACATTACCACCTGGGGGATAAGCTAATTACCACTCAGTCAGTTCAGACAAAATATACAGTAAACGTAGTAGTACTTGTTTTTAACCTAGTTTTGATGGTTAACTTCATATTGATAAGGCCAAACTGCACCTTTCTTCAAAGATACTGCACTATTACAATGTTGTTTATTCCTGCACTTTTTCTGTGCAGCCTGTCTATTTGTACATTTGCTTTACACTGTCAGGTTTTGTATTAAATTCCAAATCATGCTAAATTCTTGTTCATAATCACACATAGTCCAGTTCAAATAGATGCATATATCATGTCTCTTACCTGGGAGTAGGAAGCAGGTCCAAAGCAGGAGGATGGGAAAATACTCCATAAGAATGTATGTGCATAGGTCAGCGCGTGTGAATCGGTAAGCACCGCTTCTTGCAAAATGTTTGGTCTTCTTGAGACAACTGCACTGCCACAGCAGCCCTAAATCTGGGGAGGAGTGGCTCCCATCTGCAAGGAGGTGCACTAAAACAGCACACTATTGAATGACAACAAGGCTTGCAGGCACACACACACATACATACTACTAGAGGTCTAAATGATCCCATAGCACCCCCCCACTCCATTCCCCAACACGCACACACACACACACACACACACATGCACACCTTATAGGTGGGAGGTGTGGGGTGTAGTGTGTCTTTGTAAAGTTCATGTAGCTCAGACAGGAGGCGAGTGGTGAAGACATTTACTCTTTAAAGACATTTTTATGGAGCAGTGCCAGTTACCTTTCTTCTTTTACTGCTTTTAATGTAACTACACCTTAACAATTCTCTCTCTCTCTCTCTCTCTCTCTCTCTCTCTCTCTCTGTCTCTCTCTCTCTCTTTCAATGAAATGAGGGGAAACTCTCCAGATGTTGAGCCATGGAACGTTTAACCAGTCCAGTGCCTTGGGCTTCACAAATTTCAGTAAACACATTGACTACATTCCGGGAACCCACATCCATGCGTCCATGAGGGATATTATCAGGCAAATTAAAAGTGTTTTTTAAAAACACATAATACATAACCTTGATTCATTAAACAATAAATATGCTGATAATTAATTTTGAAAAAACCCAAAACAGAAACAATGTAAATCAATCTCTACCGTCTATTTTTGTAAGAGGATGATGATATTCTAAAAATTATGTTGTATGTGTGTGGTTTAACCTCATTCTTTGCGTTAATAGGTGGTAAATTATGCAACTAAAACCTGTTTAAGTGAACACTTTGGTTCTATTCTCCAAATATGGGCACAGTGGTTCATCACAAACAAACCCATTAGATAGAGCGTGTCTGTTGGACATTAAACACTTTAGTAAACAGACAATATCCTGGAGGTGGCAGAGCAGACAGTAGCTGTAACCACACAAAAGCACTGATTCACCGAGATATTTCTGAGCTGCATGAGTCAGGGATTGAAAGTGTTTCCAGACAAGGATGAGCTACGATAAGAAACTTCATAGGATTTCAAAGAGCCAGAGTCCAGTAAACGGCCATAAAGATTCAGGAAGGCATTAGAATTTTAACAGCATTCGAGAACTTAATTCTTACAGCTGCACTATGAAGAACTGTTTGTTAAAACTTAAAACGTCACATGACTAAATCAAGAGGAAAAATAGACCTGCTAAAATGTAGTGCCATTCTGCTGTTGTGAGTTACTCTTTAAACCCTGAAATATTCATTTCAAATATTCAAAAGGTGTTCGTCCTGTGACCTCATGGGTTTCCTCTGGATGCTCTGGTTTCCTCCCATTGTCCCAAAACATGCATTCTTAGGTGGATTGGTGACTCAAAAGTATCCATAGGGTCTGCAGCCTGTCTGGAATCACTGGGCACAGATACACCCTGGAGGTGGTGCCAGTCCTTCACAGGGCAACACACACTCACACATTCACCTACGGACACTTTTGAGTCGCCAATTCACCTATCAAGGTGTGTTCTTGGACCGTGGGAGGAAATCCACGCGGACAGTCAAACCCACAAACCATGGACCCTGGAGCTGTGTGAAAGTGACACTACCTGTTGCACCACCATGTTTCCCTCTCAAGTTTCACTTTTGTTTTAAATGTATTTTATTAATTAATTTCGTAATAAAGAAGACATTTCCGTTCCATCTGATAAGTAAATTCTCTTTGAATGCTAAACCAAAGTCTTTTTTGGTGTGAGGAATCCATACCAAAATTATCCTGCATAAGAATAGATGTACAGATATATTATATAACTGTGGTCACCAACCATTTTCCATACAAAATCACCTTTTGAAATCTGAAAAAAATGAAAGATCTAGCAGCGTAAATGCCAGGCTTAGGCTACTTAAAAAACAAAGCTGTGTATGTCCGCATCACCTCCAATAACATAAATTAATTAAATGGTTTACTTATTTCATTAATATGTACAGCTGAGTTTTGGCTGTAGTGGTACTTAGTGCTTGAGGCTTTCTGTTTTTTAATGTCTTCATGGGAAATCTTCGATTGTTTTTCCTTCAGCACATTATGCAATATTAGCTTACTGTTATTTGCTTCAGCATTCCAAAACTGTACATGCTGAATAAAGTATTCAAAAAATTTGCTTCAACTTCTGCTCGGCTCAGAGAGGGCAGAGACAGAGCAGCAGCACTATTGCTCAGAGATGCAAATTTGCATGTATTCACAGAAACAAACCCTGTGTGACCACAGCTTTATATGTCCCTGCTTAAGTAGCTTGCAAACCACTGCAGATGCAGAATGACACAGCTATAGTAAATTAAATGTGATACCTGAAGCAGACATAATTAATTGTGATTGACTTGCATGGTCTTGGAGATCGACCTGTCGATCGCGATCGTCTGGCTGGCCACCACAGTTATTGAAGAACTGAAGCTCATCCAACTGCAAGCAATGGTTTAAAAAGTTAATCCAATAAACAACAATCTACACAAGGGTAAGTTCTATATAGAGCCATATGAGCTCATGGCAATCACAGCCCAGAGAGTGACAATTAAACCACATGTCAAACTTAGAATGGGCATGCGTCAAATTCACCAAAAATGTGACAAATTTCCTTAAATACATTAGAGATGACATCAAAGCTGTCTCACAGAAACATACATAAACCATCCTCCATTTCCTTCCAGAAAAACAAAGTCTTGGGTCAACTATGAGAAAAAAAGAAAAGCTGCATTAAGTTAAACCAAATGGAGCTGGTGTGCATTACTGATGCAGACGCTGTGCTAAAGAGCCAAACAGCTGCCGAACTGACCTGGGCTGCAGTAGCATGCAGTTTGCCAGATAGAGATGCTCCTACTGCTAGGAGATTTTAGGGCTTCCAGTGTTCACCAGCACAGATCTGCATGGTCTTAATTTAGTGAGTGTTTATCCTCAAGCACTGGCAGGACTCTACATACTCTAACATGCATGTAAAGTTAATAAAAACCAGGTGTGGAAGCAGAGCTGGGGGGCTGACACTATATTCTTCAACCTCAGTAGTGTGGTGAAATAAAGTCTTATTCGATTCATTTCCATTTAGTTCTTCCTTGCCATTCCTGAATGGGCATTGAAATCATATTGATTGCAACCCTAATAGCCCTCAGAAGAAATCGGCCTTTGGAGCCTGTGAAACCTCTCCATTTTAAAGTCTATTTGCCCCAGTATCCATGTGTTTGATTTTAGAAGTGTAATTTATTACATCCATGGACCATGGTCATGTGCCAAGTTGCCAACTCGAATGCTTAAGTCCCCATTCATTTGAGTTACAAGTAAATCTATCTTAATCCAAAATCAACACACTGAGAATTAACGATGACAGGAATGAAGCAGAGGTGCGGGGAAATTCAGACAACGCGGAGAGACAGAGCACACTGAGACTGAATACACGCATGCGCTGGCACACACAATCACACAAAGTGAGCCAAATCATGCAGAGATCTTCAGAGTACATCCTGAACAAATATACAAAGAATGCTCTGCTGCTGAAAAGGGGAAACATTGAGAGACTATATAGTTGCAGCAGCAGAATGTCTGCAAATGTCCTAAAAAGCACATCCTAATGAGAGTCATGGCTGTACACATGTCTTGTGAACATTTTATTTAAATCAACAGCAGAAGGCTCTAAGCAGAATGCACTGTGTTCTTTGAAAAGTTTGGCTTATATTGTGTTTTAAACTGTGCAGAAGAGGCACAGCAAAGACTCTGTTTCAGTTCTGCTTCTCTTTATATTTGATCTTTAAGGCATAGAAATTTGGAAAGCAATGATGAAGTTGCACTTACATCCACATGAGGGCAGCACAGGGGAATCAAGATGATAGGAATCCATAATCAATTGCTTGTGTAATTTATTTACAGCATTATTTACATAGTCAAACGATTTTACCGTTTTCAAGAGTACTAATGTAATTATTGATGTTTATAAATCATTCACTCAAATTTCAATGTTAAACATTTAATTGCTCTATAAATAATTGTGCTTCATTTGGTTGTATGGAATGTTAAAGATACATTTTAACTGACTACACCCATAATTATGTGTACGTATACATATATGAAGTAATACAGCCTGAGCAGCTTCACATACAGCATAACCATAACCATTCATATACAACATAACCATTTTGCCATTTTCTGAAAGCATGTTTCATAGGTATCATACACACCTATCAGCCAAAACTTTAAAATGACCTCATTGTTTCTACACTCATTTTAAATCTTGTACTTTTTGTATCTAGTTCTTGCAATTCTGTACTGTAGTCTATCTGTTGCTCTGCATACTCTTTTAGTGCCCTTTCTCTCTGTTCAGATGTAGCCCAGTCTGTAATTGTAAAACTGCAAAGTACACCTATATGGCAAGTAGAACTGCTAAATTGATAAATAATTGCAGGAAATGGCACAATGTTTACCCTGTATAGGGTGAGGTTGCTCAGACAGGCAGCATTACTTACATGTCATTTCACAACTTGGGCATACAGGTTTGTATGCAAAAATGGAGAAAGGAGAAAAGAAGAGGGGAGGAGCTCTTGTTGATTGTAGCGTGTGTGCGTGTTTGTGTGTGTGTGTGTGTGAGAATGTGTGTGCATGAGCTACATCACAGCAGGCCACAACAACCTCAGAAGCAGTGACAGCTACTGACTGTGTGAACAGAAGGCACCGGACTAGCCATCCTTCAACCTGAGGATTCAGTGGGTTTTAGTATCATCCTAGAGCTACTGAAAACCCTATTCATGCCAGCAGTCAAGGTAAGGGGAGGATGCTACAGGCACATTATTACAATTATTCTCAACATCATCCTCATCATCAATAGTTTTCATCACAATCATCACCATTATTATTATTACTATTAGAAGTAGTAGCAGTAGTAATAGTGGTTGTTGTTGTTTTAATTGTAAACACTTATTCCAATAAAGATTTGACACATAGTACTCTTATACATGAAACAAATATATGCTTCATGGCTTGTAATCACATTCCTTAGGCTTTCTTACTGTAAAGCATATGGTGTACTATGGTGCATACAACTATTTATATCACTAAGTTTCCTTTTTGTTTGAGTCGAGCAGAGGGAGTCAGTGGATTCCCATTATGTCTGAATCCCTGGTGGATTACTAACTCTATGTGCTTGTATGCTCTGGGAGTTGGCTAAGACAAAGAGGAGGAAACCCATGAAGCCTAACCAGGAAATGACCAGAAACAATAGCCTAACCGTAACTGTGCAATACACTATATCTTAGTGAGGTTAACAGAAGTTTTGAGCTTGTGTGTTTTTTTTTAACCTTCCAATGTATAAATGCACTACAATCTAATCATCTATACACTTATATCATATATTGATCTGCACTCTAGGCCCAAAGGTTTTTGGAAACCATGTATAATCAGTGAATTCAGCTTCTTTAACTGTATCCTCCACAAAGAGACAAACTATGGTGCATACAGCTTATAATATAATCCCCACAGAAATTCATAGAATCAAATAGGATGATCTGAAACAGCGGCACATTGCTTTAAGATCACCAAGCTCAGTGTCAGGCACTGGTTACAGTTGTATAAATCCACAGCAGCACTGGACTGTGGAGCAGTAGAACTGTGTTCTCTGAAGTTTTCAAGTGTATTTTGTATGATTGGGAGTGCAGTTTGTGATCCAGTAATAATCACGCAACATCAGTGTGTGACTTTACTGATTGTGACTGATTCTTGTGGCTGTACGGCTACATATTTTACACATTACAGAAAGGGTTACAACATTAGATCTGATGCCTTTAAAGAAAGGTGGAGTCTGTTACTGAAGCAAACAAGCATACTCCCTACAGATGCCCTTCATTTCAGAAGAAATGTTGTATGAGAAGGCCATACAGTGAGTGTACGGATGTATCTATCTCTCCGTGTTTACATTGCTGTTTCAGTAAGATGAATAACCTCAAACTCTGAAAATCCACAGAATCCTCAATATGGAGGTAGGAGCACTGTGAGTTCCAGTGACCATGATAACATTGGACATTCTGAAACAAAAAAGCAGCTTAGGCTGGAGAAACAACATCATCTACATGTTCATCCTACAAATCCTATCAGTGTGTTCATCACCAGAGGAAAAAAATAGGTCACATAGCCTACTTTGCATCATTTGATGGAAGATGTGATGAACATGTGGGTGCAGGAAGCTGTCAAAATCCCTTTGTGCTCTGTATACAAAAATAAACCTTTAGATCTTTTTTTTTCTCCGCACAAAAACCCAAATCCTTTAATATACTCTGGCACAAATTATGAGTAAGCTGTACCCAAAGGAAGGCAGGGGCTACATAACTAATGTATTTACCTACTTGATATAAAAACCTGCTAGAAAATGGGTTTAACAAATATTAATTAAAATCTGTACAATATGACCTGCTGCTATGGCTAAATAAAGAGGAACACCATCCAGAGGCTGTGTTGTACACTGAATGTTTTCACTTTTGGGCCTGGATTTCTACTGCACTTCACGATGTTGCTGCTTGATCTCTACAAGCCTGACTCAACTCATCAGCTCAGCAACAACCATTCACTGGTGTGCCAGAGCATCAGCAATCAAGGTGATAAAGGCAATAAGCATGACTGGAAGTAAACAAGTTTGGTCCTGAATTGGTATTACTATAAAATACATTATCCAAAGGTCTTA
The DNA here is from genome assembly GCF_029633855.1 of Hoplias malabaricus. Classification (NCBI taxonomy): domain Eukaryota; kingdom Metazoa; phylum Chordata; class Actinopteri; order Characiformes; family Erythrinidae; genus Hoplias; species Hoplias malabaricus. The sequence continues at coordinate 35,619,755 of NC_089803.1, forward strand.
ATATTCATCTGTAACTTGTAGTGATTGGTATAAGTAGGTAGCACCACTGCCTTCCACGCAGCAGATTGGGGATTCCGTGTTTGGACAGAAACACCACACTTTTAAAAAATCCTTGGGCAAGACTCTCAATGCTGCATTCACCAACATTTGTAACATCAAGTGACAGGAGTGTCTTCAAAATGTGTTTTCACATTTTAAAAAAAAAAAAAGTGTGAAAATAATGCCAGAATATATCTTCACTTTGTTTTGTGTTAGATGTCATGGCGGCCGACTTACAGAAGCTCAAAGTTCAGGAATGTGTTTGGAAAAGCCAGCAGTCGAGAAGAGTGTTATGACGGTATTCCCATCACCAGGAGCGTTCATGACAACCACTTCTGTGCCGTCAATCCCAAATTTCTTGCTGTCGTCACAGAAACATCCGGAGGAGGATCTTTTCAGGTTATACCAATTTACAAGGTAAAATAATACCTACCATTCACTCACCATTTATTCTCCTCATATTAACATATTAGAACCTTCAAAAGTATTTGTGATGAACCTCAATATTAATGTGCCCTTTGAAAATTAAAAACATGAAAATGTTTAACTTTTAAAAAGACATGAGCTGATACAAAACTTATATGATTAATATGATTTTTATTTCACCTTATATTACCATGATAATGCACTAAGAAAAAAAAAACACTATGGATCAGTTTCGAAGACAGGTATTAAGATTTGTCTATGATTAGATTTTCTTGAATTAAATAATTTCCCATCAAAACGTTGTGCAGTCCTGGTGCTACAATGAAAACATTCTTCAGGAAAGCAACCCTACATAATACCTTAGACACATATGTAGTGTCCTAAATACCACTTCAAATAAACATAATGGTACACTAGATACATACAAATAATGCTGCAAACATTTTGAGCTGTGAAGGTGCTCAGATCAAAATAGGTCTATAGCTTGAGATCAAAATTTCACAATGCACAAGGGACCTTGCACAACCATAGCTGCATTACACTATGCAGAGTATCACACTACAATTTTTTCAGTTTAATGTTTGACTAATCTATGTACACTGGCAGACCATACTGGAAAAAATGTTTGTAGACAACCCAATAGTGAATCCAGCTACTTTAAGTTGTACCCATTTTGCACACTGACATTCACCTAAGCAACCACATCATAGACAGAATGCCTGCACATGAGCCTAAGGTGACCATAACCAATATCATATGTGGGCTAGAGGGGTATAAAACCTCTCAGCTGCATTCTCTGGAGTGATGAACATCTCAAAATTAGTTGAATTAGCATTTTTAATCCAGATTTAATAACCCAACATCAGAATCTAACCTGACTAATGCTCTTAGGGCTAAATGCCATCACATCTTAACAGCACATGTTGTAACATCGAGTGTAAAGTTTTCCCAGATGAGTAGAAGCTGTTTAGAGGACAAGGGGCTAAAAAGAGGGGCACACTCATTAATAATACATGAGATTTCAGTAATGTGGACTGAGTAGTTATCCACAAACTTTAAGCCAAATAGTGCACATAGATGTGTTTGGGCTTATTGTATTGACTGCATGGCGTGGCTGCTGAGTGAAGAATGGAGATGTACGAGAGTGGTAGAGAATCAGCCATGTGACTTTCATCCAGTCAGATCAGCTCCTTCATTCTCTCTGGATACTGAATGGTGTCACTATTCTCTCTCTCTCTCTCTCTCTCTCTCTCTCTCTCTCTCTCTCTCTCTCACACACACACACACACACACACACACACACACACACACACACACACGTTTAGCCCATTTAGAGCAGATTTCTGAACACAACTACAGGACTTACATAAAGCAGAAAAGTGACACAATTGATATGTCTGTGTTCCAATGTGACCAGCACTGCCACAAGGAAATTTTGTCTCAGGAGGCTCAGTGGCCCATCATAGTCTTGGATGAGAAATGGTTGAGCTTTTGGTCTTTGGTTTAGTTGAATTAAGCATGATAAAAATGGATGGTATCAGAGAACTTAATTAAAACACAAGAGGAGATACAACTGAGCTGACTGAAGTCTTTCCAACTGATCTCATGGCCAAGGAGAAACTACAGAGATATTGATTTTTCTTTAATATGGGGCTATACATATTTTCCAAAATTATATTACAATAAGAGATTACATAAATATACTACTCTAATTTAACTCCAGGTAAGATACATCTGCTAAATCATGATCATCTAACACAATGCTGAATTTACACTTGGCTTTCATGTGTAAATGTAACTGTATATGCTTTTGTATCTAAATTCCAAAAAAATGTGTGTAATTGAGTGCAGGGTTCAGCCTGTGAGGAATGTGGCCAAATCTTGCTGACCATCTCTGAATGTGCACAGCCTCGCTTTTTCTTTGGATGTCCTTGTGGTGTAACTGTGATATGGTCAGATGTAATCTATACTTTGCTTAAAAATGTAGATGTTGATACAATTTGTCAAGGTATTATTTATAAAATGGTCCTTATCTTGGAAAATATAATATCCTTTCCTTTGTTTGAATAAAAGTGTCTGACATGCTTAAAAACTACTGATGTATTTAAAAATTAAATAATTCTCTCCCAATCAATACCATTCATTTTTCAGAAATAAAACAGCAAAGTGAGCTGTTTTGAGTTCACTGTATTTATAATGTCACAACATCCCATAAGCAATTTAACCCCAACTAGTCGCTATGAAATGGAGCAGTGTGTGATCTGAGAATAGTTTTAAAAAATAGGTATATAAAGAAATAGCTAGTTTAAACATACTAATCAGCTAGACAGATGAGAGCAAATAGACAAGAATAAAAACACTGCTGAATATGTCAGGATAAGGAGAGGTTGTAAGCAAGTTATATAAAAATCTGTTGGTTTTGGTTATACATAAATCTACACAATCTTCATAACTGGACCTCAGAGAGAATATTAAAATATGCAAAAAAATGCAAATCCAGATATTATTTTACATATTTTGCATACATACAGAATAGTTTAATGATAAACCTGATGTGCAACCTTTTGGAATCTTTGGATTTTGGTAAGCAAACCAGTCATAACTCATTTAAGAGAAAGGGTGTCACCTTATGGAAAGTGAGTGGAAGTGCAGCATGCTTCATCATTAACATCACTGATATTCTGCTATTGAACTGAAATTAATGGAAATATTGACCAATGCTATTTTATTGCCTCAGACAGGTCGGGTAGACACTCATCATCCAAAGGTATGCGGTCACCAGGGCAGTGTGCTGGACATCAAATGGAGTCCTTTCAGGGATAATATCTTGGCTTCCTGCTCAGAAGACTGCACTGTGAGTTGTATACTATATTTTTACATGTGGAAAATGCATGATGAAAATAGCGATGGTTGTTTAAAAAGGTGAGAGCAATGCTGTGTACTGCTGATGATGATAACGACGATTTATACAGTTTAATAAACTTATGGCAGTATGGATGATGATGCGCATGATCATGATGGTGACGTCAGGTGAGGATCTGGGAGATTCCTGATGGAGGCCTGAGACGCAATATGACGGAAGCTCTACTGGTTTTGACCGGACACAGCAGGAGGGTGGGGCTCATAGAATGGCACCCCACATGCAGTGGAATACTCTTCAGCGCTGGATATGACAACAAGGTAACCATGAAATCCAAAACCACCTCAAGTAACTTATAGTTGTTTTTGTACTACAATGTAATACATCTCTCCTTATATCAATATCAGTTCATGTGGCATGACATATTCGTAATAAAATACCACAAAGCTGTGGGCAAATATATAAATATATAAAATATGTAACTTGGCAGGAGAAAGAGAGCAAATGAGCATAAGCAGATTGGAGCAAATGTGAAGAGTAGTGTCTGGACAAAAAAGCAGAATGGTAATCAGGGGCCAAACCATTTAAAAATTCAAAAACCAATAGGAGGATTTTGTATTGTATGTGACATTGAACCAAGAGACATTGTAGGTCTTTTACTTGAGAATGATATGTTCCTGTGGTCTGATGTGCGTGAGAACTCTTGCCACTGAATTCTGCACATACTGGAGCTTCTTAGACTACTAGCAGGGAGCCTAACCAATACAGAGTTGCAGCAATCCAGTCTGGATATGATAAAGGCATGAATAAGGGTTGCAGTTACTGAAAGTAAAAGATGTCTAGCATTGGTTTTCAAGTGGAAAGAGCAGTGTTATGTTATTAATGTTAAAGATGATAGAGGTCACCAGGCCGGGCCTCAGAGGACAAAATAAATCCAGAGGTAGAAAGTGTGGATTGCCTGGAAGCTGAGTATTCTTTGAATTAGTACAAGATTACATGTTGAAGTATCTTACTAAAGAAAGCAGTGTTTAATATGGGATGGTCATTTTGAACTGTGTACCAGTCAGGCAAGACTCTTGGGAGGAACAATTCCTGAGCTGAGGGGAGGTAGTGATAATCCTGTTGATGAGCAGGCATAGTGATGACTTACATGCTTTAATAGGGTCGAGGGTGGTGGGTTGGACACAATGAAGTCATTGCAAAATGCTGTCATAAGAGTTAAAATAGAACTATTTGCAGGCCTTGTAGAGGAGACAGCTATTGGTAATATTGTGTAATTCTGAATATGGCATTTGTAAGCAACTGCATGAAGTGTCAGTTAATAAGGTGCTCCAGTTGGCAGTCTCTTGCTTTCATTTAGCAGTAAACCAAGGAGCAGGGTGGCACAAAGTCACAACTTGTGTTCAAAGAAGGGCGTGCTCACTTAGCATATCAACATCAAGTTTGCCCAGGGACACAGAAGATGTCTGACAAGAGAGTCTGTGGAAGAGGAAACAGGTCAAGGGTGTTCACAAAAGCAAAAGGACTATCAGGAATTACAGATCTTACTAAAAGTGATACTACAAAGAGTGTGCGTTTTTATGGAATGGAGAGACAGTGATAGTTCAAAAAGGACTACTCCATTATCAGGGATGTGAACATCATAACATACAACATGCATGTTGGAAGAAGTAATACAGACAAAGCTAAGGATGTCCATTACTGTGAGTGTCAGAGAATAAATGTAGAGTAGGATCAAAGTTAAAGCAACACTAGGTAGTATTCTTACCTTAAAAGTACACCTTTAAGATCAATGTGAAGCCCAACTGACCTGTAATTGAGAGAATAGAGCCTCTGTCATTGCTACTCTAGTCCCTATACAATGCAGAATGTCCCCCATGGGGGACTACTGAGAGAGGGCATCAGGCTTAGCGTTCTTAGAACATGGTCGATATGAGAGAATGAAATCAAACCAGAAAAAAGCACCCATCTGGACTGACGGGGCACTTGGCCTGTTGGACTTAAGACAGGTTTTTGTGGTCCATTCAGACCAGGAACTGGTGTTTAGCCCCCTCTAGCCAGTGTCTCCATTCTTCTTGTCAGAAGCCGAGCACTGAGACTGTACTGCCCCTATGCCTATGTCTGAAGCATCTACTTCCTCCAGAAAGGAAGGTTTGGATCAGGAAGTTGTAAGACCAGAACTGTGGCCAAGTGGTGAACATTAAATATCTCATCATTTTAGTGTATTCAACTGAATATATGTTGAATATATATGAAAAGGATTTGCAAATCATCGTATTCTGTTTTAATTGATGTTTTACATAACGTCCCAACTTCATTGGAATTGGGGTTGTAGAACATGCTTCAGCCTGTAATGAGGGTATTAATTTACTTGTTATTTTTGAATTCTTTGTTAGTTTTGACATCATAGTTACATCAAAATATCCAAGAAAATTTAAAGTCACCCAAACTACAAAAGCTTCTAAAGTTACTGCTCCAAACATTGGTCCAACTTGAGAACCTTCCTATCTTTATCTGGATGCTTGGAGGAACACCTTTCTCAAGTTTTTAGGAGAAGTGATGGTGATGTGCAGCAATGTGCATGCAATTTGTTCAGTTCCATGTCTAACTATCCTGCTGAACTAATGGAGCTATTTCACCATATTAATCTACAAGCAAAAATCGCTGGATAGAAGTGCAAATGAATGCCTTTAAATACAAACAGCAACACTTATTTCACAAAACTTCACATTAAACATCAGGCCCCAGTTTACACCATGGTGCAAACTCAACTAGATCCCTATGTGACAGTTTTATAAATTGGGTTTAAAAGGATGAATAACAGGAAAACAGGATAAAAGGATAAATAATGTCTTCGTCAAAGGATTGGTTCATAGGGAACATTTATCCCTGAAAACAGTGTTCTCATGCAAACTACTTAAACGTATCTTATTACAGTGCTTGTAAAAAAAAAACCTTCTAACAGTACATTTTTGTAGCTACTGCTTCTAATGCAATATAAAATAATTATTATTTTTTTGGTTTCCACTCTATTTCAAAGATTTTTATCTGGAACTTGGAGGAGGGCAAGGCCGTGAGAATGATTGACAGTCATTCAGACGTTATCCTCTGTATGTCATTTAACACTGATGGAAGCCTGCTGGCCACCAGCTGTAAGGACAGAAAGCTCAGAATTATGGATGCACGTTCAGGAAGAGTGCTCCAGGTGGGTTTCTTAGGAATGACACACAGCACCAAAACAAAAAGCCTCTTGCTGCTATTCGATTTTACATCGATGAAAACATCTTAGGCAAATTTATCTGAAAACTCTTGAAAAATAAAGAAAGTGGCCTATGCAAAAAGCAAATATTTTACTTTTAGTTCTTTGTAGAGGATGTGCTGACATATGCATATTGAAAGAGAAGATGACTGCTTGATTGGCTTGTTGACTCTTCAAACACCAGCTTTAAGGACTTTCATTTTTCCAGTGGCCAAACATTTTAAGACCAATGGGGACCGTATTAATGACATCCTTTGCTTGTACAGCTGATAAAGGACCTTGGTCAGAATTGCACACTTTCAGATTTTATCTACTGCAGGAGAATGTTTCCAGGCTGTCTGTGTGTGTATTCAGGAAGCAGACTGTAAGCGTCACAGAGTCGGCCGAGTAGTGTTTCTGGGCAACATGAAACGTGTGCTCACCACTGGAGTGTCTCAGTGGAACACAAGGCAGGTTGCACTGTGGGATCAGGTGAGTTAAAAACGTGAGCAGTGACATAACAACAACGTATGTTTAAAAACAAAGATTATTCTAAATTTAGAAGAAGTGTTTTAGTGTTGACAGGAACACCAAAGACAATTCTTCAAGGATGAAACTATACTGGAGGTGGATAATAGACACAAAGAGGATAAAATGCAGGAAAATAAATGAAATGCACAGCTGAACTAACAGAAACCAAACCTTAAACAACTGGGGGTAAACCATGAGAACAAATGACATCCAAAACAACAAGACAAGAACACAACAGAGGATGGGGCAGACCTTTACAATTTTTACTGTTAAGACATCTTTTAGAATCAATTTCCCTTGCTGAGGTTTTCCCTGATAATATATGAAAAGAATCAATTTAATAGATAATTTCAATTTTAAACAACCACTTTGTGACAATAAATTTTAGATATTGCACAGAATCTTAATTGAGAACTCAATTGACTATGATTTCAAATATGTATGTGTCTCTGTAGGAGAACCTGTCTGTGCCAGTAACTGAGGAAGAGATTGATGGGCTGTCTGGACTTCTTTTCCCTTTTTATGACGCAGACACACACATGCTGTACCTGGCAGGCAAGGCAAGTGCTACTTTTTAGATACACTACACAGTAATCACAATATCCTGATGTGCAGCATAACTGTGTAGCACTGAGGTACAAAGAAGTATCACTTTGTATTAAATCAGTAGCAGTTATGTCTCACTTATGCATAAGGTTTTAATGTTAACTGTTTGGAAATACAGAAAAGATTGGAAACTCTTGGATTGTTTGGTTTTCCACTGTGGTTCACAGGGAGATGGTAATATCAGATATTATGAAGTCAGGCAAGAGAAGCCCTGTCTACAGTATCTAATGGAGTTCAACTCACCCACTCCACAAAAAGGCCTTGGTAAGTGAAACCAAACACCAACACACACACACACACACATACACACACACACACACACACACACACACGCACGCACAAACATTCGGAAGATAAAGTCAAAAGCTAAAAGCTACAATTCAAAACTTAGCTAATCTGGGTGTCTTGCTGAGCACTTGTCTCTTTTTTCTCAGGTATGATTTGTAAGAAAACATACTTTTTAAAATCTATTTAAGATTAAATCATTACCTATAGCTCAATTTATGGACTAGCCTCCAGGGACCTGGAGGTTGTGGGTTCGATTCTTGCTCCGGGTGACTGTCTGTGAGGAGTTTGGTGTGTTCTCCCTGTGTCCGCGTGGGTTTCCTCCAGGTGCTCTGGTTTCCTCCCACAGTCCAAAAACACATGGTGGTAGGTGGATTGGTGACTCAAAAGTGTCTGTAAATGTGTGTGCGTGTGTGTGTGTGTGTGTGTGTGTGTATTACCTTGTGAAGGACTGGCTGCCCCTCCAGGGTGTATTCCCTGCGCCCAATGATTCCAGGTAGGCTCTGGACCCACTGTGACCCTAAATTGGATAAGTGGTTACAGACAATGAATGAATGAATGAATGAATGAATGAATGAATGAATGAAATGAAAACAAAACATGTTTTTTTTGTCAGTTCTAACTCTCCTGCATTAGAGAATATTGCATAACATGGCATAAAGCAAAGTTAATGCTAGTTTTATTTGAAAAACAAAAACCTCACTGAGTGGAGTACATCTGGGCCTGATACTATTTAACTGCTCAACAATTAGAGAACATAATAGGAATTATTTTTTTCATTGACCTGTACACTGTAATATAAGTCTCAAGTAGAAAAAAAAAAATCAGTGAGTTAAACAACGATTCCTGTTTTAATATAGCTTCTTTCTCTTCCTAGGTGTGATGCCAAAGAGGGGCCTAGATGTGGGAGAGTGTGAAGTGTACCGGTTCTATAAACTGGTGACTCTGAAAGGTCTAGTGGAGCCCATCTCAATGATAGTTCCACGCAGAGTGAGTTTGGACTTGACTCAAATAATATGCTGGGGTTTATATAAAGCTTTGAGCTTGCCAGATATTCCAGTTTTAATAACATCAGTGCAGTGCTGCTGTTGAGCTGAATTTAGACTTAGTGAGTAATGTCAACATGACAGATGACATTCATTTGCTGTTTCAGGCAGAGAAATTCCAAGAGGATATCTACCCAAAGACTGCAGGTGCAGAGCCAGCTCTCTCTGCAGAAGAGTGGCTCAGTGGGATAGACAGAGGTAAATAGATGTTCTATCCCACAGAATTTCACATCATTATGATTTATTTCCCTTATACATGTGTATATGTCACATAGGACCAGTGCTGATATCTCTGAAGGAGACCTATAAGCGACCAAACCCTGCTGGACCTAAAGCTGCCAAGAGAGAGAGGAGAGCATTGGCAATGAAAGGTCTTGACCTGCTAGAGAATATTTCTCACAAAACAGACAATGAGGTGTGTATGTGAGATAATGTCACTATCCCAAAATAAAAAAAAATTAAAAATCAACTTTTTTTTTTTTTTTACTTTTGATTAAATTTTATAAAAAAAAACTGCTAGAGAGATTTTTAATGGTTCATGTTTTATTCTTGTTTAGAGTTAGTAGTGGGCAGCACACCTGTTTAAATATGTGTATTATTTAAATATTTACAGTATTGATAATGCATTTTGGTGTATTATTATTAAAATGTGAAAGGCCATCTCAGGATTATAAGCTGCCTTTAACCCACACCAATTGTTTTAAGCAACCAAAACAATTTTATAAAAAAGTACTGTGGCACATATGACCTGCATGTTACACGTGATATTAATTGTCTCTCTGTGTGTGCCTGTTTGTGTGTGTGTGTTTGGTGTTTGTGTGTGTGTTTGGTGTTTGTATGTGTGTGTGTATTTTGTGTGTTTCTTGTAGTTTTTAAGGATGTTCTACAGGCAGCAGGATGAACTGAAACGACTACAGAAGGAGCTCAGTGATAAAGATGAGAAAATCAGGCAGTTGGAACTAGAACTTAACAACTTGAAGAATGTGACTCATTAAAGATTAACTGCATGCTCTAAGCAAGCATTCCAAGTGAACCACAAAAGCCACAAATGGCAACATCTGAAACGTGGAAATAAATATAATCCCATATCAATTTGTAATACGATATAATTTTGCAGATGAGCACTAGACTGATTGATATCTACTTGACTTTTAATGGTAACAGGTTGATTGTAGATATCTGTATGAGGTCATGATTCTAATACTACTACGAAGGTCAGAGTCAAATGATTGCTTTATGAAAAAACACATATCACACAACTGCTATATTTATCATTTAATGTTAGGAATAAGCCAGTAATTCAACTGTGAATGTATGCCTCTGCTTCTGTTAATGGGAAGTCATGATAAACCTAAATTCATAACCAAGTAAAAGCATTGTTACTTGAGTAAAATAGTGACTAGATTCAAAGCACCTTCCAAAATCTAATACTGAGTGACCTGTAGAACAGCATTGGAACGTCTTAATACTAAGCATCAACCAGCAAAGGTACTGAACTCTGTATGAATCTATTCTTATAATTCTATAATGGTCTGGTATAAAATAAAATACTAAAGCTTGAATTGGTGTGAGAGCAGCGCACCAATGAAACGAAAGGAAATTGCATGCAAAAGAGGAATGAAAACTCCTTTTCTTGCTAATGCACTTGGGTAGATTTAAACGTATTATCATGAGAAAATATTCAGGTACAAGGGCAGACGTATCTGTATTTTACATAAGAATATGTTTCTAGTCACTCACTATAAAGACAAGAATTGCTGGCCATTACCTACAGATGGCAGTGAAGTAACACTGCTGTGTCATCACATTCTCCACATCTCAAATGGGTGCACTAACTTTTCACCGTCACAGAAGAATAAAATGTATTTGATCCTATACATGTGTCCTAATCTTCTCCTAATATTATGCCACACACACAGTACAACACACTGACTATGGATTAATGTTTTTCCTTGCATAGTTACACTTGTGTTTGGTTTTTGGAGGTTGTTAAGTATTATCCCCGTGACAAATGAAGATTAAATGTTTTAAACATGTAAAATGTATCTGGAGTGTGGTGGAACATAGCTGCTTAAAATCAGACCATAACAGCTTATCCCCCTTAGGATTCCAAATTGTTGTTTTTGTTATGCTTGATTTCAAAGTACTTTACTGATGTGATTTATGAATTATTTTAATTCATCATTGTATTTATTTGCTTTCTTTCTCAGACAGCTCTGAAGGCTGCATGCTTTTTTAAGGCAAAACCTTGGTGACACAGAGCCGGCTTGATCAGGTTATTGTATTAAAGGAATAATCAATTATTCTTCATTTGTAAACAGTTTAATTTAGGTTTTTAACTCACAAACCCCATTTCCAGGAAAGTTCGAAATGTAAATAAAAACAGAATGCATTGATGTGCAAAATATATAAAACTTCCAAAAACGTATTAAAATTTTAAAAAGAACAAAGAACATTTTAAACTTTTAAATGATATTGACATATTGTTTGCTTTTTAAAAAAATACTGACCTATTTTTTATTTGACACCAGTAACATGATCCAAAATAACTGGGAATGGGGTAGTGTCTGGGCTGCATCAACTCTTCTGTAAATGTTTGGGAACTGAGGAGACCAAGGTTTTGAAAGTGGAATGTTTTTTCCCCATTCTTGGTTGATATAGGATTTATACTGCTCAGTATTTTGAGTCTCCTTTATTATTTTTTTTATTTCATAATTCACCAGATTTTTTCAATGGATCAGAACTAGTTTAGCAACTCTTATTTACAATGGGACAATTCTTTTATAATCCATGTGAACTGGCTTTGTCTGGCTAATATAATAAAGACATTTCCAGAAAATGGTGTCTGGATGGCAGAATGTTCCAAAACCTGTAAATATCATTCAGCATTGACGGTGCATTCACAGATGTGCAAGTAACAACTTGTGCACAATTGCCTCCTCATACCATCACAGATGGCTTTTGAATTTTACACTTATAACAAGCCTCCTTGGGTTGAGTTCTGACAGTGAAATTATACACTAATCGTAATCCCTTTTTTTTTCTTCAATTAACCTACGCATATCATTGCATTCTGTTACTTTACTTTTGCACAGCTTCCCAATTTTTTTTTGGAAGTTTGTATTTGGTGAAAATCTATACTCAAATGTTCAATATATTGAGGGACAATGCCACTTTACTCTAAGATTAACACAAAACTTTGTATTTTTCTAAAAGAGTAAAGCACTTGGATACAAGTTACTTGATTGTGACCTTGTCTTGGGCACCATCGATATGTTTACCTCAACACAAACTGAGTTTAACATTGAATTTAAATGAACCTCTATTATATAGGCCTTGCTCAGACTTATGTACTGTCAAGTGCAGTCTGATAAAGCCTATCACTACTCCAAATATTTCACTCCATATCTTTGTCCCTCACTTTTTCCCTCCCTTCGCTTTATGCTCTTTTTATTTGTGTCACAATTTTTCTTTGTCTGTCCTTTTCTGCCTGTATTTCTCTCCCCTTTTTTTATTTCACTCACTCACTTCCTCTTTTTCCATCTCTCTGTTGCTCTCCTTTATTTCTCTGCTACCCCACACCCCCTTCACCCCCACTCCAGAGCTGGAGAAAGTAGAACTCTGCAGGATAATATATGAAAGCTTTCTGTTTAATCACATTTTTGAGTGGGTGGCTTTCACCTCTATTTGAGTAAAGAGTAGAGCAGTGAACATCATGCTGCTGCCTCTATAATGTTCACATTGCAATCATACTGCAAAAGCAATTGTCAGAACGATGTGAACCATTAATTTTCTGTAATTTCTGGGTACACTTTTTTTAATAGGTTTAATGTGGTTTAATGTGGTTAATTCTTACCTAAAATAGATTCTTTTATTGTCTATGAGCTATTTGTCCACCAGACAAGTCTCTGATTGTGTAATTTAATACATTTAGATGAATAAAACTATCAAGGACAAGGTGTAACATGTGCCAAAAAAAGCTGTATGGGACAAAACAGAGCCAGAAAATAATTGTACATAATACAAAAAAATTATTATAAAACAATTTTCAGTTTTTCCAGTACAGGGTGCGGGAACACACCCTGGGCACCAGTCCATCACATGGTGACACACACTCACACCTACAGACACTTTTTAAGTCGTCAATCCACTTACCAATGTGTGTTTTTGGACCGTGGGAGGAAAATGGACACGGGGAGAACACACCAAACTCCTCACAGACACAAGAGCTGTGCGACAGTGACACTATATGCTGCGCCACTGTGCTGCCCTAATATACAAATTTCAATTAATAATTTTTATAGCACAAAGTAGCAAAACTATTACTGGAAAGTGTTAATATTTTAAAATGATACTTGCATTTATTTTTAGAACATCAGTTCATGCTTGAATTTTTTTTTTTTAAGGTGAAAATACTTAATAATTAAAATAATTATTATTACTGCAAGTATTAGGGCATCTGTCTCTCAGCTTCCACTGAATCTCTCATTCATGATTTCATTTCACTTTGACTATTTTTGGACCATGTCTGTTGATAAATTCACCATGGTATATTTACTCAATATAGAGCTGTTTTTTTTTTTAATGATTTAGTGTGAAAAATTCTAAGAATTTTTGGTTCTGACCATGATACCATACACTAATCACTTTTGTTTTCTTTAGCATAGTGTTTCAACAGCAGTTGCTCTTCACACTGTGTGAAAATTAGTGACCTCACATAGTCCAGTTACATGCAGTAAGATTATACGGTACTTAAATGTAACTAGTTTATACATATCTTTGATTCAGATATAAATTATTTGTAAATGTATGAGGGTCAGATAACACCCACCTTTATTCTTTGAGGTTTTTAACTTTGACACATGTACTAATAACTCTGGCACTGTTTTGTTAATATAACCTGAATGTTTTTCCTGTTTACATTTTTGACTTCCTCCCTTGAGACAAATTCAAGTGGTGAAAATCCTTATTACTTAAGATTCATAATATTTTTTTCTTATAACCAGGAAGTAATGTGTATTTTTTGCATTGTGAATAGTAGTTGATATGCTGTACAAATATCTGCATGTGAAGGTCCTTAAGTGTACACTGGATATGGAGATTATGTTCATTTATCAGGCATTTGTTCCTTATTTCCATGACCCTCAGGAGAAATCAGTTTCAGAAAATTAATGAAGAATGTCCTTTATTCCGTTTCTGGTCATCACCATCAGTGCTATTTACTTAAGTAGACACATTAGGCTTAGTAAAACATTCACTCTAATACAATATGTGTTACAAGTTGTCAGCAGCATTGGTCACTATGTTTTGAATTCACTGCAAGATATTTCTAGGAAAGCTTAGTCTATCAGAATCGTCCCCTGGAGGTTAGAGATTTTCCTTAGTTCTGGTATAAAATCTGGAAGATTAAAAAAACATCTTCATTGTTGGATGAGACATTGTAATGCAGACCCAACCTGAAGAATTTACACGGACAGGAAGCACAAGGCGAAATATCCTCTTCCATGAATTGTCTTTAATTGTGCTCATCTGAAGTCAAAGAATGCATGGAAGGATGTAGCATCTACTATGAATATACGTTCCACTGTTCAGCATTTTACAGAAAATTGAGTACGTTGTTCCAGAATATTTTTGTAGTGTCAGATTCCTAGTATAAATTTTTTATAGTTTGCCTAAGTACCTATTCTGCAGCAAGAAGCTCGTTTTAGTCAGTTTAAAAAATGAAAGGCTGCCAGACCAGACACCCCATTTAGAACAGGAGGTTCTTCTTGAGAAAAGATGCAATAATTGCTTATTATAATAATTGCAACTTTAATATGAAACACCAGTAAGGTGTGGTGGTTACAGGTCAAAATTCTATGCCGTAGAGATACATTGTTGGTCACTAAATGTACAAACAGTTTAAATGTACCTTTAAAGGTACAACAATGTTTAAAAGTCCAGTTTTGTTCCCTAAAGGTACATTACATTCTCTTCTCCAGAAAGAGAGGTGTGTGCATTTTCACTATTTCAAAATGTTTATGAAGGATTGCAATAAAGTAAACCCTGGAAAGAGCCGTGTAAGCAAATTGTATGCAAGGTGGAATGAATCTATCAACCTCCTGTCACCCCAGTAATTGATGTGAAAGACTCCAGCCAAGTTATCTGACCAGGCTGAGCACATGACAATACTGGATTTAGCTCAGCGTTTCTCAAAGTGTGACGTGTAGGTATTGCATGTGGGGCCCAAGGAATCTAAAGAAATTATCTTTTCTTTATTAATGAGCCCATCTTTACTAATGCCTTTCTGTCTTGCCTATAAAGCTTACTCAGTATAAAGCACTCACTCACAAAAGAGCATTAGATGGGACCCCAGAAAAAAACACAGCCTGTTGGGAACCAAAATATGCTTTTATACTTAAACTTTTATTTTGAAAATGTGCCGCAGAGATTAATGTGTTTTGGCTACGAGTCAGAAAACGTGGGTATTCTTTCAGCCTTCATTAAGGCACCTTTTCAAATATAAAGCTGCTCCAAACATCAGCTTCACTGGCCTCCGATTCCCCATCAGAGTCTGGTTTATAAAGTTAGTTTTTACCTCTTAGATCTGGGCTTGAGGTCAGTAACGAGAGCACAACACATAACAATGACGGCGAATTACAGTTATAAAAGTGGCTTGTATATAACTTTTAGGGAAACAGAGGAGGATCTGACAGTTAGTGAACGTTAATATGAGCTGTGTTCAGGGTGTGAGAAAGCACTCTAAACATGCAGTAAGTTAACCTTAGTCTCTGTCCATGACCCTAACTGCACACTGCTACACTGAATAATAGCAATGTTTTCTGTGGTGTAGTATGTAAAGTTCTATA
This sequence comes from Hoplias malabaricus, assembly GCF_029633855.1. NCBI lineage: Eukaryota > Metazoa > Chordata > Actinopteri > Characiformes > Erythrinidae > Hoplias > Hoplias malabaricus. The sequence goes on from NC_089803.1 coordinate 35,635,634, forward strand.
GTGTGATGTTTGGGACACAGCCTCACTCTCTAATGTTAATGTAAATCAAATGCTGTTCCACAACATTATAAATGCAGTATTTTGCTGCCTTATCTACAGGAATCAGCTGGTAGCTAGCTAAAATATTTACTCAGCAAATAATATTGCTTTTAAAATGTTTTAAATCTTTTAAAATTGTAATACGTTTACTGTAATATTTCAGTATTGTTTTGTAAAGGATGTAGAATTGCCATTGCGTACAAAAGGTGCTTTATAAATAAACTTGCCTTGCCTTAAACACTTTGGGGCAAATGATCAGATTTTAAGGCAGTATTCAATCTTGGAAAACAAAGTGAAAGACTTGAGGGCACATGAACAGAAGCAAAAATACATTTACATATTCAACGTCAGTGACAACAAATCAAAGACTGCCATCAATAAGTAGGGGGAAAAATATATATATATAAAAAAAGGGGGGGGGGGTATAATTAAACAGAACCCTTCAAACTGAACTGCAAACTGCTGAGAGGATGTTGAGGAAAATTTTGCCAGTAAAATTTCAGGCCTTAAACAGATACGTAACATCTATTACCCTCACAAGGTGGTGGCCAGTGACAAAGCTGCACTCTAACCTTGCAGTAATGTAATACTGCCTCCAGGATCCATGACACGACATCAGTGTAAGTTCAGCCCACTGGGTAGCATCCCGCTCTGAATAATGAGTTGCTGCCTGGCCTAATGTCTCATAACTGGGCCATTCTATCAAAGTTGGGGGCATGACAACAGCTTTGAGAATTGCAATGAGGTGGTCCAAAAATCCAGAAACCACAGCAGAAGAGGATAGGCTGAGGTAAGATAATTTTTTGGTTTGGCTTGCTGAATACACGCAGCATAAACTTGTAACAGTGAAAAAGCTTTCCACAGTGCTCCTCTAACCCAGAATTAACAATGTCCATAAAACACAAAAGGCAAGGGCCTCTCAAAGTCACAAACTCATAGTCCAAGGGAGATATCAAGGAGCTCATAATCTGCTTGCACTGTTTAATCAGATTGGTATGAAGGGTGCAGCAGAAAAAAATTAGTTCTCTGTTTGGCTTTCTATTGGCTTGTATTATCTATTATATGGACTAAAATGGAAGGATTCACGAAGATGCCTTGATCATGAAGTTCTGGTCTTACACTGTTTACTAATAGCCTCATCTGCTTATATGTGTGGACAAGGTTTATATGTGTTTCTTTGTATATCTTTGTTTATATGCGTGCAGTGTTTAAAAGTGTGAAATAGATAGTTTTAATTCTCCCCAAACAATTGGATTTCAGCATGCAATAAAATTCCAACCACCTCCAAGAAACAAGAAACATTCTGAACTTCTGAAGTTTTGAGGTTTAGTGTTAATACCACCTCAAAAGAAGGAAAATGTGTACAGATTTTGTCAGTCATAAAATAAATCAGGAAAACATTCAGAGTTTCAAACATTGTATAATTGTTTCAAGAAATCCCTCTCTAGTGGCACATAATGTGTAGTTGTTTAGAAGGTTTAGCTGTTCCCTAGGGTGTGCTTTTAAGAGATTCACTTGATATGCAGTTACACTACATTATCCTCTAACAAAACTAGGAGATGTCACTACAACCTGGAAAAATGATTGAGGATTCAGGCAGACAGTACAGTTGCACAGGGCAGATATTAACAGCACTGGAACTGACCATCTTTCATGTCCAAAAAAGGTAAAATCGTTTTTTCATCTTTTGAAGTGGACACTTAATACGTTAGAAACAGAAACCTGTTACAGTGTAGATAATTCTTATAGAAAGCAGATGGGTTGTTGTATAGACTCATGCAAAGGAATTCAGACTTAGTGTGAAATTCTAAGGTTACGAATAACATTTACACTGATTCATTTAGAAAGGAAAGAGCATGGAGCACTTGTTCATTCCACATACTTCAGTAAACCAGACAAAGATTCCATATTATTAATGAGCCTTTTTTATGTACATTGTAGAAAATAGTTGTAGTCCTTAAAAGGCCATTAACAGTTATCACTGGCACTGTTCTGAAAACACTTTATGTCTATTAAATGAAAAAGCACTGCCTGCTTTAGTACATATATTTAGTAATTTATGCATGCCACAGTAAGGCCAGAGTCCTTGAAGGGAGGCTCTGCTGTGTGGAGGGCCACAGACTGCTACATGTAGAGAGAATTTACAACTTTCTCACTTTCTGTATTTCAACTAGAGCCCCAGCCGAGCATATCCAAAATAATCTGTCACTTATAATGAAAGCAATAAGATGATGAAATCCCACATATTTGTTCTTTTATGACTGCTACTATATCAGGTAAATACATGTTTAGCCAAACATTTCACTAACACGATATCACTGATGCTAAGTGCCACTCTTTCATAACATCTACAGCATTTTTTTATTGGGGCCATAGACCGATAAAATGAATGCTCCACATATTGTAACTATAATTGTTTCCATAAATTGAATTATAATATTATTGAGGTTTGGAAAAAGGAACATGCCTGAGGCCTCCAGCTGAATTTCCCAGAGTTTTCTTTCCTCCTTCAGTCTCCAAATGTTATACCAATGAAAGCATGGTCTGAATTTGCAAACCACAATTTAAGCAAGTTCCTCCATTCTAATGACACACATAGAAGGTACTTGAATCCTTTTAGAGAAACTCATATCCAAGCAGGGCATTTTTGTGACAGATCAGGCTTTGATCTCTATTTGCCTTTCAGGTTGGAAAAGTGAGTCTGATTGTACATCTGCACAACTTTTCTATGTAACTTTAACATTACACACACAAAAAAAGTTTAATTTCCTTATTTGTTAAACCACAACATTAGAGAGAAAATGGTTTGCTCAATACAATAAAAAACACTGTGTCTGGACTTACCTCAATACATATGTGCAATACAAATGCGCAATTATTTATCAGTGAACAGATGGAGGTTATGTGCCTTGCTCAAAGGGAATTCCGGCATGAATCGAGGAAAGAGGACAATACTGTTCCTTCCTTCCCACTGCCCCCAATGTTTTCTGACAGTCATGGAATTCGAACCACTGACTTTCAGTCCTAAGTCCTGTTTAACAATTACGCCAGTACTGACCCACAAGGGTGAGTGTATAATGGGACAGGGCCTGGAATCATTTAAATCATTATCACAAGGAAAATCTTTGGACAATTCTAGCTGACATTATTTTCTACTGTAGATAGAAAAAAAATTTAAATAAATGCAAATATTTATATTTTTTGTGTTGATTGTTATTGAGGTTTCTGAGACTTGTGCTGAAAAATGAAATGTCCATATTTCACCATGTTTTCACTGAATTTCCTTATTGTGCTTTTACAAAATAATACTTGATGTATATGAAATAAGCTTAATTTAAAATATTTTACTGCAGTAATAGGATTTTCAAAGGTTGAAATTTGACTATAGAAGTATACGACAGCATTTAAGGTGGGATGTGAAAATCCAACCTCCCCATCCCCCAGACACCACACAGCAGTGAGTGAAGCAGGAATTTACCTGACATAGGGAGGAAGAAAAAGCAGTACTTCCCAGTGCACCATCACACCACATCAATGGGGAGAGGAGACACTGAACCAGGTGAGCATTCCCAGGAGAACAGCAGTGAGTTCAGGGCCTTATTGGAGCCTTTCAGCAGAACTTAGTGTTCTCCATATCGAAAGAGTCAGTCCAGTGCTGATTCTTGTCTCACTCTGTTCGTGGCTGTTTTTGCAGAAGGCGGCATTTATTTCTCAGTGAAGGAATATGTGAATGGTGGCAATGGTTGTAATGTTTGGTAGTGGAATCCACCATCAGATAAAGCTTTGTGGGCAATGCTGATCTCACTGGGCAGGGCATAACATATGTTGGAAGGGCCCAAATTCCGACAAGGTGGGACTATCGAGGGTGAAAACAAGACCTTGAGAACAGCAAAACAGAGCAATTATACTTACAGAGCAAGTATATTTATAGTCTCAGTCTCAAATGCTCAAAAATTCCCAAGGATTTATTTCACGTAAAAGCAGCATGACCCACAGACACTACATTTAAACAAATCTGATAATCAGGCAAAATGTAGGAATATAAATAATAAATGAAAAATGTGAAATGATATTAAAACACTTGAAGGTGTTATCTCTGCATTGTTTAAATGTTGCTTAAATTTTAGATTAATACTGTTACAGATCAATGTTCTTTTATTCAAAACCAGCAGAGATGAGTGGTGAGGCAAGTTTTTGGCTTATTACTATTTTAACAATGTCTTTGGATATTGATAGGACTTTTGTAGACCTGTTATTGAACGGGGAGCTTCTGCATAAAGCTCCAGAGATAATAAGAAATGTGAAATGCACATCATCCTCCAATGACAGGGGTTCAGAAAGAGGGCTTCTCAGCTGAAAAGATTTATTGACTTCATTTTATAATACGCATTGATTGGGAGATCTTGATGGAGATGTGCACGGCTCAAACTGAGCTATAAACATTAGGGCCAAGATAAAAGCCACTCACAATGTTCCTGATGATGGCTCTAACTCAGATGTTAATTCAGCAAATTGACATTACACAAACATTATTCCACTAAACATTCCTTTAAACAAAGCACGTCAATTTACTTCAAAATTGCAGCCATTTTATTACAACAACAGGCTGTGCCACAGACCAGAGGAGTGAAGCCTGATGTTCTTGGTTTATATCCAGGTCTCCATCTCTTATGTAACAGGCCTATGATAGAATGGAAGAAGCAGTTAAGTGTGTCTGCTTTGGATGTCCGTAATAATGGGACATTTACTGCTAACGACAGAACAGAAGACTGGGATGCTGAAAACAAGCAGGTAAATACAGCTTTAACCTCAGTAAACCCACACTAGTACAACACTAAGACTCTATCTCTCAGCAGATGTATGGCTAAAGGCCTTTAACTACATATATGACTTGCATCCAAATTTGTTTACAGCTACAGTCAATGTCTTCATTTAAATCAATTACAGATTCTACCACTATACAACATATTGTTAGTGCCAATACATATTGGATTGCATTTATGTTATAAATCACAAAGCACCAGGAGCAGCTGCATATGAGCCTTGGTCAATGCCAGTCATAGCCTGAGGTATATTAAGTCCTTCAGCATTTTTTCTCGGAAGTGATGGAGCCCCATCCATTACTTCTGGGATGAGTTTGAGTGGCATTTGTAATCTAGAACTAATCACTGAAAATTGTTATCTGACCTCACTAATTTTTTAAGATTGAATGCTTTCAATTTGTCCAGTTTCCCAATTTCTAATATAAAGCCTTTCCAGATCAGCTTCTACTGTCACAAAGAGATACACACTCCCTATTGATACCCTTTATGTGTTGGAAGAGAAAGTGTCTACAAAATTTAATGTAACTGTAATACTTCCAAATTCAGACTTTTAACTCTCCATAATATTTAGGAATTCTGTAGCAACCTGCAATGACTAGTGGCTGCTATATAAAAGGTAGTAAATATTCTGCTCTTAAAAACATTAAGGTTGCACAGCCACTAACATTTGAGTAAAGATGGCAGAAATAAAGAAAGGAGCAGGTGTGAAATGTCATGAGCTCCTGATGCCGATGGGGAATCTGCATGTCCGCTTTATATCAAAGTGCCATCTCTGAAAAAAGGCTTTCAGGCCCTCTGAGAAATACATGTAGTGTAGACTTATGCAAATAAATCGCCTAATATTCAGAATCCAACAGATGGAAAAAAGTTCTTAAAAGGTTTAAAAAGAATGTCAACCCCCATCATACAGAGGATTTAATAAATGCATACTGTGACTGCCAACATATATAATAAGATAAAAGGTCAAAACAACTAGCCTGGAGGGGGCACCAGTCCTTCACGAGGCAACACATGCATTCACACCTATGCACACTTTTGAATCGCCAATCCACCTACCAATTTGTGTTTTTGTACCTTTCAACTCTACCCCTTCAGTTGGATTACATCTTATCTTCTGATTAATCGATTTAGATGTCTGATGAAAAGAATGTACTTACTGGTTGATTTTTTTACTGGAAATTAAAGCATCATAAGTTCTCTATGAAAGTAGAGCTCATAATATCATAAATTTGACTTATATAACAAACAATAATTTCACCAGACACTTAAAATAAGAAAAATATTACATTCATTCATTCATCTTCTGTAGTTGCTTCATCTTGATCAGAGTCACGGTGGAGCCAAAGTCTACCTGGAATCACTAGACACAAGGCAGGAGCACACCCCTGACTCCACATCATACACTTACACAACCACTCACAAACTCAAACCTGTTGAGAGTGTCCCATGGCTAACCCCATTACCAATGTGTCTTTGGACTGTGGGAGGAAACCCAAACAGACACAAAAATGTAACCAAGACCCTGAAGCTGTGTGGCAGCCACACTACCAGTTGCTATCCTTGAAATATTAGTGTATTTGTAACTGTTTCTGTGTTGTATGGAAACATGCTTCATGTTGAAGTGACCCACAAAATATCCTGAGACCTACAGCAGATTTTGCATTGCATCCACACTTTAATGTTCTTGCTATATTAAATACTAGAGAGAATGCACCAGTGCATCATAGGAGGCATAGTGCTCACACACACACTCGCACACAGAGAGAGGGCCAGATTCTTATTACACAGGTCAACATTAACAATATTTTTGTCCTCCAGTGGTCATATTATTAATGTAAGTAGTTTTGACGTGGAGGTGAATATTTTCGTAAACCTGAGCTGCAGAAAGTTAACACAGGAGAGTGCAAACTATTTCAGTAAACAGGATTAGAATTTACAGCTCTCAGAACAAAGGTTAAGAGAGGTTCACTACCCTGCTAAATAGAGTTACAGCTATGTTTCCACAGACCTGTAACAGCAGCATTTTGATATTCATTATGTCTTTTGAAGACTATGGAAAGAATGGAGGAGATGCCATATAAAGTATGAACAGAGAACAGAGAGAAGAGCCAACTGCAGTAATGATTCACACTAATAAAAGCTACTGCATGAATATATTTCCCGTATTCAGGAGCTGTTATTCACCAAAAGTTCAAACACTGTAAATGGGGTATACAAAGGTAAAAGTATTGTGTAAGTTAAGATCTAATTTTCCCAAGAGGACTGATGCATATGTGTGATCCTCATAGCATATCTTTCTAAGTGAAGCACAAAAAGAATGGGGTGTATTTGTAAGACAACATTGAAAATGTAATAAATGCAGTTGAAAAATGTACAACTATGTGTCTTAATTAAAACTACTGAATATGTAACTCTGTGGTACACTTTACTGAATGAGAAATACCAGCCCAGTGACAGCATATTAACGTTTGCAATTATTTGTTAAGCTGCATTGATTCTGTACACCAAGTTTTTTTTTTCAAATTCATGACAAAGTGCCCTCAGGGAAGTGAATGTACTGTAACCTAAAGTTCAACTGGACTTTAAGACCACTCTTGTACATTTGAGGACACATTTATGCAGTTTGAAAATAGTGAATAAAAATGTATCTATAAAAATGTGTTAGTCGTCACTTCTCCATTTTCCCCCACAGTTTAAATCTCACATTTCTGAGAACTGTAAAGTCTAATCTTGTTCAGTAAAATGTTGCATTCATCCGTATCATCTTTCTAAAGCCCGTGTTTACTGGAATATCCACCTCCACATTAAAACTACTAAAATTAATAATTATATGACCATTAAAGTGGATCTGTGAATAGATATCTAAAGTATGACCATCAAATCTGTGATAATCTAAGTGGAACAACTAGGAAAACAATTGCATTCTGTGCAAGAAACATTGATATTTCTCTCTCTCTCTCAGCTCTTACATACAGTTCCCTTAAGCACATGCTGTTTTATGGCAATGTTTTGTAAGAGGGTCTCATAAGAATGTCTATACTTTCAAATTTGAAGTTATTTTGCAGTCTAGATAATTGGTGGGAAAATATAAATACATTTTTAAAAGTTCATGATAAAATGGTTGTGCATACAGACCACTATTACACACACTGTTGTTGAAGATTGTGGATGATATAAAAAGAAACACTTCATTAATTTTCCTGAACAGACTGAGATAAAATAAATATAAGAAGCCACACAGGATTTACATTGGTTTTTACATGATGTTTCTGCCCAAAGCCAAAACACATTAGCCAGTTAAAGGAGAAGTCCCACTGGAGCAACTTTAAGCAGCATGTTTAATGAAACAAAAGGTCAGTGGCTAAGTTTTTTTCTCAAAACTTAAAGTACTCAAAGTAGCAGCATTAAGGCCCTTCAGCAATAAAAGTGGTCTTGTCTAAACAGATAAATGTTCTTCAGCAACGCAACACCACATCTCACTACACACCAAGCCCAAACACAACACACAAACACAACAATCAACACAGCACAACATCTCCTTCTTATTTCAGCTGCTGTCTACAAAATGGCTACCTTTCAAGTAATGGTTCTTTGAACCAGTCCTTTTAATGGAGTGAGAAACTAATTATCCAAACTTTCTCTAAAGTTAAACCTTTTATAAGTTAAAAGGGGAAATGAAAGAAAAGATTTGTGTTTTCACTGATGAATTTAATTTTATTTTGTGAACAAGAATTTAAGAATTCGATGCCAGCAACATATTCTAAAAAATGTCACAACAGGTGCAAAATTGTTCATAAAATATTCAAGTTACATTGTTTTGAAACAATGTAAAAACTCTGAAATATTCTAGTGTAAGCACATGAATACAAGAGTTGCAACCACCAAAGGCTCAGTCATTGCAAAGAAAAACGGTCAAATCTTAACACTTTGTGCCCAATATATAATATTTTTGTGGCAAAAAATTTAAAAAACAATATTTTACAACAGTCTGTGTATGCCTACAGTCCACTTCTGTTTTCTACTGGGCATCCTGAAGTGACGAATCAGACGACATCAATAAAAGACTGTTGCTTCACTCAAGAATGAGCAAAGATTCTCAGAGTTTTTGAGTGTGTTTCAGGCATTAAATTAATTATATTTATACTGCCATGATTGGGGGTGAAAATGCTGGAAAAAAAAGACACAAAATTAAGGACACAACTGTTTACATTAAATCCCAAATTTTTTAGAAATGGGATACCTATTTATGGAGCAGTTTTCATACATTTCAAACTGCTTTACAGGTAAGGAAAAATAAGTTTAAGCGAATACATAATTATTTAAATAATCAAAACAAATTTCGATATAAATAAAATTTGACAATGACACCATAGATCAAATAATATATATAAATGTAGACTCAATATAAGTTCAATACATATATAACAAAAATTATATATCATTGTAACCACTTATCTATTTCAGGGTCACGGTGGGTCCGGAGTCACAGAATCACTGGGCGCAAGGCAGTAACACACCCTGGAGGGGGGACGCCAGTTCTTTGCAGAGCGAGACATTGACACATTATCTCACACCTGTGGAAACTTCTGAGCAGCCAGTCCACCTACCAATGTGTGTTTTCGGACCATGGGAGGAAACCCACACAGAGAACACCCCAAACTCCTCACAGACAGTCACCCAGAGCAGGGCTTGAAGTCAAAATCCCAGGTGTCTTTTACTATCATTGTTGATCCACCGTGCCACAGAAGGTAATTTTTTTTCTCGACAATTTGTATTCATTAAATTATTTGTAGCTAGCTATTGCCCAGTCACAAAGTGATAAAAAGCTGGGAGAGTGAAGTCTAGCACAGGTTTCTTTGACACGGCATCTTTTTAATTGCTGCTAACACAATACAACTTAATAACTCTATACAACACTATTGAACAACTCAACACAACACCACTGACATGAGACCTGCTGTGAACACAATGCCACTGAACAGCACAATGTCACTGAACAGAGAATGCCAACTGCCAGTTCTGCTATATAAGCTAACCTGCACCTACAACATCCAACATTTGTTGTCAAAAACAGAACCAATATTATCTGTCTTTTCACCCTTCTCCAATTCAGGGTTTTTTATGGATGAGCACTTGAAAAATAACAGCTTTGAAGGTGTGATACAGGAGCAGAGTTTCATCTCAAGAGGAAAGATGACTCACCCCTTAACCCCCTTTGCTCTTATGATATGAGGAAAATGCTTAAGCATGACAGAATAAGGACAAGTTTTATTTATAGTAAAGATTTCACTCAAAAGGTAGTCTGTGTTGATGATCTTAGTGATGTTTCTAGGTGACAGCACAGAGTTCAAACAAAGATTCAGTGCAAAAAATGAGTCATAAACTCTCCATCACGTAAACCCTTCCACCAATCTCTCAAAGTGTCAGTAAATGTCATCAGCCCACTGTGTTTTGGAGGATCTGTAGGCTAAAATCTGATTAGAGCCCTTTAAAGATGAGTTTAATATTGTAAAGGGCAGGTTTGGTTAACTGTTAAATCCTCCTCTCTAAACTCACTGCCAGCCTTGCTGTTTCCGATTATGGAAACAAATAAAGGATTTTCCCCCTTTATTAAAAGAAAGCTTTGGAAAGCCCTTAAACCAAGAAAATCCATAGTTGTAAATTTGTCCTGTCTGCATGTGTTTTCGATCATGTTTATATTTGTTTGACTGGTTTCTAATGGTGTGCTCTGACTCTGTGCTCCTCTCTGGAATACTTCAAGACATGAGCTGTTTTTACATCAGCTGAGTTGGGCTGTGGATCTGGAACAAGCACATACATTTCTCTGCCTAACTGGAAGCTAGACACATTTAGCATCAGCAAATAAGAAATGTTATACATCATTCTGGGGCTATGGACTTAAATGTGGATATCAGAGAAGCACATTTTTCTATTATGTTGGTCCCTGCCCAGACCAGAATTTTCAGCCATAAGAAATACAGGAGCAGCAGGCTGGTAATGTGTTTTTCCTTTGAAAAGTTAATGTGTCTGCAAACATTCTGATATAATCTTTTCCAAGAGGTTTCCTTTCTTTAGAAGATTTAGAAGCTTAAATAAATGTATCTTAATCCAGGCTGCTGGGTGCATTTATAAATTCATTTGGTTTAAAATTCTTGAACACACACAAGTTAAACCTAGGACAGGTGAAGAGAGGGTTGAATACTGACCTAAACACAGAATGATGCATGGACAGGGGACAAAACCCAAAACAACAAGACAAACAAATGAAACAGTAAACCAAGGCTGTTCTATTTGTGGGTGAAAATAATTTAGCGCGATTTATTTTCTTCTTGTGTATATGCCAAAAAAATGAATGCTTTGTTTGTGACTGTTGTAAATAATATTATAGGTATTTTTCATTTAGGTTATTCTCTTGATATTTCAAGTTAACTTAAAGATCTTCTTCAATATGGGACCCCATAAGGATTCAGGGATCAGGAACATAATTATTAAATACAGAAATCAAACACTCCCTCTCCCTCTCCAAGATTAGATCACTGCTTTGTTTAAGCAACAGCTCCCATTTGGTAAAATCTGTGATCACATTGAATTTAACAGCTTCAAACTTGTAGTGGGTTATCTATATATACTGTAGCCAACATGAGAGAGTTCATGGTTATCTAGAAAACTAAACAATGGTATTATGTAAAGTATTATTATTATTATTAAAGTTTTATAAAGCAACATGTTAAATTTGGCTGCATAATGTCTTTTTAACTGTAAACGTAGCCTGTAATCCTACAGCATCAGCTGAGGATTGTCAAAAGCCACTGGAAAATAAGAGTACATTAATTGTTAACCAAATTATATAGTGTACCACGAGTCCAGTTAGTTTCTGGATCAGTGATAACACAAATTAAATAAAATAGTGTTTGTGAATGAGTAAAATTTATTATTTGGTGAAAAACTGAAAGAAATTAGAAACTTCAAAATGCTGTAATTCTCATATTTATCCATTAATTTATTTAATGTGGGAATCAGCTCAAATAATCTTCAGACGTAGGGTAGTATAATGGAAAGTAGTACAGTAAGTGCAAGGGTTGGGGGAGGGGGAGATATGAGATTATAAAAAATACAATTCATAAAACTGATTATATTTTAATGTAATTTCCTGTCAATTTCTTCAGGTAAGGGGTGAGAACCTGCCCCAAGTGAAAGAGTTCAAGTATCTCGGGTTCTTGTTCACGAGTGATGGGAAGAGGGATGGTGAGATTGACCGTAGGATAGGTGCAGCGTCTGCAGTAATGCGGTCACTGTACTGCACCGTTGTGGTGAAGAGAGAGCTGAGCCATAAAGCAAAGCTCTCAATTTACCGGTCAGTCTACCTTCCCACTCTCACCTATGGTCATGAGCGGCCAAAATGAGCTTTCTCTGACGGGTCGCTGGGCGTACTCTCCGTGATCGGGTGAGGAGCTCAGTGACAAGGGAGGAGCTCGGAGTAGAGTCACTGCTCCTTCGCATTGAGAGGAGTCAGTAGAGGTGGTTTGGGCATTTGATCAGGATGCCTCCTGGACACCTCCCACTGGAGGTACACCAGACACGTCCAACTGGAAGGAGGCACCAGGGTAGACCCAGGACAGCCTGGAGGGATTATATCTCCCGGCTGTCCTGGGAACGCCTTGGGATCCACCAGGAGGAATTGGTGTATGTTGCAAGGGACAGAGACATCTGGGCTTCTTTGCTCGCCCTGTTGCCACCGCGACCCTGAAATGGAGAAGCGGGAAAGAAAATGTATGTATGTAATTTCCTGTCAATTTCTTATTTTTTTTCCACAAAAAATATTTCCTTTAGTGGAAATATTTCCTTTATTTGGATATAACTTTGCAGAAAAAAGCTGTCATGTTCTGCCCCCCCATCCACTGTGTTTTCTTTTTTTGTTCCTATTATTATTAGGAATTGGCTGTTCTTGAACACGTTTTGGTCCTTGTCTCTGCCACTCACTTACCCTTCCCTACCCTTCATCTATGAAAGAAACACTATATAATATTTTTAAAAATTGTAGCTTAAATATCAGTGTGATGCTCCAAATACCTGTAATAGGGTAGTGCTCTGGGCTCAGCACTATAGAAACTTCACTATGTAATCTTTTATTTTTTGGGTGGGGAAGGGTAGGTTTATGACGGTTCTCTGTTCTGTTTTTTCTTGCATCTGCTTTATGCATTTCAGTCAAATGATGTGTAGGACACTCTTCCTGTTTAAAGTGTTTACTTTTATTTAGTACCTGTCTGCGCTTTGTCTTTGTTTAATATTAAACAGTACCTGTGTATTTGCAGCCTGACTTTACCTTTGTATATACATTAACAAAACCTGGCAATGAGTGAGCTCTTAGGAAAATGTTTGAAAAGTTCAAATGCATATATTACACAATATATTTCATTTCCATGTATCAAATAATGTCAACTTAAGCTTTCATTAAAAGATAAGGATATTTTTAAATCAATGCACTGTAAATTAATGAAAAATGCAACAGCATTCAATGAAGTTAATCGTTCATTCAGAAAGCATTAGTACTAGGTAAACTACAACACATGATAAATGATCAAGCAGAGCTGGCTTTAAAAACACCATCTTTTGAAATGCTTAATTACTCCACAGAAACTATGCTTTGGAAAAATAATTATTGGCAAAGAGGAGGATATTCATTTTTACTTCTGTGATTTGAATCCAGGGACTTGAAGGAGACCTGGCAGATGTGATGTAAGTGAGAAAACATGTATCATAGCAGTGAGCTTTTTGCTGTGGGCTGCCACCTGAGGTTTTCTGTTCCCTAAGAAGGCAGGAGGAGGCCCACTCAAGTGTTTCCAGTGCAGCTCCCGGTGGAATCATTAGGCCACACACACAAGAAATATGAGACGAGACGGACACATATACAGGTGCTGGTCATAAAATTAGAATATCATGAAAAAGTTTATTTATTTCAGTAATTCCACTCAAAAAGTGAAACTTGTATATTATACTCATTCATTACACACAGACTGATATATTTCAAGTGTTTATTTCTTTTAGTTTGATGATTATAACTGACAACTAATGAAAACCCCAAATTCATTATCTAATAAAATTAGAATATTACTTAAGACCAATACAAAAAAGGATTTTTAGAAATGCTGGCCGAACTGAAAAGTATGAACATGAAAAGTATGAGCATGTACAGCATTCTGGGACCTTGATATCCAAAGAAAATGCAAAATTTACTTTCATCAGAGAAAAAAACTTTGGACCACTCAGCAGCAGTCCAGTCCTTTTTGTCTTTTCCTTCCCTTTGCCTCTCTATTAATGTTCTTGGACACAGAGCTCTGTGAATAGCCTGCCTCTTTAGCAATGACCTTTTGTGTCTTGCCCTGCTTATGTAAGGTGTCAATGGTCTTCTTTTGCACAACTATCAAGTCAGCCCATGATTGTGTAGCCTACAGAACTAGACTGAGAGACAATTTAAAGGCCTCAGGTGTTTTGAGTTAATTAGCTGATTAGAGTGTGGCACCAGGTGTCTTCAATATTGAACCTTTTCAAAATATTCTAATTTTTTGAGATTCTGAATTTGGGGTTTTCATTAGTTGTCAGTTATAATCATCAAATTAAAAGACATAAACACTTGAAATATATCAATCTGTGTGTAACGAATGAGTATAATATACAAGTTTCACTTTTTGAATGGAACTACTGAAATAAATCAACTTTTTCATGACATTGTAATTTTATGACTAGCACCTCTATAAGATCAAATGATAAAAAAGCAATAAATTTGAGAGGGCAACATGATAAAAAATCTATTCAAGTAATCTATATAATCAAAACCAAGGGTAAGTGCAACATACTTGGCAGATGATTTCATTCAGAGCAGCTGAACAATATAAACATCTTACAGAGACATATGAATGCAGGTGGCACTGTGGCGCAGCAGGTAGGTATCTGGGTTTGTGGGTTCAAGGCCCGCTCCAGGTGACTGTCTGTGAGGATTTTGGTGAGTTCTCCCTGTAGGTTTCCACCAGGTGCTCTGGTTTCCTCCCATGGCCCAAAAACACACTTTGGAAGTTGAATTGGCGACACAAAAGTGTCCATAGGTGTGAGTGTGAGAGTGAATGTGTGAGTGTGTTTTGCCCTGTGAAGGACTGGTGCACCCTCCCTTCCTTGTGCCCAGTGATTCTGGGTAGGCTCTGGACCCACTGCAACCCTGAACTAGATAAGCACTTACAGACATTGAATGACTCAATTAATGAACATGAAGGCTGCATTAGGTATATGGGAGAGTTATGTGAGAAACTAGCATTCTGGACAGAGACCATTGGTTAGTTTTACTTGTTTAATGACACTGGGGCTTCAGAAAAACATTACACTTGTACTGAGCATACTAAAAACTGGAGCTAGTAAATGGTGAGGAAACATCTTTTGAATTTAATAAAAAGTGTTATTTTATTAAAATCGTTAACATTGCTTTAAATATTGACACAATTATATTCGGGTGCTTGGTGCAACTGCAATATTCAAGGTGGAATTGGAAGTTTCAAACAAAAGACAACTGAATAAGAAGCTGTAATCAGCTTCATAGAAAAGTTACGTGTAGATGATAATATATGATTGTCAAACAACTCTGAAGGAATTTAACTAAAGCAGGCCTCCTCTAATATCACTACCTACAGGGCACCACTCGAAATACAAGAAATGGGATTTACCCAATTATTGATATCTCTTTCTAAGAGCATTATATTAAAAGTTGTGTTACATAAAGCTACAACATCACAATGGAAATACAAAGTTGAATACAACAGTGGATGTCATTACACAAATCACAGGAGGCCACTGGCAGAGAACTCTCGCACACTAAAATTAAAAATGGGTATGTTTACTTTCTTCCTATTTTGAAAATGATCATTTCCACTTTAGCAACCTAATTGCATTACAAATGCTATGATAATTCAGTACTAGCTTCAAATGTTTTCCATTTCATAGAACACATTCATCTTAAAAAGCACAATGTTAACACAGTCAGAGGAGATAATCTAGGATGTTGGTTTTATTTAAATTGGCAGGATGGGCCTCTGGGATCAGTGGGAGTGGGTGACATGACAAAAATGACATTTTCCACAGTGACTTGCTGCCATTTCCCAAGTTATAAAGACCTTGAGTGCATCATACAATTTCTCTTCTCGTCTGATTCCCTCCCTTCTTCTCCCTGTTGTGTAGTTCAAAGTTCAGCAGGATGAATGGAGAATGGAAAAGAGGAGGAGACGTGACCAGATACAAGTACTAGCACTGTTGCCATGTTTAAATCTTTCACATGATCTACACTTGACTAATAGCCAGAAGGAAGCTGAATGCTATGCAAAGTTAAAACAAGCCTGTGTGGTTTTACACAACTTGTAAACAACTGTAACAACTGTAATCATTTCACAGTGTAAATCCTTCCAAAAATAGAGTTTTTTAAAGATATTTTTGGATAAGTAAATACTTTTTCTGAGATGTGCCATTGTGTTAATGGATAGTTTTATGTTTTTATGAAATATAACTTAAAAAAACAAATAACTTTATTCTAAGTAATGATATTGTTTTACAAATGAGAAAAAGTTATGAATCACTCAGGGAAATAAAGTATTGAATAAAGTAATTTGTAGCTCATTTGGTTTATTTTCTGTTTGTGGGAGTGCACAATGTAATTTATGAACGAGCCAAGTTCAATATGCCATATCAGAAAGCAGGCGAATCAGCTGACAAGTTCATTACAGCAGTGCACAAATTATATGAACATTGCAAATATGGCCTCTTACGTGAAGAAATGATCCGAGATAGGATTGTTGTAAGGATATGTGATGCCAAATTGCCTGAAAGACTGCAGCTTAACTCAAACTAGATTTGGCTACAGCTATAGTTCAAGTAAGACAGCACGAAGAGGTGAAAAAGCAACAAGCAGTTTTGCGGTCACCAGAGCAAGCAGATGCGGTATTTCGTAGCAGTAAGAGACAGACCTACAGGAAAATGTCTGCTCAAGGCACAAGCAATACTCGGACTCAGCCAAACTCAACCAAGTCAAAGCAGTGTGGGAGGTGTGGAAAAACTCCAAAACATTCATGGACTGACTGTCCAGCAAAAGAGGTTGAATGTGGAAAATGCCAAAAAACATTTTGCATGAGTTTGCAGAACAGCCCAAAAGCTGGAATCTATTAAGGATGATGATGTGGCAGCGTTCCTAGGAACAGTTAACCTGCCACAATCATCCACATGGACCAAAACACTTCACCTAAATGACGATTTGTTAGTTTCAAAGTGGACACAGGTGCATCGGTGACTACCATCCCCAATCAGAATACACACGGGAGAAATATGGCAGCAAAACACCACCAAACAGACTTCTTCTGGGTCCCGCCAGTCATTGCATTTGCGCAACATTTAATGTGGAAGTTTGAACAAAATGCAGAATAAGCTGAATTCAGCTTCATATCACAGACAGTTAGAAACGGGGGATCACTGTTTATAAAGGTGCCCTACATTTACCGACATTAAAGTCCTGTGGAAAGTCCCTAATTTAGCTGCAGACTAGAGTTGTCAAATAAAATACGTTAAAATCATCCCGTATTTGGACACTAAAAACTGTGTTGTGTATTGGACTGATATTATTGAGATTGGATTGTTAAGACGTGGTTTGTTTCAGACAGATGCTCTCCCTCAAACAGAAAATGCTTTTCTCATTGGTCATTACTTTTATTTAGCCAATCCACAGCCAGCGTTAGCTGTCCATCATTCAGTGCTGCAGCCAATGGAGTCACATTCCCGCCTACAGAGGTTTGTTTGCTGCAGCCCTGGGAGAAACAGGTCAGTCCTGACACACTGGGGAAAACAACAGTGCCACCTAGCACTTGTGGCTTGTTCGCCTGCTGGCCACGTTTTTTTTTTTTTTTATTGTTTTTTTTTTTAAAGCATCAAGAATTACAGCATCTCATAGAGGAGACATACACCACAAAAACTACAAACACAAATTAAAAAAGAACAAACAATTGGGGTAAAGTGACATAAAGGAGCAAGGTGATTTCATAACAACAGCATAAAATAAACAATGTTATATATTTTACAAGCCATGTTAGACTTAAGCTTTTGGAGTGAAAGGAAAAATTACTTTAAATCACTGACAAAACCCAAAAAGGAGGGCTTATAGTTTCTCCATTTGCAGCAGTGAATATGGCATTTACCCATAAGTATGACAATATTTATCAAACCAGAAACAGAAGAGTTTAGATTATGCATGTAGAAAATTATATGAGAGATGATACAAGGTGACATATCATTTAGCTTAAAGGATAACCAATCATTAACATCCAGCCAAAATGTTCTAGTTACAGGGCATAAATAAAACATGTGCCACTGGATAAATTTTATTTATTATTTTAAAATGAGTTTCTTTGACCTTTTCCATAACTGACAAGGTCACTTCATCACTTATTTTTAACAGAGCTCTGTTGAAATTATGGAACAAATCTACTTTAAAGGCTGTACTAACAACTCTGTTGTAACACTTCTTATCGTTTATGTGAGTTTCAGCTATGATTAACTGGGGCAAAAGAGATCTAACATTAGAGGACTTCATGGTCTTTTATATCAATTTAATTTAAAGTAGGGGGATTGCCTTACAAATTTTCTTATATTCGTGTGAAAAGAATTTCAATCTATCTTTAATTGAAAAGACATTATACTCCAAAAATTCACCATCCCCGTCCATTATATCAGTAACAAACCAAATATCTCTCTCATACTAATCCTTCTTAAATAGTGAATTTCTATTGATGTTAATACCAAGGTTCCACAAGGTTGCCCCATGAGGTGAAAAATTATGGGTAAATATCATCTTTCAAAAATGAAGAATTTGTTTATGGAATCTTGAAAGGTTCAAATGAATCTTATTAATATCAAAACCACATTTTAACAGAAAATTAATTCCTCCTTCTTTAGTGAAAATTGATCTCTCTATATGGAACCACATAGAATCAGACTGGGCCAAAAATGTTTTAATCCACTTTACCTTCAAAGTCTCAACCATTGTTTCAAAATCTGGAACTCAGATACCACCTACTTTATAGTCTTTAACCAGCTGTGATCTTTTAATGTTCATTTCATTTTTCATTATCTGTGACTGCTTATCCAGTTCAGGGTCGCAGTAGGTCCAGAGCCTATCTGGAATCACTGGGTGCAAGGGGGAATACACCCTGGAAGGGGCACCAGTCCTTCACAGGGCAATTCACACACTCACTCACACCTACAAACACTTTTGGAGTAGGTGGGAGGAAACCGGAGCACCTGGAGGAAACCCACGCGGACACGGGGAGAAAACACCAACTACTCACAGACAGTCACCCGGAGCGGGACTTGAACCCAAAACCTCCAGGTCCCTGGAGCTGTGTGACTGCGACACTACCTGCTGCGCCACCGTGCCGCCCTCATCTTTTAATGTAGTGTGTTTTATTCTTCCACAGGTATTGAAAAACGAAAGAATTGGCTTTTTTGACATTGTTAGGAGAAATGTATAGTGAATGGCAGGGACAGATTAAATGTGAAATGCCATCCGTCCTAGAAAGAATCGCTCTAAAAAATGGTCAGGTCTCTGGATAGCCAACAGCTAGGGATTTTTTTTTTTTCATGTCTGACGTTCGGACTGAGATATTTGTATCCTCTCTGTTAAGTAAGTTTCACTTCAGATTCATCTAAGATGATTGCTTCAGATAATTGAAGCAATAGAGGATTCTGCTCAAGTGTGTATAGGAAGTATTTCAAACTTTTTTGTATTGAGGATTAACCCTGATGCTTTGGAAAAAGCATGAATTATTTTTAAAGCTTTTTCTATCATACCTTTATCTTTGAGGAAGCTGGACATATCGTCGTCAAAATTATTCATTTTGAATTATTTTTCAAAAATAGTAATACCAAGTAAATCCTGACTATTATTAACAAGCAATTCTAATAGCTGAGTGGCCAAAATAAATACATTTAGGAGAGAATACCACCCTACACCTGAAACCTAGGGTTCATTCCTGAATTCAGGGCTATATATGTGTCAGTAAAGAACATCTGCATTATATTGCAGAAGCTTTCTTGAAAACCAAGAAATTTTCAAAAGAAAGGAATGCTTGACAGTATCGAAAGCCTTGTAAAAGTCAAGGAATAAAAACAAAACTATCAGTGTAGAAGAACTTTCTGTAGTCCAACATATCTAGTATCAATCTTGTGTGATTATGAATTTTCCTTTCCCTAATGAAGGCTGATTGGGATTCATCAACTATAGCCATTAGGCCCTCATGTAGTCGATTTGCATAAACATGATTGTAATCATTACATAAGAGTGTTATTGGTTGCCAATTATCTAAAAATTTTTTTATCTTTATTATGTTTTGAAATTAGCGTTATGTTTCACAGTAGCAGATAATTTTCTGTTTGAAATACATCCTTTAAAGGCTTTGTGTAGTAGAATTTTGATTTCGCCCCAAAAGAACAAATAAAACTCAACAATTAACCCATCAACTCCTGGTGACTTTCCTTTTGCCATACTTGTTATTACCATATCCAATTCTTCGAATTTAATACCATTTTCCATATTTTGTTTAAAGACATCATCCATCTTCTTTTTTCAAAATTTTCCAATTTTCTCAAAGAATATAGAACATCCTGTCTCTGAGAACTGAGAGTTGTATAAATTGCTATAGAACTTAATTACTTTGCTTTTAATATCCATTATCACTCACTTTACTATTTATATTGAACTTTTGAATTTTCTTTTTTATTTATCTTTGATTTTCAAGACTAAAAAAGTAAGATGAGTTCTTTTCTCCTTCTTCGATCCAAAGGGCCCTTGACCTTACAAAGGCTCCCTTGGCTTTTTCCAAATTAAAAGGCATCAAGTTGAGTTTGGAGATTATGCAAACTAGTTTGTTCATCTTCAGCTAAATCAGATTTACAGCATAATTGATTTATATGCTTGATGATGTGTTGTTGTCTTAATTTTTTAGACTTACATGTATGTTTACTTGTATTAATTGCTATCTGCTTAACCTGAAATTTGAACCATTCCCATTTACTTAGATATGACATTTCCAAACCAGCAATTTCTCCAATTAGTTGTCTAACATTTATACAGAAAGGACCATTTTCTAACAACATATTGTTACATTTCCAGACATGGTTTGGCATATCCTCTATCCATCTATACATAGACAGAGATAATGCTACAACACATTGATCTGTTAATGAAGAAGCAGAAATTTCACACTTAGAAACATAGTTGATTAAATGCTCTGAAATTACCAATACTCTAACCTAGAGCATTGACCATTATTTGCTGCATTAAACCAGGTATATTGCTGTGTACTGGGATTATGTGTTCTCCAATAATCTATCAAGCCTAATTTTGTGACTAGTTCAAGGATAGTTTCATGATAATTATGACAGTTCCCTTTAGGAGGCATACGAGTCAGGAACCATGTTAAAAATCCAACATGTTACTCACCAATGAATAGAAGGATTTGTTCTGTACTTTTCTGTTAAACCCATAAACACACAATAAGATAAAGTATACTCCAGTCATTTGTACAACCACCATTACACAATGCCCATTTTCATCACTTTTGTGGTCAATTACATTACCAGGAAATCTGTTCAACAAAATCATCTGCTGAATGTGATGAACCATGACTACAAAAAAGTGTCACACCACTGACCCTTCCAGAAAATTGAGTCATCTTTAACTGAATTAATCTCTTGTAGAAAAACGCAGTTAACCTTTTGCTGCTTACAAAAAAGAAAAATAGCCTTATGCTTTCCATTGCTTTTTAACCCCTAGAGTTTAAGGAGATAAATTAAAGCATTTTGAATGAAGGCCCAAGGTCTTAGCCGATGTGCAGGAATGAATAACTAAGGTCCTTACAAAACATAGCCTCATTTGTGCGCTATAAGCCTCAGAACTTTAAAGCAGTTTTGTTTATTACAGCACTCAACTTAACGATTAGGCCTAAATGTTGTCTCTTAGCCTATTTTGCATTTATTCTTAGGTTATCAATCATCGCATACCCTTCCTTCAAGGAAGCTTGTTTGCCTTTTCTTCTTGCTTCTTCCACCCGCGGGCGGCCATAGCATACAACGAGCCTAGCGATCTTCTTTAGAAAAGTCCTCTTTAAAATGTATGTGCATTTCCTTACAAACTTTTGCATCTTTCGATCGATTTCCATACGTCGTCCTGCACAGTTTTCATAGCAAACTGGATGATGATTGATCTCGGCATGTTTTTAGAGGTAGCAGCATTCCCCTTCTTGCCTACACAATGAACTGTATCCACCGTCTCCCACAATCGCTCCACAGATAAAGGCACCACTCTCGTGAGCATCCCGATGATCACATCTCTTACTACTTCTCCTTTTTTTCTCTGGAAGACCGGTCAACCTCAGGTTCCATGTTCTCTTATATCGGGCTTGTTCCTCACATGCACACTTCAGGTAGAGGTTGTTTCTGTAACGAATGAATTTCATTTTGCACCTTGATAATTTCCTCTTTGTTTTCTTTAGTCGCAACTGTGTTGGCTTCAATACGTTTTTCAAAACATTTTAAAAGTTCAGTTTGTTCTTCCATCTTTTAGGTCAAGGCTTGCACAGCGTGAAGAATCACTGCTCCAGTGCTTTCTTCTATGTCATTTTGCTTAATTGTTTTTGGATGAGGGTTATTAAATGGTGTGTGCTCTCTATTGACTTTCTGTTCTTTCAGAGACTGATTCATCTCGATTTCTTTAATATTGTGTCATCACACACCTCATATAGCACAACCTGACTGTAACTATGTTCATTCATGCTAGCAGTGAACTTAGCAGGTATCACAGCCAATATAAATTACTGTTTCAAATTATAATTCGGGGGTTGGAATTTATCGCCAGTCTTTGCAGTAAGGAGTTATAGGATTATAGACTAACATTCCAAGGACTTAAAAAACAAATGTATCCAGGAGAGCCTGCAATTAGTCTGTCACTCACTCCGCCATCTTGATTCCTCCTGCTGGCCACATTTTTGGATCAGGCAGCATTTGTATTTGGATCAGGTGAAATGCAAAAGAAAGTCTCAAAATCCAAAAACCCACGAGAGGAAATGAACAAATGCACATCATGGAAAACATGCAAGTGACTTGATCCACAAACGCAGATTCTAACATTTACAAATAAACTTTAAATTCGAGACTTTGACTTTAAAAATATACAATGAAAATTTAAACAAATGATTTTTTTGCATAAAATTGTGATATATCTATGAAAACCAAAAACATGTATTTATGAATGTAACTGTATTTGTACAAATTGCAGACTGTGAGAAACAGAGTGGGATGTATTCATCTGTGAACAGTGAAACATATTTGTGACTTGTTTTTAATTTGTGGATTAACATTTACACATTTGTAAAGTATTTTGAGACTAATCTCTTTCCATATATGCATGCATTTATCTGTCCAGATCATAACTGGATGTATATTTTAAAAACAAATATGTTAATGTGCTGATGTTATGCGGTTGTATTAACACATTTTCTGGTCATCAATAGTATAGAATTTTATGAATAGATTGCTGTAGAAAATGCTTTAAAGTTACAGGACTTTATCCAAGTATTAATAAGAAACCATGGTTTTTGGAATTTATGACACTAATGTGCTCACACTCAGCTCAGATTCCAGTCAGATGCTGTTCTCAGTTCATCTGCTTCCAAGACCTTCACTTTTCAATGGAAATTTGCGATTAGCCAAAAACAATAACAATTCTTCCTAGAATAAATCTGCGACATGTAAAAGATGGATGGCCACCAGCTTGTATGTTCAAACGTCCAAAGAAAATAAAATATAGTCACTGTTAGTGTCAAGGCAATGGTTCCTCAGTAATGGACTATTGCTCTGATGCACCAGAAATGGTCCAGGGAGGTTTCCCAGTAAAGTGTCAGTGCCCACTTCAGTGTTTAGCCTTTTAAAATGCTTTGTGGTCAGCAGGTGTGCAGTTTGCCATCTGCCTCAGTCAGCAGCAGATTGTGGGAAGGCAGTGTAATAAAACATGACTCACCAAGCAGAAGTCAAACTCATGATCTAGGCCAAAGATGAATCAGTGCAATATCACAGCCACTGGAAGTGGTGATAAATGAAAACTTTTTTCCCCTCATCATCTAACACTTTTATGACAAAACGTCAGAACTTTCACACAAGCAACACTATCTGAAGTTTTATTGAATGTCTGAAGGCATAAATCTCTGTTCCCTCAAAATAACAAGACTGATGCAGATAAAAGCACTAAGGTTATCTCAACAGAAATTATGCTATACGTTTGATATTCTTTAAAACTGGTTCTTTACACAGATTAGGCTTCCAAAGTAATACAGGGAAATTAGAAACTTTGAGGTATATACTCTGCTCATAAAAATAAAGGGAACACTAAAATAACACACCCTAGATCTCAATGAATGAATTATTGCAGTTGAAAATCTTTATTCATTACATAGTGGAATGCGTTGAGAACAAAATTATATAAAATGATCTATGTAAATCAAAATTATTATTCCATGGAGGTCTGGTTTTGGAATTATACTCAAAATAAAAATAAAAAGTGGAAAATAAAATTATAAGCTGATCCAACTTCAGTGGAAATTCCTCAAGACAATTTAAAATTAGGCTCAGTAGTGTGTGTGGCCTCCACGTGGATGGCAGTGGATGTTCTTCTGAGTGATGTCCTGGACAGTCTGTGGTGCAACGTGGCATTGGTGGATGGGGAAAGGGCAGGCCAATCCATAGCACCTATGCCTTCATCATGCAGGAAATGATGACACACTTCAGCCACATGAGGCCTAGCATTGTCATGAATCAGAAGGAACCCAGGGCCCACTGCACCAGCATATGGTCTCACAATGGGTCTGAGGATCGCATCTTAGTACCTAATGGCAGTCAGGGTACCTCTGGCTAGCACATGGAGGGCTGTGCGGCCCTCCAAAGGAATGCCTTCCCACACCATTACTGACCCACTGCCAGACCGGTCATGCTGGAGGATGTTACAGCTAGCAGAATGTTTTCCATGGCGTCTCCAAACTCTGTCACATGTGCTTCGTGTAAACCTGGGGCCAATGTGGAACCTGCCAATCTTGTTGTTCTCTAGAAAATGCCTATTGCCTTGCACGGTGTTGGGCTGTAAGCACAAGCCCCACTTGTGTACGTCGGGCCCTCATACCACCCTCATTGTGTCTTTTTCTGTTTGTGCAGAAACATGGAATTGGACTGCTGGAGGTCATTGTGCAGGGCTCTGGCACTGCTCCTCTTGTTCCTTCTTGCACAAAAGAGGAGGTAGTGTTTCTGCTGCTTGGTTGTTGCCCTCCTACGGCCCCCTCCACGTCTCCTGGTGTACTGGCCTGTCTCCTGGTATCTCCTCCATACTCTGGACACTGTGCTTAAAGACACAGGAAACCTTCTTGCCACAGCTCTCATTGATGTGCTATCCTGGATGAGCTGCAGTACCTGAGCAACTCCTGTGGGTTGTAGACACCAGAAATCAATCAATCAAATTTCATTTATATAAGTACTTTTGACAACAGAAAATTGTTATAATGCAGCTGCACAGAGATCTGGGTACAAGCCTCCTATGAGCAAACCAAGGGCAACAGTGGCAACGAAAAACTCCCTCAGTGCACGAGGAAGACTCAAAAGACACATGTTGGTTGATTGGCTGTGTTTAAATGACCATAGCAGTGAGTGTGTGTGAGTGAATGTGAGAGTGTGTTGTGTCCTGTGTGGAGCCCCCTGAGTGGGCTCCACACCCACCACAACCTCGAACAAGTGGTAACAGATAATGAATTTATAAAAAATGTAATTAATGAGAAAAGTCATTGTAAAAAAGTAATAAAATATGAAAACCTAGAAATGAATTAGAACATAAATGAAAGAAGTGCTAGGAAAATGATAAGTCCCTTGATATAATACGATTTAGAGCCACCTCAGCCTGTTTTGGGTTTGTATTTGTGGAATATTGACCATGGTAAAATAGTTTGAGATAAGTCAGATTTCATGTTGTGTGACAATGCATAGCTCTCTACAAGTCTATATGCAGATTTTCTTTGAGATTTGCGCGAAGGCTCTGACCTGGCCTTTCAAGTATAGTCACTTTCCTATCCTATTTATTATTATTACTATTATTATTTTGGTTGTGTTTTAAGGATTACTGTCATATTTGAAGGTGAACTTCAAACCTGCCCATATCTGTATGTTTAATAGAGGGACAGGTGTGTAATGTATTTTGAGTTGTGTGCTGTGTTTGTTTGTTTGTTTGTAATCATGCTTAGAGTTTAGTCTTAAAAGTCTTGGTCTCATTTGACCCTAAAACCTTTAGCCTCATGGCATCAGAGTCTTCCAGTTATTTCTTTGCAAAGTGCCAATGAGACTCAATGTGGCATTTATTCAGAAGAGGCAGATGTTCAATTGTGTACTAATTTATTTGTTTGCTGGGGCTATCACCATATAAAATAATGTAATGAAATACACTATTCTAAACTAAAATCTTTATAGGAGGTTAATATCACCATTCTCTATGTCAAGCATCAGCCAGGGATATAAAGCTGTAGAGCAGTGAAATCAAAAGGATGCAGCCCTGTCCAAAACATAGTCTGCATGATGAAAGCATTTTTCATGTTAAATAAAATATAATTGCAGAAACATATATAAAGTCCTTTGAACATTCTCCTTTAGCTCTGCTTTAAAAGGTGAGCTTAATTACACTTTCTATGGATGCGTATGAAACCCGCAGGCCTCCAGTGTGCCACACAGATCAATATTTATCATTTTTACAGCACTGCATAAAAATCCAGGCAATTATGTTTGGGCAGATGTCAGGGTGCAGGAATAGCCCTTAGCAACAAGCTAAAAGAAGTATGAGTGCAGGAGAGATATAATTAAAGAAGGTTAAGAAAGAGAGAAGGGGAAAGAGAGAACAAGGAGAGAGGGAGAGAGAAAGCATGAGGGAAAGAGCGATGAAAGGGTGATAGCAAGAGAGAGATACACATACAGAGAAATAGATACACACACACACACACACAGAGACAGGCGCAAATCACACTGGCTGAAAATGAATGTGATTATATGTAATAGCAATTATATTCAATCCAAATAAAAAAATGTTGCAATAACTTTTATTAAGATTTATTATTAAATATAAATTACCAGGATATTATCCTCCACCAGTTTTGGGTGTCACTACAGATAGTGTGGATGTTTGGAGCAAACCTGCTGCACAGATATAGGCCTCTGACCCATTGAAATACAGCAATTAACCTTTTGTCTGAAGTAAATCCCCAACTCATGAGACGTGCTTTATTAACTATAATGTCTGTACTGGTTACAAATATGTGTCATTACAGACAATCCAGGCTGTAATCTGCTGTTAAATCTGAGATGAGCCTGACAAGGTGTCAGGGCACCGAAGATCTGACTAATCCCACTAATTCTGCTAAACGAACCTTGTGCCGATTAAAGGCCCATGCGTTCCTTCCTCTCCTAACCTCGTTTGATGCACACTGTGCTTCTAAATTGTTTGTTCGTGTGTGTGTAAATGCGTGTCTGAAGAAACAGCACTGATCACAAAATTCCCCTTTCTTCTCTTACATGGACTAGTGTCTGATTAACTCCAGAGTCAGGCTCTATCCACTGATCACTGTGTTCAGCTGTGTGCTGTTAGCTCTGTTTGTGGAAATAGCCTGTGGTTTGAGCTTGTCTTTGAGGCCTTGTGTACAACTTAGCTCAATTTTTAAGCTATGTTCTCTGTTCCTAATTCCTGGGATTGTTCTTGTGTTCTTTCAGCTTTAACCTGTTCCTGCCTCTTGTTTATTTTGAACAGATCGCTGAAGTCATGCATCAGTCTGTAGTCAGCATCATGACCATATTAGGTCCAAACAAGGTCTAAGCTTTTCGAAAATTGCTGTTGTTGTTCTGTGTTTGTTTCCAGTTTACATTTAGAAATTGTAAAATATGAATAATGCTTAATTTATGCTTTGAAATGTTTGATATGATGTCACATAAAAGTAAACCTATGACTGAACATAGACCATATTATATAACAACACCAATTCCTGAAAAGTGTACTTTTCAGTTGCCACAGCATCTTGCCTCCCTCACTGGACAAATCCTGCTGGTTAGTCTTGGGAAATTTGGTAAGGTTTTCTTGTGATTCCAGTTAAGGGCTCAGCACTGTCAGCTCACATATTACAAACTTCATATTGTGATATTGCTAATGAACTCATATTTCAATGGGTCCAGCCTCATTGTGAGGAGGAATTTGAATAGGACAAAACTTATTTGGTTTGGAACTACTATGTTTACAAAAGCATTCGACAACTGTGCTTTATGCAGTTCCCTATTATTTTCTCCCATTACATAATTGTGGCCTAATAGGGGTCTAAATGGGCCTCAGTGAACTGTGGGCAAAATAAGATTAAAGCATTTTGCTCGAAACCATGCAGTGGTTTGGTGTGCACCGCTGGCTGAACAGAATTTCTAAATTCCTTGAGATTCTGTGACTGTGATTGGTCCACTGCATGTAGAGATATACACTTCTTTAGTATATTTCTGACATGGCAATAGTTTGACTTTGTTTGGGTCTTTTGTTGTTATGAGCATCCTCTTTAACTCTTAACATGTATCCTAAACAGTGCCCGGAACTATCCCACAGGAAGGAAATAAACATCGAAGAGATCTCCTTAATGTTGCTATAGTTTCTCACAAACAATGCGATCCAATGGAAAGACAAATAAAACTTCTGCTGCTCAAGAGATATTTCACATTTGTGTACTCGTGCGTTTTCCTACAGATTTCAGGAAAATCACTCTGGGCTCAGATGTGCTGTGATAATATTCATGATTATGTGCAACTTTCTGGGACTGTGCTCAGGCATCAAATTTTAAATTTGCTTATATTAACAAAATACAGTGAAATGTGTCAGTGAAAACCCTGGAAATATTTTTGTACTTTTTTCAATTAAATAAAGATTCAAAATGTTTAACAATTCAGATTCTAATTTATATTACATTTTACAAAACATCCTAAGTTTTCTGAAACTGGGGTTGCACTTCTGTTTAAATAAATTTTTGCTTAATGTTGTAATTATACCATTATTATCTGCAACAGCAGTATCTCATGTCTAGAGTCTAATTATATTTTCCCAAAGGAATTTTAGGAGAATCACTATTAAGTTTCTTGTGCCATCAGCAAGCAACATTTGAGCAATAAAAAGTTCCTGTGGGATGACTTCTGGACATACTCTACTCTCTTTAAAACAAGTGCCAAAAATAATTGGAACTATGCCACAGAACTGTAAGCCTGAAGCCTGAGGTCCTCTGCTCTGCACATTTTATTATTTTCTTTGCTCTTATCAAGTTACATGCTAATTAATAAACATTGTGTTAAGCAGATAAAAAAAAAAAACACTAAAATGCACAAAGCACATGTTGGATTCCAAAACAGCTCACAATCACTGGAATAAAAACCAACCCTTACATGTTTATTTTATTATTATTATTACTTTTTTTTGTGAAATTTGAGATACACTGTACACAATATAAAGGTCATACCTTGGTGAACGTGTTTCCTTGAACTGTATATATCTATGCAAAGTCCATTCAGGAAACTATTTTTTTTCTTAAGTGGGTATTGCATTCTTAAAATATTCCTGTATCCCCTTTGCTGCACAAACAGCAACGAATCAGGGAAGGGTTTTTATACCAAATGTTGGAACATTACTATGAGCATTTGATTTAATTCAACCTGAAGAACTTCTTAGGGATTCAGATAATCTTTCGAGATATGACTTGCTCTTGTTTTGAAAACTCAGACCTTTGTCTACCATTAAATTCTTAAGCACCCACAGTTTGTCATGCTTTAGGGAGAAGAATTCAAAAGATTTTTAGTCCAGACGTACACATATGCACTGGCCAAGATGTCTGAGTGGCAGTATTATGGCCTGTGAAAAGGGTCAAAGCCATCTATTAGGGATTCTGTTGAGGGCCTGTGAAATGTCACCCTGGCAACACTGATAAGGTGCTATTTTTGTGTGCCAATGCTAAACACCCTGCATATTCTTTGTCAGCATCCGAGACTGTGTGCTTTGGCTGTATATAGCTACTATAAAATGACATACTTCTGAGACTGTTTTGTCATTTTAAAAGCATTAAAATGTCTTTAAGGCTCTGGACCCATCGCGACCCTGAACTGGATAAGCGGTTACAGATAATGAATGAATGAATGAATAAAATGGCTTTAAAACCCTATATTTCAATGCATATTATGAATGATGATTTAGAATATTAATGTCACTGATGTCTAAAATCAGCTCCTGTACAAGTGAAAACCATTTATTCAAACATTAATTTTACATACTTTTAAAAACACATTCATCCTCACACATTTCAATAGGAATATTTTTGTTACTGTAATAGCTTCTAGACTTCTGGGAATGCTTTACACTTGAAACACTTGTGCAAGTTGAAATACACCAGATATGCTTTTCTAAATGTGCTTTATTTTTATTGTTTTACAAAGTCTTTCTATGGATTATGGGTTTATGTGTGGGGCTGATTAAAATCTACAAACAATGGGTCATCCCTATTAACTTCTGACTTTTGATCTTTCTCAGTTTACTTAAGGTGGTAGACTGAAATTTGAGTTGGAATGAAAGTTGCTATACTCTCCGGTCACAATAGATGTAACACTGCTCAGTTGAACCTACAGCCCTTATCTTTGGGGCTGGCAGTGCAGGAGGAAGGGCTGAAGTCAAAACATGGACTTTGGTGGCATGACTGCTTTCTGTGTAATATAACTAGACAGCACTGGGAGATATAATAAGATAAGGAGTATACGAAATGCCACAAAACTTCACATGGCCTCTTGTCCAGCTTCTTTTATCTACTCCATTGCCCCTGTTTATAATAAGCTGTGGGTGGATGTCTGTCCATCTTTATTTAAAATCTGTTAAATTTGCATGTGAAAAATGAAGAAAAAAGGAAACTGATGTTATGTATATAACTTTAATGTAATTAAATTACTGTCCCTTACTTAATCCCAATCTATAAATTATAAAATTATATAAAAAATCCCAAATATGGATGTAAATGTGAGTAAATGTATGTTGTGGGTTTCCCTCAAAAATGAATGTAGATTTTTACCCACCAAGCCCAAGATGAGCATGGGCTCTTGGTGGGTTTTGACAATGCCTATTGTTTGGACACAAGTGGATTGCCTTTATTTCATTAATGTGGCTTGCCTTCATTTATAGAAATACTGTGTTTTTAGGTGGGCTTCCTATGTTGACTTTATGCTTGTCCTATCCTGGCCCCATCACTGAAACTTGCTATGTGTGTTGGTTGAAACATTCCACATATGTCCACCATTAGCAGCTGGAATTGTGAGAAATTCTGAAGGCAATCCTCTCTCTGTCATTACCACACATACATATAGTTTCTGCTTTGCACACATGCATACACAGTGAGCTGTAGAACAGAAAGTAGGAGTCTGAGATCCCAGCTCTCAGAGAAATTTCATATCTTGGTTCAAAACTGCTTTGTGAACTCTAAAATGAGGCCACTGTTCAGTTCATCCACTGTTTTATCCTAGAGAGAGAGAGAGAGGTGAATGAAACAGAGGGGAAATAAGTGAATAAGAGGCTCTGTGGCTCTGCTAAAGAAGATAATTAACAGAGAGCAAGAGCATATAGAAATGTTGTTACTGTAATGATTGTTAATGCTGTAGTTGTCATTTGTTTAACAATAGTTATGAGTAATTGCTTTGCTTTAGTAATTCATTTGACACATTTATTTCAATAGCGTTTTAAAGTCATGCATATTTATGTAACAGATACATAATCAGGGCTCTGCTCTGAATGCAATTAACACAATGGGTTGAAGCTAATATTCACCACTCTATTGTCTATAACTAAATGCAGTTTAAAGAGGTAAATGTAGACATTAAGGTTAAATATCAGCAAATAAGTTGCCCATATTTCGAATTCCAATCTGATCAGATTTCATTATGAGAAAATTTAAAAATGTTTTGAAAAATACACTTGCTGCACTGTTTGGTAACCAAACCTAAAATGTTTATCCTGTGTTTATCTTCTCCCTTTGCCACTTTATGTTCTGAATTATGATGTTGTTTAGCAGTTTAGCCACACGGCATGACAGCTGCAATAGCAGTGAATAGAAAAAACAGAGTTTCTTATATGGTTATGACATTGGCTAGAGAACAATGCACAGATTCATCAATTCTTACGACTACATTGAATCTGTGTGAACTGCGTGTGTGTTTCTTGGAGGCGGAAAGAGAGAGACAATGAGAAAGAGATAATGAGAGAGAAATGTCCTTCTTTCAAATCTATGGGGGAACACAAACATTTTATGCATGCCCCAGAACACACGTCTGCATGCACCCCCCAAAAAACAAAATGTCACTTGTTTGTTTAATATTGAATGATGCTCTTTCTCACAGGCATAAGTTTCAGTCACACACAAAGCCACTTAGTTCATTTCACCCTTGAGACTATATTATACTGGAACAAGATCAAGGATTTCTGTCATAAACGATAAATATCAAAACAGTCATAGGAAGCCTTTACTATGGTCACTGCATGGAGCTTATTGACTGGGGTCACCATCACCCACACAGGCCAATGGCCTGAATTCAACTATCGAGTTTGACTTTGTGCATACATTACAGTGCGGGGAAAACAGCAGCTTAGCCAAGCAGCAAGCATACTCCCATTTAGCGTGCAGGATAGGCTGATTCAGCCAGGTGATATGTGTACTGTATAGAGGAAGTGGAAGAGCCCCCAAGTTCCAGGCTTAAACATTTCATTTGCATTCATTCACAGTCTCAAGCTCATGGGAGTCTAGTGGTTTAATGATAAACCTCAAACAGCAGCAAAACACATTCAAGCGTGGCCAGGCAGAGAATGAGTAAGAGGGAGAGAGAGAGAGAAGAGAGAGAGAGAGAGAGAGAGAGAGAGAGAGAGAGAGAGAGAGAACTGAATGAAAGAAACAGGTAAAGAAGCAGAACTGTAACTGGATAAAATAGAAGGCTAAAGAAGTTAATCGCAAATGTACACTTGACAACTTTCTATTTCAGGCCTTTCTCTCCAGGCCAGACACGACCATAATAACAATTTAACCAAACTCCTTGAGGTCAATCACGTCACAAAATAATCTATAGTACAAGAAGTATTTGGGTTCAATAATAAAATAGTTATAAGCTTAGACAACATTAAAACCAATTAGTAAATAATACTTAGTATTCAGCACTATATATATATATATATATATATATATATATATATATATATATATATATATATATATATATATAAACTCTGCTGTTCAGTGGTCATGACCTCGACAAAACCAGCACAGAGCAGATATGATTTAGGTGCTGGATCATTTTAAGTGGATCTATATATGTCAGGGTAATGACCATTGAAGAGCCGAGTGAAATGGGGATAAGAAAGTATGCAGGTGGACTACAGTTTGTAACTGTAGAACTCCAAGGTGCTCCTTTACGGTCACTGGAGCTGATCAAATGGACAGTAATTGTATGTGCTTCTAATCCAGTGACCATTTAGTCTGTGTGACCCACATGCACTCACACAAATCATATCATAAATTTCTCTCTTTAAAATGGCTGCTTTAAAGGCATAGTTCACTAAAAAAAGAAAAAAAACACTTTTGTTAAAATTCAGAAGCTATTAACTCACCGTTTGCTAGCTCTTCTGACTGTTTTCATACTGGAAACTAGTCAGATCTGTTTACAAAGCCACAGTGTCTGTAAATTAGTGAAAAGTCAAGAATGGCTCTGGTATGCTAGTTTTACACACTCTCTCACTCTCTCTCTGCTTATGGCAGAGGCATCTGATGTATTTTTATTTAACTGAGAGAACTCCAAACATTGAAAAGCATGAACCAAAATGAGGATATTGCTTTATTCCTGCTCCATAAGTGGGTATTGTTCACATACTTTTGCTGTTTCTAATCACTTAAGGTGGAAATGTCTCCAATTTCGGAATTACAGAAAGTGCTACAAAACTAAACCACTCGAGTTCCAAATGCGTTTCTGTGGTAATTCAAATCATGAACAAAAATGTACAAGTTAAAATTCATTCATGTACAAACAACTGTCAGTTTTTCCCGTCAGACACACTGTTCCACCTTAAAAGACACTTGACCTCAGAATGTAAACAAGCAGGGAGTACTGCAATTGCCCACAATCATAGACGTTCCCTGTACAGCTTAAACTGGTGACAGTTTTGGTGGTCTAGTAGATCTTGTTATTAGTAGTCTTAAATTTAGTGTGAAGTTATTAATCCCTTGAAGTTGAAAGTTTAAGGGTGGACTCTATCAAGGTTCTGAGATTTTTCTCATTTTTCTATAGGATTAATTGATTAACTTGTAGTAAAAATCACTATGAATGGATATTCTCTGCGGAAAATAAAGTGAGTCCAGGATTACATACTTTTTGTAATGTATTTCTCACAAATTCTAAATTTGACATTCAGCACCTAATACCCAGGGACTATAATATACCTAATCTTCTGACATTTCTCAGGAAAAAAGTAACAATTCATACTTCAGGCAATTTTCATCTAACATGTTTCTGTGAACATTTGGTGGAATTCAGCCATGAAAACAGTGAGGTCATGTACGGGTGCTAGGCGGCTAGTTCTGGATCACAAACACCACTCCAGCTCATACTAAAGACACTGGAAGGGACTTTGTGTCCAGAGTTGTGTGTTTACATCCCCAGTGGCACATCTTCATCGTAACTTTTTGTGAGAGCATTTACTATTGTGGGAAACTTCACGATACACAACCAATTAACAAAAGAATAATGTCCCTGATGCAGTATGTTAAAAATGTCTGTTGTTTTAAAGATCCCAAGAGGCTTTTTGAAGGATTGAGTATTTATAACTACGACTGAGAACACCCATGTTGCTTGTTACACTTCAGTTTATGGCAGCAGCTTGGAGTAGAAGCTGCTAGCTCCCAAATTGTCAGCAGTATCTTGAGCAGATCTTGGTTATATTTTGTTTGCTTGGTGGCAGGGATGACATTATAAACAGAGCTGCTTGCTATTAAGGGAGAGTTTAGTGGCAAAATAGCAGACATCCGTTCCAGTTCAACGATGGAGATCTGAAAGAAATATCTTGGCCCAGAGGGAGAGAGGAGACACACACAGCATTCAGAAGAGAAAAGAGGGGGTGCTGGGAATAGGTGCCCTTTAATGCTCATCTGAGAAGAGTGGTGTGGTTTTTCTCTTGTAATTGTTAAGGTCATAGTTTGGAAAGAATGGGCTGCTCCTTTATCAGCACTAAAAGGGCAACTTCCACCCAAAGCAGCACAGGATTTTCTATGGAATTCTGCTTTCCCATGAGTTCAGATGGAAGGAGTAGTTCACATGACACTTGCAGCATTCAGACGTCTAATGTCAGTTAGCCCTTCATTGGCTGCTGTGGTTGTGAAGGGGAGTGGTTTTTCCACACTATTTTGCTTAGAACATTTACTTGGAAGGCCCACCGCCTTGTAGTTTGCTTGCAATTTTGCTCACATAAACTGGAATGATTTGTGTAGTCATCAAGCCTACTTGGACATGATATTGCAGATGAATCATGCTTTCACAAGTAAAAAAAAAAGAGTGAGCTCCAGGGATTTACATGATTTTCAGTGGAGACAATAAGTTTTAAGTGTGGTTCAGCACATGGACTGGGATCTTGGCCCTCAGTCTTTCTGGAATGTGGTGATCCCACTGGGTTATTTGGAAAACGGCAGAAAATCCCATTAGGATTTGCACTGTTCTGAACTTCAGAGATGAAAACAGCTACCATCAGCAATCACAAAGGACTCAAAAGGATACACACATATCTCACTCGGTTCTTTCCTAGAAACCTAGGAACAGTGTTTATAAATCGATAATACAAGGTCAGGGCATTCAAGCCACTAGCAATCAACATCAAAAAACAACTTCATTGTTTCTTGTGTGACTTGGTTCGGAAGAACTTCATAAGTTAAATATTGACTGAAGGATCGAAGGTGTACTTCAGCTGCTTCATGAAACCTGTCCAAATCAATACTGAGGCTACACAAACAATTCCCTTGACTCCTGACTGACATTTTTAGTCTCTGAAAACATATCTATGCTGTGCCTATTGAGACAAAAGTTTGTAACTCCATTATTCATGTTTTCTTTTTCTTTTTAAAAAGAGGTGATTTTTCTGATTACACTGATTAAGATCAATAAGGAATAATAATAAAGCCTTTCTTTTAAATTTATTGTTTATTTCATCAGCTCCACTATACTGGAGCACTTTGTAGTTCTACAATTAAATAAAGTTCCAGTCCATCTATTCTTTATTTCCATGGGATCTATTGCTCTGCAAACTTTGTTTGGTTGTTCCAACTTGTTCTCAATGTTCAGGATCCACACAGAACCACCACAAATCTGGTATTTTTTCGGGTTGTAGTCCATTCTCAGACTGAAACAACATTTATGTTGGAGTGGTGTGTTAATGTGTGTTGTGCTGATACAAGTGGATCAAACCTAGCAGTGTTGTCACAAATCACAATTTTTAAATTGGCTTTGTAAAATATTGTTTTTAGGAAGTTTTGGAATGCAATGTCATTATAGATCAGAAATAAATATATGACACTACATATTGTGTCAGGAGAAACTATACAAAGCAAAACTTGTCCACTGTAAACAACTTTAAACTTGAAACAGATTTCACCTTTAAATATCATTCAAATCACCAATCAAAATGCATTTTTAAAATCAGGACAGTGGACACATGTTCAAATGAAATATAAGCCACAATATCTGAGAGTTTATCTTTTGGTTGCTGTTACCCATGGTTCTGTTTACATGACACTGGCATTCAATTAAAAACAAATGTACTGTACAGGCAAATATAATTCTTGCATAACTGTAAACTTTATGATGGGTGCTTTATGGATTGAACATTCTTTTATGAGATGTGTGTTTGCATCCTATCTGGACATGATGAAAATGCTTTATAGAAATCCAAATTGAATGGTGCCAATTAAACTGAGTTTATAAGGTGTCTTACGTATTCAGAGAGTTCACGATGTTCAGTGCAGGTTTTGATTGCAGATAGAACTCCTCAGTCCTTCTAAAGCAAACACAACCCAGGTTCTCTTCTACAGAGAATGGACTTTCTGTCATTTTATCCACAAGCTTAACAAACCCTTCATGGTTTAAAAATGTACATTTTGCTAAAGCAATGCTAAAGATGATGTGATAAATCTGTGATCCAATGTTTGAAGCATAATCCAGAATCATGGAAGTCAGAGATAATCAGAGAAATACTAAAGACTTGTACACTAGCCTAGATAACAGGACCTTCTTACTGTTTTCAGGAATCGTCTGTCCAGTCTGGCCAATCGCTTAAAGATTATGTGCTTCCTTACTGATTCGGACCAGTGCAAACAAACTAAAGGCATGAAAATGTCCTTAGACGTAAAAAATTGTAAAGCTGTGTACTTAGCCAAAAATAACTTTAACATTAGGCAGTTAACAGCCAGTAGTTACTTTATGGCAAATATCTATTTACTTTGACAATATTGGTATCATAAGTATCATAGAATCATGAGTGTTTATCACCCTGCCATCAACTGGCGCCCCAGGGTGTGATCCCGCCCTGCACCCAATGATTTCGGGTAGGCTCGGGACCCACAGTGACCCAGAATTGAAAATTGTGGCTACAGACAATGATTGAATATTTAAAATAAAATGGAGGTAGAATGTAACTAATTAAATTCACATGTGTAACATATTTTACCCTTATCTTGTCTTATGTGTCAAATATGACCCACCATTATGTATACCAGCAGAGAAACACCCCCAACTTTTTATTAGCTTGAAATTGGATTACTTTTTCTTAAAATGACCCCAAAATTAGAAAAAGTAAAAAAAAAAACTCTTTTTCACATGTTTACATAAAAACTATCATTTGTACTTACGTACTTCCATTTTATGCAACTTTATGCTTGAATTGTACAAAACTGAGACCCTGATATTTCTCCTCTGGCCTCATACAAAGTGGTTTCCCGAGTGTTTATAAGATTGCCTCATTCTGCTGTCCACCATATCATCAACACAGTCACTGAGGATGTGATGTCCATTGACACAAGGTCATCCTTCTCCTCAAAACACAGAGAATATATCTTGAGGGTTTGCAGGGCTGGCAAGACACAAGGCCTTTCTGAGAGCAGCTTGAGCAATTGACATTTGCCATGTCTGCATCAAGCTACCAAGTGGGCTGAACAGGCAACTCTTCCATTCCATCATCAGGACCACTTTATTGACATGGGTCATGGGATGGGTCAGTACATGACTCTAGATTGCGCCACCACAACACATTGTACCTGTGCTCGTCCTACCCTCTTCCAGTGCTCTTTATAATAGCAGATGGTGCCTCCAACACCCACTCCGCCTCATAATATCCTACAAGAGGCCATTACAAGGTGTGCAAGTCCAGCATTTCAATAG
Source organism: Hoplias malabaricus (assembly GCF_029633855.1). Taxonomy (NCBI): domain Eukaryota; kingdom Metazoa; phylum Chordata; class Actinopteri; order Characiformes; family Erythrinidae; genus Hoplias; species Hoplias malabaricus. Next base: position 35,674,093 of record NC_089803.1, read on the forward strand.
CAGTCATTTCATTACATGCTTCATTACAGATAGTCCTTTAGTGCTGATAAACATATTTGCACCTCACATAAGTAATCACTAATTGGGATTTTTCAAATACTGAAAAAATTAAATCAAACAAGAGGAATAACTTCTCTCAGGAGGTTAACTTTTTTATCATTTTATTTCAGGTTGTAAGAGCATGTGCCATTCTCCAAAACATTTGCCTATGGGCTTATATCATCATGGCCCAGGAGAATAAGGGGGAGAATGGTTTGAAGAGAGTCAGTGGTCTGCAGAGGTATTTGCCCTGGAGGAGGCATCCCTGACCATGAGTGTTTTGGAGTAAAATTTATTTGGTTAAAACAAGGTTGTAAAGTAGTATTTTGAGTTCTAGGTTGTATTTTTGCCTCTTTTTGAAATCTTCTTAGTGACATGGCAACCGTTGATTGCCTCAGTCCAGCAAACCCTGTTGATAAAAGATGCAGTGGACAGTGGAAATATCTATTTTCAAACACATGCAAGACCAAACCTTATGATATCCCATTGACACATGATACCATGATATGTTTGTGGCCACCCATCCAGGTCCAGCACAACAACCAGGGACTCTCTGGTTAGCTGTAAGAACCAAGAATACACATGTATATAGTAGATTTTAGTTAATAAAGTTTGTTAAAGATTGTTAATTAAGTTCACTGTTAATTTTTGAATGTTGTTTGTTCTAAATAGCAGCGCTAAAAACATTACCAATAAACACATTATCAAGGTTGTTAACACACTTGAGTTTAATTAATTTAACTTAAGTCCTCAAGTAGAGAGAACAGACTGTCCATGCTTTCCCTGCTCTAATGTGCTTTTCTCTCTTCTGCCTCTCTGCCACCTCATACCTACTTTTATGAGCTCTAGAAGCTCACCCATGCTTTCGCCTTCTTTTCTCCTGCCACTGTACTGTATTGACGCAAAAACACAATTACTTAGAGTTTTTTTTAAAAAAAAAAAAGGAAAAAAAAAACAGGGTGGTCTACAAGATGGTCAGATGGAGATTATTACACAAACAGATAACTGCTGAATTACATCCAAGCCACACTAGCCAAATATAGGCTCTGGTGAACAACCCTTAATTTTCTCCTCACACTTTAATAAACTGCACCATCTGCTCATTGCTCACTAAACAAAACAAAACAACACATTAGAAGATGTATGTTTCTATGCTTTTAACATTTGTTCCATCAGTTAATACCACCATTCAATTAAAAGTTAATAAAAATATATAAAAGTAGATTAATCAGCTGCCATTTGCTCCTTTGCTGATTCCGTCATATTCTCAAATCCTCACCAGCTTGCAATGAATCATGGGATGTCTTGGCTGATGAAGGATTCTCCCATTGGACATTATTTAAAACTTGTTCCTTCATCACTGGTTCTTGAATTTGCAGCACAACATAGAGGCTAAAATGTGCTGATTCCCCACATTCCATTCAAAATGACATGAACTCAACAAATGCAACAATTCAAGTTTTATCAACTTTGCAAGAAAGAAGACAATGGTTTGACAATGTTGCATGTTTTCAGGGTAAAGCAGCCCACAGCCTTATAATAAATCAGTAAAAAACTTAAAATATGAAGTTAAGCATATTGTCACCTTCCAATAACAAACTTGTATCTCCATATTGTCAATTTTTAGTTTACTATATCATTTAAACACGGTACTGTCCTTAGCATTTTGTGAAAATTTCATGATGAAAGGATCAATAGAAATGCTTCAAGTTACTTGGATTTTTTTTCTATTGAACTGATTCTATTGAATGTAAACAAAGTATTTTTCTTTCTCTTGTTAATACATTTGGATATACATGGTTTTCTTTCTACAGCAATGATATAATATTCAGAACAAAATTTCACTAATAATTCATGACAATTTAACCTAATCAAAACATGAATAACCTTGCATTGTGTGCACTGAAGCAGTTGTATTCATTGTCAGGTTTGATGGAAAAATTCCAAGTCAAAAGATCCATGAATCATTGTGATCAACCATTTTTATCACAAGCTGCAGTACTGTCAACACAGAAAAGGCCTGGATCTTCTGCTTATTTTGTGAATTTATTATTTTTGTTTAAACCTAGGAACATACATCCATAATATGACTTATGAATCAGAAGTGTGAAATCTAAAGTATAAATCGTGTTTCCTTTGTTCATTTCCTGTATGCATTAGTCATAATTTGAAGCATGGATCATAGAGTTTTGCATTGATTCTTTCCACTGTGGCATTTATGCTCATTACATAATTACATGGATTAGGGTCTTGTATATTGATGATATTGTATAATGGTACGGCGCATGCACTGCGTACTTCCACAAGACACTCCATATATATTTGTATACATATATATATGTGTGTGTGTGTGTAACATACAAACACTTTTCTGCATGTTTTTTCTGAAACTCTGATTGACACTGGTATTCTTGGCCTCAGATGACCAAGGCATCACTGAGGCTTGAAGTCACAGGCCCTTGAAGATAGGCTAATGAACAGCCTCCACCTGTGGTGTTTTTTACAGTTCCTATGGGTATTCTACACTTGTGTTTACTACATTATTGTAAGACCTTTTAAACAACTGAAGTATAGTAAAATAATAATGTTTCCTAATAGAAAAGCTTATTCAGCCCTAATATACATCCGAGGATATATTCTGCATCAGCCACATTACATTTTGCAGCATCCTTCAGTACAGTCACTACACTACACTACAGATTGTTAAACAAAGTCAGGTGCTGAGCTGAGCAAACAGAGACAAGATTTTTAAAAAGCAAAAGGCAGTTCGATTTGGGGAGAGTTTCACTTTGCTATTCCATCCTAGAACTTCTCCAGTTTTTTACTAAAACATGGGCATACACTCCAATTCGATTTTTGCAAAAACTGTTTCTGAGAGGGAAGACTGAGAGAGTCTGGGCCTTGACGTTAGAAAAATCCCCACATTCTTCATTGCCTTTTCCTACTCTGCTGAAGACTTGACGTTTAAATGAAAATATAAAACAGATTGGACGGAGTGCAATGCTCGCCCAAAACCCATCTTACACTTTCAGATTGGAAGGTTCAGGGTCAGATAACATGGCCTTTGCTGAAACTTTCACTGTGTCATTTGTTGAGTTCCATTTCAAAGATATTTCACATCCTATTTTAGATGTGAAAATACTTGAAACAAAGCCTATCTTCCACAGTAATGTCTGCTGTTATGTGTTTACACAAACTGCACAGAAACCCTGACAACTCGTGCTCCTACTGTGAGATACCCTGGCAGAGAAGAGAATGTGAATGTTCTAAAATCATAACAGAGATATTTTAAAATATATGTACATTTGAGGTTATGTTGATGTAATGAGATTTTTTTAAGTTACTTTACTTACTGAATGACCATTCATCATTACACTGTAAAGGAATAACTGGAATTTATACATTTTGTAAATAAATATAAAACATGAATACAAATGGAATTAGGATATTTTGATATGATACAGTAAACAGAAACATGTTAGCGTATGGATAGCCTTATAAAGAATTATGAATGATTTAGATTTTTAATGCTTATTAAATAGGTCATTAACACAATCTATTACTATCTGTATTGATCTTAGATCTTGTTACACATTGATCTTACTTTGTCTTCACCATTATACCTGTAACTATTTATATTCATCAGCCAGATATTACTGATGCTCTGTTTATAAATAATATGCTATAACTGCATAATAGTGATTCATTGTGTTCATGACTTAATCAATAACCATTACGAAGGCTGTGTTATTGCAATGTGTCTGGCTACTTTTAATGCAAATACCTGTGTAAGAGTTGGGCAAGAGTTCTGACACTACATAAGTCTACCTCTAAAAAATGATCACAAGTGTAAATCTTAATAAGAACATCTGGTGACGATATAAATGTCATGGGTACTAGGTTAATTTGAGAAGTTTTGCTGACTTAAAAATGGGAAACCTTGAGGGACAAGCCAGATCAGCTTTGGGATTCGTGAGACAAAAAGTCTGACAAATCCCATAAATCTAAAACGGTACTCAGTAAATTCAACCTATTAAGTAGAGAGAACACTAGCATGAGGATCTGATCAGTGCCGTGAGGCCATAAAGCGGTCACCCTGTTCCACCACAGTCCAGACAGAAGAACTAAACAAAAGGCTTTCCTTCTGGGAAACTGTGGTTTATCGTTCAGAAGATGTCATTAAGCTTTGAGATGCAGTTTCTGATGGGAATATTCAGCCCCTCTTAATAATCTGAGGGATCATTTATGACCTCAGTCACATAGTTCAGCTACTGCTCTCAGCATGCATTGTTCCAGTGTGAAATCAGAGACCTTTCATTTCCAGATCACTGCTAACACTTATGGCTGTTAATGGGGGTTGTAGGAAGATAGAATTAGATGAGGATGTGAGGGAGGGCAGAATGGTGGTGGGTGGTAGGCTGGCACCAGCAGAGTGGCACACACATGGCTAAAAAAGGTCAGAGAGCCAGGGTAAAGTGTGTGTGTGCTTGTTTGTTTCTGGGCTATATGTTTGGGTATAGGGGTGAATGTGAGAGATGCGGGGAAGGTGGGATTAATAATGAAATAATAATCAATAATAATACATTCATTAATAAATATATTTTATATAATAAATAAATACATACATAAATAAATAGTGATTAAAACAATAAAATGTGTTGTTGACTTTGTCCCCTTCCTTCAACTCTACTTCTACTTTTACTTACAATGGAAGGAAAATATATATACAATTTTGAAGTTAGGCAAAAGCAGTCATAATCACCTGTTTGATTTAAAACCATGGAAACCTAAACCTTACTGACTGTTGTCATTGCTACTCTGGGCTCATCACTGCACAAACTGCATTCTGTAACTTTTGCAGAAGGGTAGGAAAATTATAATATTAAGACCACATCTGCTGCATTCTCAGAGTAGAGACTGATGAGTTTATTTTGGAATTTGAAAAGTATTTTATCATATGTCTGCATTGCTACTTTGCTGAACAATTTAGTATTATACAAATAATTCAGCTATTTTTTATAGTGTTTTTGGTACTGTGACTTTTAACACTTTTTTTATAGTGTTTTTGGTCTTGTGGCTGAATGCATTGAGATCCTTGCAGATACATTCCAACATATTGTGAAAACCTTCCCAAAAGTGTAGGGGGAACAGACTGCCCATTAACACCCTTGATTTAAGTGTTGAATGGTGATGTGACCTCAACCTTTGGACAAAAAGTGTTTTGAGGAGAGAAATAAAATTCAGAAGACTTGCAGGAAAGTTATACACCACAGAACCACAGCCTTCATGACCCAGTCACAACCAAACTTTTAACTGTCAACTTTCATTTTGAAATATTTATTTTTATTTATTTATTTATTTATTTGTTTATTGTATAATGATAAACTTGGGCATTATGTGAAACATTCAGCACAGTTTAAAGACAAATCTCTCCTTAAAAATTACCAATATTGCTCTCTTCTTAATATAGAATGGGCAGTTCTGAAACTGGGTAATGGTTATGTCAGTATTACCCTGACCAATCACAAGACTACCATAGCCAAGCCTCCTCTCTGTGTCGAAGAGACTGGTGAGATTTTATCTGAGTTGTGGATGTTTGTGCAATGCCAATTCTACCCACCTGTGCCATTTTATTGTGTATCCTGTGTAAAATGACAACCGCAGTTCAGAGTAAAAACCCCGAAAAAAAAACTGCTCTGTTTTGAGGCTGTGGGGTGCCATGGTAACGTAAACCGCATTCTGTTCTCCAGTGACACGGTATTAGTATCCACTTGTTAAGTATGACGCCACACGTGATGTTTCGCTGTTTTCGTGTCCAATCGCCCCTCAGGTCTATAGAACGCCGTTGGGCTCTAAAGGTGTGAACACATGCGAGTTAACACGAAATTAAAAATTTGTGTTTATATTTGTATCAGGTGAAATGCGAAAGGAAAGACTCAAAATCCAAAAGTCCCCTAGTGGATATTATGAATATATTTTTACATAAAATTGTGAGATTTCGATGAAAACCAAAAACATATATTTACGAATGTGACTGTATTTGTACAAATTGCAGACTGAGACACAGATTGGGATGTATTCATTTGTTAATAGTGAAACATATTTGTGACTTGTGTTTAATTTGTGGATTAACATTTACACCTTTGTAAAGTATTTTGAGACTAATCTCTCTCCATAGATTATATTATATGAAACACTATACTAAATATTGATATTGAAAATGTACCGTTAATTCAGGTTAGTGTAATATAATCTAATGTGAAAATAATCTAATAAATAAATAAATGACAAAAGGGAGACATATTATGTTCTATAGTGTTTGATAGTTATGTACATACTAAAGAAGCCTTCACAGCTGCAGGACCACCTACATGGTATCAAATGAATTTGACTCCTATACCCAGCATGAAAAATTACCCTTATAACCCTAACCTTAAGTGCCAAAATGTCAGAAGTGTACGGTGGCCAAGAAAGCCCAAAGCACTGCAAAATAAAACAAACTGCAACAGCACAAAACACATCCATTAAAACAACACCTGGGCTTCATTTAACAAACAAGATGCAAGTTCAGAAAACAAATGCTAGCTCAGAAATGTGATGAAAGTGCAGAAATGCTGCAAATCCAGTCACAACAAAACAGAGGTTTCTTTTCCAGCAGACCTAAAATAGCCTTCTTCCACAACAATTTGAAATGCTTTTTCTTGAGTACAAGGCACACATGTTGTGTGGATTGCATGAAACAATGTTATCAGAATTGATAAGGACTGTAAAAAAAATACTAGTCATAATTTGTCCAAAGTGTTATTTGTGCCTCTCCTTTACATCTTATTTTGTATATCTTATATATTTTGAAAAGTCAGGATTTGTGTCTAGTATGTAAAGACTGTACAATCCATAGTCCATTCGTTGGAATAATCCACAAAAACAGCAACAGCAATTTAGTTCCGCCCATTCACACTAAAAAAAATATGAGGGGTGTTTCAGTCTAGACTGGAGTTTTAATGACAGTAAGAACAGGGGGCATTTACCTATTGTCATCGTTGAAGCAAATCTACAAAACGTAACTTTAGATGATACTAGAGAAACTGCCATAATTTACTGTACAACATTCAGCATAATTCTTTAGGCATTTATAGTGTATGATGTAATTATAATTCTTGAATATGTTCCACTATCAGAAGAGGAACTCTGAAGAGCATTAATTTACATAAGACTTGAAAAAGCATGGCCATTTCTAATCCCTTTTCACTGAAGGGTAACTCACACTCCCAACTGAATGAATTAAAACCTCTCAGTCTCTGCACATAATCCTTGCATGCACAGAAAGGAAAGAAAAAAATATTCCTGCCAAAAATTGCCAGGCTGTGTTAGAATTTAACACATATGCAGATAAAAATAAGCAACTGCACCTTAATTAACCAAAAGGGAATTCAAATTCTCAACTGTTAAAATACCTGGAAATATCAAATATTCCCCAGAGGTATTCTGGAAATTGGAGATCCTACAGGGAAAAGGAATCTGAGCTGTTGAGGCAGGAGGAGGCATGTCAGCACCCCAAAAAAGTCCAACGACGTGGACCACCTTCCACAGTCAAGGACGACCCAGAGGGCCAGTGCAGTGGTGAATTGAGGGTGGGTCACCTATTGATCATGACTGGTTTAGTGGTTAGCAAGAGTCCCTTGTCCAACTAGAGAACCAACACAAGCTTACTGGATAGTATTTATCTGTTTAGGTAAACAGGGATAACTCCCTGTGCATTTGGATTTATGTAGAAACTCATCCAGGCAAATGCAAAAATGAATCAGTTCATGAAGGGAAAAAATGTAGGCCTTACAAGGTAGCTTGGTGAAATCATCCTAATTAAGAACACTTGCAGTTGTTAAAGTCTGAAACTTTAACCAGAAACAGGTGAAGCAAGCAATAAACAAATAAAATGACTTCTAACACTCAGTAATATAGAGAAGTAGTGGCATACTTCTCAGTGACAAAGCTGACAATTATGGTATATAAAAGGTACTGAAACTGGTCTAGGATTGGTTGGTGAAATGACTGTCAATTTCACTTGTTCCTCAGAGGAATCCTGGCAATTGGAATTCCAAGAGGAAACAGGAGTCTGGGACATAGTAATGTAGTATGAAACCATTTTCTAAAAAATGCATTCCAGTTTACACACCGGGACAGAATTCTCTTGACTATGTAAACTTTTGTATTAAGATCAGTGGTAGCAAGAGGTCCACTCCACTGGAGCACTGCATGTCCTGCATATATTTTCCTGTTACTTACCTTCCAAATATTGTTCTTTATATTTGACACATGTAAAAAAAAAAATCAGTGTTGTATTTGTCTTATTCTCTGTCTCTCACTCTCCCAGCAGTTTGGGAGGCAATGTACTACACATGCCCAAAAATACAGTTGAAGTGGGCCTGATATCATGATGAGAGGGCCTACCTGGAGGAGATCATACACCTGGAGATCAGGGTAATAATCTGCTCTTTAATGTCAGCAAGACATTAGGTCCAGCTGATGGTGGACTGCAGTAAGAAGCAGGAAAGGAGCCACCAACTCATGTATATTGACAGATGCAGTGGAATGAGTGGAGAGATTCAAGCACCTTGCAATGCACATCTCACAGGACCTGTCATGGTTGTGCCACACTGATTCCCTGGTGAGGAAAGCTTGTCAGAGTCTGTACAACCTCAGACAGCTAAGGGACTTCACACTGCCCTCCGAGGTGCTGCAGAACATTTACATTTGCACCACTGAAAGCATCCTCACAGGAAATATCACATTCTGATTTAGGAACAGCACAAATCAGGACAGCCTGGCTCTCTAGATGGTGATGCGTTCAATTGAGCGCATCACTCAGGCAGAGCTTCCTGACCTGCAGACAATATACAATTAGTGGTGCTGGACCAAAGCACTGAGGACTGTGAAGGAAGGACCTCAACAATGGACTATTCTCAATGTTGCAATCAGAGGAGCGCTTCCGCTCTCTGAAGACAAATACTGTAAGGATGAGGAGGAGCTTCTTCCCACAAGTCATTCAGGCTCTGAACTCTGGACAATAAGCCAATACTCACACACACACACACACACACACACACACACACAAACTCAGCATGCACTGGACCTTCTTTCCATTGAATACTAATTACATGGATCTATTCAGCACTTCAGTGCATTTTTTATGGAATGAGCAGTCATCAAAGCATTTGATTGCTAATTGTATGACTACGTATGTGACAAATAACCTTTTATTTGATTTAAATTGATGTGAATCTGGATTGAATTGATTTGGAAAAACAGCATACAAGGGGGCAAAATATGAATTGTTAATGGTTGAAATTATTTTCAAAATCCTTGTCAAGTACAAGGATATGAGCAAAGGTAGATCATTAACGCCATTAGTCAGTGTGCCACTAAAACAGAAAGAAATGTTTCTGTCACATTCTAGCACAATGTTATACATACTGTGCCTGTCCTAGATGGTTTGGGCAATTTTAGTATGGTTGTAAATCGCCCAGATTGCTCTTATAGACTCTAATATTTAGGTATTTTTTAAATTAAACTGTAGAGACAGTGCAATCTGATCTGGAAGGCATGTTTAAAATAGCCCCCTACTCACTATTCTTTATATTTCTCACTATATAGTGCACTATTATATGGAACTTAATTTACAAGGCTTGAAATCGTAAGTTCCCTATAGTAGTGCAGTATTAAGGTCCTTATAACAGTACACTATTCCCTACATTACTCACTATATAATGCACTATTATAGGGAACTCTTTTCAGGCTAGTGGTGTTATTTCTACATGAGGTGACGAGAAAAATAAATTCAACATTATGGGACAGTGTCAAGTTAGTTTCCTGATTAAGTGGTACACTGCAGTGTGCCTGTGGTCTAGACGGCTAGTCACTTTAGCAACAAGGAGAATTTTATCTTGTGTACTGCAGGTGGATTTAAGCAACATTAGTGAACCTTAATGAAGGGTTGGTTCTGATCAAACTCCCATCATTTTGTGAATAAACTTTCATGTGGCGGCATGGTGGTGCAGCAGGTAGTGTCGCAGTCACACAGCTCCCGGGACCTAGATTCAATGAATGAATTTTCAGGTGTATCTTAGCTACAAACTTGAAACTGTGCGATATTAACAATAATCCCTTGCTATACTGGCAAGAAAGAGCTCCTTCAGAACACGAGGAAGAAACTTTGAGAGCAACCAAGACTCAATGCACAGGACAATAATGTACTTAGAGGTTCTGACTTTTGAACTTTACACTGGTAAAAATCAGTATGGATGGCACACTTGCTCTAGGGCCTTGAGGAAACATTGTAATGTATTAATTTGTCAGACTACAATGTACATCACCACTGAGTATCAGTCCCGTGAAATAACAGACATTTGGATTACTCTGTGCAAACCTACATTTGGAGATGCAAGAATTAACAGTGTCAAGTGATTTGCCAAGGTAGTGCTGAAGACATATGATAACAGAAGTGTGGTTTCAGTTGTTGATTTCAGCATTACTCAGACAGACTTGGATTTCCTGAGGTTGTACTTTTTTTAATGTTAAATGTATAGCTCACTTGTGAACAGAAAGAAGTGACCTAAAATCAATTATATAGAGAGTTGTTTTATGATTTTATTGATTGGTTAATTTTGGTTTGTGTACTGAAACTACACACTAAAGCAAAAGGAGGATGTGGACAGCCCCTCTTTCCCCCAAACACTCTCTCTCTCCCTTTCTCTCTCTCTCTCCGCGTGTGTGTTGAGTGTAGTGTCTCTCTGCACTCTGACTGGCTGAGCGCTGGTGGGTAGGCGCTTTATATCGCAGAGTGCCTCTGGAGCGAGCGCCGAAGAGGAGGAATGGGCAGGAGATGAGTGCGCACAAAACATCTGGAGGGAGCGAGCGCGCAAAGGCAGCAGCTGCAGAGCGAGTATGCCTTGAAAATACGTCAGGGACTACAACAACACCCCTCTTCACAGGGAAAGTGAATCTTTAAACTCCACTTGAAGGCGCACAGTTGGACTTTGTTGCGCCTTTTTTAAAAGAGCATATTTAAGTGTATGTACACTGATCATTACGTATTTGGTTTCTTCGTAAATCTACCCCTGGTCGACCATGCTCCACTCCAACTCTTCGCTGTTGTCGGCGCGTTCGGAAAATACGTCCACGGCCGACAACGACACGGACCCTTTCGGGCGCAATGAGGAGGTGGCGAAACTGGAGATCGGGGTTCTGAGCGTGACGTTCGCGGCGGCGGTTCTCGGGAACGCGTGCGTGCTCGTGGCCCTGCACAGGACCAAGCAGAAACCCTCGCGCATGCAGCTGTTCATCAAGCACCTGAGCGTGGCGGACTTGGTTGTTGCCTTCTTTCAGGTGCTGCCCCAACTCTGCTGGAAGATAACCTTCCGCTTCAGCGGTCCTGACCTCCTCTGTAGGCTCGTCAAACACGTGCAGGTGACCAGCACTCATTCACCGAGGCGTAGACATATTCATTTACACTGGAAAATGGGATACTCTGACTTAAAGCAAATGTTCTTTTCAAATTAACAATTAGCAGTGATATTTTTCCTTGATGCAAACCTTAACAATTCGTCCATTAAATTAATGTTTCATAGCAACAGCAAACATTTTTTTACTGGATTTAGATGAGAAAACATCGAAAATTTAAAAGTGGAGGGCTAAAAACATACAATTTACAGCCAAAATGTTTTATTTAACACTGGCAGTTAGGCTACAAATGTGTAAAGTTGAATTCAAAAATTTTATATAAAGGTCATATTTCTGTAGAACAGTCTTCTGTGTATGTAGAATGTTGCAATAATAATAAAAAAAAACAATTAATCATTTAAGAAATTTTAGGTGGGAACATTCAGACTTGTTCGTTGAAATCCCAGAAGAGATCATGAATGGGCTCATGTTATCAGTGACAGAGCTATGTGACATAACAACAGGTTTAAATATAGCCAGCCTATAATTCAATTGAAGAACAATTATAAATCAAAGGGGAAATCCTTTCTAAGCGCCCAAATTTCCTTCTAATCTATGTTGTGAAATGTGTTATTCCAAAAGCTAAAACAAGCAGGAACAGATAACAGAAAACCTGTTATTATTTTTGTATTTATAAAAAAAACAAGGAGGATGTGAAAGTATCTCCAGAGGAATGAGAACAAGGGTGAAGTCCTATTCTGACACCAACTGCACCAAAGATTTTGCAAAAACTTTGGAGCTTACAAGGAAATGAATACTGCTCCTTACATCTTACAAAGAAATCCAAATATATTAACGTATTTGCAATTTATTTTACATAAAAACTTATTTTTTGCAATTTATTTCAAACTGTTACAAAGGAGATGTTTGTTTTAGAAAACTTGAGATATGTGAGTGCACAAGCCACTGAGTGAGAGTGGTTGGTTGTGAGTAAGTGTGCGAGTGAGCAGGCAATTTACCATGTTTATGATTCTGTGAGTGATTGAACAGGAAGATGTTGTGTACTTGTGACTGCCGCGGACGTTTTGAACAGAAACAATTAAAGCAAAACTTTGCCTGTATTGTGCTTATTTAGTTTTATTTTGTAGTATATCTACTAGCATTAGCAACAAATGCTATAGCCTCTGCTAGGCTAACCATCTCCGTAGCAACATTGGAAGACAATACGAGACAAAATAGTTCTTAATATTTTTGTATCTAATCTGTGGATGTATTGGAGGGTAACACGTGAAAACTGTATTATAGGCTACTCTTTTAAATATTAACGACCTTTTTTCCACTTTATCACTGCTAGTAAATAAGTGATGAACTATGAAGTACTTTCCTCTGTGTTACAGGTTCTGGGCATGTTTGCCTCTACCTACATGATGGTCATGATGACGGTGGACCGGTACGTGGCGATCTGCCACCCCCTGAAGAGCCTGCAGCAGTCAGCGCGGCGCGCGCACGCCATGATCGGTGCCACGTGGGCGGGGAGCGCGCTGCTGAGCGCGCCGCAGCTCTTCATCTTCTCCCTGAGCGAGATCCACAACGGTTCCGGGGTCTACGACTGCTGGGCGCACTTCGAGCCGTGGAGCTTGCGCGCTTATGTCACGTGGATAACGGTGGGCATATTCGTGGTGCCCGTGCTCGTGCTCGTGCTGTGCTACGGCTTCATCTGCCGTAGCATCTGGAAGAACGTGCGAAGTAAGAGCCGGCGGAACGGGCTCGTGGGCAAGAGCGCGGTCAGCGGGGTCAGCTCCATCAGCAGAGCCAAGCTCCGGACGGTGAAGATGACGCTCGTGATCGTGCTCGCCTACGTCGCGTGCTGGGCGCCCTTCTTCATCGTGCAGATGTGGTCCGTGTGGGACGCCCACTTCAGCTGGGCTGGTACGGAGACTTAAAAAATTTGATTGAATTGAACAGCCATATCATAAATATACCTCACTGTTCTCATTGTCAAGCCACATATTTGCAATTTGTAATTCTACAATTACACACTATAGTGTTAGACCTCTTTCACATTGTTCTGCAAAGGTAAGAACCCCCAGAGGGACACAGAGGTATGATTTGGCTGGTGGATCAGTCTCAGTCTGCAGTGACTGATGTGGTGATGGTGTGTTAGTGTGTGTTGTGCTGGTATGAATGGATCAGTAACAGCAAGGCTGCTCCATTATTTAAACCCCTCAGTGTCACTGCTGGGCTAAGAATAGCGCATCAATATATATATCCACTAGTCCACTGGTGAAGGACTAGAAGAAGTCCAAACTCAAACTGTGCAGCAACAGATGAGCTGCTGTCTCTGACTTTACATCTACAAGGTGGATCAACAAGGTAGGTGTGTCCAACACAGGACTCCAAAGTGCAGATATAAGTGAACAAAGTGACAATGAGTGCAGAAAGAAGGTCATTTTAATGTCATCTCGGATCAATATTTAAAATCAAATCAAAGTCACATCATCATAATTTTTCATAACTTTGGCACAGGAAAATGTTTTTTAACCGTAATTATAACCATAATATTAATTTTTGAAAATAGTGTGTTCCCTTATATTAGGCTAATAACTTCCAACTGTCCAATTGTCATGTATTAAACATAAAAACACTGCTAATTAGAATGATGATAATCACAGACAGGACAAAGGTATGTCTGAATTTGGTTTATATTCTTCTGCAAAATAGGTTAAATGTCATTTATTTCCCACTGGCTCCAAGCCTTGTACTAAAAAACAGAGAGAGAGAGGGAGAGAGAAAATGAGAGAGAGGGTAAATATTTATGATGGAGTGTAACAGACATGGACAGAAGATATCACTATCTGCTTCTAGTGTAAGCTTTCATTAATGAGAGTCTTTAGGACTATTAAACCTTTTGGCTGCCCTTAAGTAAACACAGCCACTGCAGTCATCACTGGGGATTCTACACTGTAAAAAAAATACCTGGCTCTAATCAATTCTGGGATTCTTGGTATGTACAAACTAATGTATAAAGCCCATCCTTCCCTGTCTGATTAGGTTATGCTCTGACAAATAAGGTTGGTTAGAAGGTAAATAACACATATTTATGGAGATATGATATCTATGCAGAATTAATAGCCTGTCAGTAGAAGACAGCTGTGAGGAATTCATAAGGAATAAAACGCTCCTTAACATTCCCCACAGACTTACTCGGAATTTGGACACAGTGTCTTGCTTTCTTTCATGTCGTTAGCTGCAAAAGAGACACAATAAAACAAATGGAGATATTCAGAAAATTATTCTAATCTCAGACTATAGCATGATTATTCTCCAGCCTTCCATAGAGATTGTTTTGATTGCGGTTGCAACTCAGATTCCAAAAATGTATTTACTCTCAATCGATCAACCAATCAATACCACATTATTAAAAACAGTAATAATAAATGCTTATGTAAGAATTGATGCTTAATGATCAGTGTTATTAGAGCATTTTGGAGCAAAATGAGTGGGGTTTGTGATCCAGAACAAACCAACAAACTTACCTCGCTAATTTTGTTGTGGCAATCAATAAGTCACAATTTGTTAAACTTTCCCAGAAGAGTAGAGAATGTTACTGTTAGCTGGGGACA
Organism: Hoplias malabaricus; assembly: GCF_029633855.1. Classification (NCBI taxonomy): domain Eukaryota; kingdom Metazoa; phylum Chordata; class Actinopteri; order Characiformes; family Erythrinidae; genus Hoplias; species Hoplias malabaricus. Next base: position 35,689,191 of record NC_089803.1, read on the forward strand.
TCTCCTACTTACTGCTACTTGAAGATACTTTGAAGAGTATCTTCAAACATTTTATGTCATCTAGAATTCACCATGTCTAACCTTTCCCTGTGTATCCCCTTTAATCCACACAGATTCCGAGAACACTGCAGTGACTCTGTCTGCCCTGCTGGCCAGTCTGAACAGCTGTTGTAACCCCTGGATCTACATGATTTTCAGTGGACACCTTCTCTATGACTTTGCCCACTGCTTCCCCTGCTTCCCCAAAATTCAGCACAAGTTCAAAAAGGAGGACTCAGACAGCAGCATACGCAGAACCACAATACTGACTAAACTGCCCAACCGCAGTCCCACCTGCAGTGTGGGCAACTGGAGAGACCTTGACCAGGTCACTAAAGCTGACCCGTCCACTCCACTGGAAACATGACATTGTTGAAGCCTGGGACTGCGAATATTTTATCAAAGCTGGGGCATGTTTAAGGTGTTGTTTTTCAAAGATTTTTTTAGGGCAGTCGAAGATAAACTCAGAAGGCAGTGCTGTAAATCTCCAGCGTGGTACAAAAGCACAATAGACATGATCGTTGAAGGCAAGGTCTTTCCGCTGATAAGTGCCCAATTATGGACCAGTACGGGATTTATTTGGGCTCCAGAAAGCCTGCAGCCTCACTTTTATGCCAGTAAAAGCCCTGGAGTCAAGGACAAAGCCAGCATCGCTCTTCTGAGTTTGGGATTATTTCTAAATCAATAAATGCCAGTTGTAGAATGTATATATTGTACAAAACACAGTGTGTGGACGACACTGAAATGAATGTCCAAGCAGGTTAAATAATCAAATATGAGTTGTCTTTAGATGTTCTGCAAATAGGAGGAAAATAGGTTGAACACATGAGATCAGTGCTGTGAGCTGACTCTTAATGTTCATGCTCCTGAGAAGTAATGTTGTTTACAGTGTTAGATGTGGTCACCTGGGTCAGTAACCAAGTTTGAGGTGTTCAGGAGATCTCTCGCTCTCACAGACTGTTTTCCACTCCATCTATCCCAGTCTTAGCTATTATCTCCAATTTCATTACAAAGTTTTCATGACTTAGCTTCAAACCAGTAACAAATAATGCTAACACAAATGAGACAAGCCTTCTCCTCAAAATGAGAATATTACTTTAAGTCACTGTTTGAATGGAATATCCTCAAGTATCCATTATCTCCAGTTATGGATTTTCATTAGTGCTAGTTTCAGAACAGTTTGAATAGATTTTCCATCAGTGCATGTGTAAAAACTGTTGTTGCTGTATTTATCGAATCTGTAAATAAAAAGCCCACATACAACTGCAATTAATGGGATGTTATTTTTGTGTATATGCAGATGTTCTGTAGGTTTGTGTCATCAAAAGTCTTATATTGTATGTTATGTCGTTGAATGATATAGTACTGCTCAAAGTGTTGTTGATGCAGTGTTTGTTGGTTAACCGTTATGTATTATTGCATCACGTCTCAAGCATATCGATGTATCCATGTGCAAAAATCCAATAAACCACTCCATGAAACGTCTCCTTTGCTCTGCATTGTGAAATCGTGTAGGAAGTGCCAGTCTCATCTTCTTTCTGGAAAGAGTTACATTTTATGATCTCTGGTTCGTATTGCTTTTAGCACATTTCATCATTTGAAGTCTGAAATGGTCAGGCTCCATTTCATTACTGCTCCCAGTGGTGGAAACATGAGGTAGTGCAGAGTTTGTGCAGAAGCATTGTGATGGCTTTTGAAAGCAGTAAGTGTTTATTTCATATCACCCAATGGCTGATCAGTAAATGGTGCATTTGTTAGAGAATAGTACAAATAGGGCTGGCCTGCATAAACACAGTTTGTCTTCAGCTACCGCCAACTTCCAATACCCCACACATCCCAGAATAGCCTAACAGTCTTCCTGTTTCTGTCACAAACTTCCTCTCCCCCAAATGAACCATGTGCATATTCTCAGCTAGCTACTGCCACGAGCTTAAACAGCAGCAAAGAGTAGATGCAGCTGTGCTAGTCTTGAAAAGCATGATATTGTGTGCATGCAAGTATCAGAACAAGAAGCAGTCAAGCCTTAAGACCTGCATGGATCTCCACTTCAGAGGTACAGTACATTTAAATTGACTTCCCTGTCTTCCTTACCCCAAATGTAGTTGATCAACCAGTTCAGTGTTTGCATATTTAGTGTTGCACAGGAGTTACAAAGCTAATACAGCTCAAAATTAATCAATGTGTATGTCACCTAAAAATCATTATAGACTTCCTGTTCACGGTTTAGCAACATTACTTTTGAATGTGTTTGGGGACAATGTTCAGTCCTTCATACCAGAATAAAATACTGCACTGCTTTTCCTCTTGTTCTCATATTGCCTGTCACTATCATCTGGACTCAGTAATACACAAAAGCTGCTAAATTCACTGATCAAACCCTCATGTACATGTTTACAACAAATCTTTGCAAAACAAATGGCAAAGCTAGTTAGATATTTAAACAGGCTAATATACAAGAACTCTACTGAAACATGGACTATCTGCAAGTTAGCTGCCTATATGACCTGTCTGTAGCACACAAGAACTAGTGGAAAAATTGATTTTAGTTGAAATATCTCTTGACTGGTTTCCTCTGGGTTCTCCAGTTTCCTCCCACGGTCCCAAAACTCACGTTGGTAGGTGGACTGGCGTCTCAAATGTGTCCCTAGATGTGAGTGTGTGTGTTGCCCTGTGACGGACTGGTGCCCTTTCTGGGGCATGTTCCTGCCTTGCACCCAATGATTCCAGGTAGGCTCCGTAACCCTGAATTGGATTTTAGCAGTTACAGACAGTGAATGAATGAATGAATATATCAACTCTTTGCAATTAGAAGACACACAGAAGACATCTTACTAGAGGTAAGCTTTAGAAAACACAATTAACTTTAAGCTTAGCTTGTCCTCATCTGGCTCTTCAGAAATCACCTGCAGATGCCAAATTTCCCAGGGGTGCCTTTCATAGTGGTTGCAGTTTTCTTTTTGTAGCTGGCTGTCATCCCTGACAATCTGTACACCACTAAACGGATTTAGTCTTATTTTGTCTGTTTTCTTCTCCTCAATTTGACCAGAGGGAAAGTTATATTTCTATGTCTGTACATAAGTGGGTTTTATGTTGCCTTCAAGTCATGTTAGAAATACTGTCTGTACACGTACATAACACTATAAAAGTTAGCAGACACAGCTTACAGGTTGTTTCAGAAATTCTGTCTACTTCAGCAGTACTCAGAGAAGAAGGCAAAGAATCATGTCTGAATTGAATGTTTGTATAAAATGCTTCCTGTTAAATTCCTCCCTTTGGCTGATCTATACTTCAGCAGCACTTGTCAGGAGAAACAATCGTAGAAACAAGTAGCAGCACTGGGGCACAGCAGGATTTGTTCATGTCTCACACCTCCAGAGTTCACAGATCACTGTGAAGAATTTGGGGTTTTCTTCCACTGATTGTGTGGGTTGATTTCAGATGCTCCAGTTGGCCCCCACAGTCCAAAAACACATGCTGCTTAGTGGATTGGCTATTCAACTGTGTCTGTATGTAAGCCCAGTGATTCTGGGTAATCTTCGGACCCACCACAACCCTGAACTAGATAAAGTGGTTACAGAAAATGAATGAATGAATGAATGAATAAATGAGGTAAGTATTTGTAAGAACTTTTTATTTATTACCAGAAACAGCCAGTATAATCACAAATTTTTCACTCCATTATTCATGTAGTAAATGTTAACTATCCTTAACATTACATAACATTAGCTTGTAGTCTAAAGCCATTTCACTACAGCCTACATTCTCTGCAAATGTAGTCAATATGCCATTTGGCTTTTTTTTTGTTTTCTTCACTTAACATTACTCCACCAGATAGCAGTCACCTGTCTGCATCCTGGCAACATCATGATAAATTGCTACCTTGAGTGTGTGTTTCGTGATGTGATTCTGTTACATGCACCTTCCCGTGAAAATAGCTGTCTTCTAAGGCACTAACTCCTGAGAGAGCATGAGCAGCAAGGCACTGTTTCTACCTTGTGTTTCAGACACAGCCATAATCACAGACTGAATGTGTACAAAGCCACCCCAGCCATTAGGCAGTGGAACTGCATTCTCTGGCGTCTGGTTATGGTGCTACATCCAATGACTTTGGATTTAGAGTGGATTTGGTGATCCAGAGCATGAGTTGTTTGCTCTGTATTTTAAATGAGGCATTGACTGGCCCTCCATTACATACAGCACCATTTAATCAATTAAACATTTATACAGAAATGTAGCAAGTATTTCAACATAAATGACTGGTTCACAGTGATTTAAATGAGTAAATTTTAAAATATCACTGTTAAAATATAATGGCATTTCCTGTCATAATCTGCTTTTTTGTGAAAACGAGTTGTTTTTTCATAATGCTATAAAAACATATATAAATGTCTGGCAGATCAGGACAGTTCCAAACACATATTTTATTAACTAGAATTACAAATAAACACTTTATATGGTAACAGGGCATTAATGTAGAAATACTCATTTCTATTACTATAAACATCTGATTGATGTACATTGCTGTATGTAATAGTGGTCCAATCACCACCTCATTGGAAATGTTGAGCAAACCACTCACTCTCTGGTGTTACTATCACTTGTCTTGGTGTAAAGTTAAGCAGAGAAACTGTGGGGATGAATTAGTTAGGAAGGCATAACAGTAGGATGTGTCCAGTGTGTTGGTGTGGGTTATAGTGTGAGAGGAAATCACTTTTAGGTTTGTAAAATATAGGGCAAAAACTCTTGTGGTTGACAGATATGCTGCCCCACCTGCATAAGTGATTATTATAAATAATGTTAACTTACAGCACATATATTTTGTAGCCTCCAGTAAAACAGTCATGTGAATGGTGTTTATGCCAAATTTATGTAGACAGCTGAAGGGGCTTGAGGAAGTGTGTCCCAAACTTTAAATGCTTGCACCCCTTTTGGTCACACTTATAAAATGTCATCAAAATGCATAGTGTGAGACAGCTCTGTGACTGGCTGGTGTGAGGAGAGCATGTTGTGATTGGTAAATGTTGTGTTTGATCAATCTACGAAAGCTTTTCCAGATGGTTCACCTCAAGCTTAGATTTGTATTTCTGGAATTCAAATTTATGAATCAGAATTTTATTAGAATATACCAGAGTCATTTATATAACTTCATACATTTGTTACATCGTCGTATGTATTTGTCATGAAAAATCACATATAGCTTAGAGGCTATAAATGTCATATTATTGCTCAAGAGTGGGTTTCTTGGGGACATAAGGACCATATCAGAATCTAGGCCCTAATAAAATTCCTATTTATCACAACATTCAATCCAAACTATGAAAAATGAAGGCCTTTACAGATGTAGACAATTCTTAGAGCACATTACCCATTCCAAATATGCTATAACACCACTGCATTTCATGTCAGTTATCTCAATATTTGGGGAAGTAAATGTTTGGTAAATTAAAATAAAATTTGCAGTGATCCTCTTGTAGTTCCTTGACATCAAATGCATGCAAGTGAGGGAATGTTTTGATTAGTTTCATCAAATAAATGTAAGAAACATATAATTATCTCTGATGAATAAAAGTGAAGTTTCAATGACTTCTCTCTGGGTCTGAGGCTAAAACCTATGCTGCGTTCTTTTCAACCCCCAGCACACTCTTCAGGAACAAAGGCTACAGCATGTCTCAGCTTTCAAGCCTTGGTGCCTAGAACTCTGTACATACAACAGGAGTTGTGCAGAAATTGCTGTCAGATGATTTTTGCCTCATTGTCCTGTAAGGTAAAGTTGAATCTGAGTGGGGAATGTAGGTCAGCAGGAACTCAGACTGCTTTAATCCTACACAAATGGTGGAAGGTAAGGCTGAGGAATGCAGGGATTGAAAAGGAATCTCTTATCTAAAAAAAAAAAAAAAGATTTGAAAAACATCTTGATTTGCACCTGATTATTTTTACAGTTTACACAAGGAAAAGCTGTCAGATCCTAAACACACCTTCATCTTTCAGTCATTTGTTCACATTTACTATTTTGAATCCATCAGTTTTTAAAGAAAGCACTGTTATTCTGAACACCTTACAATTGAAAATGGCAGTCCTTCAAATTTTATTTTGTTAAATTTAAAGCAGTAATATTTCTGTTGGGAGGGGATCAATTATCTATTATAATTAATGGTATATCATGGTGCTCATGCAAAGTCAAATATATGAATTCTGACAACATACTTGTGAAATGAAGGGGGCAAATGAAAGACTTTCTGAAACATTTAGACTCTCTGAGACATCAATAATAATAATAATAATAATAATAATAGATATTAAATACTTAATATTTAAGTAAATGACAACATGGAGCTTTTAAAGTCTTCATCTGCTCCTTCTCCCATTGTCAAATCAAAGAAAGGCAAAATTGGTTCGCAGAGCCTAGGGTTAACAATGTCTTGGCATTTGAAGGGCACTGATCTGAAAGGATTCAAAATTGTGGGTGAGGGTGAGTTGACTTTTTCTTTTTATTACTAGCTTATAGAACGGATCCAGATTATAATTGCTGTGGATTTTGTTGCCTGTAATATATGTTAGGTGCCTTAAATACAGAAATGTACCGTTGTATCACCGATAAATTAGCCGGTTAGTTTGATAACCCTGTTTTTTGTCTCTGTTATTTGAAAACACTATTCAGCCACATAAATAGATTCCTGACTGAGTGGATGCTTTATACAACTGCTGGACACAGGCTAATCAGCTGTACATGAGAAATAATGTTTATGTTGTGGTGAAGGATGTAACTGATTAATACTTTCTAGAGAGAGATGGGTGTGTGGGTGTGACTTAATTTCACAACAGTACTGTAAATGTGAATTACACTCAGCAACATGTAGGGCAGCCCAGGAGATAAACAAACCCAATTCTTACATAGTATTGCTTTAACAGTGCCAATAGACACAGTCCTATTCACCAGGGAGACCTCCCTGTTGAGCCTTCTGAAGGTATCAAGGGCTTAATTTAGTGAAGCACTGATAAAGGGAGGTATTTAACTGATAACCCTGTGGGGGAAAAAAATGTAGTGTGTGCTTAAAAATAATAAAAAGATGAGATGTTGTGCTCTGTGCGTAACTCCACTGATTAATTGCAGGACTTTTTCATCTTATCCAGTATAATATCAACTGCTTTATTATTTCTATAATGATTTATTTCCTTGTTTAATAGTGAACTACACATGATGTGAAACAGCTGCCTCTTAAAGACCACTTTAAGCTCCACTTAGAGCTAAAACAAACTGTTATAAAAATCTTATATTTCTTATATTTTGGATACTGGTTAATGACAGACTCTCTTTGCATTTATCATCTGTATTTCTACTCATTGAGAGGAACCTGCTGGAGACATTGTAAGATTTCACAATCCCCGTGTTTTTTTTTTTTCTTTTTTTTAAATCAACAACACAATATATTTTCTTCCAAACCGTTTTCTTCCTTTCCACTTAATTCATTTCAGGGTCATGATGGCAACAGTGTGAGCAAAAAAGAAGGGACAGGCTTCTCTGTCTCCCAGAACTTCCACCATCCCTTCCTGGGGAATCCCATAGTGTTCCTAGGCCAGCTGGGGGATATAATGCCTCCAGCATGTACTTGGTCTACCCCGGTGCCTCCTTTAGCTGGCTGTGGCTAATATACCTCCAACAGGACACATCCAAGAGGCATCCATATCAGATGTCTGGAGGCCTCTGTAGATAGAAACCCTCTTGTTGCCACTCTGACAGAATCTAATGCCCACACTTAGCAAGTTTTCGTAACAAGGAATGGCTCACCTCAATGTCCCTGGCACCCTATACCCCATACAATTAAGGATCACAGTGGGTCCAGAGCCTACTGAGAATCTCTGGACACTCACACATTGGCTCATACCTATGGATATTTTTGTGTAGCAAATTTACCTACTGAATGTGTTTTTTTGGACCGTGGGAGGACACCCATGCAAACACAGGGAGATTACACCAAATTCTTCACAGAAATTGATCCGAGGTGGGGCTTGAACTCACAAACCCAGGGCACTGGAGCTATGTGACAGTGACACTACCTGCTACTGTGTCACCATAGCTGTGCCCCCTCAAGTATATGTGAGAGAGTGAATATTTCTTATTCATGAAGGGTGTCATTTTAAGAGAGATGGTACAGATATGACTTTTAGCATTTAATAATATGGACATGAGAGAATGATAACCTTCAAACAGAATATTAATCTCTGGACTTGCGCTTGAAAGAACGTGTAATTCCAATATAAGATATAATTTTCAGTAATATCAGTAACTCATTTAGAGCATTTCCACATATTTAATGAGAAACAACAGCTTGGATGCAGAACAATTAATCTGTTAAAACAACATACACTAGAGCAGAAATGATTTGTAAAATAATTTCATAGAGTCAAATCTACATCATTTACAGGGGAGGCTTCACAAACAGCCATTGCACAACACATTGACTTCATGGCCCCATTTACAAGAGGCATTTACAGAGGTTTTTTCATGTGGGGGGAAAAAAAACAGCACACAGACTTTCAACCAATTTTCTAGCATTATGCAGGAGATGCCCCCTAGTTACATGTTAGATACAACCAATTAGTCCAGTAAAAATGCAGCAAAATTATAATGAATCAGCTTTCCTTCATGCCTGAAGTACAATAATCACAAGAGAATGTGGACATCACTGTAAAGTGAGGGCAGTTATTACTGAAGAGCACTGAAACTGTAACGATAAAAAAAGCAGCTAGTGAGCTCTGATATACTCCAAATGTACTCCCACTCAACAACCAAACACATCCTTTTCTTTTACACGATTCGCGCCATGTGAATATCTTTAACTGGAAAGGTCCAGGCCTGAGGATTGTGAAAGTTATATGAAAAATTAGGACATTTTCAAGCACATCCAATGGCCGCTTTGGCATTCCAAACCTCCAGGGAACACAGAGATCCTGATGTTCTGCAGAACTCATGGTGATTTCGCAACAGTTCATAAATAATGCTCGCCTCCAATCGCATGGAATGCTGCTCTTGGAATAACATCTCATGCTATAGAGAGCCTAAAATAAGATGTTTTCTTTCAAAAATGTAAACAAGCACATTTTGTGACACAAAATGTTCCACAGACTGCAATGACTAACATGAGAAGTCAGTCGAAACAAACACACACACACACACACACACACAACACCAAAAAATGTCATCATTCAGTTCAAACGGTCAAAGATATAGTTGGGTTGTCTATAAATACACTCTTTAATATGAAGGTGCTACTAAGGGTTCTTCTAGCCATTTTTTCTTTTGCTAATAACGTTTAAATAGGAAAAGAACCTTAATACTGAGTGATGGATGTTTAAAAATTTAAAAGGTTCTTTACACTCACATCTCTTAAACCAACCTGGTTCTTTATGGCATTGCTCAAAGAACCCTTGCTAGCAACTTTATTTTTAAGAGTGTAGGACACTTTTGTGCCAGTCTTTCTAACCATATTCAAGCTAATAACAACACTAAGGCATGGTTTTTCAGACCTGGATTAAATCCTGGACTACACCGCATTCTGAACAATGAAAATTTAGTCCAAGACTAGGCTTAATTCTTGTCTGAGAATCCAACACTAAAAGTGCTAAAAAAAACTCACACTTTATTATTCATGTCTCATATCAACACTTCCAGACTGACTCTGGCAGACAGTCAGCAAAGTTTATTAGCCAGAATAAAGGAATAGTACTTTAAATAAGTTCCTATAAACAACTGTAACTAATTTATATAGCAGACCAAAGAACAACGCTGTGAGGAAGCACTATGTGAATGAGCTAGTTAAGCAACTTATATTCTTTAGTACAGTTCATCTTTCGTAATCATTTCATAAATATTCTTTTGGAGACCCTTGCATAATATTGTCACAAACTAGACCAAGATATAAAAATATACACCCTATATAAATGCTTTTCCTATAACATTGGAGAAATAAATTGCCATCATGTTCTTGAAATAAAAGTTATTGGTGTAGTATGTAAACACTGATGAAAGATTTACGTAAGTTATAGAAGGTGGAGTAGGAGGGCTTCATAAGAAACATTATTTTCAGTAGACCTCAGGCAAAGGTAAAGTACAAGAAAAGTATGAGATATAAAAAATATTTTATATGGAACATGTGCTTTCAAACATCAATGTAAAAATTTCTTATATAAAAGGTATACATCCCTTAATTGTACACTGAAATCAAAGACCTTTATGGCTTGTTGTCTGGAAAGTTTTAAAGCCATAGGATGCAGAGTACAGGGAACAGAGGAGACGGTTGAGTGTTCTCAGCACTCTTAGGAATGGCCTATTATACTCAGGTCTCAAAAAGTTACCTTTAAATTTGTAGTTGGAGATGATTTCAGAGCAAATGCATTCAATACTACATGGGGCAAATGTCAAGGTGTGCTGACACATGATCAAAGGACTGTGTAGCTGTGGCATCAGTTGTAGGCAAGGAGCGAGTTACATAACACGTCAAAGCTGGTTACAGATGACAGAATGCTTGCTGGTGCATTTTCATATTTCCTGATGTATACAGGTGTCAAACTCAACCTCTAAATCAAATCCTGAACTTTCTATCTTAATAACGACAACTAGTCCATAGCACTGCTTCCAACACACAATGTTAGAACTGCATATTTAACACTTGTAGCCTGATCTATGGTATCAGACACGTTAGAGACATAAAGTATGAGTTTAAATTCCATAAAAAAGTACTCTATGTCCAAATATTTCTTTACCTATTAATACCCTTAAAATCAAAGGAATTACTTGAGTATTTGTTCCCATGTATGTACCTCTCATACTTTCAAAACACAGCTAAACATTACACATACATTAAGGCTTCAAATTAATATACAGCATGAAATGTAACAAAATAGTGCAACTGCCCAGAGACTATATACGGAATGTAAATGCATACCTAAACATGGTAGAATATAGCTTGCAATGATTTTCATGCAGACACAAACACGGCCACAAAATGCTTTTCGGTTGTCTTGGTCTCTAATCATGCCTGGGACCAGCTACATTGACCAAGCATAAATCATAGTCTCAAAGGGCCCACGGGCAAACCATATACGCAGGGCCCTTTCCACATCCACACTGTGATAATTAAAAAAAAAAAAAAAAAAAAGTACACCTGAAACATAACTTTAATAATAATGTTCAGTCTTAATTCACACTTCCATTTATCTTGTTTATGTAATTATTCTTTTATAAAGAATACATCTTCTTGTTTGCAACTGTGTCTCGGGTACAGCTGCTATGGCACACACTGCTCCATCCTAAGGATTTGATCCAAAGTTGTACACAAACAAGACAAAATTACTTGCACATGAAGCCTTGCACTTTGTCAGCATGCACCCACTCTTTTGTGATGGCTATTAGCCGTGACTAAAGGCATTAAACGAACCAGTTAGAAAACAACCAAGAAAGCAGATAAAAATAATCTTTATATATTTTTCTTTGTCAAATTGCATTTACAAAACAACTCTGAAATGAGAGGAAACCTTGTATTTACACCACAGATATGACAACTCACAGTTAACAGAACTTCAGTGGACAGTTCAACCCACTTGGAGTAGGTCTGTTAACCCTAGCTAAAAATGCTGGTTCTGGCTAGCACTGGGCTTGAGATGAGGGGAGAAGGCCATTCTACCCAACCAGAGAGTGATGCCAGTCATGCCCTCCTGGACTCCAGGCATTAGATGGCAATTATGTTCTAATTTGTCTTTGAATGATACGACCCTTTGCTCCTTCAGCCAGGGACACTTGGTGTTAATTTATGACTGAGATACTGGGAAAAATATTCCCTGTGATTTGGTGGCTTGTGATTTCATTGTATTAGGATGCAAATTGAAATGGCTGGAAGCTAGAATACTGTAAAAGGGCATCTTTCACAGAGTGTGCTGATGATCTGTACGCTTCAATCAGGGGTGAATCAAGGTCTTTTTCTCAAAATGTGATATGTATTAAAATGTACTTTGTGATCCCCATAGGACAAAGTCCATGGTAATAACAACACCCAAGACATGCTACAGGCTGCAATAATGAGCAAGGTTATTTTTAATATTTCCTGCCTATGGCATGTGAAGAGTGACTTAAGGGCATGGTGCATCTGTCAAGCCCCTTGAGAAGTCTCCTCACATGCAATGCGACTTTCCGTGGATGAGAAATCATACATCCTTTTTTTTCTAGGCAAACAGCCCCTGTGCCCATTTGATTTTCCACTGTGTACTTTGGGTAGGAATACACACTCTAAATTGTGCAGTCATGGGCATAAATTTGTTTGGTAGGTGTGGGTGATGTGCCCAGACTGTGGAAGCAAATCTGTCTCATCAGACTTTGAAATATTACCACCTTTGAATTTGTAGCACTGAATTTTTTTTGCACTGAAATTATGCATCTGAATTTTTTTGTGTATCACATGCTATATTCACAGGGCCATTACAAAAATAAATCCACAGTAAAATTTCTTCATCTTCAGGATAACAACAGTCTGTTATATTGTGTCTTCAGTGAGTCTTTCAGATTTTTGAGACATTTTGAAAATAAGGAGATAATATCCACGGAAGGAAGCTAAACGTGTAGTTTTTCCACGGTGTGGTAGTGGTGTTCGTATTTCGCCATCTAACAGCGACAGAATGCAACTAGTGCAGTATTTAAGGTGAAAGAGAAAATCCTAATGACTCAATTGCTCATCCTTTGTATCCCGGATGTGTACTCTGAATTTTTTGTACCTCGTATTTTGTTTTCTGAATTTCATCTCTTTCGTTTGAGCAACTTCGAAATATATTGTTTGAATTTTTTTAAGCTTGAATTCTTTTATCTGAATTTATTAACCTTGAATAATAACAGTGAAAACGTGTTCTTGAAAATTCACGAGTTCTATTCAAGAGAAATTATTCAGATGCATAATAATATTCAGAGGTGGAAATCTGAAAACTTAAATTTAAAAGCACCAAAATTCTGATGCATCATTTCAGTGCAAATAAATTCAAAGGTGGTAATATTTCAAAGTCTGATGAGACAGATTTGCTTCCATACCAGACACTGCTACATCACGCCTTTTCTCAGAGTTCAAGACAAACACTGCCCCCTTTTGGTTGCAGAATGAAGTGCATACAGTGATAGAGAGATACACAGGATTCAAAACTTTAGAATCACCATTCAGGTGTCTCAAATCACTGGTTTTTCATATAAAAGATTTCATATGAAAGATTTGAACTAAGGTATAGGAAGCATGAAAAAATTTTACATGTGTCCAGAATGATGACTAAGAAACCTGGACAACACTGAAACAGAAGTTACTTTTTTTATACAAAAAGTGACAGCCAAATCTCCTTACTAATATCAAGAATCTAGACTATAAAATTGTTATATATCATTTGACAATTCCTTCATATTTAAAAAATATATATCATTTAATAATTATGACAATGTATAATTATTGTAAGCAGGAGTGGAAAAAATTCATTTTTTTTTAATCTTGTCCACCTTTTTTCCATGTTTCCAGTCCACAACCAGCAGGATAAACTGAGGCAGGGGTAGGTGTAATTCAGTCAATAAAAACCTACAAATACAATCATATACTGAGGTATACATCTGTAGGAGTGAGTGTGTCTCGCCCTGTGAAAGACTGGTGCGTCTGTGACCCTGAACTGGATCAGCAGTTACAGATGATGAATGAATGAATAATGAAGCCAAAAGTAATTTACAGATCACTAAGCATTATACAATGTATTTTTTTAATAATTATCACTAGATTTTAAAATGGATAGATTATTCAGCCAAGATATTTTCATACATATTTCAAATTTAATGGAAAAGTATTAGAATAGGCATTTAAAATACAGTCCACATTCCATAACAGTACCAGCAATCCAGTAGTTTATTGTTACAGCACAAAACAAACCTTTCCATTCAGGAGATCAGGTCTATGGCAAACAGCAATAAAAATAACAAACCACCAGTAGTAAATTTAAAGCAGTGCTTGGAAAACACTCACAAGCTGAGCAGTGAGAATCAACAGATGCACTTGGAATCTGTGCATTGTAAAGTCTATAAATTTGCCCATCAGCCAAAGAGTTTGTTTTCCACTCCAATCCCTGCTATGACATTAGCAGCACTGCTGATGACTAAACCATATGGATCAAGTATAGGAACTTCTGTGAGGCAGCTAGAGCTATAAAGTGATGGGAGAAGTGAGCTATGAAGTTACACGAGAACTATTAAACATATTAACTCCTCTCAATTTATGTCTACCCCAATCCTTAAGGATGTGTGCTGGGTTAAAGTATAGGTCAATACAGATAAATGGACATTCATACAGCTTGGTTTATCCTGGAAATTCAATAGTCAACATTTGTTACATTGTATGTGTGTAATAGCTTTTTCTGTTGTTTCCTGACCTAGAAACTGACCTAGTTGGTTTTAGAACAGATTGTTCTTTCAGTATGTTCCCAGCAATGCACTTTTGTGGAACATATCTATGTAAAACTAGATTTTACACCAACTTTTCAACAAGAATACTCTGCCAAAAACATTTCTGCCAATTTTTTTTATGCTTAGGTCCAGACAGCTGGATATAATTGCTCATCATTTGACCAAAGACTGACATCTAGTAGAAAATGTTCCTAAATTTTCTTTTACTTCATGGAAAATTAAACCCCTTAACTGGGGGTGCCAGCAGAGTTCTTGTTTATCTATTCACCTGCTCCTCTATCACAGTCAAAATACCTGTACCTCAAATAGTAATTATTCACCCTTTATAAATAAAAATATATTTTCATATTTTTAAAAACTGAGCACACGTGATTGAGCACATATACCTCCAATTTCAGGACTTGAAAGGTCATGACAGCGCTCCTCCCTGATCTCTGACTGTCACGCCTTTGCCCTGTCACTTGTTTTTTCCCCACCATGTGCTCTAGCACATGGCTCAGTTTGTTATTGTTCTTGTCTCTGCCCTAGACCCACCTTAGCTCCACCCTCTCGTTGTGCCTCCTTTGTAGTCATGCCCTCATTATCTGTCCCATGTGTTCCTTATCTGTGGTGTGTATTTAAGTTCTGTTGTGTTAGCGTTTCTTTTTTGGACATTTCCCTTTTCCTAGCTCTTGCTTTGCCTGTTTGGTCTTTCTGTTTCTTTCTCTGCCCTCAAGTTTGTCAGTTCCTGTTAGTCCCCCCCAAGTATTCCCTGTCTAGTTAGCCCCATTTAGTTTTCTCTGTTGGTTTCCTTTGTCTCTCAGTTAATTGTCTTTGTTTAAATAAAGTCTGTTACTGCATTTGTGTCCGCCCCAGTCAGTCAACCCAGTCGTGACACTGACCCTAGATCTCAGTTCCTAGTTCAGCTGGAAAAACACACTAAAAAACTAAGAGGTTAAGCCAAAAGCAGTAATTTACAAGTTTACATGACAGGCAATTATCAAAACAAACATGGAAAATGTATGTACTCATGTTTTAAGAATAATAAATCGAGGTCTAGTACATGTTGATTTACTATTTTAAAATGAATACATACATTTCTAGGTCCAGGTTTAATAACTGCCTTTCAAAACTACTTATGCAATCACAATTTCTGACCACTACAATGAACAGAAAGTTTATAATGCTGATTTGAGAGTAGCTTGTACAGAAGGTACCAGGTTAAAAACTAATTTTGTGGTCTTATAATGCATTGCATCAAAGCCATTGAAATGGACAAAAACTGACCACCACAATTAAGTGAAAGTTAAAAATACTAAGAGTTGTATATTGTTCTATAGGGTGCACTTTATAGAATGCAAATTTTATATTCGTACAATGGATTGTTCAAAAACTATAGAAATAATTAAACAAATAATGACTACCACAATGTAGTGAAGTTACAATAGCCCACATTCGAGTTTTAGTTTGTTGTAGAGGAGGTACTTGATTAAATAAAAATATTTTTGTAGTGTTTGGATAAGTTATCCAAGTTATTGAAATTATTAGACAAAAAAATGAAAAGTGAAAATCAAAAATACAATTCTGAGAGTTGTACTTTGTTGTATAGGACATACTTATTTAAATAAACGTATTTTGCCGCATTGTTGTTCGATCGCTTAAAAGCTACTGATGTTTTTAATGAAAAATCTGTCACCACGGGCCAGCCATGGTTAAATTTACCAATATATAAGGAGTGGGTAACACTAAATCACAGCCTGCAAATTACTGGGTATGTACGAGTACCTGTTAAGTAAGCCGTAAGATAAAATAAGTCCTGAGTAAGTAAAAGGTATGATAGTAGAAATATGTGGCTATTTCTGGTATCTTATGATGCATTTTTCCATTTACTCGTCCACTTCACTGCTGCTTTGAAGGAGAGAGACTTGGGAAATCACTTCATCCTTCCACAGTGACATGGACAAATGATTTCTACACACTTATTGGATCACAAGTTCCACACAATGAAATCACTACCCTCTAGTGCTCTAGTAACAATACCAAAATTATGACTTTCGATATGATACCAGCCTAAATATCTCGATACCAATACCATGGCAAAAACCTAAAACATCAGGAAAAGTAACACACTTTCTCTACAAGCTGAGGGCTGTCTGTAAAATCGCTGTTATCTGCTTGTTAATGTGACGCCACACGTGATGTTTCATCATTTCTGGGTGCAATCACACCTTCTGCCCCGTGTCATACATTCATAAGACACGTTTACTGTTTGAATAAAGCTAAATGCCTTAATCAATTATTGGATCTCAGTTCATAAAAAGGAATGCATAAACAAACATGTCTTTGGCAGCACTTTTTGCACATTCGCAGCTCATTCTGATCTGTGCAGAAAGACTTTGCTGCTCTATGTCTGGAGCAGACGAGTCGCGTTAAGGGAGCAGTGTCTCTCAGAGATGGAGACAGAAGCTGCAGAGAGAGCTGTCTCTCGCACTCACGGTCAGTCCCAGTGTTCTAAAGAATTGTGCTACCGGCGATTCTCTTCTATAAAAGATAGCTAAGGTTTGTACACATGGTCAACAAGAACCACCTTCTATGGCAGGAAAAAAATCTGACTGACACGCAAAAGGACCAATTCCAAGTCTGATATTTTGGCATGAAGTGTAGAAGGTGGTAGTCTTTATATATCAACTTCGGCCCAGTAAGAACCAGGACAAAAGGATTTGCGGATGTGAAGAGAGGCATTCGAATGCAACTGGCAAAATCCTGTTAGTGCTGTAAGATTAGTGCACTGTTATCGCAATCCCCCTCAAGGGGGCCCCTCCCATTAGTTGCAGACAGCAGCCAGGTCTGTGATTCCTGCAGCAGGCAAAATATGAAACTTCAGCAATCATGAAGCAGAGATATCCATCAGGATGCCAGAAAAGAAAGAAGAGAAATGAAAAGGAAGAAAACAAAAAACAAGACAGTGGTAAGCGATAATTTACATTGAATAAATTAGGCCTATGTGTCTTGTACAAATGGTGTAATTTAGCAGCAGGTAGATTAGCAACAAAATATATGGTTTATGTTAGCTACCTGGCTGGCAGTCAATGTGAGTAATGAACTAGAACAGTTAGCGCAATTTTTCAAACGGACTGATGATATGGAATATGGATAAGGAAAATGCAGATCTGTTCCAGATTGTTGTATTTAATGACATAACATTGCAAAACGTTCTCAACTTCACTTTTTATACGAAGGTGGCATAGCTTCTCTGCTATGCTAGCTATTCTACCGTGATAATCCATCTACGACTGCTCTAAGACTGCAAAGGAAACTCAGCTTCCCCTAAAATGTAAAAAATAAGTGATCAAATATATACTGTTGTGTCTATGTGTCATTGAATAAATATGCACTACAAAAATCCCTTTTTGATTGACAGCGAAATGAGCAAATCAGTGATCCTTTGGTGTAAAGATCCGTGGGAGCACAGTCGGACACACTTCACATGGGCCAAGGCCGTTTAAGCAGCCTGGCTCTGCTGGCCATTGAGAGCACACAAGTCCCTGGAAAAGACGCCTTGTTGGTACGACAGGGTCACAGATCATTTTCTTAAAAAGGAATGGAGGGTAGAATTTACGTATAAATAAACAGACATTTTATGATGTAGGCTGAATTTGAGCTTCCCCTCCTTGAAAGACCAGCAACCGCCACTGCTACCAAATGGGGGGAAGAATGTGTGCTTTTTTTGCATTGGATGGGAGTGTTTTGTTTCAAATGTTCGTATACACACACACACACACACACGGGTTAGACAATGAAACTGAAACACCTGTCATTTTAGTTTGGGATGTTTCATGGCTAAATTGGACCAGCCCTGTGGCCAATCTTCATTAATTGCACCAGTAAGAGCAGAGTGTGAAGGTTCAATTAGCAGAGGGTAAGAGCACAGTTTTGCTCAAAATATTGTAATGCACACAACATTATGGGTGAAATACCAGAGTTCAAAAGAGTACAAATTGTTGGTGCACGTCTTGCTTGCGCATCTGTGACCAAGACTGCAAGTCTTTATGATGTATCAAGAGCCACGGTATCCAGGGTAACACGGCTGGGCTTCTATAGCCAAACCTTTGGTCACTCATGCCAATGCCAAACGTCGGTTTCAATAGTGCAAGGAGCGCAAATCTTGGGCTGTGAACAATGTGAAACGTGTATTGTTCTCTGATGAGTCCACCTTTACTGTTTTCCCCACATCCAGGAGAGTTACAGTGTGGAGAAGCCCCAAAGAAGCGTACCACTCAGACTGTTGCATGCCCAGAGTGAAGCATGGGGGTGGATCAGTGATGGTTTGGGGGGGCCATATCATGGCATTCCCTTGGTCCAATACTTGTGCTAGATGGGTGCATCACTGCCAAAGACTACCAAACTATTCTGGAGGACCATGTGCATCCAATGGTTCAAACATTGCATCCTGAAGGGGGTGCTGTGTATTAGGATGACAATGCACCAATACACACAGCAAGACTAGTGAAAGATTGGTTTGATGAACATGAAAGTGAAGTTGAACACCTCCCGTGGCCTGCACAGTCACCAGATCTAAATATTATTGAGCCACTTTGGGGTGTTTTGGAGGAGCGAGTCATGAAACGTTTTCCTCAACCAGCATCACGTAGTGACCTGGCCACTATCCTGCAAGAAGAATGGCTTAAAATTCCTCTGACCACCGGGCAGGACTTGTATATGTCATTCCCAAGACGAATTGGCGCTGTACTGGCCTCAAAAGGAGGCCCTACACCATACTAATAAATTATTGTGGTCTAAAACCAGGTGTTTCAGTTTCATTGTCCAACCCCTGTATGTGTGTGTGTGAGATGTATATATATATAACTAAATAACTAAGTAAGCAATATTTTTACTTTGATAATAACTATTTTTAACTTGAGTGTGTATGTGCACTGTGCAAATTTTAAAGTATGTTGGATTTTATAGTTACTGTGCAATTTGCACTTTATATGTTTGTTGTTATGGAATGGGGTGAGTTTTTTGCAACTGTTCAAATGTAAACATTACTCAGTGTGCAGTATATGCAACATACGTAAGCAATATTTGCACTGTAAAAAAATACTGATATAAGGTTTGGATGAACTTCAACAGTGTTTTTTGCTGTGGTCTTCGGTTGTTGTTGGGAAGGGGAGGGTCGTTTTTCCTTTTGCAGGGTCCCCCATATGCCTTGAATGGGCCCTGAACACAGGGTACGTGAAGCTGCTGCAGTGTCTTCAGTCCAGTGATGAAAAGGAGTTAAAAGGAGCAATATGTAGAATATATACTGTATTTAGTCATCTGTGATCATAGATTAAGGAATCAGTCAAAGCTAACACACAGCTGCCTATTTTAGCATTGCTAAAGCAGTATATTCTCTTTGAGAAGCGCCCAGTGCATGTAGCTCCTATGATCCCACCCTCTGTTCAATCATTTTACAGTCCACCGTGTGGCCAGGTCTACAAACAGTGTCTTTCAGCTATGAAATGACTAAGTGAACAGAGTTAATGTTATATTTTACCAGCTCAGTGATCAGAGAAGGAGTAAAATGAGAGGAAATATTGGCCTTGTGTTTGAAAAGTGTAGGCAGTTTACAAGCAGCAACACCACTGAACAGAGCCTGAGCTGACTAATTTCCTCCTGATCAGGTCACAGCAAATAATTTCTGAAAAAATATAGAAGTACAAATGCCTAAGTATAGATTAAAAGGAGTAAATGCCACAGGTTGTGTGTTTTATATAAAGAAAATGAGGCATAGCAACATTTGAAAGGTGTTAGGACTGTGTTTAATTTGTTTTATACAAAGAAGGTGAATAACAACATGATTGAAGTGTGAAAAATACCATTGTTTTGTTTATTTTAAAGAAATTGAGGCAGATTCATGTGTGTTTCTCCATGGTGTGTCTGTGTTTTAAACAAAATAAGGAGTAAGTATTGTGTTTGAAAAACCTCGCATATTCACCTATTTAAGGTGAAATAGAAAAATCAAGCTTGGTAGTACATAGCAAATATAACCGTTTCACTAGTAGGTAGATGTTTTAGTGATAAGATGTACACTTGTGTGTTTTAAATAGATAACATGGGAAATAAGTGTTTCAAAACGAGTTTTGTTTATAAATCCTAGCGCTAGCTTTAGCTTCGCATAGCTGTTTAAGGTGGAAATGAGTATTCAATAAGAAGCTGGACAATAACTCAAATAGGATTCTTAAACAGACCCATGTAAGGTGAAACTAAATGCTTGAATATGAGAATTGTGAATCATTGGTTAAATAATACAATTGGTTTGTGCATTTTAAATGACTGAAGTGAAATAACAGTTGCTTCAAAAAGTTTCAGTATTATAGTTCCGCTTGGTGTCAGTATTACAGATTGCTCATTTAAGAGCAAATTATAATTTAGGGGTGAATATTTTTGATACATTTATAAAAATGTACATGCTGTGAATCCTATTCTCGAAATCCATCAGCTATTTATAATAAACAGATACAAAACATTATATAAATTGTATTTATTAATATAATAGTTTGTTTTATCTGTTCCCAAAGTCCTGATTAGTGCACTGGTTCGGGCCGTTTCTCTCTTGCTCATGCGCGCAAGTTGGTATCAATCCGCCCCCTTATCCCTGCACTAGTGCCCTATGGCATTGAAACACATTACTCACACAGTGAATTGGAACACATCCGTTGTCAGTCTGTCGTTAACAGCTATAGCTTCGACAATAAACTCGAACAAAGTGTTTTAAACACAATATGCATACAAGACTTTGCAGAGAAACAATGTTATATATATTTTAAGCCTATAAATGTTATTTTCTCTCCCTCTCCCTAATTGTTTTTGTTAGCGAGCTAACGTAAATTAGTTAAGCTAAATAACACTTGCACTTAAACTGTATTTTAACGGTCGGCTGCGTTACATCGCCAAGATGAACCCAAAGGTAGTGTTTATTATTATTATTATAACATACCTCAATAAACATTGAGTACAGTTAATTATAGGCACTCACATTAAATCTGTAACACATCCGTTCTGTCTGTTGTCCTCTGGTGATCACAGTCAAACTGACAAAAAGGGCGGGAACCATGGGAACGACCGACCCAACGTTGGGTTAAACACCGCCTCTGGGTCACTTTAAGACAATCTCTAATATACAGGTGCATGTCATAAAGTTACAATATCATGAAAAATTAATTTCAGTAATTCCATTCAAAAAGTGAATCTTGTATATTATATCATTACACACAGACTGATATATTTCAAGTGTTTATTTCTTTTAATTTGATGATTATAACTGACAACTAATGAAAACCCCTAATTCAGTATCTTAGACAATTAGAATATTACTTAAGACCAATACAAAAAAGGATTTTTAGAAACGCTGGCCAACTGAAAAGTATGAACATGTACAGCACTCAATATTTAGTTGGGGCCCCTTTTGCCTGAATTACTGCAGCAATGTGGCGTGGCATGGAGTCGATCAGTCTGCGGCACTGCTCAGGAGTTATGAGAGCCCAGGTTGCTCTGATAGTGGCTTTCAGCTCTTCTGCATTGTTGGGTCTGGTGTATTGCATCTTCCTCTTCACAATATCTCACAGATTTTCTATGGGGTTAAGGTCAGGAGAGTTTGCTGGTCGATTTAAGAACAGGGATACCATGGTACTTAAGCCAGGTACTGGCAGCTTTGGCACTGTGCACAGGTGCCAAGTCCTGTTGGAAAATGAAATCTGCATCTCCATAAAGTTGGTCAGCAGCAGGAAGCTTGAAGTGCTCTAAAACGTCCTGGTAGACGGCTGCGTTGACCTGGGACCTCAGAAAACACAGTGGACCAACACCAGCAGATGACATGGCACCCCAAACCATCACTGACCATAACTTTGGACCACTCAGCAGCAGTCCAGTCCTTTTTGAAAACGAGACGCTTCTGACGCTGTATCTTTTTCAAGAGTGGCTTGACACAAGGAATGCGACAGCTGAAACCAATGTCTTGCATACATCTGTGTGTGGTGGTTCTTGAAGCACTGACTCCAGCTGCAGTCCAGTCTTTGTGAATCTCCCCCACATTTTTGAATGGATTTTGTTTCACAATCCTCTCCGGGGTGTGGTCATCCCTATTGCCTGTACACTTTTTTTTCTACCACATCTTTTCCTTCCCTTCTCCTCTCTATTAATGAGCTTGGACACAGAGCTCTGTGAACAGTCAGCCTCTTTAGCAATGATCTTTTGTGTCTTGCCCTGCTTATGTAAGGTGTCAATGGTCATCTTTTAGACAACTGTCAAGTCAGCAGCCTTCCCCATGATTGTGTAGCCTACAGAACTAGACTGAGAGACCATTTAAAGGCCTTTGCAGGTGTTTTGAGTTAAGTAGCTGATTAGAGTGTGGCACCAGGTGTCTTCAATATTGAGCCTTTTCACAATATTCTAACTTTCTGAGATACTGAATTTGGGGTTTTCATTAGTTGTCTGTTACAATCATCAAATTTAAATAAATAAACATTTGACACATATCAGTCTGTGTGTAATGAATGAGTATTTTTGAATTGAATTACTGAAATAAACTTTGTCATGATATTCAAATTTTATGACCAGCACCTATAGAGTCAGAGAGAAATAAATAACCCAACTCACTCAACCCAGGAGTTGGTTAGAAAATACAACCCGGCATTTTTAAAGCATCAGTTCTCAAAGGGGGGCCACAGAAAATCATTAGAAGTTGTATCTCTTTTTTATATATAATTTTCAGTTATGGCCATTTATCATTAACTAATTTGGCAGTAACTTAAAACGTGGTCCATGATTAAAAAATAATTATAATAATAAAAACGTTTTTAAAAATGCACATCTGCCAGCCAATCACGATTCACAGTCCTCAGCGTGACTCGGCGGGTTGTCTGTCCTGAGAACAGCGCCACATTGCTACATGCTCAGGGCAAGTGTGCAATATTTGTGGAGAGAGCCAGCAAAATTGACAAGTTTCTGTTAAGACAAGGGCCTGGTCCGTCAGTTGAACGTAGTGTTGAAGGAGAGCCTAGCGCATTTGTCGAGACCTATATAAAATATGATTTCATGGAACATACTGATGGGGCGCAGTGGCACTTAGCTACCATCCACAAAGAGGGCCACATATTAAAAACGTTTGAGAACCGCTGTTTTAAAGTGTATCTGCTTTAACTCAAGTACAGTGTTTACTGAGCAGTGTTCTCATTTTTTGTTGTCAGAATCTCACTATTTCCTATAGTTTTACAGCCGTGTTCACCTAGTGAGAGATCAGAACTGTGTTTTTAAATATATTAAGTAGTTTGTGGAAATAAATGTGATTTAAGACTTGGCTGTCGGCTGCTTTTATCAGGAGACTACATTAATGAGCGCGCCTCGGTGACCTACTGCTCTCAGGTCAAACAGCAAAACACACACACACACACACACACACTTTACTGCAGGTTTGTCACATGACAGCGTCCAGTGGGAGTCCAGTTCCGCCTTCTTTCACTAACAGAAGTGAATGAGGCGGTTGGCAGCACGGTGTGTGAGCGTGTATGTGAATGCGAGTAGACGCCTGTGTATGAATCCCCGCACTGCGGCTCTGCACACACACATCTATCTCTCTCTCTCTCTCTCTCTCTCTCTCTCTCTCTCTCTCTCTCTCTCTCTCTCTCTCTCTCTCTCTCTCCTCGTGATGCTCTCGCGGCTGCGCGGCGCCGTGTCTTCTTTGCTGGGCGGTGTGATGGTGTCCGAGGCGCGTGCCGATCTGCCGCTGCGCTTCAGCTACAGCAGGCCAGACTTCCTCCGCCTCAGCGCCGAGGAGGTCCTGCGCTCCGGCGACCACATCAGCAGACCCGTGCTCACCGCTGTGGAGGATTGCACACTGCCGTGGAACTGCGGATACGCCGAGTGAGCACACACACACACACACACACACAGGGAGCACTGCATGATGCTACACTCGATGATGATTAGCCTACCAAATTATTCTATCTTTTTAGTCGACTGCCATAATTACAGCTAGAAGCATTATATACACTAAACAATCTTGGATTGCAGATGTTTTCTAATACACCTGGCATTTCCACTGCCCCTGTAGCTTAGCTGCAACACTGCATTCACTATAATTAACCAAATCATCCCTTTTTTGCCAGGTTTGCACACACAATGAGTTTGTCTTATCTCAATAGCTCATATTCTCCATGTACTCACTCTTTAAAATCTCACATCTGCACTTTTATTCTATGTCATAATCATTCAAGGTGGGCAGTATGGCACAATCACAATATGTGAATATACCAGTCAGCCATGACATTACTACTACCACCTTGTTTCTATAAGCACTGTCCATTCTCTCAGCTCCACTGATTATAAAGGACAGGACTTCAAAGGGCCACCTCAGAGCAGATATGATTTGGGTGGTGGGTCATTCTCTGCAGAGCAGTCACATACTGTGATTGTGGTGTTGTGTTAGTGTGTATTATGACTGGATCAGACACAGCAGGGCTGCTGAAGTTTTTAAACCCTTCAATGTTACTGCAGAACTGAGAATCATCCCCTGATACAAAATATCCATTACCCAAATAATACCTGCACTTCAAGTGTCCTGAACATTAAAGAACAGGGGACAGTTCTGTGTCCTTCAGAAGACCCCCTCATATGAAAATCTTTTTAACATGTCCTTTTGGGGCTATTTATACACTAGACCTATTGTGTGAAATGAGCTGTCAGTGTCATGTCTGAGCATTTACAATCCAGACAGTTGAATTCAGACAGCCAGTGTTTCTGTTGTCATAAACTGAATGAACCAATCCTGTGATGTGTGTGATTTAAACTGCAGAAAAGTGGCAGAGGGTGGGTGGGTGGGCATGGGAGTATATGCATATTCATACATACGCACACCCTGAATGAAGGAGAAGGTAGAGGTTTAGGTCTTAACCACTTTAAAGGCATTTTATTCTTGGCTACATCATCTGACATTTTGATGGACATAGATGAGTTTTAGGGGTTTAACTGATTAAACTCTAAAAATAATAATGTCTAGAATTTGTATTGAATTATGTTACCACATTGTCAGATAAGTAAATCAAAATGATCAAACATAGAGCACATTAATCTTGAATTTCCTTTATGAATTCATCCCAGTGTTTACTGCTGGACTTTGTATTATTTCACTATCAGCTATAGGCAACTTTTCAGGGCTTAGTCCCTGTCTGGTAAACCACATCATAATATTTAAATGGTCCACTATTCCATACTCATAAAAACAGTGGCAATGCTATATTTATATGTTTATATTCAGACCTGGTTTCTCTTGGTCCTTGTCTGGCAGCTTGGTCAGATAATTTTTGCTGAAATCTGAGTTTTGCTGAAAATCACTATCAGACTTTAGAGACTCCATCAATGGAAAAGTCAATTAAGGAGCTTTCCAGCGCGTGTCAGTGATTGGATTCCTCTGTATTAAAAAAAAAATTACTGGCCTAACCCTTGAGCACTTTAAAGCAGTGTTTATTGCCAACAAAGAACTCATGGGCAAGGAGTATGCTGTACATTATAAAAGCAAGTTTTAGACAGTAGCAGGAGGATGTAACTCTAATTGAGCTATTACTGGGTAATCAATATATTGATTGACTTGACGTCAGTGTACAAGTGATACACACAGAATCAAGGGCATATATCCAATATGGCTTTTTTTTACCTGCAGGATTATTCCCTTTTAAAACATTGCTTCAATTAGTAATCAGGAGCAGTGGTAGATAAAATGTTCTCTCTTAGATGTATTGTTACTAGGAAAGTATGATTGCTGACAAAAATAAATCTAGCATCCCTACAACAATGTGAGTAGAAGAACAAAAGTAGCAGCTTATGCATAGTCAAATCAGAATATTATGACAACCTCCTTGTTTCTGTAGTCACTGTCCAATCTCTTGGCCCCACTTTGTACTTCTACAATTACAGACTGTAGTACACGTTTCTCTGCATACATGTTTGCCCTCTTATCACCACAGAGCAGGCATGATTTGGGCAGTGGATCATTCTTGGCGCTTCAGTGACGCTGACATGATGGTGGTGTTTTAGTGTGTGTTGCGTTGGTATGAATGGATCAGACACAGCAGTGCTGCTCAAGTTCTTAAACCCCTGAGTGTCACTGCTGGACTGAGAATAGTCCACCAACCAAAAACATTCAGCCGACATTGTCGTCTGTACACTGACGAGGGACTAGAGGACGACCAACACAAACTGTGCAGCAAGAGATCAGCTACTGTTTCTAACTTTACATCTATTAGGTGGACCAGTGTAGTAGGTGTGTCTAACAGAGTGGACACACTGATTTTAAAAATTCCAGCAGCAACAAACACTAACACACCACCAACACAATCATGTCAGAATTATCCACCACCCAAATCATATCTGGTCTCTAGAGAAACCTGACCGTTGAAGAACAGGGTGAAAGGGTGTAAACAGATTATACAGAGAAACACTATGACTATAATCTAAAAGTGCATCAATATGGTAAGTAGAGCTTAAGAATTGTCAAGTGTATAATCTTGTTTTAATGATATTGCTGGTCGCTTAAGTGCTTTGACCAATTCAAAATAGTACAGCAACTAATCTGAATGAAATTACACATGATAAAGGAATATTTATCTACATTTGAATGGCTAAAATGAAGTAGTAACAATTAGATTACCTTTTGTTGTACCTAAATAGAAAAGTTTTAATATTGTAATTAGCTGTAAATTCAAGTGCAAATACGTCATACAAGTACATCCTTATTAGTAAGTACAAGTACTTGAGCAAATATATTTAGTTACTACCCAACTCAGAACAGTGTAATTATAGAGGCTGTTCATAAAGTTGGGAATGTGTGTACCAAGGCTTCTTGATTGATATAGGGTTGCCAAACATTTGCAGGTAATTCACACAGGCATTGAAACCATGACTTACTCTTATATTCACATTGTGTAAATGGCCAAGCTTCCTTGATCATGCGGCTGACTATTATGTGAGTCTATTATGTGATGTCATAACTTCTGCATTTTTTTACAGTAAGGAGAGAAAGCTTGCAAAGTTTGCAGAAACAAAAATAGTTCTTCAACCCAGAAATGTGTTGTGTTGTAATGCATTGTAAAGACAATGTCTTATCTCTGCAGCCCAAGGAAGTTTTGGATGTTGTCATCCATGTAATCTGACCTGCCTTGTCAGGAATAATTGCATTGCACTGAGATGGAGCAATGAAGATTGCAGTCCGCGTTTGAGCAGCTCTCTGCCCTTGAGGGTTTTACTACACGATTGAACATTGGAGATGATGAGTGACCGATCACACTGAAGCAAATGGGTCACTATGGCATGTGCATTGGAATGAGCATCATGAGCAGGAATGACCCTATTTGCACTTGCCCATATTTGAGATACAAGAAGGCACAAGTCATTTTGTGCATGTTTTTATAAACAAATGTGTATAGAATGTAGTTTACTTCTTTATCAGGTTTCACAGTGCTCATATGCTTTAAGCTTTCATGTTTGTTAACTATGAAAAAACATAATGGCTTTAGAACCCTGTCTTTCATTTTTTGTTGCACTGAAGGATTCTGATAGTTGGCCTAGAATTTGACCTATGAATACAACCTGATAGAACCTATAATAGAACCTGAGACCTTGCTGTACAGTGACCCGTATTAACAAAGTTTGCATAAACAATACAGTAGCATTATTAAGGAAAATGCATTTGTTGTTTGCTGAACTTGCAGGGCACTAATTCATTAATTAATTCACTATATGTAACTGCTTATCCAGTTCAGGGTTGTGGTACTTGTAGGGCTGGTTTGTTGAAATCTAGTCAAGGGTATGCAGAGCATTGCATATTTGTATCTTTTTGCCATTAACACAACTGGTCTAAATCAACCAATGAAGATTTCCACCTAACTGAGTTAAATGAGGTGTTTTAGAGGAATAGGCAGGTTGTCATAGAATGGCTTAGAGATAAGAAAACGTTTTACTAAAATGGGTAATCAATGAGACTTGTAATAATGTTTAACTTATAGACAATGGACCATATTTATCAAACATCACAGTGCAAATGCTGATTTGGAATCCATTTTTTATTTTTATATGGCTCTGTGTAATTGATCTGTAAGCAGATCCATAGATATAGCCATTAGTTGTATTGATTTGAAAATAATTTTGCTTCATTGTCATGAATCTGCATATTCTAAATAAAAATGGATTTTTAAAAAAATACAAACCACCCTAACATGAGGAAGCAATACTGGGTGTTTTAACCATGTTAACACACATTCCTGTTGTGTTGTCCAGGGTGATAAATGCTGGGAAGAGTGCTCTGAATGAAGACCAGGCATGTTGTGAGGTGGTGGAGCTGAGGAGACGCCCCGCAGATCCCTCCAGTCCGAACTACACTCCAACCCCCCGAAGACGCTCCTCCCTGCCCAGCAGAGAAGCTCTAGAGGCCAGAGAGAACTCACTAACAAGCCTGGAGATTCCTGTGAGTGCATTATCCTCACATCCACCACTCTTACACCTTCCATCACCTGTACAGAATATTATCATTAATGAAAACATTCAAAAGAAAGCTTAGCTATGATGCATCTTTAACAGACCACATAAAAAAAAGGATTTTACCAGCTCTGAATATTCATTCATTCATTCATTTTCTGTAAGTGCTTATCCAGTTCAGGGTTGCAGTGAACCAGAACCTATTCGGAATCAATGGGCCTCAAATACCCACCTATGGACACTTTTAAGTAGCCAATCCACCTACCACCTTCTAACCTAAAGAATTTCACATAGTTCCTTTAAATAAAGGAATTTTACATTTTAATACAAATTTTATATCAACAATGTTTACAAAATTGTGTAAAATATTTAATAAACAACATACAAATCTTATTTAAATTATAACCGAAATCATACTTAAGAGCTTTCCATTATCTGCCATTCTGTATTAATAGTCAGATAATGTGTGTGCTTATGATGTCAGCATACAGCGGTTAGTGTTGCAGTCACACAGCTTCAGGGACCTGGATGTTGTTGGTTCAAATCCTGCTCCGGGTGACTGTCTGTGAGGAGTTGATGTGTTCTCCCTGTGCCTGCGTGGGTTTCCTCCGGGTGCTCAGGTTTCCTCCCACTGTCCAAAAAAACACACGTTGGTAGGTGGATTGGCGACTCAAATGTCTGTAGGTGTGAGTGTGTGAGTAAATGTGTGTGTGTGTATGTGTGTGTTGCCCTGCAAAGGATTGGCACCTCCTCTAGGGTGTGTTCCTGCATTGCACCCAGTGATTCCGAGTAGGCTCTGGACAATCACAACACTGAACTGGATAAGCGGTTACAGGCAATGAATGAATGAATTATGCTAACTAGTCTTAAGGAGTCAGTAAAGTCTGATGACTGCATACTCTGAAGGGTATACATACATTTGGTACAACTGTACAATTATTTATCTTATTTTGTCATGTATTTTCCACATTAATCATATATAAGCCCATTTTGCATTTTGTATTAACCCATTTTGCAACATTGTATTAACATAGTTTGCTACTGTATTGTTTTCGCTTCTTTTCTGTGGAATTAATTGAACACTAAAATGAACAGAATGTTTGGTTGGAGTATACTCTGCATACGTCTGCTTGTATTTTTTTTCTATGTGTAAAACAGGAGGAGGAGGTGATGTACTTCCACTACTGGGCTCTCTTCGATGGACATGCCGGTTCTGGTGCTGCAGTATTTGCTTCTAAGTTCCTTCATCTGCACATTGAGGAGCAGCTCCAGTATGTGCTAGAGATCCTGCAGAAGCCCTCCCTGCAGCCCCCCACCTGCTTAGGAGAGGAGAACATTGTCCACATGCAGCCACCTGGAACCTCGTCTCAGAGAGCTCTGTCCAGAGCAGCGTCACTGCGGGGTGCTGCAGGGGCTCCAGGCTCCCCAAACACTGTGGCCCCACGCTTCTTCATGGAGAAGAAGGTGAAGCAGGAGAGTCTTGTGATCGGGGCAATGGAGAATGCATTCAAAGAAATGGTGAGTAGTTGTAATGTAGAATTTGGACAAATAAATATTTACATATTCTATCTGATATTCTGTCAGTAAGTATTACAATATATTGAACATTTTACATGCAGTTTTGCCCCATTATATTTTTCCAAAATTTAAACATTTAGGGTATCTTTTATTTTGGATTTTGGTATTTTCTAAAGGCTGTGTGCAGCCTGGTAGTCTAATAAAAAGCTGATTACTTATTTATCATAAAAATAAGCCATATATTACACAATTTCTAAAATATTTCTAAAATATAACAGTGAGCAAATTTTATAAGTTATTTAATAACGGGGGTTATAATATTAAATGTTTTCTACAGAGGTCCATATGGTTTTACTAGAACATATTCATTGTTTTTGTAAATAATGATTACATTAATTAGCATATTTGAGTCCAGATAAACCCAGACTGCATTTGAGATGCTCTGCAATTGACCGGTGCCCAGTCCAGGATGTGTTGATGGCCTAAGCCCAGTTATTCTGTGTAGGCTCCCACTATGACCCTGATCAAGAGGAAGTGGTTAAAAAAATGAATAAATTAACGAATGGTTGAATTAATTAACTTAAACTAATTACATCTTCACGCAGTAAAAATTCTAGTTGCCACTAGATGGCAGTCACGGTTTGCATTGTCTGCAGGATGCCTGGACTCGATTTTTAACACAGTGCAGTAACGAGTACTAGGTTGCATTTTCTGAAGTATTGCAGTTTAAAACCGTTTACTAAAATAGTTTCTAATTGAGGAATTTGTATCTACAGGATAAACACATTGGCAGAGAGAGGAGTGTGTATGATATTTCAGGAGGGTGCACAGCATTAGCTGTGGTGCATTTGTTGGGAAAGCTTTTCGTGGCCAATGCAGGAGACAGCAGGTGAGACCCTTTCTGTGTGACTCCTTAAACTCATTGTTGTTAGGAAGTTGTCCTAGTTGTCACAGCAGACACCACGAAGGGCTATATTGTCCTCTTATACTTCCACGCAGTGTGTAGTGTAATGGCAAGGACTAACATCGCACTTTAAAGCCAGCATGTGCATAGTGTATGAAAATAAAATTCTCAATACAGATTGTTCTCTTCTGCTACAGAAGTAAATGCAGCATTAATGCATACAAACAGCCACTTACACCCAGTCAAGAAAGAGTTTAATGATCCTTTTATCTGCTTTTGAATATTTACCCAGACATAAATTGGGTTTTGTTTTGTTGTTTTTTTTGGTCAGGGCTATCATTCTGCGTGGGGGAGAGATCATCCAGCTGTCAAGTGCCTTCACTCCAGAGTCAGAGAGACAGAGACTTCAATGTTTGGTGAGAGCCTGAAAAACAGAATCATCAGATGATCTGCAATAAAGCAATGTGGTGTATTTGACAAACGTTGGGGTAAAGAGACGTGTCAAACATGGTAACTGCAAGGATTTGAAATGCTTGTTGATTTAAAGGTCAGGTTTGAAAAAAGAGATTGGATTGTATAATCTATAAGATTTCCAGAAAATATAAATGTAATTAAATTTAACTGTATGCTCATTATCAGTGAACAGAAGGTATCTTTACACTGAGGCTGGCTGGAACATTAAGATGCCGTATCTAGGTTGTGGGCTATATTAAAAGGATGATTAAATTACATTAGAGGATATTTCTTGGCTGCTATGGCTGGAAAGCCCAGCAGAGCCAGTTAGCTGTGGCACACTCTCAAAACAGAGACGATATGCCAGATGGAGCTCAAGTGGAACTGCTAAGATCCAGAAGATCATCACAACAGTGGTACTGAATAAAAGCCTGATATCTATTATTATTGTTCATACTATGGCTCATAGCTGCCTGTTTATTATTGGCTTCTGCTTCTACAATATCTCCTCAGCAGATGAACTCGGCATTTTCCATGGAATGCACTCAAGCAATGAAAAATCCACCTTTGAGTCCTAAATCACTATGTCTTGAACAGATGTAAAGAATGTTTTCAGCACTTGCTTTCCAAAACACACAAAACCCCTGAAGATTCATCAAATCAATCAGCAGATAGTAAGCCTGACCTCGTGTCTTGGAGCATCTTCGTGTTGAGTTTCTTGCCTAATTTAAGCATGTGTTTAAAATTATATTCACCCAAACTGCTTTTATTTGTTTTTTTTATTTTTAAAGGCAAAGCAAATCTCATGGCTCATAACTTACACACACACACATTCATTCACATGTAACAAAATGCGCCATAAGTGGAGCTATCGGGGCTTTACATTAGTGTCACTAGTTGCACCACAATTCTTTTGTGAGCTAAGCCTGATTAAGACCACCTTCATTCAGTTTGGCTCTGTAGCAGGAATATGTTTACTATTCAGAGAACAAAAAGACTTGGTCTTCATACCTTCTTTTTTCCTCTTAGGCTTACATGCAGCCACATTTGTTAGGGAATGAATTCACACACTTGGAGTTTCCTAGAACGCTTTGCAAGAAGGAGGTGGGGAAGAGGATTCTTTACAGAGACTACAGCATGAAGGGCTGGTAGGTGAACATCCTCATTGAGCGCTGAGGATTCTGATACTTTGAAACTTCTCACACTTTTATTATTATAATTATTAGAATTGATCTGTTGTCTACTTGACTTCACTGGAAATTGTTCATATTTAATAAGCTAACCCTAGTTCCCATCTGAGTTAATATTGTAGAATCTGTAGTGATAGCAGCATAATTTCACATGTCCACATGTATCAGTTTATTTTTAAAAACTAAGGTATGAATGTTTTGTATCTTTTGGTCTGCTGTCCACAAGAAAACAGCATGTGTGTATGGAGTAAATACATCTTTTGGGAAACTTCATGTCACGTGTCAGTCTCTGGCTGAAATTTGAATAACTCCTCATTCCTGTAGTGAATTACAGAAGTCAACATACTACAATAAATACACGCAGATGACACATTCTCACATATGGATAAGTATAAATATAATATGTATGTTTCTCTCTTCAAGAGGTTATATGGCTCTCTCCTGGACTGGCATGATAATGTTCATTTTCTTGTTCGTCTGGATGGGGATATTTTCAAAAACAGCGAGGAGAACTATTTTTAATAATATCTGTATCCAAGTGGACAGAGCCTAACTTAGAATGTGATTCTAAATTTAAAAAATAAATAAAAACATAATTTTGAAAACAGCTCCCCCATCCCCACAGTACAGGGGTTTTTTTTTGGGAGGGAAACATTTAACAACTACCTGAAGACTTTAACAACTTTAACATGTCTATTATTTGTAATAATTATTTGTACTAAAGCAGAAATATGAAGCACTGTCTAGAGTAGATCTTTCTGCTAGGCTCAGCTGCCGAAAGAAAAAGACATCTCATTGGGAGAGTTACTGTAATTCTGAATATGTTTGGTAAGCCTCAAGGCTTTGAAGATGTGCAGCCTTGTTTCAGGTGATTATATGTCAATATTCATCAATAGTTTTTCTGACCTCTTAAATTTATCTGATAAAAAATAGTCCATTGGCTTGGCATTATTCAGTATTCTGATATTTGCTATATTCAGTATTAGAATGTTTAATATAAAACTTATTGCTAGACTGTAGTGCTGTAGTTTATGTAGCTCATTTTGTGTGTATGCTACTCCAATGTGTGAAGCACTGGGTCTTTGGGACTGAATTCACTGAACACTCCTGAAGAAGCAGTATGTTGACTGCTCTGCTTTCATTTATCATTCTCTCTCTCCCTCTATGCAAAGATGAGATAGTGACAGTTACAGTATAGATGAGGTGCTGTTGTGAGTGATGGCTAGATCTGTTGGGGTGTGTGAGTGTGTGAGTGAAAGGGAGAGAGAGAGCTATTTGCTTCTGAGAATCTGCCTAAATCCCAATAGGCTCTACTCAGTGAAGACACACATGAAAAAAATGCCTTGTGGATAGACAGATGTCTTCTTGGTGTGAAACACTGTGTCCCTCAAGTGAGTAGAGACATGGCCAGATTTCAGCTGTGAACTCCAAAAGTTCATTTGTTTTTTATAACTGACTTAACGGAGTTAATATCTTCAACAACTTAATTTTTCAAACCAAGACTTAAGTAATATACAAGACTTTTCAAATTTTCAATTACCTGCCCAGTCCATACCGTCTACTTATGGCAAATAAGCTAATAGTCTGACAGTTCCCAAGTCCTAGAGAAGTACTAAAAAAGGCATGATTTTGTCATTAAAGCAAACAGAAATGCCTCTAGTGGATGTGTGTGTGTGGTGTGCACTGTGTAAAGGAGACATCTTCACATAACGTTTTATAAAATAAAAACCCAGTGAAATTCCCTCTGTTGTGTGCAGGGCATATAAAACTGTTCAGGAGGAAGATTTGAAGTTTCCCCTGGTATTTGGAGAGGGGAAGAAGGTGAGTGTAAAAACACTAGACAGAACACAGTCACTAAGCCATGTCTCCAAGCACAAATGATGCTTTAGAAGTAATAATGCAACAAAGGTAAATGATGGGCTCCCAATCCCAGTCCTGGTGATCATGTTGTGCACTCTTTAGGTATTCTTCTCCACCCGGTGTTCACACCAGCAGTGACTTTTGCCTGTTGTTGCCGCACTTTGCTCAGTGCCTGTGGGTGTTTCTGAACTCAAGCTGACATTTGGTTGCCATGGTTTCACAGATGCCAAGTGCCATTTTAGAGTAGCAGAGATAAAGCAGTACCTCCCTCCTCAATTCCCACTGGTAATAACTGTATTGCTCCACTTATAATTTGCATAAAGTTGAAACTTTTCTGAACTTCGTTTCACTGCCAGCTCCACTAACTTTGTGAACAGTCAGGCAGCTTTGTCATGTCGAGGTATGTAGGTTATTTGTAGCCACGGTTTGGTGGCAGGAAGCAAGCAAAATGGCGACAACAACAAGAGACAAATTGTGGTGAGATTTTTTTTTTGTACTGGAAATAACTTATTACACTGCAATGTGACAAAAAGAAATGATTGGTTCTGACAATTGCTTAGAAAAGTCACAGAAACAGCTATGATCTTGTGGGCCATAAACATGGGGCAACATGAATAACTTAACCTCCTAGTCTGAACATAGGAAAAACAGCTAGCCAGTTAAAAGGAGCTTCTCAATTAATGACCTCAGTCTCAGGGGAGACAGTGAAGAATGTGCATAGTGTTTTGTTACCAAACTACAGGGAACAGGTTCTAAAAAGTTAAAACTCAAATACATGTGGTCCAAACTCCAACCTGCCTTATAATACATTATAAAACCTGGTTGTTATTTTATTAACCCATAAACTATTCACTGTAATGAATGAGAAAAGACCAGGAGCACATGGACAAAGAAAGTAGGAACACCTGTTATGTCCATATATGGGCAGTGTAGTGGCCCTTTGGTGTAGTGTGTGCCCCTCAGGACTGGGGATTGTTTTCCCTGGCTGGATACGCACATCATGCTACACCAATAAGAGTTGTTGGCCAGGGCTCCTAAAGCTAAATTCGTCTACCTCTGTAACCTTGTTTAAGGTATACTCAGGTTCCTGTCACAACAATTACTTACTCAATTTTACACTAAAATTGAAGTCTGTGAAATATGTCTGATTGGTAAGAGTACTTTATCCCCATGATTTCACCATGTTACATCATTTGGTGAGTGTGGGCTAAAAAACATCGTCTGGTGACGGTGTCTCAGCTCACGCTAGCGTGGAATTAAGCATTACACTGCTGCACTATTGTTCACACAGCCAGACAGAATATCAGTGAAACTTACTTTAAATAAAGAAAAAAAACAGTGTAGTGGGTCCCAACAGAGGAATTATACATCCACTTCTTTGAAGTGAGAGAGAGGTGGTGCAGATATCGTAATTCGTTTGTGCCCTGGTGGAACGTCAAAGCACTTCAAAGCCCACCAGGGAACCTGCGAGGCCCAGTAATGAGCCAAACATCTCAGGGTACTTTCCTTTGCACCTGAGAACCTCAAGCAGCTCTTGATAGGTTTTATATTGTTTGCTCTGATCTGAGAGCAGTTTTGCTACATCCAAATGAATACAGAAAACAACCTGAGTGGGGGAAGGTGTTTGTAGATCATTGAAAATGCATGCCTTCTCTGAAGCACATAATAAACCTTATGCAGCTGCTGTGCATACTAATCTTGGCTTTGTTTTCGGGGTCTAGTCAAGGCGGAGTCCTCCCATGTTGCATTTGAGATGGTTTCAGAGAGCTCTTTACCCTTGTTCTCCAAGAGAAATCAGAAGTAGACAAGGAACAGAATCCAAAACTCATAATAATAATGAGGCAGCTGCTCTTGCTCTGAGGAGAGAATCAAAAGAGGGCATGGACCAGGAGCAAAAGCAAGAAAAACATGTCTGGTTTATTTAATTCAGTCTGTTTGTTGGTCACTGGTTGAGGGTAAAGACATGACATCAGCCAGAGTATGTTTTGGCTGGGCTGATGAAATAGCTTCAGTTGAAGAGGTATAGGATGATCTTACCCGTCCACCAATGAATTCTAAATTTGGAATGTTTTATTTGGGATGCAGGCTCGGATGATGGCTACTATTGGTGTTACCAGGGGGTTTGGTGACTACGATCTTAAAGTTCCTGGGACAGATGTCTCCATCAAACCTTTTCTCTCAAGCTGCCCAGAGGTAGGACAGTTATTTACTTTTACTATATATCAAAACTTTGTTGGACAACCAATATCTTTCTTGTTGTGGGAGTATTTTATATAGTGAAAAAGGGGTAAATGGCCCAAATTTCACTGGAACGTAGTATTCCTACATTAAAACACATTACAGAAATAATGCACCTCTATAGGTTTCTCTCAGAAATAATAATGTCCTAACAACAAGATTCAGAATAAGAGTCTATGTCAATATCCAGTACATTTATATGTATCAAATCTTGGAAAAGCCAATGTTTTAAAAAGAAATAATTTTAACTGTCTGTACTGATATTATTCCAATATACTTATCAATCCCTATATATAAATGAAGTCTTATAAAGTGTAGGTGTGTTCCTAGTAGCAACCATATAGCCAGTAAATTAGGACAAACTGTAGGCCAGTTTATTGGTTGTCAGGATGTTAGCGTTTTGTTCTTGTTAACATCATCATTTTGCCTGAAGAGAACTTGCTGTCCTCTTTCACTATGTTCACTTTTAAAAAGCTGAACTCTACTTGCCTCCTCTTCCAGCATTGCAGCCCCTGACGGCAAGGCAGCCTTTCAGTGCTCTGTCTGTTGTGCCTGTGAAATCTTCTGAAGTTCTCTTGATCTTTAATTCACAGTTGTGCAGAGTTCAGCTACAGTTCAGCCATACAAAGATAAGGAGGGCTTAGCGTCTCTAAGTTTTTAATCTTGGAGAATCCCCTCCTCCTTCTGACAGTGCTTTTTTTGGGCAGGAGCTTGTCAGTCTGTACAAGTAGTTTTTCTCCTTTTGGCTGTGTACTTCAGCACCCAGGATTTGCCAGCAGCTAGATTTGGATACACATTTTTAGATATTTAGAAATAATGAATAAAAATGATCTAAATAACGTTTTCCACAGCCACAAGAGAGATCTGGGGTTGGGGGTTTGAGTGCCACTCTGTGAAGAGTTTGATGTGTTCTCTCCATGACTGTGTGGGTTTCCTCTGTGTGCTCCAGTTTCCTCCCACTGTCCAAAAACATGCGTTGGTAGGTGGATTGGTGACTCAAATGTGTCCAGAGGTGTGAATGTGTGAGTGTGTATTGCCCTGTGAAGGACTGGCGTCCCTTCCAGGTTACAGATAATAAATTGATGACTGAATGTATATACAACATTTAAAAAAAAACTATGTAAACGAAAACATCCAAACATTTACCCATGTGCTTGAAATGGAGAAATTTTTGCTGATAAAAAAAAAATGTAAAATGACAACCGAAATGCATTTTCCATTTTATATATATATATCAGTATTTGTGCTTTTATATTTTTTGTTCATTCATTGTTATTTATTTTCCAAAACCACTTCATCATGATAAGTGTTGGGGTGGGTTCACAGGCCACTCTGAATCCTGAATCCTTTGGGTCAAAGCAAAGTATACACCCTCAACAGTAATCCATCACAGTATATCACATACTCACCTGTGGACAATTCTCCTACCAACATGCATTTAGATTGTGGGAGGAAACTGGAGCACATGGAAGAAGCCCACACTGACACATGCTTTTATATTATTCATTCATTCATTGTCTGCAAGGCAGGAACACAACCCGGAGGGGGCATCAGTTCTTCACAGGGCAACATACACACACACATTCACACTACCTGTTGCACCAATGTGCAGCCCTTTTTATATCATTGTGTAATTTTATTCATAACCAGTTGATGTACATAACTTTATTGATCTCTGAGTGAAATCAACACACAACACAGACACACTGGTTAACAGGAAATGTCAGCAAAGACTGTAAATGCAATGAGACGATATTTCTAAAGCATAGTCAGATAAGATGCCTCTTTTACATATGAACTCTGGAGAATTTTTAAAGAACCAGGTCCGGAGATGTCCTGGAGTGGTCGTCCACACTGCAGCGCACAGCTGCAGATTTTCTGTGTCAGCCGCGCTCTCACAGCAGGAAATGAAGCACGTGCTCTAGGAAACTCCGGAATATTTCCTGTGCCATTCTCACATGCGCTGACTCTTGATTTCACACAGCCTTTAATAGGGTATGAGGAGGATAAAGTCCAGGTAAGGTCCTGTTGAATATCATGTGTGGTCGTGTTCACACACACACAGCTCCTCCCGCTAAACCCTGGAACATTTCTGGAAATCGGTGTATTGTTCAGATGACAGGAAATTGTGTGCCAAACGTGGGTCATGTGCCCTGGCAGTTTTTGTTTTATGTATTTTAGCTTGATTTCAAATTTGTCAGTGAAAATGCAAAGCAAACCATGACTAAAATGTAACAATGCTTGGTCCAGACCAAGGGAACCAAATTACAAATAAAAACACTCTTAACCTTAATTCCAGTTAGGTTTAGTTCAGCCATTTGACATGTTAATATTTCACGATTAGGCAGCATGTCAAATCTAGTTATATTTAAAATGGGCTTTGAAAGTTCTTGTTTGTTACCAGCCTTACCACCCCATCAAACTATGAAAAATTCTTGCTTTTGAGCTGTATAAAGGACATACATTATTTTCATTTCTAGGTAAAAGTGTACAACTTGGAGCAGTTTGATCATGGACCTGATGACGTCATGGTTTTTGCTACAGATGGATTGTGGGATGTACTTTCCAACCAGGAAGTGGCAGAAGCAGTCAGGAGTTCCCTTGAAAACTGTGACCCTGATGACCATCACAGGCAAGTTCACTGGTGTGGGAAAGAGCACCCTGGAAGCATTACACTTAGAGAGCAGTTGTGTTCTGGAGAACCAAAAAATGAATTCCTCCTCCTAATTGTACAGCATCTCTACAGTTATTAGGGTAGAGTTATATTTACGCATCATGGCTGACTCAGGTATCCTGCATCTGTTTGGTGTGAAGGTTGTGCTCAGAAAATAAATGTGAAGTGTATGCAACGTGCATACAATAGGGGCAGTGCAGGCGAGCAACAGCATCACAATGGAGGAAAGTTTGAATAAGGCTGTGTCAGACACAAATCTGCAAATACCTGTGTCTTTCTAAGGTCTGCCCTATAGTAGAAGCCTCTAGTAGCACATCTTGAGTATGTGAACTGTTATGTTCACGATGCAGGCAGTTGTTTATGCGAACACATGGCCAAACAGCAAGTCTATCTCTAGCCTTAAAGACTTAGGTTTGACTGATATGTAGACTCTTTTAACTAGACAAGTATGCCAGCACATTCACATGCATGTACCTTTGTCAGTTCGTAAGTTTTATATGTACAAAAAAAACGTAAAAAACAGGAACACACCCCGTTTTGTGTGTTTCTGGTGCTGTTAGGCACAATACCTGGCGCGTTGGTCAGAGCCGTGGCTCTTGGTTACGTTTCTCCGCTGTTCGCAAGATCAGCAGAACGGCTCTGAACTCAGTGTTTTATCTCACTCTGATCTGACTGCACAGTAAATAAACAATGACCCTATCATGACTCTGACAGTTTATCTTTGGGGATGACATTCCTGGTTCCCCTCTAAACGTGTCGAAACGCAGCGGTTCACTGGAAAGAACCAAAGTACCAAGAATCAGAAATGGAAGCAGAACCAGAGTTCTGTTGGTGGAAAAGCGCTGTGGTTGACAACAACAAATTAGTGTTCTATTGGATAAACAAACCTCGCGATCTGATTGGTCCAGCTAAAGATTTCATATTGGTTCATCAATTGGCTGTAAAAACAGGGTCAAAGATCTGCAGCTGCAAAAAGAGATTCACACAAGCAGCAGAGAAAGTGAATGTATGGATTTTTTCCACCACTTCCACAACTCCCACTGTCACATTTGGAACCTCAGAAATGTTTGCTCTGGCACATTTTAAGCCGTTTGAGAGAGGCACTGATTCACACATCCACAACATTTGATTTACAAAGGCAAACTTTTCTTCACATTTAAAAATTATTTCTATATATTACAAATATTTTGTTGTTACAAATATTATTGTTGTTTTAAATTTGAGAATTCCAATACATTGGTGGATTTTACGTGTTTGTAGTTGCTCAAACACAGTTACATCCGTTATATCTGTGAGTATTGTTTTACAAACTCAAAATCTTTTTGACCCTTTTTTGACTCCTTAAGTAAAGCCCTTAAATTATTTTTCAATTATATGTCTTCACATTTAATTTCATGAAAAAAAAGGTGTTTTTGGATAAGTTTGGTGATCTGTGGGGGGATTTTCTTGATGGTAGCAATGCAGTAGTTTGACAGAAATGTAGAGTTTGATGGCTTATTAGTAAACAGCACAGTCATTTTCTAGATCGGCAATAAAGAATTTAGATACTTGTTCTAGCAATAGAGCAAACTACTAATCAACTCTTTGTAAAGAAAACAACTTTGTATGAGTTTTGATGCTTTTCCCTTACTGGGAGGTGAGGATATATAAGCAACATTGTGCTACCTAAACATTTACTGTAGCCTAAAAGTACATGACTATCTCTTTTAACAGCTGTTTTCTTCCTCTGTTGGATTTTTCAGGTACACCATGGCAGCTAAAGACTTGGTGATGAAAGCCAGAGGAACCCTGACTGACCGAGGTTGGAGGATAGTCAATGACAGACTGGGCTCTGGTGATGACATATCTGTTTATATAATTCCCCTTATGTATGGAAACCAATCACCAGAGCAAAGGTGACAATGGAGAGCCGAGGAGCAATGGACAAAGGAGGAGGAAACAATAAGCTCCCAGACGTGTCATCATAGAGCCATTCACAGTGGCTTTTTCTGGCCTAATAGCTTTGAAGGTATAGAGCAATCACAAGATCAATCTCAAGAGTCTTGATTCCTCTCTGGAGGTATCCTTAGATTAAGCATAATTTTAAACTTTGACCAAGTGTAGGACTCCGTATTATCAATGATTTACAATACTTACAATTTACAATAAATACTCTCAACAACCAAGCAGTACT
Source organism: Hoplias malabaricus (assembly GCF_029633855.1). NCBI lineage: Eukaryota > Metazoa > Chordata > Actinopteri > Characiformes > Erythrinidae > Hoplias > Hoplias malabaricus. The sequence goes on from NC_089803.1 coordinate 35,731,194, forward strand.
TAAAACTGTCCAAAGGCTACTGCTCACAGCCTGGCTGTGTTAGTCTTCCTATTGCCTTCTGTTTTGTTTCTTCTTTATAAACAATTGATCTTTGTCTTTATCCTCGTGTCCATTCTGTGAATGGCAGAAAAGGGAAACTTGGTTTTCCTGACAATATGTAAACTGTATGTAAATACATTCTAAGATGGATTTGGAAAAAATATCAAGTTTCTTTCCATGGTGCATACGTGTTCTTTGAGGGTCCACTTTTCAGTGTTTTCCAACAGCACAAACTTAGAGTACATATGTACTCATGTTGTATGGATTATGGGATGGAAAACTGGATACTTTTTTTTTTCTGTCAGTTATTGTCCCATGTTAGTACCCCATGCTAAGTCAGAAACTGGTTCAGTGAAGTGTAACAGTTATTTTGAGTTACTGTAATTATTTATTTATTTTCTTTTCTTTAAGACCTGGGATCTTGTAAAAAGTGTGTCTGGTTTGTTCTTGCATTCCTAATGTAATTATAATCATAAACCACTAAAATTAATAAACACCTCAGAAAATCCACTGCTGGAACTGGTGGCAAACCCTTGAATTTCAGAATCATTATTGCTGTATTCTCCAGGGCTCATGATCGTTTACTGTAAAATGGGTTATACACCATTTAGTTAATCATGAACATTTTCATGTCAGCGACATCAATGCAAACCTTTAACTAATCACTTTGGGCTCTGCTTTGTGGTCACAGCACTAAATTTATGATTCATACTGTAATTAGTAATCATTCAAATTGTGAGTTTATTTTCAACTTATAAACAAAAATGATATACATTTTTAGTGTCATAGCGTTTGTAGTTATACCCAGTTTTCAGTGTTCTAAAATAAAACTGCCCCAGAAGAATGCTGTACAATTAAAGATGGCTCTTGGGGGGGGGGGGTGTTTGTATTGCATTGTGCATTAGACTACTCATTCATCACATTTCATGTATTGCGCAGAAGAGACGGGTGTGTGTGGGTGATCTCAGAGTCGAGTCGTGTGATCTGTTGGGCACCACCAACACACTCCCGAGAGAGAGACCATCTGGTCAGCACAGCCTGAGTGTGACTACAACAAGACTCATTTGGCACAAGAAGACAGAGTGTGTGCCATGAGCCCTGGCTTTATCATCACTCCTCCTCTTTCTCTCTCTCACACTCACACACACAAACACAGAGTCCCTGAGCACAGAGAGCACCAAGTGTAGGTGTACAGGACTATGGTTCCTCAAGGTCATCCACATGCTTACTGGAGGTGAGGCCCATTGGGGTGGCTGTGGAAAAATAGAGTGACACTTGGGATGTGTGTTAATTTACATTTAAAACATTTGGCAGACACTTGCTTTTTCAGAGTGACCTAAAATTACAAATAGAGGTGAGTACTGCTTGAGGAGTCTTGCCCAAAAAAACAGGAAAAGTGACTCAAATTAGTATCCAAAGTGTGCATTTGCACTGGACATATGCACAAAAACAGTCATGCAATTGTGTGTGCATAGGTTTTTTACATTTAAAATATACACTCCAAAACCCACACACCTCAGACACCAATAATGTGCTGAATGGGTTAATACTTCAAAGCGAAATGTGCAAAGGTGACTTTTCACTAATCTTTAGAATTACACCTACAGTTCTGCAATCAAAACTGACACTTAAATACAGTATCACTATCAGCAATGGATGATGATTATAAGTATGAATCAAATTACAAACACTTATGCCACCCATTCAAGCTTAATATTTTTTAGTTATGAGACAAAACATGGCTTTTTTCCACTTTGGATAATGTTGTATTTCTCTTTAGGGTTCAGCTAGACTCCTGTGTCAAGTGATGTCTTAGTACAATAGCAATGTAAATCTAATCCTGTTTGTACTGGTGAAGTTGTACTCTGAACAAAATGAACCAAGAACGTTCATAAGCCATTTTGGATAAGAGCGCCTGCTAAATGTCTTAAAATGTACACACATGGTGTGTGTTAGACCGAATAATGGTTTTGTATTCAGTACTTTAAGACATTTAAAACTCTGATCTTGGAATTGAAATGGAAAAATTGGTAGAAGTATGCTATGTAACTGTTTTGCATTTGTACTTGGAATTACTCTTGTAATCCTTTCCTTTGTAAAAGGAAAACCCGTAGCAATATGTACTAAATTTAAATGTCCCAGTTTTTTTCTGAGCTTACCCAAACAGTGTGGGGAAGTTTTAATATACAATGAGCAGCTAAAACTAAAATTGGCCTCCATGTTTCTACAAGTATTGTCCATATTGTGGTCTTGAAAATTCAAAGCACAGGGTAAAATGGGGGCTAATAAAGTACCCAGATAAAATGGACAATGGGTGTAGAAACAAGGATGCAGTTTTCATTCATTCATTATCTGTAAGCGCTTATCCAGTTCAGGGTCACAGTGGGTCCAGAGCCTACCTGGAATCATTGGGCGCAAGGTAGGAATACACCCTGGAGGGGGCACCAGTCCTTCACAGGGCAACACACACTCACTCACACCTACAGACACTTTTGAGTCACCAATCCACCATGTGTTTTTGGACTGTGGGAGGAAACCGGAGCACCTGGAGGAAACCCACACAGACACAGGGAGAACACACCAACTCCTCACAGTCAGTCACCTGGTGCGGGAATCGAACCCACAACCTTCAGGCCCCTAGAGCTGTGTGACTGCGACACTACCTGCTGCGCCACCGTGCTGCCCACAGGATGCAGTTTTAACATTAATCATTTGAACTTGTGTTCGTTTTGTTTTGTAGCACTTTCAGTGTTTACTTTCTTGCAGTTAGCACTCTCCAGAATTCAGTGTAGGTAGGGTGACCAGACGTCCTCTTTTACCCGGACATGTCCTCTTTTTTAGACTTTCCGGGTGGAAAAAGTCCGGGCGGAATTTCACAAACGTCCGAGATTTTGTTTTTCTGGAGCTTACATAGAATTTAGAGAAGCGTTTCGTTCACAAACTAGTCCCGCCGCCCCCTACTCCGATTGGTTCTCTTGAGTGAGAAGGGGGAGTGGTGAAGTAGCCTAAAATCTTCTGATTGGACGGTCTGACTGTAGAGCTACCGTTATTGGTCGATAAACTTCTCTGTAAACATTTAATTGGTCAGTCTGCACGTCAGTAGTCCTTGTTTACGTCAGGCAAAGCTCATGTACCCACCCTCATCTCGAGCAGCTATGCCGAAACGTAAATGTAAGTTCTCGGATTAGTTAAAAAAGAAATTCCCATGTTTTGTGTAGCAAATAAAGGTGTAAAGGACCTAAAAGCACACACAGGTTCATCTAAGCATACAACGGCAGCGTGGGGCATGACCTCATCACCCCCACCCCCCATCTCAGATTTGGTCACCCTAGTGTAGGTTGCTTTCTAAATTGAAAAAAGTCAATATTACCCAATTATGGAGCATAAATAAAGCGATATCCTTGTCTCTTTTCATGATTTTATACATTTGGAGGGCTCTAAACTGTTTTCCTTCCATGAACAGAGAGAGAGAGAGAGAGAAGAAGCCCAGCAGGTCTGAACAAGTAACTTTAAAACATTAGACCAGTTTCCAGTGTGCAAACAAACTGGAGAGTTAGCAAATGGTGAGGAAACATGTTCTGAATTTCATAAAAAAAAGTGTTTTTTGATTACAATCTTAGATGTTACCTATAAAACCAATGCGTTTGGTCCTCATACCTCACTTGTTATTCAAAGCAAACAGAGGCTTATTCTCAGCAGGCACTGAAACCAGTCGTTGTGAACAGGACTGTTTAGACAGGGGAAAAAAGTGATGTTTTATTAAGAGCCCAATGAACTGATTTATCTTGTGAAAATTGGTATATTAACAGATTTTTGTGCCGTCTCCTCTACACACAAACTTTGGTTTAAATCCCTTTTAACCTACATGTGGCATACCTTTTAATATTAGAGTGACTACTTTTAAGAGGGTGTACAAAAACATCTGGACTTCCTGGAACAAGAAGTAGTCATTTCCACTGAGGATTTAAGCTTCAGTTGAGTAAGCCACTGCAGATTTTTATACGGAGTTAATGCTGTAAAAAAATGGCTGGGCATCACAAACTTGAATCTTTAACAAGGAATTGTGCTCCTCTCCCAATAAATCACCATACACAGGCAGTTATAAACTTGTATTCTATTCTAAAAGAGCAGCACTAAACAAAAAATTAGCAACGATGATTTGTGAACTAAAAATACATCCCGAAGTTTGGAGATGCCCTTCATAATTAGTGAATAGCGGTACCTTTTATGGTGGCAAGCTCTGGAGCAGCGGCAGATATGGTTTGAATCACAAGGGGGGGGGGCTGTTGTGTGTGTGTGTATGAAACATCTTTTTTACCTGTGTGTGTGTCTATATATATAAATGCCTGATAGATTTTTGTAATACGATTTCAGACACCACTAACTTAAACAGTATTACCATATTACACCTCGTCTTGTCTGCTTGCCTCACACCCATTGATGCTTAATCTTCATTAAGGTTGCTGTTGGGCAGGCAGAAAAGGCACATTGTTTATGTAAGGAGCTATCTTGGAGGGTTAATACACTTTATTACCTTCTTGGTTTCTGAATTACACTGTGTTAACTGCATATTGTTGACAGCCAACATCAGCTTGTTTCTTATACTTTTGCCTGAAGTTACTTTTGCCTGTATTTTGGCTGATAGGCTAATCTTTCATTTCCAGTGTTGCCTTGGCATTTCACTAGCAATATAAAATGTAAACTTCACTTGCACTTGTGATATAATGAGCAGTGACACAATGCAGGATTTTAAAAGACCTTTGATTTGGTGGTCGTTGTGAAGTTAGTCTTTTGCCTTTTTGATATTAGCTTTGATAACAGGACTTCATTGCCCTGAAGCACACAGCTGTGCTGTACTGGTTTCCTTTTAATACACAGAGAAACACCCACCCACCCCCAATTTACTGTATTATTCACACTCTGGCTGCACACGGACCTAAGGTCACAACGCCAAGTGTGGCATATCCAGGACTAGTCATCCAGCATCAAGACCTGACCTCCTCACAAATGCTCATAGCTGAATTACCATTAAAGGCTTACACCATAGGTTCAGACATCCCTTCCCAGAAGAGTCTAGGCCGTCAGTGCAGTAAATGGGGACTCCCTACTAAACACATTTCATGTCAGATGTAGTGTTGGATGAGCAGGTGTCCACAAACTTGTGGCCACATCTTCAAAAATGAGTCACCTGCAGGCGAGCAACTCCTGGCCACAGATACGCCCAGATAACTGATGGAAGGTCAGCATTTTCTCTTCTCAGCTACTGTAAATGCACCAGGGTAAAGTTAATAAAGATAAAAAGCTTAAGAGAGTAAAAGCCTACACCTTCAACACTGCACACAGTTGAAAAAATGTGCTCCGTTTCCCCACATTTAGACACAGCCACCTCCTGCAGTCGTCAGTCCAAAGGCGTCAGCTACTTCTCTCTTCTAAATATTGTTCTGTTGCTGCTGATATCAGCCTGCGGGGACTGTACCACCACCACGCTGTGTGGGACATTATAAAATATGTCTCACTGCACTAAAGTCAAAATCAACTACTCCCCCCACACCAAAAAAAAACAAGTTTCAGCACATGAAACATTTTTAATATTTAAAACCAACACTTAATACATAAATGCCAAAATCCATGTACATGTAAAGCAAAACAGTGTTTTACATTGTGCTATTTCCCCACAGAAATATGAGAAAAATGTACTAGAACAACGACACAAGCACACCGAGTTTCTCTTCGGTCACGAGAACCCTCTCATTCCCCCAATAAACAGTAGCTTACGGGAGGAATGTGGTGTTTCAAGGTGACTGTTTTAACGTAGAAACAAAATCCACCTTAAGCTCTTTTTACAGTCTTCCCGTGCCTTTAAGAAGGACGGTTCCTCTCCCCAAGCTCAGTCCCAGTGCCTCAGCTCCAGCCGAAGTTAAACCACCAGCACTAGCAAGGCAGTAGCTTGCGCAGTCACCTCCATAGCGGGCGATCTCACATCCCAAACAACAGCACAAACTACTACCTCAGCCAGGACATGGCGCCAGGGTCCGCAGCGCACCGCCGAGGTTTTCTTCGCCGTTTCAGAAGAGCCGAAATAACGCCGCTTCTTGGCTTTACAGCTATGAGACAGACCGCTTCCCCATGGCTCCAGCATCCTGCCGAACGGCACAGCACCCTCGCCTTCCCCACTGCTGGGAGTCGACTCCAAAAAGAACCGACTTCTCTCAAGCTTTTGATTTGTTCGACACAGAGGAGTCCAGGTAGAGCCTACAAGCTTACATCTTTTGCGGCCTCTGCCTGCAATGTTGTCCAACAATTACGCAACTGTTTTTCATACGAGACACTTGGTACCATTTGTGGGAGAGTTCCTAAACATAATTATGGATTTATGTGAAATATTGTGTTTCACGGCAGTTCTTTGTAACCAAAGAATCGATTCCAGTCCTTTTTGAATCAGTATCAGTGCCGACTCCACCAATTCAGGAATCGAACAGCCCTTGAATTTGCAGCGCCGATTACTCGCCCTTCCACACACGTGATTGGCTCAACTTGGAGCCAATGAAATAAAGAGAACCACACCCATCCCTCTTCTGGTCAAGTTTTATTTTCAGCCCTTCTCTGAATGTCCCAGTAACACTCCCTAACACCCATGTTTTTTATAGAGTGCTGAATACATGATAATATTGATGAATGATTATTGGATTGTCTCACAGACAATCATTATCGTCTATATGTGTTCCTTCATCTTTTATGTTAATGTCAATTAAAAGAACCAAAGCAATAGCAGCTCCTGCCAAATCACTGTGGGCGAGGCATGATGGAGTCATGACTTGTTCAATTGATAAATAAAGAGGTAGCAATCTAGACCAGTGCTTCCTCTAGGATGTGTTTGCTCCATGGCCCTGAACTGAATAAGCATTTACAGACAACGAATGAATGAATGAGTCTAGACCAGTGGTTCTCAGTACCGCTACTGGGGGCACCCTGCACTGCACGTTTTAGATCCTGTCCTCACAGGTACGTATATTTTAATAAATGAAGGTTTTTTCTGCGTTTTGGCCTTCGGTCCACAAGAAAACGATGTTGTACGTCACTGAAAACAGAGGTTTTTGAAAACGCTCTCCACGGTGAAGCTTTAAATAAGCTGTTGTCAGTGTTTTTAATGTGGATGAGGGTAACAGGTCTTTTTGGGAATGCTGACATCATATAGCTTGCCTGTCTCTGTCTGAAATTCAAATATCTCCTTGCTCCCCATAACTAATTAGTTGGACCAGGTGTGAAAACAATAAATGTACAGGGCACCTCCAGGCCCATGTTTGAGAAACACTGATCTAGATCATTGGCACATTGCAGTGTAAACAATAATCAGGAAACTAACTTAAAACTAGTATAACGAAGGTAGAACATAAAAATTTAATCCCCTTTTTTTGGTTGCGCATTGCACTAACAAAAAGAAAAAAAAACTGCCCAAGATCTGAAGTAAAATAAAAGGAGTCCTCTTTTATTCAACTTTGCTCTAATAAACTTGGAAGTTAGTAATACATTATCTATAATGTTTACAGACTACATTTCTCTGGTTGATTTTCTGAATTCTTTTTTGTTGTGTTGATATTTTGTCTGTGCTTTATATTGTTTCTTCCCAAAATCTTGTCGAGACATATTTAATGTTATATATTTTTAATATTTTAAAGACAAATATTTGTCCACAACCTCTATTAAAAACTTAAGTTGTTTTTGTCATCTCCTGTTGTGTAAACTACTCAGAAAAAGCACAATTTTTGTTGTTGCCCACCCAAAGATGACGTCCTAGTAAGGCCTCTGACTGTAAGAGACTTTACCAGAATTCTGTTTGTGTGAATGTGATCATCCTTATTTTCATGTTTTGATCCAAGGAGTGTGTAATGTTGCACACATTCACTGGCATATTAATGATTAGATGCATAAATTAAAAGTGATTAGTTGTTCATAGAACTGTACCATTTATTTTACACACACACAGGGTACATCCCTTCTCCAGCTGACTAAAGATGGCATGGAATGTTACAGTAAGATCTTTTGCATAAAATCTTTTTCTTTTTGAGAAAATGTCACAAAAAAGACCATTTTTTATGAAGTGATGTATTTCGTTTTTAAATTATCATTCATGATTTAAGATTATTAATGCTGAAATACGTATTTTTTTTCTTTCAATAACACTATCACCACACACTGTACATTAACGCCTGTCGTGGAAAAGAAAAAAAAAAGAAGTGTCATAGGGAGGGGCTATAAAAACAATGAACACTTCAAATTTTATGGAGCAGTTAATACACTGTCCAGGCAGCCAATCATAATCTAACAGAAACCATGTTAGAAGAAGCTCAGAATGATAGGGCTTGGTTTCCATGACGACAGCAATAAGATGCACTGGGGTGAGAAAAAGTCCATGTGTGTGTGTGTGTGTGATTAGAGTCACATTCATGGTTCTGGTTGAATAGAAAGCCTGCGGGGTGTTTTGGATCACGACTCCCCGTTCTGCACTTTGGACACCGGCGGCTGCATTAAGTCTTTGAAAGGCCCCAGAGCCTCCTTTAGAGCGGAGCTGACCTCAGGAGAGGAGCAGGTAATGCACTCCACCAGCGTGGGGTAAAGAGCTATCACCTGGGCCCACGTATTCCCATCCACTGCAGAGACACACACCACCCGGACATCAGTGCAAGGAGGAGGAGTGGAAAAGAGAACACACAATTGACAGGGTGAGAAGTGGGGAGAAAAAAGTATACATTCAAATAATTTTTAAGAAAGTCTGTCCTCTCAGTAGCCATCTTGGCAACATCCCTGGCCAGTTCTTTTCTGGTCTTACCTGGCTCATACCTCTTTGAATGTGAATGTGAATGTGAGACTTTCAAACAACAAACTGAAAGCCAAATTACAAAAACTACTTAGATGATTTGTAGTGTGTGGATTTAAGATGTTTTACAAGAATGAAATCAGAGAAAATACAAGAGAATTAAAACCATGAATTATCATTTCTTGTGACAAGCTTATTTTCTATAAATCTTTTGGAGAAGACAAAGATGCTGCCTCATGCAAATATTCGCGTAAAAAAAACAAAGGTCAAAAGCAACACAAGCAGTGCAAAGTTTTCACTACACTGCTCTAAATAATACACTTACCATTCTCTGGTTTTGTCTTTTTGAGGGAATCCATGAGCGTGCTGACAGCTTTTAAGACAAAAATTATTTCTGTCACTTGTTGCCTATGAGAGTAAAAACAAAACAAAAAAAAAAAATCACTTGCAGTGTCACACATCAACCGTATTTGAGCTAGATTAATTTTACAAGGGGAGATTTTAATCCAGTATGAATCTCAAACGTGAATCTGAGGTTTGTACACAGCTCATGGATATTCTGGAGCGAAAAACCACCTGCTATTGGCCCTAATCTAATTGTTCTAAAGTTCTCTTCTAACTAACCTCAAAAACATCTGTTATAAAAACGGCAGGTTTTTATGTCTGTTTACATATCTGTGAGAATGTAAGGACATTTGGGAAGAGAATACATGAAAAGGCAGTCAATTCCCTCAAAATAAAATGGCCGAACGTCCCCTGTTTAAATTAATCTAACTAGAATAGTGTCATAATTCTTATGCAATGCCATTCATTATGTAAATCATATCAATTAAAAATGTCAAAGTCATCAATGGGAGTCATGCAGCCAAAGTGCATCACTGATCACTCCAGTCCAAAAAATCAGGTAGATAATCACAGTGAAAATGACAAAGGGCAGTAGGTGGTCACCCACAGGTATAGAGCCATCACACTGTGTCACATTCGTGCCAACAAACAGTGAGGACGAACAAAAAATGTTTGAAAAACAAAATGGAGGGACATCGTTAAACAGATGATTGAAAGACGAATGAAAGATGCAAATGGGCTTAACCTGTACGGATGGCATTCTAGCTCCATCCTGTGTGCACTGAGGGAGACACAGTGAGAAGACTGTTATGGTTCTGAGTGTGTGGTAGATCCACACACTGTTAGAGCACATTTAGATGAGTAGTACATGCCAGTCATGTGGCCAAAAAAGAGAAATGGAATTGCAAAAGGGTTTCTTGTTTGTTAAATTTAAACTGAAGTAACTTACCTGGACCTTTTAGAACCGTGTATGCATGCTGTGTGTTTGTGCATGTGCCTGTGAAATCACCTGGGCAGTGGGCAGCGGCCACTGAGTCTCTCATCTTCAACATATCGACGGAGCACGTCCTGTGCTCTCTGCAGCAGCACTGACAGAGCCATGCGAGAAATATAACCCTCCTGTGGTGTGCTCACTTTATTACTGAAGGAAAACTGCAGAAGTGTCTCGAAACACACTTTAGAGAACTCCTCCCGCATCCGGATATCAATCTCTGCTTCTGTAAACATAACAGCATCTTAAAAGTATTATTACACATTATACAGATCAAACACAAAAATGATGTGTTCATATCAAATAATTAAAACAATTAAATGTTATTAATAACACTGAATAGTCCATCACAATTAAACATTTTGTCTTATTTGCAGTAATTTGAACATAAATGTAAAAATCCAAAGCAGTGACGTGCAGTAGCTAAATGTATGTACAAAAATAAGCTTAATAATAATGTATTTAGAACAAATTACTTAGTATTTTATAAATATTTTTGATCATATGCACACAGGACCCAGTGCTTACATCATCTCTGCAATTGAAGCCCTCTTATGTTACAATTGTAGCTTTCCACTTTGCTGTTTGCTTGTTTATGTATAGGTCAACCATATGAAGTGGCCAGTCCAGTCATTCAAATGTTTTCCTTTAAAAGTCTGTTAAAAGCCTCATTTCCATGAAGGGTATATAAACGTTTATCATAGCAACATATAGCACACAAGCAACTGGGTTTCAGCTTTTCCTACTAGTGCTGATTCCAAATGTCACACTAAGAAACATTTCTTACATGTGTTTTTAAAATCTGCCATTATAATTTATGGTTTTAATTATATGTTATTTACATGCCAATGAACAATTCCCCACCTGTGAATGAAGAGGACTGGGAATGGATGGATCCTTTGTTGAGCATGATCATGATCTGACCTACAAACTCTTTGGGGATGAAATTGGCATAGGGTAGAATCTCTGTGCTGATCAACTGCACCACCTAGAGGACAAAATACACCAACGTCACTGAATTCAGAAGTGCTGTAAAATGCCTTCAAAACAGCCAAGAAGGCCAGACTTACACTGAACTGACCTCAGTTTATCTCCAAAAATATTATTTGCAATTATTATTATATTATTTGGGATATAACTGAACTATGAAAGTATTTAATAGTTAAAGAAATACAAGATCTTAGATGAACAAGTAATGCAGTAATATTTATTGTTTTTTACATCAGTGCCAGACCAGCCATTGCCATCTTCAACTACTTATGATCTTGGCACAAACTAGGTGATGTAAAGCACAACATTAACTGCATGGAGCATTACTATTTCTATATGCACTTATGCATATAATTAAAATGTAATACTTGACTACTAAGTAGTAGTGTACCTCAACATCAATGGCTTCATTTTTCTGGAACTCTTGAATGGACAGGTTATCAGGTGGTGTGCTGTAGAGCAAAGAAAATGTATATTAGCCATATTTTCTTCAGTGTAAGCACAATGAGAGACATATTCCTCTAATAGGAACATTAAACACCTGGAATATTGCTATAATTTAAGGCTAATAGGAAAATAAGCTTTAAAAATGGCTTCTCTGTATACATAATACATAGCGGCTGTGCCAGAAACCTTTTGGTGAAGAGGAAGTCTTCAAATGCACTGGCGAGCTCAGGCCACATGGTGTCAAACTTGCCGGAGGAGGCTTGTTGCCGGGCGACAGGGAGACCAATGGAGAGAACTTTAAGCAGAGAGGACACTGCCAGTTTCCAGGTGCTCTCTGCAGGGCATGCGTACTTTAACCCTAAGGGCATCCTTAGAGTCTGCAGCAGCAGGAGTAAACAGAGGCAGATGTCAGGTAACATGAAACATTACCTTAAATTACCTTTTGAATTCACCACTATTCATTTATTTAATCAAAAAGGCAATTCATTTAATTAGTTAAAAGGTTTTCTGCATTTTCCTGGTGTGGTACATATGACAATAGTTCTAATTAGGTATGTGCAATTAATTGCCTTTTTGAATACAAATAATTTTTTTTTTCCAAATTGCAAATCAAACACACATTTTACTGATATTCTCATTTTAACCAACATTTTTTTCGAAGACTGAACTTTGAAATATTCCTCTAAGTCTTTAAAATAACTCAAACTGTATTTAAAAAAAAATGAAACATAAAATATAAATTTTCAGTCTTGGAAGCTGGTTAAAGTGAGAACATCAGTAAAATTTGTATTTTTTCTTGCAAACAATTATTTTAATGTATACAGCTTGTGTTCCATGTAGACATTTTTCTTTTTTAAGATCTTTGCTGACTCTCTCTTTGCTGTCCTCTCATTGGAAGAATTGGTATTGGTACTCTATGGATTTTCTCTGAAAGATAATAGATGATTATCTGAGTCCCATGTACTCTATTTATCTAACTAGTTTCTGTTACTTTAGACATTTCCTAATGTTTTTTTTTAGTATTTTTTTTTGTTTAAATAAAATCCTCTCTTTGGAGTGTTCTCTCTGTGACTGGGTGGGTTTCTTCCAGGTGCTCTTGACTTCCTCCCACAATCCAAAAACACATTTGGAGAAGTCAACCGACTGTGTGAAATTGTCCATAGGTTTAATCTGAAGGACTGAGTGAGTGTGAAACCCTGTGAGGTACTATTGCCTAGTCTAGTGTTTCCTGCCTTGTACTCTCCACCAAATAGCAGAATGCTGCACTCTCACGTTGGTTAAGGCAACTCTCTAATATTCCAAAGTATGAAAAGTATTCTTGGGTGTCTGGTGTTTTGGGTATTATATAAGTAATTCCTTTAAACCCCACTGGTACCCTTATGCGTTAGTAGGAAGACAACAGAGAAGCACAATTCAAATCTGAGTGCGTGATTGACTACTGCTTTGATGAATTACTATAAAACCATTACCTTAATTATGCTCTGTAATACTTTCTCGTTGATGACAGCTTTATGGCAGGCAGTTTTTTGATATAGATCCACTACCACCTCTAGGGACCTCTCAGCAAACGGCACATAGTTTAAGGCGACCCATTCAGCCTACAGACAGATTTAGAGATAGAGAAAGATTTAGAGACAGAGACACATGTACAAAGACAAATAATTTCAACACATTTGCATGTATAATCACTGCCATAGACAGATAGTTTTTTTAAGAGGCTGACACAGATTAAAGCAAAGCGTGCACATACACACAGACACACATGGTCAACATCAAAACCCTACAAAAACTGCCTCACAAACTCCAACAACTCCTGAAAATCTGTTTATTTCAGAAAGTCTGGAAAAGAGTTTACCAGCAGCCCATTTGCAAACAAGCATAATCAGAGACTTGCTGGAGCTTGTCTAGACTGCATATAGAAGGTCAGAAAGGCAAGGGCTGGTGAGGAAAGAAGGACAGGTGAATGAACTGGTGAACAAGTGATGATAATGAAGGCAGAAAAAAGTAGTCCCACGTCACAAGTGCTACCACCGAGCCGCATTATGCTGAAAGAGTGGCAGAGAGAGAGGGGGGTGGGAAAAACTCACCGGCGCAAACAGTTGGATCTAAAGTGGATCCATATGACAAGTACAAAAAACAGAACGAGAGAAAAGTGGACAAATGTTAACTGCTTCACATGACAGCACAGAGTAATGACAGAAAACTTCAGAATGAACAGATAAAGGACTGAGAAGGTCTGCCTCTTGAAGATGTGCTGTGTTAAGATGTCTGAACAGCTGTAGCATTCGAAAAAGCAGTCAAGAGGGCCAAGATAAGAGCAAACACATAAGAGTGAATGTGTGCTACAACAGCAAAGGATTTAAAAGTGGATGGTGGATGGAAGGAAGAAAAAAAAACAAACAAACACAAAGATGAATTGGGACAGGGATTGTAATTTGTGGCACCTCTCTAGTGCCCTCAGAAGAAAATTTAAAATACAAACTGCCCAACTGTCCCTCACCAACCTCCTCTCCATAGCACTACTCTGTCCACGTTTGAAGCATCATTTAGGATTTTAACGATAATAGAATGCAATGAATAAGAAAGACAATGAATGCCACAGGTAATATGAAAATATTGCAAAACAAAACCAGGCAAGCAAAGTCACGCTGGACTACCATAGGCTACAAAGCATATGTCACACAAGCATCATAGATATTTCAGTAATGGGGAGGCAGTCATTCATGTGAGTCCTGTCCTTGTTAATAGACATCTTTGAGAGTAATTTAGACTCTTGGATACTGACCTGTGTTTTAGAAAACTGTGACCTCTGTTATGTTTCATGCAATATTTAATGTGACCGTGCACAATAAACCAAAAATGGCTTTTCTTCAGAGGCTGAATATATACACACTTAGACTATAGTTTTGAAATGCCACAGATACAACTTCTTCAGAATCAGTTCAAAAGAACAATGTTCCAGCTTTAAAATGAATAAATTATAACACAAATTTCATTGATTATAGATTTAAAAAATTAACCCAATCATTATGAACAGTGAATTAAACTGAAATGGAAAAAGTGTTGAAAAGTGATAGAGGTGTGGAACTCTGAAACTGAAGACAGGTGGTAAAAGTAACTGTAAAATTTACAATGTGCTAACATTGTAAGATTATTAACTCAACGTGAAACATTTTGTAGTTTATAACACTAAGCCAATGTTTAATAATCACTGGATTGGTTAAAATATTATTAAAATATGGTAAAACTCTTTAAATCGGGTCATGAAAGTCTTCCCACTTTGTTTAAATTTTCATCCCAGGGCTTCCTCACTCACAATGTTTGGTCTGTGCTGGGGACACGTCACATCCTTCATGGACATGGTGTCCAAACACAGCAGAGCTTGTCCTAGCAACAGTTTTAATGTCAAGGTGAATAAATGGGAGAGATTTCATGGATAAAACATAGATACATTGTTTGGAAATGTTCTAGGAAATCTTTTAAACTGCAAATTAAAAAAAATATAGACTTAAAAAGTCTACAAAAAAGTCCTGGGTGAACAGTCCCTTATTGTCTACTACAGAACACAAAAGTATAAAGAAAACAGTAGTGTTCTAAGGTGTGGGGAAAACTGAAGCATAAGGAACACTGTGTTTCTGCGTGCTTTAAACAAGTGTTCCACTAGGAGTTCCGGTAGATTTCTGCCACAGCGATACCCACTGCTCTGTACAGTGTTTTATTTTCCCTTTCTCTGACACTCACATTGGCTCAGTAAAAGCATCTTAAAAGTTTTGTTCACAGTTTTAAACAAAAAGCATTTCACAAGATTCCAATGATGTTTCCTCAGTTTGCTAATTCTCCAGTCTGTTTTTGTGCTTTCTCTCACAGCACAGAATTTTAATCTGGGTTTTTTTAGACAACGAAAAGAACTCCAAAGGTTGAAAAACATAAACCAAGATGAGGATATAGCTCTGTTCTTGCTCCATAGGTAGGTGATATTGACTTGATTTTACTGTTTCATATTAATTAAGGTAGAACCGACATCAAATTCAGGAGAGTGCTAAGTGCATCAAAGTAAACCCAGACCATAAGTACTGCAAAACTAAACAACTTGAGTTACAAATGAGTTTCTGTGGTAATACAAACAGTGAATAAAACAAACATAACGTTCCACCTTAAAAGACGTGGAGCCTCTGAATGTAAACAAACCAGACCGAACATCATTTCCCCATAATCATACATGTTCCCTTTAATCAGCTGTAAAAGGTGTGTTGCGAGCAAGGAAAACACAGCTAAGTGTCATACAGAGGGGCCTCCAGGGCAGACAAAGAAGTCACGTTTATTATTACTCTGAGTAAAACAGGCCAGAAGCCAGGAAATTGTTCACAAATGCATTCATAACATAATACATATTTGCAACAATTTATTTTTACTTTAAACAATAAAAATTCAAGCAAGGACACACATGAAGTGACACAACTTCTCATAAGATTGTCCCTTATGTCAGCAATCAGTGAATATCTATACATCTGTCTCTGCAAGCAATGGTTTACGGTAGGTAGGTCTGTGTATGTGCCAGCAATTTATTCAGTGTCCACAGCTTTGCAATTGGAACAACAAAATTACCTGCAATCCAATATCTACATTTGATTTTAACAAAACTTAAAATCTGAGTCCTGTTTCATTTTTACCTTAGAATTACAGTATCGAAACATTGTGATGCTCCACTGACGAGAATAAAGCCTGTGTCCCTGCTGACTCATCCTGAAACCACCCCTCCTCCCCTCCCCCCTTAATTTTAGGAGTGTGCTGTAAAACAGCATTACTCTCTGCAGAGGTAGATGGAGCCCAGGAGCAAAACTACCAAATTTCACCAATGTTCCTTTAAGTTCCTCTCACGCATGCACAGTAATTTAGAATGGTCCAGAGTCTACTTAGAGGAGCTGTATGTGTGAATGCAGACACCTGTAATATTTGTTCCTGACTTTACCCAGACTTTATCCTTTATCCCCCTTAGTACATACTCTGTGTCAACCCAGTTGTTTTCTTACTTGAAGCCCCTCTTCGATGAGTTGTTTGCCAAGTGTGTAAAGAACACAAAAATTAAAATGCAACCCAAACCTTCATTTCCATTTTGAAGCAGAAAAAAGCAGCTTGGCTAATAAAAGAAACAGAATTCAAATGTTTACATCCTAAGCTATATTGTAATGAAAGTCGGGACTGCTTTATTTATGTACTAATGGCAAAAGTGGACGATGAACAAATGGCCACATACTTTTCAAAACAACTACTAAATCATTCAGGCCAAATGGCAAATGCCACATTTAGGAGGTAATACTCCATATCCATGCATTGAATATGACAGTTAAATGATCTAATGCAATGCAATGAATTTCTCAGTGCAAGTTAAAATAATCTTACCTGATTATATTTGGCATTAGCCACATGCTTGGTTTCCATTTTGCCATACTGTGGTGGCTTGCAAGAAAACTCAACAAACTGCAGGAGTTGCTCAAAGATGGCAGGATACATCACCTGCAGGGTTTCAGGTCCAACACAAATTGCCTGTAAAACACACACAGACACAAATCTCTGAACTTCAGCATAAGTAATATGTTTTTAAGTAAGTAATGACCCAAAGGATACGTGTAGGTTCACTGGTCATTCTAGATGGAAAATGAAGTTGCGTTGTAGACAGTTTACTTCGCAACAACGTTTTGGAAATGTTCTACAATTAACCATTTCACATCAAATCACACTGAATGTTTAGATTTCGACAGCTACACTTTTAGTTACCAACATTAAATCAAATAGTTACCCTTATCAACAATCTTCTGAAAAAAAAAAAAAAAAGGCCAGCAAATCTTAGCCATTTGGTCAATTATTTAATACATTTTATCTCCTAAAAATTGATTTGTGATAACATCATGTGTCTGGATCAAAACCAATTTTGGTGGGCTGCTTACCTTCTGTAGCACATCCAAAGCTGTGAGTACAGCCTCCTGCAGACTAGTGAGCACTGCTTCTGTGTAAGAAGGCAGAATAAAGGGGGAGGCATCTGAGCTGATTGGTACAGACACTGCTCCGTGCAGTATGACCCCCAACTTACGCAAGTCCTCCATGCTAAACCCTCCTGCTATGTGCTGGTAGAGAGCAGGGAAAATCTGAATGAGTGCTGTTAGGAAGGGCTGACTGGGCACAAAGGAGAGTTTATCTGTGCCTCCACTCGGGGGTCTTGTGCATTCTATGCCCGTTCTGTACCATGTGCTCCAGGCTGACCACCAGAGGGCAGCATCATCCTGCTCTTCCCCAGGCGGTGGTGGCTGAGGAGGTGCACTGTACCGCTGAGCCAGCCGCTCAGCCAGAGAGTCAGAGCGGGGCAGGGGTCTGCCGGGGCCCGAGGCTGTGAGGGGATCCATGAGCACTGAGGAGATGTCCATAGCACCCAGAGCATCTGGTTTATCCATGTCTTTAACAGGAGTGACCAGCTGGAGGATCTCTTGGAAGCTCTTCAGAGCAGCAAGGGACACTTCATTGTTTTTGCTGAGGGCTGCTGATTGAATGTGGTCCAACAAAACCTCCCAGGCTTTGAAGAAATCACCTAGCATTTCAACAAAGAAGGGAATTGCTCATTGGTGCAAAATATCAACAACAAACATGGTTAGCCAAAGCTACCACAAGAAAAAACATGGATTTAAATACCTACTACTGCTGAGAAAAATTATGTTGCATGTTAGATTTGAACTTGGAAGGACTATGGGTTACTGGCAGATACTAGTGGGATTTAGTGTATATCAGATCAGTAAAAAAAAAATATTAATATAAATATTAATGTAAGAGTTATTTCAGTTGTGGAACTGTGTCTGTAGGGAGCCATTCATAATGCATTTGTTACGCACGCCACATACGAAAGAAGAAGTTCTCTGCAGTGTTTTAAATGTCTCAGCAGTTTTTCCCAGATGTTTCTTCTATTTGAAACGCTCTCCACTTCCTGAACTTAGAACACAACACTGCCAAGTTTCAGGAAGTGAAGCCTGAAAGGTGCATAATTTTCTGATGAAGAAGTTTCTACATAGTCCTGTCATATCTTACCCAATTGCTGCAGCAGGTATCTCCTGGTGTTAAAAATGCGAGCAACTCCAGCCAGGGTAAGAACCCAAGTCTCTGCCCACTGTTTCTCTGCAGTATCACGTGAGTGATGAATGAGGATGTTTCCACCACCTGATTCAATCTTCTCTTTATCTGCAGTGGTGGAGGACCTCCTCACACAATCCAGTAAGTGAAAAAGCACCTGCCGGTTACAGCACAAAACAGATCATATTTGTGTTTTGTTTATAAACACTTTGTAGAGGCAGAAGCCACACAAGGTAGGAACATTAAATACGGAAGCACTGATCTGCTGCATAATTTCATAAAAGTAATCATGAAGAAATAGTTGCATTTACCTTCCACACTACTATGTGCCATGTGGGCTGCTGCAGTAGGGTTCCATGAGCAGCAATTGTTGAGAACATTGTTTGTCCTGCACTTTTCCTGACAGCTGGCCGAGGGTCAACACACAGTTCTCCCAGCTTGGCGTACAGACACAACCAGAGACAGTCAAAGGGGGGAGCTGGGTGAAAGGGTCTGTTAAGAGGCTCCCCCTTCTCTTGAGCCTGTTTCAGCAGAATAGCCTCCTCCTTCTCCAGTTCCTCTGTAATTATCTCTCCACGTTGGAAGAAATAGTCAGAGATGTTCCACTGCAAATTGAGAGAATTAAAAGAGAGAATTAAGGTTGCTGATAGATTTTTGTACATTTACTTGTCATCAATTTTTGTTGTAAGAAAACCCCAGAAATGGTTTGATACACTATAAGGGAAGAAATTTTGACTTATGGAATTTATTTAAAAAAAAAAAAAGGTTGATTTTGAAAACGATTTTTGCATTGTATAAGTTGTAAAAATATTTGAAAAATAAGAAAATGCATATATTTATTGTCTATGCTTGTTCACCTTTATAGTTTCTTAACAGGGATATGACAAAATCACTTTTCAGTGTATCTGACCATTAATTTGGGGATCTTGAGCTCCTATCATCTCAAAAACTGAAGTAAGACAAGCCAATGTGTTCTCCTATAGGCTGCCCATGTCAGAAAACATAGTAAAACAAGCTTTTCTGATTTTACCCTGAGAATTTAGAGTTGTCACACCCCCTCATATGAGGAGCACCAGCACCAGACACACTTATGTGAGAGCACAAAGATAAGGTTAAACAGAGGAAACAACACAACAATCACAGTGAAGGTGTGGTCCGTACATGGCATTAAATAACGTGAAAATGAGACCGGAGAACAAAAAGGAAGGGAAAATATCTCCTCACTCCTGGGTTAACAGTCCCTTATTTATAGTAACATGTGCTGGAACCAGTGCTATGTTGTTTGATCTTTGTGGTATTTTGACCAATGCTTGTCATACATTTCACTAAGATTGCAGGGAACAGGAAAATGGGTAAAATATGACCCTTTTAAAGTAGGAGAACTCACCAAAAGCCCTATTGAGGTGAGGCTGATATTCAGTTCCTGGTTTTGAAGACCAAAGCTACCAGCTACATCCACAACAATCTGGAGGCACGTACAAGGCATTGTTGGTAAAAAGTCTGTGACCACCAACTGGAGGCATTGGAAGGCTGTTCGGATTAAAGATTCACTGGAAAACCAGAGGAAGAACAATCTTAGTGATTTATGAATAGAGACAAGTGAAAACAAGGCAGCAAGAACAAGGAAAACACTGTTCAAATCACAATATAACTCTAAATGCTCATTGCTACATGCAAAATTACACAAATTTATCTGTGGAATATTGGGGGAGGAAAAAATAAAATAAAAAATCAAGCATGTCTTACCCCTGGTCATTGCGGATGGCTCCGATGACCCCGAGCACTAGAGGCCAGCCTGGACCAAGGCTGTCTCCTTGACTCTGCAGAATCTGCAGCACACACTCGAGCTGTTTCTGCCTGATGTCAGCGTGCAGTATGTTAGACAGCTCCTTCAGAGGGTTCAGCAACAGCAGTTGCAGCCTCTGAAGACAAAAAGCATTAAATCAGGGCACTCACAAGGTATCCAATGATAATGTCAGCAACTTCCAAAGTCACACCATGTCACTTGACACTCTGACACCTCTGAAACCATAGCATATTTTTTCCTCCCAACTGACACAGTACTACTGCTTATTTCAATTTTACCAAATCAAGACTAAGACCAAGTACCTTAGGCCTATGGGCAATGCATAATCTGATTCAGCCTACATTTCAAGCCTACATTTCAAAGCCTTATTTATTATGCTATGTTGGGACAAACAACACTATGTAAGCAATAGAGGATTTATTTACAAGAAAACTAGCTACCTGGTTCTGAGAAAGAGGAGGCTCGTGCTTGTAGGAAAGGCCAGCTTTGATGAGAGATG
This sequence comes from Hoplias malabaricus, assembly GCF_029633855.1. Classification (NCBI taxonomy): domain Eukaryota; kingdom Metazoa; phylum Chordata; class Actinopteri; order Characiformes; family Erythrinidae; genus Hoplias; species Hoplias malabaricus. Next base: position 35,752,240 of record NC_089803.1, read on the forward strand.
TGACAGCCTCAGCTCCCCACTCCCTCATACGAGCATTAGGGTGCTGACACACCTAACAGAACACATGGGGTGAAAGATGCATACTCATAAATCACAGGTCTGTGAGAAGTGGATAACAGTGCTAACATATCATATGATAGCATGTACAGTGCTAAAATATATATAGAATTAATGGAATGTGATGCAAACAAATGCAACATAGAAAAAGATGATTAGATACAAATTCAAAAGCAAATAAAAAAGAAAAGAAATATATGAAAGATATTAAAAATTCTAATAAAATGATAATTATACATCTTTCATAGCAAAATCAAAAACACAGCATGTTAGGGGTGTAAGCAATATTTATATTATTTATGTGCAACTTGTGTAAGAATACAGCAGAGTATTGCTAAATATAAGGTATGATAAAATATAGTAGCTGTCAAAGCATTTTGATAAGTGGAATTCACATGCAAACACTGATATCACTAATAGTAGCTCCTACTGTTTCTTTGACAGCATTTCTAAAGTCCCAAATGAAGCACTGCTTATTAAATCCATCAAAATACAATGAATGTTCTTTTTCTTTCATGAAGGACGTCTCGCAAGCTGTTGTTTAATGTGGCAACTGACTATACTTTGACTGGACAAGGTTGTTTGATTTCCATGCATACACTGCAAGAAAAATGGTCACTATGATGGTACTTTTTGCTGTCACTGGTGGCATCCACAAGGACACATACTCAGTACCTTTAGTAAGGGAACAATATTGTACCATATTCGGTATAATTGTAGATTCTTAAGTTGTGTTGATTTCATACCCAATTGCCCAATTTCATTTCCAGAACTTATATGATGTTCTTTTACTTTACTCAGTTCTATAATGAAATTTTACAATTATTAATTTCTCCTTTTGGAGAAGAGAACATAACGTACCTTTAGGGAACACAACTGGATTTTAAACACTGATGTACCTTTAAATTTACATTTACAGTGTTTGGATAATTAGGAACGTTAATGTTCCTCTAACGTGCCTTTTTTTTCTGAGATTGTAGCGAGTCACAAATATTTTACTTTATGTGACAGGTAGACAATAAAGACACAACTGTGAGAAACAAGGTGCTCTGTATAATAATACACAAGATTATAAAGGGGCAAACAAAATATGAAGAGCAAAAGATGGGCTACAATCTGTATTTGCAGAATTTCAAAGTGCCCCTGTATGATCAGTGGAGCTGAGTGAATGGACAATGAGTGTGGAAACAAGGAAGGTAGTCATAATATTCTCAATATATTTCCTATCCCACACAAAATGCCTCAAAAGGGTTTGAGCCGGTTATAAAATTCTTAGGCAGAGCGTATTACTGACTAAACATTCATTCATCGTCTGTAAGCGCTTATCCAGTTCAGGGTTGCAGTGGGTTCAGAGCCTACCTGGAATCATTGGGCACAAGGTTGGAACACACCCTGGAGGGGGCGCCAGTCCTTCACAGGGCAACACACACACACTCACACATTCACACCTACAGACACTTTTGAGTCGCCAATCCACCTACCAACGTGTGTTTTTGGACTGTGGGAAGAAATCGGAGCACCAGGAGGAAACCCACGCATACACGGGGAGAACACACCAAACTCCTCACAGACTGACTAAACAATATGGACTAAACAGAAGCTCTAATAAATTAGCATGGGATATTTTACATCTAATCCTGTGTATACTTACAATTTAGTGCACCTATATCTTTACACATTTCTGTAATGTTACACCCCTAAACATACAACAAACCATCTCATTAAACAAACATCTGTGTGTGTTGTGTGTTTTTTTTTTTTTTGTAAAATCAAATGTGATTTCATTGGCAGGTTCACTAGAACCACCAAGAGATTTGCTCGGATCTTACAATTAAAAAAATTATGGTAAATAAATAAAATCCATTACAATTCATGAAATCAAACATAGATAGAAACACACATGAAACACGCACAAAAAACTAGGGCAATCAGGTGGGCTTAAAGAAAAGGGAATGATTGATACTTCCCAGTAGAAAAAAAATCAAAAACCCATGATAAGAGTGAGAGGAGTTTGAGAGAGAGAGATAGAGAACGGGTTTAGGAACTTACCTTCTGCAAGACAGACATGGTGCCACAAGAAAGAGAGCAGACCAAGACAGACAGATTAAGAGAAGGAGACAGACAGAGAGACAGTGAGAGAGATGAAAAGGATAACATGAAGACAACTGCGTCAGAGCATACACAAGCCACCTTAAGGGAGCTCAGGGTTAGTGACACACAGACATGGCTAAAGGCAGAGAGCAGGTTAATGATGACGGGACTAAACATCACCCTTAAACCACCCTTAAAATCTCCAATGTTACAATAAACTCTAATAATTTTCTCATAATTAAAAAAAAATTAAACTAAGTTTGTAATCAGTGGCCTTACCTCAAGTAGGTGTGCAGTAAGGGGTCTCCATAGGATCTCTATGCGGTCCATATTCACCAGACCTGTCTCTAAAAGTTTAGCAACTGCAAACAAAGATGGTTCCTGTTGGACAGATGGAAACAATCTTTAGAGACTATGAACTCTACACACTATAGTGAAAAGATTTAAAAAGATTATAAAATTTTAACCAGCCGAAATACACCAATCATAACATAAAGACCAATGGCTTATAGCCATAACGTAATAAATACATTTTTAAGACACATTTAGAGAGAAATAAAAAAACCTTGTTATTTCCATAGGCCATCTCCATCGCTTCCATGGACAGGGAGCACAAGGCATTAATCAGGTGATGGAGAGAGACATCATCCAAGTATCTGAAATCATAGACCATTATTAATATAATGACCTCACATAAGCTAAACTGTATTGTATTGTAGTCTAGAACGTACTGTGTGCTTTCAAAGAGTCTGGAGAGGATGTTGGAAATGACTGGAAGGTCCGTCATTACAGCAGTTGTTAGAACCTGTTACAGAAAGAGTTCTGTAAAAACAAATCTACATGTAAGAGAATTGATTCAATTAGGGTCATTTAAAAACCACATACAGTGCTGGGACCCTCCACTGCTCTGCCAGGTTTCAGCGCTCCACCAATACCTGGCTTTAGCCCCAGAATCCAGACCAGGTGCTAAAAGACAGAGGAACAAGGAAAAGAACAAAGAGAATGTTATAGTTTCTTTATTGAATAAACATGCTCTCATTTATCACAGCATATATATGAATGGTAATTAATCATTGCCAGCATGCTTCACAGCCCTGAAGCCATGAACCATATGAGACTCAGTCTCTGTGCTGCATAATTTCTTATAAATAATGGATGTATTCTGAAAAATGACACACAAGTGAGGGTAATAACCGATCATCTGCGCTCTGTACTGCACATATGGACAACAGGCCTACTGTGATTCCATTTCCAACAACTCAGGGTTAGACATAAAATATGCTAATCTCATATATATATATATATATATATATATATATATATATATATATATATATATATACAAGCTGCTAAAAAGAGCCCTACTGTATCGGTGTGGAAAATATTTATAATTGCTTACAATGATGAGAAATTTCAAATTATAAAGGGCCAAACAGACTTTAAACTACTACAAAGCTAAAGTTTGCATTGTATTTGTATTTACTGTTCTTCCTTAAATGATGCCGTAATTATATTCTCATGCCTAGGTGTTTGAACTTAACGGCTGTAGCATCTGAAGTGGAGTGGCACTAGAATTTGACAATTATACCATTTAAGGTGGAACAAATAGTTCTATTAAAAGCTTAGAAATCAGAACACATGCACAAGCTTTTATGAGTGTATAATGGGGATTTTGGCTCCTTCTATGGCCAAATTGTGTCCTGAAGTTTTGTTTTGACAAAGAATTGTAATTTCAGTGCATCTCTTGTGATATTAGTAAACTTTAGCCAATAAAACTTAATCTACATTGCCAGGTGAACCAACTAAGCATGAGCCATTCAGTATTCACAAATTCCATTCAGAACTGACTTTATGTAATTAGATCTTTGTTTAATACTGTAGGTTTTTTTTAAAAAAAAAAAAAAAAAAAAAAAGGCTAGTGCAGGGGTCACGAATAGGCGGATCACATTCCAAGTCCGGACCCAAATGCTGTCCTATCCGGACCTGGACCTGTAACTTATAAACTATTCAATCACACACGAGGATACTCAGCCAATCAGATCTGTGCATTATGATGAGTGCAGTGACTTGAACGAGTGACAAACACCACTGTCCTGGGGCCAGTAAAAATAGCCCAAGGGACGTGATAAAAGCTCTTTTTGGGACACTTTTGGTACAAGAGTGTTGTGTGAGGTAAAACCAGAAACTTTAAAAATTACAGAACAATTACCACTTGAAATTATCTTAACGCTGAACATGGATTCTATTTATGGATAAAGTCCCTGTCCTTCAGCATAAAGAGTCAAATCAGTTCACTGTTAATGGATAAGTCCCACCCTCCAGCAATAAGATCTAATCGGAGTTCTGGTTTTGGAAAAGCATTAAGTCGACTGCACCTACAAGTCACGAGGGAATTTATTTATTTACATTTGCTTTATTCTTTTCAAAAACATTGTTTTATTTGTTTAAATTTAGAGTATTTGTTATTTATAATATTTATAAATCTTTTTGAAATATACTGAAATGTAATTGAAAGGGTAATTTGATTTGTCATCCTGTTGTTACCTACACAAAATGTTGCTACAATTACAAGGCTGCTTCAATATGCAGGATATGGCACTGATCATAATGCAGGTTATACATTAGGTTCCGGACCTTGGCTTGAGAAAAGTTTATCTAACTGGACCTTAAAGATTTTTAATTCATTACCCCAGGGCTAGTGCATATTCAGGCTACAGGCTCATCATTTACAGTGACCAAAAAGGTCAAGTCTGAGGACTGGGGCTCCATAATATCTAATAATGTTTTTACATAGACAATCAGCATGTGTAATGAAATATGCTCCAGGCCTAGACTCTGACTAGACAAATAAATAAAAACAAACAGAGAAGTAGCAGAATGAGATACTAATGTAGGGCTGTGTTAATACCTGCAGGGTAGCAAGCACTAGCTGCCAAGAGGTTCCCAATACAGCACCGTGGCAATGAGCCAGGTTTAGCAGAGTCCGCATACACTGGATGTTTTTGGCTGTGAGCTGAGACAGAATTGAGATCAAGAGACAAAAACAGGTACATAAAAGGGAGAATATATCTCCGAAATCGGTCTTGTAGTGTTACAGATAAGAACTTTAGATTCAAATTGTGTGTGTTTGTGTGATCCTTAATGTTTCTTAGTTGTGAAACTAGGCAGTGTTCTGATTATAACATTCAACAGAAGTTGTGTGTCTTACCACCACAGTGCCCTGGGGTTGTGAGGTGAGTGGCTGCCCCACTGCTACAACCTGTTGATGAGACTCACTGGACGGACTGATAATCTGCACATTCTGACCCTGAATAGAATATGCTGAAAAACAGAGATAGAGAGATATATATATATAGAGAGAGAGAGAGAGAGAGAGAAAATACACAAACCCTAATGAGTGTATTTACATCACATGTTGACATCATATGCTGAAATATGTCATAGTTACTTGATAATCGAAAATCAGCTTGCAGTTCTTTTTGTTTTTTAGACGTGAAATTGTGATTTCCATAGTGTGAACACAGTTTCCAAATTTGATCGTTATAAGAGCAACAAATAAAAGCAAAAGTTGCATCTAGTTTTATTTTAGGAGTGTGTCTCTCATGCTACTCCTATATCAATAGTTTTATATCATTAGTTATGTTACTACAAACATTTCAAATTAGTCTGAAAATACATTAAAAAACCTGTCAGAGTACTAAAATAATCAGTGAAAGACTATTATGTGACACGCTCTCACACTGAGCATAACACCATCAAAATCAAAAGCACCACATTATAACTCGTTTAACACTAACAAGACAAGCACTGGAGTACACACAAGCCCAGACACCCTGTCCTCTGCAAAGTTACTTACTTTTGTTAGAGAGTGTGGCTGCATTGCTGCTGAGGACAGTGAGAGCATAATGTGGAGGCAGTGAGGCTTTGCAGATAGCTGTGATGAAGGCATCCCTTGGTGTCACCAAAGCCAGACGACCACAAAGAGATGCCATCGTCAGCTCAGCTTTCAGGATGTTCTCGGTGGCCGTCTCATCCGTACTGCACCATACACACACACAGACAAGTTTGATCACATATGTATGTATGTATTACCCATGTGTATGTAAACACTGGCATGCTTGTATACTGTTGTTTACAGTACCAAGAGACTCCTCTTACCTGGCATCCAGTAGGAGAGACAGAGCTGCCAGCAAGCCACACCAGCATGCACTCACCATCTCCTCCCATACCTGATGGGGTCCTGTAATACAGGCAACATGTCCATGACACAATAGGAAATGCATGTCACTAAAACACATCTACTGTATGTGTCAAAAAAGTTTATCAGACGGACCCATACATTTTACATACCACACTGCATTTCATACAACACAAATTGACATAATTTACTCCTACTCCAGATGCAATCAATCAGCCAAGTCACGTGATGTCCACTTGTCTAATAAATTTGTAAATTTAATTGACACAAGTTGCTTATGGGCAATGGAAGCAGAAAGTAAGTAAAATTTATTTACAGAGAACATTTCACACACCAATGTCAACCTATACAAAACATACAATTCAATAAACAAACATTAATTATAAAAATGACAAGGTAAAAAGATGCCTTTTAAGTCTGGACTTAAAAACTGAAAGTGAGGAAACAGACCTAACATCCAGTGGAAGACTGTTCCACAGCCTTGGTGCTGCAACAGAAAAGGCACGATCACACCAAGAACACTTGAAGAGCACTCACGTGGTTCCTGTGAAGCATCCTCATTCTGAGCTGGGACTGTAGACTCTAAGACTCCTCTGGCTGCAGCCTCCTCCTCCTCTTTAGCCAGCTCTCTCTCAATCATTGAGGTGATGCCCCGGACAAGGTCCAGCAGGGCACTGAACGCCACAGACATAGCATAGCCCTCAGGGATGGAGGGGGGTTCTACCTTATCCAGCATCTCCAGACTGGAGTACAGGATCAGAAAGGGTCAGGGATCAGAGTAGACCCAATTGTAAATATTACACAAAATTACACTAAACTGATCAAGAAATATGCTACTAGAAAGATAACATGGGAGGGCTATATTAAAATTCAAACAAGAAATTTGGAATTCTTTAATATTACATGCATATTTTTATTAGCAAATACACTGATATATATGAACATGTTTTCTAAGAAATCTTTATTGTTGAGCAAGTTCTCATTGCTGTTTTATCTAAAATGGAGGCTATTTTACATTAAGAACATGGAGACAGAATACGTATGGTTTGTGTCCAATATCTCATATAATTTACAGCACTCATCAACAAAAAAAGACAAAACATACAAATACGCTGACTACATGTATTAAATATATAGCATCTGACAGATGCTCTTATCCCTAACAACCTACAATTACAACCTACAGATATAGGCTAGTGCAGCATTATGAGTCTTGCCCATTACTGTAGTAGATCTGCTATGTGGAGGGCACTGGTGTGAGAAATGTTAGGGGGAAAAAAGTACTGAAAGAAGAGATACTGACTATGTGGCCTTGGCACTGCCCTGAACACTGACGGTCATTAGAGGTATCCAGGTGCCTCTGTACTCAAAGGCAGCCTGAGTGGTCAAACCCCCACTGCCCACTGCAGCTCCAGCTCCACCCTGAGCAGATGTTTGAGCACTAGAAGCTGAACCACCTGAGAGTGAGTAACAAAAGAAAAGAAAAGTTATAATTTATTATGCATTACTAAAGAATGTAGTTAGATTTTCCAATACAGGCTGATCTATGTCTGACCTGTGGGCACATTGGTAGAGGAGATATTTCCAACGCTAGGTACAATAAAGAGAGACTGGATAAAAGAGCCCAGGGCATTGACGATGTCTCTGAATACTTTGGTGGAGTGCTGCTTCATGTCATAAGACTGGCAGAAAGAACTATACACAGCACAAAGACATACAGGACACATGTAAGGGCCAGACTTAACACAAACTCTTTCTTTAAATAAAGTCACAGCTGAGATTGAAAGACTTCAATATGCAGAACCTGTGTTTCTCACCGTAAAAGATGTGGTTGAACACACAATCTGTGCACTGATTCTACAGCCACAGCTCTGAGCCACTGAGGCTTCTCCCCATCCAGAAACTTCACCAGCAGAGAAAGAAAAATCTCACACTCAGTCACCTACGGAATACAAATGCATAAAATACAGAGTATTTTATGAAAGGTCTGCGAATCTGTAACATAAGAAAATTTCATTCATCCATTCCAACAGAAAAAAATCCATGTAGTAAAGTGTAAGCTCAAAGAAGTACCCTTCTTTCATTTTATCAGTACTGAGGGGTATTTTAATAAATATGGCACAGTAACTAACACCAAGCAAATTTTCTGCCAAAACAAGTTAACCCTGCTACACCAAAAAGACTTATATTATTTTAAATACTATAGCTATAGTATTAAAAGAGCTTCTGAAAAATGCATATGTTTAAAGGTAAATTTCCATGACTATCTTATCAGTTAGCTATAGATATAGCTCAATATGTGTTAATTGTGTTATTAGTAGTGGTGTCTATTATAAAAATTTTTAATAAAAGTTAATAACAACAATATTCTGTGATTAAACATGACCTGTTTAGACTGGTATGTAGGACAAACTTGTTAGAGGGAACCATTCTCTATACTTTATTATAACAATTCAAATTCATTTTTATGATATATGAATTAGACTCGTTTATTTTTTTAAAAATAAATTAAATTACCGCGTTAAAATTTCCAGATTAATCTTGTGTATTTTCATATATCTAGTCATTGTGTAGGTATATGGGCAGAAAGTTGGTAGTTTAAGATTCAGATAAAACAATAAAATGTGGAATGTTTTATATACGCTTGCAGGTGCATACTAAATATTCATAGAATAAAATAGCATGCATATATTATAAAACACTAGAGCTGGTGTTTGAAGAAAGAAGGCTAGAAAAGCTTAAATGTGTTAAAAAAGTGATTGATTAAAATAGAATTGGTCTTTTGAACATTCCTAAGCTTGTCTCCTATTGGACAGGCATGTAACCTTGCTTATGGTATGCAGTTAACTGAGAAATTGTTAGCAAAGCCTCAGGAAGGTGTAATTAATCCACCTGGATGTCCTCCTTACCAGCAGGCTGTAGAAGTGCTTGATGAGCACTGAGACAACGCGGAGCAGACGCATACAAATGGGGAAATAGGGCTTTTCCACTGGTGCAGGAGAAGCAGCACTGCTACTGCTGCCTTGACGAAACTTGATGTTGGGAGAGAAGAGCTTGATCACCAGAGGACACACACGCTCCTTCAGCAGAAAACTGAACTCTTGGTGCTGAGGGTCATAAAAGTTAAAGAGCAGTTAGACATAGAGAGTTAGAAAAATGCTTTGTCAACCTTAAAAAATGTTATATAATGTATGAACATATTTGTTCATATATTATATTATAAATGTATGAAAATGTATTATAAAGGGGACATATTATGAAAAAAAAAATTACTCAGTAGTGTGTGTGCACATTAGGGTTGAGCGGTATAACAGTAATACCCAACGTGAGAGTCTGAAAATGGGTGAGGGGAAAAAACAGGAGCCCAGTAGCCCACCACAGTTGTGAGTTTAGAGCTGAGGTGTTAAAAGAGAGGAACGAAGCAAAATACAAAATACTCTACACTGGACTGTGCACACAGGTATTAGGCTTTGTCCTGTAATTATGTTTGATTTGAACTCAGTTCGCTAGAAACCTCTCTGCTGTGCTAAACCACAAGTGCCTGTGCTATGCTTCTGAACTTTTCTGTTCCTCCAGCACCAGTCGCTGAAATTTGCTCACAGATAAAGGTTTTTATCTTGAAAATATTTTGATGTGCACTGCATAGCACAAAAACCCTTCACTCAGCTTTGTGCTCAGGTTCATGCAGCCCAACATTGCACTCCCACCCCATCCAGATCTAGAGCTCCCAGAAACTCACAAACTGTAGAAATATTAGTAAATTCATTTAGATTTTTTCCTATATTTTATGTAGATAGCAGAAATTTCAAAATTGTCCCACTTCCTTGTCTAAGTCTCTCCAACCAGAGCGCTTACATTTAAGTGAGAGTGCAACAACAAGACTAAACAAAGCAAAACTGGCACAACAAGCACAGATAAATAAGAGTACTGATTATGTATGGAGAAAACAAGAATAAAGAAATGGATTAGGGCAAAAATGACAAAAACCTACATTTCCGCTCCTCATGCCACATTGCTGGGCACCATGTGTTTGATTTAAATAGAGGCTCATTCTTAACAGGATCTGAAATTGGTGATTCTGAACAATGCTGATTTGAGAAGAGAAGGTGTTGTGCTGTTTGATCCTGCTGATTTCATTGGGAACCAAGAGAAGTGTGAAAACATGCGGAGAGGGTTATAATATGTCCCTTTAAAGAATAATTGTGTTTACCTGTAGAAAGACTCCTGGGAAATCATTTAAAACCGATTCTAACAATTCCAGCCCAAATGTCCGAGTCATCTCAGTCATACCCACTAACCAGTAGGGGGCATCAGCATTTACCAACTGGCACAAGTCCTACAAAACAAATAATAAGGCAACAGGACAATCCAATTACATGTGGTAATCTGTATACAATTAAAGAACTAAAGAAAGGTGCTCTTGCAGGGCCTTCACTGCTAAAGCCATAGTTTGAAAGAAAAGTAAGGGGGAAAAAATTATATTTTAAACAGACATTTTCGCATAATCATCATAGAAAATCAGAAATGGGAAGTTATGGAGCAGCTGCAAATTATATCAAAGTCACCATGTTAAATGGCAAACATCAGCTAGGGCAATAAAGACACCCCATTGGGTTGTGGTGCAGTGGAGACATCCGCTCTGGAGTAAAGGAGCATCAGCCAATAACTTTGGATGACTTGAGTGCCATTTTGAAATCCAGAACCACTCAAATCCAGTACCTGAACACACCAATATTCTTGTAGCTGACAGTAATTACACCCATGAAGAAATGTTCAGAAGTGTGATCTAAAGGCTTCCCAGTAGGGAATGGGTGACTCTAGAAAAAGGGGTGAAAACCCCCTATGTATGCCCTTATTTCAAAAGAAATATTGGATGGATATGTATATAAAAAGTGCATAATGCTTGATCAAACACACCTTTTCTATTATATAGTAAGTAAGTAAGGAAGTAAGTAAACTTTATTTATAAAGCACTCTTTACAAAATCTATGTTGACAAAAGTGCTGTACATACAAATGACTAATAACTACACATGAATGCACAGGTAAAAGGGATCAGACAAATAACATGTATTAAAATAAGTAACAAGAAATAAAACACAGATAAGAAACAGATAAGAGATAAAACAAATGACCATAAAATATCTCATGTTACCACAGCCTCTCACAGTTCAAAAGCAAGTTTGTATAAGTGAGTTTTTAGACCTGATTTAAAAACCAAGATAGAGGTAGACTGGCGAATACCGGATGGTAGACTATTCCTTTTTCTTGGGGCATACACCGAAAATACCTGATCACTTTTCAGTTTAAAACGAGCCCTAGGAACTGCCAACAAATTATGTGTTGAAAATCTCAGAGCGCTGCGTGATTGTGGATGTGAGCAGATCTGCAATATAAGAAGGGGCCAGACCATTTAGTGCTTTAAAAACAACCACAAGCAATTTAAACTGTATCCTATATTGACCTGGTAGCCAATGAAGTGAGGCGATGACTGGTGTAATATGAATATAAATATGAATTGGGTGGGATACATTGCTAAATGCGTACAGGAATTTGTCTCAACAGCTGTGGTTACTGTACCTGGAAGAGCATGTAGGCATCTTTAGCGCTAGGTCTTAGAGTGCTCACAGATCTGCGGTTACTATTGCCTTGGACAGCAGGAGGCTGCTCTGCCAGACCTTAAGGGGAACACAGGAGACATGAATAAAGCTTCTGGACAACTCAGCTAAATAATACAGTAGCTCGTGTGGGAGTCAAAATCATCCCAACTGATGAAAAAAATATGTGAGGGAAGAAGATATACAATTCACACTTTCTCAACAAAGGGGATCATTCAGTGATGCTTTTGACGAGCCTCTCTCAGTAGACAATATAACGGATTTCACAGTGCGGTTGAAATGTGCCTGAAGAGGCCAGGAGTGGCTACTTTAAACTTACATTGCATTTTTCCAACTGGCACATACTTTGATCCAATAGGAATAAAAAGAGTGACAAACACCATCCAAAAATACAGTACAGAACCCATGAGGAGCCAGAGATAAGAAAAAAATCTATGCTGAGCAAATCATTTGCAATTTGTGAGCAACATTTTTTACTCATTTCCACAATTTTCAAGTAGTTCTCTTATTTTCTTTAAATCACATGCATTTTCTTAATTTCTGACCATAATTTGTTAATCAATTCCAAAAATTTACAAATTTTTATCATATTCTTTATAACAACATCAACTACTTGCTTTAAAAAAAGCTCCTGTACACAAAACAATAACTATCTAAATTAATTTAGGGGAAAATGAGAGAGAAAAATAAATTAATACATTTTCTGTTATTGCTTCATCTTGTTCAGAGTCACAGTGCGTCTGGAGCCTAACAAGAATCATTGGACATAAGGCCAATGGACAGGGTGCCAGACCACCAAAAAGCAGGAAGCCCTCACCCAGTCACTCATTCCAATGAACACATTTGAACAGCCAGTCCACCTACCAATGTTTTTGGACTATGGGAAGTAATTGAAGCACCCAGAGGAAACCCACCCAGACACAGTGAGAAAACACACCAAACTCCTTACAGAAAGTCACCCAAGGCAGGGCTTGAACTCACAACCCCAGAACCCTGGAACTGTGTGAAAGAGACACTAGCTGTTGCACCGCCCTTCTGCCAAATTAAGACATTGTGTATAATAACAATAAAAAAAAAAAAAATCATTTTGATATTCATTGTTGTAGCAAATTCTCATAGCTCTAACAATTAAAAGCCCCAGATCATCTTTAATATAAAAATAAATAAATAAATAAATACACCTGGCTGGTTTGACATTTATCATATACCTTTAAATTTTTCGTCCTCAGCAACCATCCTCTCAAACACTACCGTTACGACCTGTCTGACTGTAGCTGCTGCCGTGTTGTTGGTGATGTTGTCTTTAGTGAAGTGGAGACGAAAACACAACACAATGGCCTGCAAAAGAACAGAAGACTGAGTGTAAAAGCTCTAGGCCATGATGTTCTTTCATAATCCATCCAGAACATAATTTTAATTTACTGTACACTTTAACTGAATAGTGTGTTACCTGAAAAATTGCCGGTAACTCAGTTGTAATTAGCTGAGAAAAACATTTAAGTCCTGTTTCATGCAGGTGAAAGCATGCAATCTCTCATTAGGAACTTGGAATTCACAACATGGTTCACTAAGGATTTATCATAAAACAGGATATGCCTCCAAGGTATGAGTGTACCGCTAGTAAACCTCTTTTTATTAAAAACGAACGACCTTCATGTGCTTCTCAGAACGAGATCAAACCAATCAAATTCATTTAGAGATCTAATCAGCCTTCACTGAGCCAGGAAGCAAGCTTGCCAATGGGTACAGGATCAGAATCAGAGTTGAGGAGGAACCGTATCTTATTTCTCCATTTTCACTCTGTTTTGAGCACAGTATGGTAAATTCAGTTTGACTTGTTTAACACTCTAGCCGCAAGCAGTCAAAGTTTATAACTCTGATTTCACAAAGTTGCATCAGCTGACATCGTAATAAATAAAGGAAGACTATTAGGCTTTCAAACCATCACCACCTGTGAGAGAATACACCAGGAATACAAAATACAGGCAGTATAGATATCACAACACTTGCATCTGAATTTACAAATTTTATAACTTGGATACTTTAGATAAACAGTGCGCTAAATAAGATATTATTCATATCACAACCCAAAGCATATCTCAGTATAGAACATATCATGTAATTTATCTGTGTGGATAATATTTAAAACAAAATTTTTCTCCTGGGTTTGGTTTTGTATATATATATTATATATTGGGCATAATGATAAGCAATGCAATATTGGGAGTAGATAAAGGTCTTCATGCTTCTTGATTTATTGCATGCGATTGGTTAGGTGTGTGTTACCTTTGACAGGACTTCATCATGCACTACTGTGTTTGTGGTAAGAAGTACAAGAACAGTCTGTAATAGCTTCAGCTCCTCTAGGCCGTTCTCCATCAGCTGCCATAACATATTAATGATGTTTCCTGCTGCCGCCTGGAAGTACACACATTTTGCACGGTTTAACTCCAGATTCAAGGTAACTTTATGTTATATGTTTCCTGCACATTTAACCTATGAAATACTGTGAAATATAATGTACATCAAGCAAAGTTTACACAGAGCATCTATTGTTTTTGCCCTCTTGTGGTGCAGATAATTTAATAAGGTGTTCATAAACAAACCTAAGATTCATGATTACTTAGTTACACAAGCCAGCACAGAGAGAAAATAACATGTTTCTACTACAGCCTGGCAAGGTCAGCATTTCAATGCCGCTTGGAGAAGAACACTAGCTCCAAGTCTGTAACATACAGAGAGAGGCCATACAAAGCCTACTGTGCTCTCGTCTCCCAGCCTAAGATCACTGAAGTGTCACCAGGATCTCTGATGGGACCAAAGCTTGGACATTTTTCTCCACTCAAAATCACATAATCAGTTCAACAACACAGTGGTTGCTCTCTAAGTCCAAAAGGCCCTGATAAAATAAAGACGTTAAACACAGTCAGGTCTGTGATTCCTGCAGAGAAGAAACTTAAAAATACAGTTTGCTCTGCATCATAAGCAACATGAGACTGGCTCAGTAAGCTTAAAATACCAGTCAAAACATGGTGTTGTTCTTAAATACATTTTAGAGGGGAAAACTTTTAAGCCAAAGTTTTTTTTTTTATTGAAAGCTCTGGAATGCAATTAAAATGCTTACTTTCCAGTTATTATTTCCAACACTGACAATATATCAGAAATATTTACATACAATCTTAACTTATCAACTGTTCTATAAGAGTGTGTGCTCGAAACCAAAGGCAGCCATTTTTAATATAATTCTGACTAATGAACCAAATACAAACAGCGTGTCCAAAACTGTGCCCTATTCACTATATACTGCACTTTTTTTGGGTCCGAAATCGCTCTCTATCCTCCTGAATTCAGTCCCTTATTATATTGTACTGCATAGCAAGCAATGTATGGAACAGGGAGTCGGGAGCCATTTCGGACACGCCAAATATATTTTAGCTTAAAATCAAACATGACATCAAATGCAACTGGACTGTAGTGCTCCCCACAGAGCTGCTTTCATGGGCAAGGGTGTTACCTGGGAATCTTTGAGAGGCTTTTAATTAAAAAGCATTATGGTATTGGTGGCATTTTAAAATAAGGTTAGCATAAACATCTCTGAGAGCAAATACATTTAAGCAAACAAGGAGAACAGCTTTCTACTTAAATCAGTTACCTGGTACCATGTTCCATGACAAGGCTTTCTCCCATAAAGCTGATCTGTCAACCGCTATTCAAGAAAGTTGGAACCAGTTTGATGGAAATTATTATTTTTCTTTTTTCATAAGTTACATACATAGTCCAAAATATTCAAACCAGAGAAGAAGCAAAAGAAAAAAACTTAAATAAAAAATGTGCCCTCACATTTGTAGAAAGGAATGTTAATTTCATTCCTTGTTAATAACGTCAAAATTTCACTCGCCCATGGGTATTCAAACCTTTGTACAGCCAGGAATGTATGAAGTGAGGAGGGTTTTAGTGTGTGTGAGGCAGTACCTCTGACACCACCTCGTGGGACATGAGTCTCTGAATGGCAGCCAGACACAGCTGGGTGATTTTGGGCTCTTTGGTGCCACAGCCCATAAGGAAGGGCTGCACAACTTCAGAGCTATTCTCCTTTAGAGCTGAAGAGAAAAAGAGCACACACACACACTGAGAAACATCCTGAACTCAGACAAAAATAACATTACACAATAATACTGTGTGTTTGCTAGAGATTAATTAAGCAGTAGTGTAGATAAAAAAGTATTTCAGTACTGTAGCAAGTACTCAGAAACATACTAACCTGCAAGTATGTCAGTGTTTCTTGCAGCAATCGTCTTAATCTTCACAATGCCAGATTCAGCAGCCTGCAGACATAACAAAATGGTATAGTCTTGGTACTGGATTAACAGAATTTTTTAAACAAATGCGGCTGTCAGCTTGATAAAACTACTAATTTACTATCAAACTCTTCTGTTCATTCAACTTTTGGCCAGAACAGCCATAGAAAGTTGTCCAAGATTTATATTACAGAAAAGGCTTCAACACTAACTTTAAAAACAAATCTCTCAGTGTCTATCAACTAACAAGACTGGATTTTTATATTTGCACAAAGAATAAGGCAAAATGTTTGCAAATTAATTACTAAAAAAAATACATGTAATATTCTTATTACTATGTGTTAGGTTTTTCCCAGATGATGAAGAAAAAGTAGTACGTTGTATTTCACTTTGACTAGAAATTATAGCTTTGAAAGTCTGCACATTAATTTAACCTTTTCACTCAATGCCCAGAGGTACACAGTGAGGCAAATGCATTATTATCTGAAGATATATTTTGCAGTTTATATTGCCTCCTTTTCCTGGTAACAGCAGCACAAGACATGTATGTTATAAGGCATATCTGACATTTGTATGTGATAAACATTAATAACTCTAAAATCTCTCAGAAATACCACTTGGATGGGGGCCATCTGCGAATGTTTGAACACAGCTGAAAATAAGCAAGCACGTTGGGGATAAGCTTGTATATTTTGAAAGCTAAGGAAAACAAGTTAGCTTATATTTAAAGCAAACAGAGCTAGTGCAAAGAAAGCTTGATCAAACAAAACCTGACATACCTGTACACAAATAAGAATAAAGCAACTTTCAATACATTAAGTAATGTCTGCTAACATTCTTGCAGCAATGGGATCTACAGAAGAATTCCCCCAAGTTTAGTTAAAATACAAAACATCTCATAAGTTTATGGGCACATCTTTTCAGAGGTTGCAGTGATTATTGATTACAAAGTCAAGGAGTCTGTAGATGCATTATGTCTGCATTCTTGACTGCACTTTTGAACATTTATCTTTAACTTATTTCTCTGACATACATTTTAATGACACCCCTTTATATCCAATTGCTGATGACCAATATTTGTATAAATTCTTTAACAATTTACTTGTCTATTTTTGTTCATGTGTTATTACAATTCCAACAAAACTTGCTTTATAGGCTGACTAACTACATTGCTTAATAGTGGACAAAACCTAAAATAATTAAAGCTCAAATAAACAAACATTACCACTGCTCACCGCTGTTAAACAACAGTCAGACTTTCATAAAACCCATAACGTGTCTCAATAAAAAACTAAAAATATATATTTCTTCCTTATTTACATGTATTTGTTTCCCCACTGCTGATGAAAATGCACTCAATTCATATTTTCTTCAGACATTAAAAAGAGAAATAATAAAAATCGTAATTATTATAATTACCTCAAAACTAAATATTATGTAATAAATAAAATAAATAAATAAAGATACCCTATGTTTAGGGCAAAAAAAAAGTCCACTGAATACATTTTACACACTTTTTAAGTTGATTAATTCATTATCTGTAAGCGCTTATCCTGTTCAGGTTCGCGGTGGGTCCAGAGCCTACCTGGAATCATTGGCTGCAAGGCGGGAATACATCCTGGAGGGTGCACCAGTTCTTCACAGGGCAACACACTCACACCTACAGACACTTTTTTGAGTCGCCAATCCACCTCCCAACGTGTGTTTTTGGACCGTGGGAGGAAACCGGAGCACCCGGAGGAAACCCACGCAGACACTGGGAGAACACACCACACTCCTCACAGACAGTCACCCGGAGCAGGAATCTAACCCACAACCTCCAGGTCCCTGGAGCTGTGTTACTGCGACACTACCTGCTGCACCACCATGCCACCCCTTTTTATGTGATGAAAACGTTTATTAATATTTTACGTACAAACCATTGAGGAAAAGAAAACATATGCCCACTCAGGCACCCAAATTCGCAAAGGGTAAATTAGGAGTAAAGAGCTGTACACACTGGAGTTGCAATAAGGCATGTTTTCATTAATTTAAGTTACATAAAGTTTATACAGTGCAAATGCTTCTTTAATTTTGTGAGGTTTCAATAAGCACAATCTTTTTGTGATTAGGAATTAAAGTTCTCTTAAAAGTCACATTTCCTGGAAAATATATTTTTTCTTTAAAGGAATTTAGGAGGAAAAGGAATTTAACAAAAATGAAAGAAAAAGCAAATATGGTGCTATGGTTCTCCAAACTAAATATGCATTCAAATTTAAGTAAAATCAAAAAGAGACTTAATTTACAACTAAATATACATTTTCTGCATTTTTGCTTCAACAAACCTGTGACACAGATTAAAGTGCAGTAGAGTGACAGATTAAAGTAAAGCCAAGGTAACAGAAATGCCACTGTATGTGATTTCCAAATGAAACTAGTACTGTGAAGTGGATTTGAGGTCTATTTTGAGGTCTTATTTGTCAGCCATATTACACCACAGAATATTTTAAAAGCAAATCCATAAACACAATCCTTATATCACACATTGACAAACACAAAGCTATGACCTAGACAAAGGATACTTTTCAAGGTCTCTTAGTTCCTATATCATTTGCAGAGCTGACTTGCTAAAAAGTCCTCACTCAGTATAAAGACATCATTCTCAATACAAGTAAACAAGAGTTAAAATAATTAATGGCACAGCTTAAGCTTCTGCTTCTTGCAGCAGGGTATCACTTGACCTCACTGAGTTATTATAGCATGGTATTATTTAATATTTTATCCAACCTTCAACAATGGTTAGCAGCTGGACACCTGACCTCCTGAACTGCCGGTTACTTAGCAACAAGCACTAAGTAGCTCCGACCACCTCAGATTCTTTAACCACAGGTTCTGGACTTAATTTTCAAAACCCTCATTTTAGCATACTCTGAACATGCTACAGGCAAACCATGATTCAATAATGTCCTATTAAGTTAAATACAGAAGAAATAGACACATTTACACACCCAAAGCAGTTGTCACTAACCTCACAATTTCCACAACAACAACTCTCCCTAATAACTGTTAATGCATATAAAATTGCAAATACAATTTACAAGAGCTAATGTTTCCTCATGGTTTATTAGCTCTCCAGTCTGTTCCACGGAAAAAAAGTTTGGTGTTCGTACTCAGCCCCGGCTCTGTAAATGGGAAATAAACACTGTGGCTCGGACAGAGAATCACATCACTATTTCAGCCAATCAGCAACAAGTGGAGGGGCATATGCTGTGTATCTGGTACTTGCTAAATGTTTAACTAAATGCATTGTCAAGGAGAGATGGTTGTGAAACACCCAAAAATAAAAGCATCTGACTAACAAAAGCTGAGCAGAAAATATGAAGATATACGCAATCTTTGGTGAGGTTTTTGGAAGGTGGAGACACCTCTGAACACTGAAAGGCATAAAAAGATATTACATTGCTAACAAAAAAATAATTATTAATAATAGTAATTGCTACAGCAGTTACTGTTCATCTACAAGTTACTAGCATAGGCCTGTGGGCTACAAAGACAGCAATATGTGTTAGACACAAGGTTGATAGCATATGTTCAATAAGAATACTTAATAGTTTAACTTAAGTGAGTTAAATGTGAAACTCCAGGAGAGCACATAACCAATATACAATGTTTGGCTTTATTAACAAACCCCAGACGTGCTCCCATCCAAGATTATAAACAGCCTATCAGCTCCCTTCATAAAGGGCTGTGCTACAAGTGATACGCCAACAACCAATCACCTGTAGAGCTCTGATACGGATAAAAATGACTGGTGAGGTTGTCAGTTTTTAATCAGAACATGCACTGTCACGACCATGAGCAGGACTACAGTGCTGCACATTGATTTGTGGTGAATAAAGTTTGGATAACAGGTGGGTTTGTCAGTAGAGGACTGATTTGTGTGGAGCTTTAGCCGAATTTAGAGATTAGCTAACAGTTAAAACTGTCATGAAATGGCTCTTTAACAGTTAAAAGGGTTTTTAGTCTCCAGAACAGTGTCTTTACACTGAACTGTGGAGATGCTTTTGGGTTGTTTTCACAGGATACAGGTCAAATTATTTCTTATGGTAGGAGACTTACGTTACACTTTTTCAATGTTTTTATGAATTAAAATGTGAAGGATCACAAATCCTTTGTGGTGTATGTGTAATTATTTTCACTCAACATGTTATTTTAAGAGGGGTGCCCAAAAATATGGTTGTAGATTCACTATATCCTGAGTAGAAATGAAAGAACAGAGTGTACAACCATCTCCAAATGGTAATGTCAGATTGCACTTAACTTGCTGTTTAAAACCATTTCAAAATTTGGATACAAAAGGCTTAAGACAAAAGAGGGTGTATTTTAAAGTCTCATTCACCAAAGAAACACTGGGCCCTTATGTAGTCAAACCATCCTGTGATATTTATACTAACTACTTAGGTCCTAACATTCAAATTCAGAAATACTTGGACATTTGTTGTTTAGACTACAGACTATTGGTCATACAGAGAAACTTTCACAACCAAAAAGCTCCTTCAAACTTAAAGTCACATTGTGAGGCAAGCGGCCAAACCTATTCTTGACTATTTTAGCAAAGAGGAAAATGAAACCAGCCAAAACTGCAAACTACAGCTTATTTAAAGACATTATTGCATATCAGTTAATGAAACACTTCATGGTAGTTTAGAAAAGAGCTAAACACCACCTAAACACCTTGAGCAAAAAGACGAAAGATTTAGTAGCACTACAACATTATTCTTAACTTTTCTCAATGCAACAAAGTACATCATGGTGCCAACCTATCTGGCCTGATCTGGACACTGAATAGTAACAAAACATTACCGTATTTTCCGCACTATAAGGCGCACCTTCATTGAATGACCTATTTTAAAACTTTGTCCATATATAAGGCGCACCGGATTATAAGGCGCATACAATAGACGCTACAGTAGAGGCTGGGGGTTACGTTATGCATCAATTAGATGGAGCTGCGCTAAAGGGAATGTCAACAAAACAGTCAGATAGGTCAGTTCAACTTTATTAATAGATTACAACCCAGCGTAGTTTAAGGTAAAACATGTAGTGCAATGTTAATATACCCCACATAGTGGGGGGGGGGACTTTTCCTCGATTCAATAATAATAATAATCACAATATAGTAACACTCGAAATAGTGCAAAGCGATAACAATATATCAATAACTCAACGTTGCTCAAACGTTAAAATCGCACAACACACAAAATAAACACGTAAAGCTCACTTTACTAAGTTATTCCTCATCCATTGATTCGTTAATGTTAAATTCTCTTGCTGTTGCTCTATTCCCGTGTTCTTCTGCGTGACTGATCGCCTTGAGTTTAAACTCTGCGTCATATGCGTGTCTCTTAATAGGAGCCATTTTGGGGTCTTTACATAAAAAACAAATGGAAATGAAATATATA
The DNA here is from genome assembly GCF_029633855.1 of Hoplias malabaricus. NCBI lineage: Eukaryota > Metazoa > Chordata > Actinopteri > Characiformes > Erythrinidae > Hoplias > Hoplias malabaricus. The sequence continues at coordinate 35,773,942 of NC_089803.1, forward strand.
TACCGGTATATATCCAGCATGCACCGCGCGCGGAAGAAAATGAAGTAGGCGGCTGCTTACCGTAGTTGCGAGACCTGTTGTGGCTCAATATTGGTCCATATATAAAGCGCACCGGATTATAAGGCGCACTGTCGGATTTTGAGATAATTTGAGTGCTTTAGGTGCGCCTTATAGTGTGGAAAATACGGTAAATTCTGTATGTGTATCTCAGAACAGATACAAACATTTGCATAAATAAAAAATGTGGCAGGCACAATTAACCTACTACAAAAAAATATATAATTGAAGGATTTTTCAATATTTACAAACTACTCTATATAGTATAGAATATAATGTAGTTTTGATGGCATTAGAAACAAATACTCATAAACAAAAAATTACTGACTATATCACACATAAATAAGCCTTTCAGGACACTTGATATAAACACAAAGTAACATCGAATCTATAAAGCCTTCTTCCAACAAGTGACAGTAGTTATTTTATTTTCTAGGAAAACTGAGTAATGCTATCCACACACTAGAGAACTTTGAAAAGACATTTAAAAGTAGATTTCTCAGATATAAAGACAATTAATTTTTGCAAAACTACGGTTCTTGAAGAGTCCGTATTTAAGCCAAGATGAGAAAAAAAACGGACTAAACACAACCATGCTGATCACCTTACACCAAATGACTGAGACGACAAGGAGTTTCCTACATTGCTAACAAAAAGCCTCAGGATTTCTGCAACATCAAAACCGTTTGGTATACAGCAGACACAAAGCAGCTTTCATGAAAACTAACACTTGTTGACAACATGTAACTATCCTCAACTCATCTCTCACTGATCAGCTTTGTGTGACAAAAATCAGAAGCTTAAACACCAAAACCTTCTTGAACTAGCTCCTGCTGTGACAGGCCCCACACATGATGTAATGTTGTAGACAATAGTATCAACAGTCAATAGTGCTGGGACCAATCCAGCCCTGGCACCCCCCCAACCCACACACAGTGACTCTTCCACTAGGTTACTGAGCACAGGACTGCTGTTATGAACCAACAAGAGCAAACAAAAAACAATTCCTAATAATAACAACAACAGATTTGACCAAAATGTCTTTGGCAAATGTTCCTGTCCTGCTGTAATAAAAGACAATGTCTACAACTCCACTTTCTACTGTAATGTACTGTAAGATACACACAATGAATACTTTTATAGAGAGAGAGAGAGAGAGAGAGAGAGAGAGAGAGAGAGAGAGAGAGAGAGAAAACACTTGTATGGATAACAATATGACCATTACCATCACCTAATACATGTATATGCACACAGAAATACAGCTAATACAAATGACAAATGTTCTCTAATAAACTAAAATCAATGCAGAGCTCATATTAGGACAACATGTGACCAAGCCGATAAACATAACAAAAACATAACTGGTATAAAAAAAATAACACAAAATTATGATAATTAAGCAAAACAAAAAAGACTTTTGTGGATAACACGAATGGCCATGTAACTATCACACACGTCCCATATGGTTAGCAATATGACCATATACTGATAACTAGCAGGGTCATAACCGTGCTCTACTCATATGTTTCACTTTTTCTGCTCTCCCTCTGTGTGCGTGCGTGCGTAAGGGCTGAAGCGACACCTCAGCGACAAGATCCCTCCTGTCTGTCAAAACACACATCACAGACACGCCACGGAGAATCTGAGGCCAGGTTTAGTCCCGAGTGTTTTCCCTCCCTGAGAGTGCTGTTAATATCGGGGTGCTGACCCGTCCTCCTGACGGGGTCGGGGGGTGTTCAGTTACCTCTTTGACCGGGGGGAATTTCTTCTTACACTCCATGGAGAGAGAGCGCAGGTCCGTCTGCATGTTCTCCAGCAGCTTCTTCACCGCTTCGGGGCTGGAGGTCGACATTTTCTCTCTCTTCTCCTGCTCTCCTCCCCCACAAGTCTGTAAACAAATATCCCGAAGGGAAAACCGGAGTACGGCTGCAGTCCTACAGCCCGCTCGGGCCTAACATTAACGTTATCGCGACACGGAGAAACAGGAGAGCGGCCATTCGCTCTCGATACACAGTTACACAGTCGCTCCGGTCTACGAGCTCCAGGACTTTCCCCCTTCGCGGGCCGCCGCCATCACCCTCTCTACGGCTCGACTGGACTCTCCGCGGCGTCTCACAGCGCAATCTTTACTGTTCCATTTCACTGAGATCTCTCGCTCTCTCCACCGCAGGAGAACAGGCTCGCATCCCAGAATGCCCCAGCACACACTGACACGTCACACACACTTCCGTAAACAGTGAGAGAGCGAGAGAGAGAGAGAGAGAGAGGAGCGCACTCTACTGGACCTTAACATTAAAAACGCGAATGGAAGAATACAAAATGAATCATTCATTCGGTTTTTTCATGCTTCATCCTGTTCAGGGGGCAGATTACCGGACCTATCCCTGAATTCAGGCTTGGGGTAGTGTTCGGTAGTGGTGTCTGGTGCCTACCCCATCAAACAACTAGTGATAAGGTCCCCGCGACCACTATTTGTGTACATTTGTAATGTTCCCTGTTGGACATTTCTAGGACTTTATGGACGTCCGCTACACGTCCTATTCTAGAACTAATCGAACGTTCCCAAACATCCATTCCTGTAACGACCTAGTACCGGTTAACGTTATTTTTGTTACATTTAGAGAACATCCGCGCGTGGTCCTCTGCCGGTCACTTATCACGGTGCATGGCAACCAGCTGATTTCACCATTCTAGGTGCATTCCAATCACTACACACAGTGGCAGATGTAGGCATGGGCCACAGGGGCAGGGGGCGGCACGCGACGTTGGGAAAAGACGGTGATATTTGTGCTGCGCATCGTTACTAAATGAACTAGCTTTGAAGCGGGCGACCTGTCATCACGATGTTCTCATGAGTCATGTAGCTTCCCCGTTGTTGTCTCTTTTCCTGTCAGTTCAACCATGGGTATAATTCACGGTATAACAGCACCTTGGGTTCACTTGCCCCTTGATTTTGACAGGCACTAAATGAGTGTGGGACAAACAAAACGGTTCACCATTAAAGATTTAGTCTTGAGACTTGGTTGACGGTGTTGAACGATGGGTAAAAATGCTCCAGTTCAGTGCCAAATTATTCACTTTCTTTTTTGTCTGTAACCGATTATCTAGTTCAGGGTCATGGTGGGTCTGGAGCCTACCTGGAATCACTGGCAGCATGGCAGGAACACAGTCCTTCGCAGGCTGACACACACGCACCTATGGACACTTTTGAGTCGCCAATCCACCTACCAACATGTGTTTTTGGACCAATGGAGGAAACCCATATAGACATGGGGAGAACACACCAAACTCCTCACAGAGAGTCACCCGGAGCGGGACTTAAGCACACAACACTACCGTGCTGCCCCAGCGCCAAATTAACCACACAAAAATGGATAAGAAAAGGTCTAAGCCATCAGGTGCCCAGTTTAGGAAAAAAGAGTAAAAAGTGCTGTCAGCTTTCCAAAATCTCTCAGATGAGGAGCTAACAGGGTGCTACTAGAAATATTGGAGCCCATGAAAGGAAAAAGAGTGGTAGTGATAGTGACATTTTCATTGCATTGAACTGAATGAATTCCATACTAATTAGCCTAACAACAGTTGCTCATAAAACAAAAGAAATATCTTAAAATTGTGTGAAAGTGATGATGGAATTTTCATTTTAATTGGGACATATTATGCAAAACCCTTTTGTATTTCCACTTGGGTCTCTACTGCTCCTATAAACACTCCACGCATGAAAAAAAAATCCATCCATTTTCTGTGAGTCAGTTGAAAGATTTTTGTGGAATCATATACTTTTAAGAGCCGTTTGGACGTTCCCGTATTGTAACGTCACACTAGGGAAATTTGCATAGAACCACCCAGGCATTCGTGAAGTTGTTTGTGCAGGCAGAGCCTTACCGCCCAATATGCTCACTAGGCATGTTGTGTATGGTCCCGCTAATTAACAAAGGGCCTCTCATCTTAAGGCAAAAGTACTCCGCCCTGCGGAACCAAAATCCAGTCCAACTCCAACCAGTCTGTGTTTTCATTTGTTAAAAAATTGAATGTTTCTATTGGTCTGAACCTCTGAGCTGGAATTTAAGTCACCACACAGTTGTGACCAGAGTCACTCTGGTTATTCTTGACTTAAGCTTGAATTGATAAATTGTCTGGCATCCTTGTTTTTCATGTGATATGAATATAGCAACTGAGGTGTTCTCGCACGTCTGAGAATTGTTTTTCTTTACTGATATTTCTGTCAACACAGTCCAGTGTACTACTTAACATTCTGCACACTCATCTGTATGTATTATCTTGCATATCTCATGTTGAAACTGTAATGCATATATTGATACTCCCCCCACTACCACAGAATACATACATGACAGTCAGAATGATAAAGAAGGATTTCATTTCATAATGAAACAGTAACTATCTTCATTTAATGACTAAACTGAATACTATTAAGACTGGGCAAATCAATATGCAAACCCAACACAGACTAACACACAATCTTTGAAAGATGCATGTACAGCACAGGGAAACATAAGATAGTGATAAAGTTTGAAGAACCATGCAGTTTCCAAAAACAGGCATTTATCAGCCCTGAATCAGGTCTGAATCAGTGCACTACAAGGTATTTACATCCGGTGCTTTCCCCCAGAAATCAATAATTAGTAATAATATATTTCAGTATGTGTAGACACAGTGTGCTATTAGCTTAAGTGGGTGTCTATGTTTATGTAGGAACATGATGTTCCTGTCTGCAAGTTTTAAAAGAACTTTCCAATGAAATGCCAGTAAAAAAACTCAAAAGAAGTTTAAGGCAATACTCACTAAATAGTGCTTGATGATACAAGTATTTTCTAAAATAATCTAGATTTTCTCATAGATAACTAATTAGTGAAGTATCATCTCAGCCCATGAAGAGAGTAAAAGAAACCTCACACAGACACTTGAGCTTTTAAGCAGCACAAGAGAATAAAAAATATTAAAACTGATAAAAAACTGATTTACAAACTGATACTTTGTAAATCCATTACTCTATACATGTAGTTACCAGGTTAATGATCTGAACACCTGATTAGTGAATTAACATGCATTAGTATGGAATGTTTGCATACAGTTAACAATATATCTAACATCTCGTGGATAAATAGGGATATAACAGCTAAGCACACAGTCTTCCTCTATTCAGCCCCCCCAACACTAACCCTGCAATAAATAAATAAATAAATAAATACCATACAGTCTCCCTAACCATGAGACATAAAATCATGTTTTTTTAATGATTAACTTACTTCGAAGCTAGCTAATTTACTTGTCGTGATGCAGAGATGACAAGATGGCCTGAATCAGAGCTGTATAGAGAGAGAGTTACGACACTGATTGATCTCGCTGCCATCACAAGGTTCATGTTCCTCTTCAATAGTCCCAAACAATCCCTGCGCTGTCCTGTTCTCATATGGGTAAATAATATAATATTATACCATTTCTCTGTATTTTCAACTGCATTTATATTTTCTGCATATTTTAACATCAACGTGGCAGGTGAAGGGCAAGATGTTTACCAGTTTTATTTTTGGAGGGAAAAGGGTCCTTCTTGTTAACATGCATTACATCTCCCTTCACTTTCTTAGGGATTTATAATAATAATAATAATAATAATAATAATAAAAATACTGAACAGGTTTGGCCATACACTACACATTGTGGTTTGTCTGCACTGACTGAGCAGATACATAAAGTTAATAAAGTAAATTATGTCTAATGTATCTAAAAATACACCATTATTTATTTACATGATATTTGAGTTTTTGTGTTTATTCACTGTTTTATTTATGCATTTGTACTTTTTAAAATTTTTATGTAACAAATCGTTAATGTAAATGAACAATTTTTGAAATTCTGAGTGTTTTCTGAAACTTGCTCATTGTTGAGTTTGTTTACTGAGCAGTGTTATTATTATATGATACATTTATTACTACATGAATTCATATAACATTCCTCCTGCATTAAGGCATGCATTTAGTTTGTTACCAATCAAGGGGGTATCTCACAAAGGAGCATTTCTAAGTTTAGTCAAGTAACTTAAGCCTAATGTCAAATCTGTTCAATGAGAAAATAGCAGCAGGACAGCAGGCAGGATTATTATTAGATAGTCCTCAAGGTTTGACTTAAAGTATCTGGCTAATTTAAAAAGCCTACTTTGTGGAATAACTTCCAGGTTTTTAATGAGACAAAGGAGGGTTACTCTTGCAGAGTGCACAGAGCACAGAGCAGCTGTTCTGGGTGAGAACAAGTGTTTCTCTCATGGAACTCAATGATGTTGTGGCATTGCTTGAAATAGAGGCCATGCTCCTGGAAAGAAAGCTTCCCTCATGTCATGATCTGAAAAAACAATTACCGGCAGGTACATCAGGCTGAGGTTACGAATAGAGTCCAAGTGTATCAAAGCTGCAAGGGGGGAAAAAGTAAATTGATGATGGACATCTTGTTAGTAAGAGTCAGAGTAGAAAAGCAAAGAATACCTACAGCTACAACAACCACACCGCTGTCAAGTACCTTGATTGTTGCCATGAAAATTAGTTGTGTACCTGCAGCTGCAATTTTAAGCTGTGGAGGATCTGGAAGCCTGGTTGCCGCAATAGCCTCATCATAACTTTACCAGCACTTTCTCAGTAACTTCATGTCAGCCTGGTCATTGTTAAGTCAGTTTCATCATCCCTTTGGTTTAGTCTGTGTTTTGAAGCTTATATTAATAGGTCCTTGTATGATCATTTTTTAACAGTTTACATAAGTGTTTTATATTATTTTATATGTTCAAAAAAAAAGATAGATCCCTTTAATAAGTCTAACCTAATCACAAAGTCTGTACACTGACTGACTGACTGACTGAATGAATGAAACACAACAACCACTTGTTTCAGAGAAGCCTCTCTCACTGAGATCACCTCTTATTAACTGGCACACATTGTCTTCATAGTGCCATCACTTGTTTATTTCATAAGTTGTCTAAAACTAGCAAAGTCCTTACTACCAAATTCATTCATATCTATTAATTAAGATAAACATTTGACAGTTAAGAACCAGTACAAAACAATAGCAGCCTTAAGTATGACTAATGCATCAGCATCAGCAAAATAATAAATAAATAAATGCAACATCCCGCTTGGTAAGTAATGGAAATTAATGTGATTAATGTGACTCTTTACAACAGTTCCCTATGAGAGTGTCGCCGCTCTGTTGTTTCTACCACTCTGGCCTGAACATGAGCGAAAACGATGGTGGGAGGAGATGGTTATGGTTCAATTCAATGAGAGAGGGCAAGGGAGGAGATGGATCATATCCAGCTCCACCCTATGGAGTTCTGGTTCCGCCTGGCATCTCAGTTAGGCAGAGATTGTGTATCATCAGAAGAAGATGAAGAGAAACTATCCTTCAGGAAATGAAAAGAGGAAAAAATACTCCAAGAGACTGAGCTGCAGGTAGAGCAGTGAGATAAACTTGTGATTATTCTTCTTGAGGTTGGTCTGTTAATAAATAATAGTCCACAAACTTAGCCGCAGGAACAGAGGCGACGTGCACTATGCAGCTGCTCTCCACGACCTTAAAAGCCTTGTAGTGCCACAGTGTCATGAACCAAACTTTGAAGCTGAAAAGTGAATATATAATGTTTTTATACAGTCTAGTACTCATTTAAACTTTCCCAAAAACTAAACTTATTATTTCATACCACCTTAAAAAATTACGTAGTTATTTTCAAGTGCTAAGTTGAGTTCTTTGAAGTTTCAGTTCCACCTTAATTGCTGCCGCTACATTCACACAATCACACTAACACTGTCATATTTGAACTTTTTGTTAAACACAAACAGTGGAGCAGTTACAGGTGCCTGGACAAAACTACTGCATCATTTAAGATGACACAATGCTGCAAGCTGGAGAATAAACAGCTACATTTGCTTGTTATTTACATATTGTTTTTTGAATAAATATGAATTGTTTACACATAATTTTGTTCTGTATATGGTTGGTTATTTATTCTTAAGCCAAAAAAGGAGGGATAGTACTAGTTTAGAGTCAGGTGAAACTATCAAAAATGGTCACATTGTTGCTCAGAGTTGGGCCATAGGGCCCCAGTAAAATCTGGACCGTCCCTGTGTGCAGATGGCTCCTCTTTTGCTCTGGGTCAGACTGAGGGAAGAACATATAGGGTTGGATAGCACCTCTGTTTTCTGTCATTTTCACATGTGGTAAACTCTCAGTGTGAACATGGGATTGGTGGGATGTGACCAACAACAGCTTATTTGCATAAAAGAGCCCTTAAACGACTCATTCTGAAAGGGACTGAAACTGTCAAGAATATAACTGGTGATATCTCTTTATGGGACAGTGATTTTGTGCAAAGAATGTCATGAACATGTTTTAGCCCATAGACTGATTCTAACTTGTTTAAAAATAGGTATAATATGTCCATTTTAAGGTAAGTCTTTTCAGTCTAATTATGACAGTTGTCTATTATCACCAAAATTTTAATTTGCTAAATAGCTTCATAGCTGCTCGCTGTATAAATTAAACATGTTTAAACCCTAAAGGCTTTATTCATGGATTGTATTGCTCACCTCCTTGTCCTTCAACTGCGCAGCAGTGTCGCATTCACACAGCTCCAGGATCCTGGAAAAGATTATTTGATTTACCAATGAGTTCTTTCTGAGAAGTATAGAAGCAGATTGCTGCCACTTGCCAAATATATCTATTCTCATACCCTTAACTGCACAGCATATTCACTAGTGTGAAATCGACACTGTTAGTGTAATAATTTAACACTCTCAGTGTTAACACTAATAGAGTTGATTTAACACTAGTGAATTTGCTGTATGTACTTATTTTTTTTACACTTAGGAGGTACTTTTGTGTCTATGCAAAATGTTTGTAAGAACCACAGTGAGTTCAAAATAGTAGCTGCATTCCTTATTTATAAAACAATGACAGTAATAATACCTTGACCTGTCATACATTTAATTCAATGTTGTAATCTATGATTATGATTAGAAGATTATGCCTTATGTGTAAAATGCTTGTAAGATACCCAGTAATAACCACATATTTCTAGTATCATACCAAGTACTTACTCTGTACTTTTCCAGTAATTAGCTGGCTGTAATTTGGAGGGTTACCTACTTTGTCATAGGCCTGAAATCTTCCCTAGTCCACAAATAGAAAATATGGGACAACTGATCATAACACAACATAATCATACACAAGATGTAAAAAAAGATGTAAAATATACTATGCCAATCCACTAGAGCTTCACATTAGGCCCACCACACTCTCTTCCTACCGGCAGCCACAAATATCCTGTTGAATCCTACACCACAATGCTAAGGTTGCTGTGGCCATTTATGATCCAATCAGCAACCGGCTATCCATAACAACTAAGGTTACTCATTGAGCCCAGCCCATGAGTACCCAAAACAGCCATGGTATCACTAGCCCTTCACAGGGGTCATCAGGCAGGCACCTCCTCTCATTGGTGTTTCGATTAATTAAGCCCACAACCATACACAACACATCCATAAAGCTCAAAAGTGAAGTCTGGCTTCCCAGACCCACCCCCCTCCAAGCCAACTTTACAGTTCTACCTTACCCTTTACCATGAACAACTGTAAATCCACACTGGCCTCCCTGGTGACTAAGGCTGTACCTAGTCCCAATGGCACCATTAATGCATTCTCAGTGCCATCAGTTCCATGTGAATTTCACATGCTACATCACCAACAATCCCAATAGCACCTCTACAGATATGTCTGTATATATCTGCTTTCACAAATTTGTTTATAGGTACACATGTACAATTGAGCACGAAATGCATTGCTCTTTGTGTGTAATTCATCACAGGCCTGTGGATCATGTGATTTAAATTTGAGACCCCTTCAACCAATAGAAAATAGAGGGAAATCTGACATATATGTTCTCACAAATGTGTTAAAATGTTCACATGTCTAAATCAACATGACATGTATTTTTCCTTAGGTGTACTTTATCACAGGTTATAAAGGTTTAACGTGTTTAAATGCCATACAACCAAGACCTTCATTTTGAAAAGACGTTACGGCGCTAGAGAGAGAGAGAGAGACGTGTGCACGGGTGAATACATGTGTAACAACAGAGGCGTTATAACAGTATTAAATAAATAGTCCATAAATGACTTTGGTAAATGATAGGGTTAGTAAGTCTCAATATAGAAGCGGCGCAGGCGCATAAGCCCTGTTGAAGCCTTTCCAGTTGAAGCCGTTTTTTTTCAGCTTTTCTTCAGTGGAGCAACGGACACTCTGTATATACGACAATAACTTCTTTAAATATCATTTGATTATAATAAAACAACTTACAAATGTTTAATGAATTTGTGTGTTATATATGAGCTGTAATCATAACCTGTGTTGATTTGTCAGTTATCAAAGTTAGCGTTAGCCAATAATGTAGCGATACCTCAGAAATCACGGAAAATTATGCTAAGTGCTCTAAGCCAGGATGCAGTCTATGCACGTAATTTCTGAAAATAAACTGTGTAAAATGTACTGTGTAGTGTATGTATTCTTAGCTTTTTAATAATTTTTGCGCTGTTGCGGCCCGTTCCTGTCAGGGCCGCAGCAAAACAACTCCCTGCAGGCGGGACTATGACTCCATTGGCTGCCGCAGTAAATGATAGACAGCTAACCCTGGCTGCTGATTGGCTAAATAAAAGTGATGACCAATGAGAAGCGCTTATTCTGTTTCGGAGCCGTGGGGTATCCGCCCCTCCCTCCGGCTGAGGGTGAGCATCTGTCTGAAAGAAATCACCCGTTTTAACAATCCAATCTCAACATTACGAAACATATCAGTCCAATAAGCAACACGGTTTTAGTCCAAATACGGGATGATTTTAGCGTATTTTATTTGACAACCCTAGTCTGCAGCGAAATTAGGGAAGTTCCGCTGGATTTTAACGTTAAATTTAGGGCACCTTCAAGTGTTCCCCAGTGATCCCCCTCCTCACTGTGATATGAAGCTGAATTCAGCAGTTTGAGGGCTTTTTGTTCGAACTTCCACATTAAATGTTGCGCAAATGCGTCTCCGTTTAAGTTACCCCCCTCCCCCCACGTCCTAAAACAACAGTGCCACCTGCTGGCCACATTTGTGGATCAGGATGCATTTGTGTTTGGAGCGGGTGAAATGCGAAAGGAAAGTCTCAAAATCCAAAAACCCGAGAGGAAATGAACAAATGCACGTCACGGAAAACTCGTGAGTGACTTAATCCACAAACGCAGATTCTACATTTTACAAATAAAATTTAAATTCGAGACTTTGACTTAACAAATATTTGCAATGTAAATTTAAACAAATGTATTTATTTTTGCATAAAATGATGATATGAAATTTGATGAAAGATGAAATATCTATGAAAAGCATGTATTTATGAATGTAACTGTATTTGTACATATTGCAGACAGTGAGACACAGACTGGGATGTATTCATTTGTGAACAGTGAAACATATTTGTGACTTGTGTTTAATTTGTGGATTAACATTTACGCATTTGTAAAGTATTTTGAGACTAATCTCTCTCCATAGATATCACACAGAATATCACACTTACTGGAATAATGTTATTTGGTTTTATTCTAATGTTGGGCGTAATTTGTGTGTTGTTTGTTTGTTTTTAGCAAATCTCTCCTTGTGGCAATCTACATTATTTGAGGTTATCATCCAATACCTAGTTTTATAAATAATGATTTTAAATAATGTGTGCTGTTGATTTAACAAATTCAAGAATCTGAACAAAACATTGTTTTTCAAACTCACTCACACCTAGTACTTTATAGAATTAATATCTTATATTTCTTATTTGTATTATATTATTACATTTTTGTGTTTACTGAGACTGATAACTTTATACAAGCACCACATTTACTGAGAAGGCATTAGCTTAAATATATATAAATTATCTTAGGTGCCTAAGACTTCTGCACAGTTCTGTATATATTAAAACAAGTCCTCCATAACATTACACCATAGTGCCATCATGTTCCTATGCCATTTTTTCTGTGGATCACGAATACTTTTAAGAAGTATTTACATTAAAAGCAGAAAAGTATTTACTGTAAACAGCTATTTGGCTTTTACAGTCTTAAAGAACTGAAAATATTTCTTAGCACAGAGTGAACGAGTGAAAATGGTTTTAATTGATATATTTATTTGTAGCTCCTCATTAAAGATAAGCCATAACCATTCTTTACATATTATATACATATAGACTGGTCAAAGTTTTAGTCATTGTTGCCAAACATGTTTCATCACAATGCAAATAAGAAGATTAGAGTATATACACACAGAGGTGGGTAATGTATAAACTGAAGGAAATGTCTCACCTTGTGAAATAATTATACTAAAAATAGTAAGATCTTTCCCAAAAATAATTTGAGTTGAAGTACAAAACAAACCTTGCAGTTCTAAAAATGAATTAAGTACTCAGTAACTTCCGAAGCTGTAGTGGACATTCTTAGTATCAGTATTCTTAGTGTCCTATTCCGTAGAATAGGAACTGACCTTTATTAGGCTCCATTATTTTCTTTTTGGCACATTTAGGAGCCTGAAATGAAATATGTTTGAGCAATCATACACTGATACAGACACTGTCACCAACAGAAATGTACATTAAAAAACAAAAACAAGAAACAGTCCCTAAAATTAAATAACTAAACTGGAACTAAAATGTAGATTAATGCAGACTTTCTTTACAGGCATACTTTTGAAGAAGGTATGGAATATACCAAAGATATTTCAAATCAATCAAAAGCCTAGTATAAGTATATGTACATATACTTCTACACACTTCTGTACACACAGAATACTGAAAAAGGAAAAGCTAATTAGCTAAATTACTGTATTATTCAATACAACAAGTTTTATATCATTTTAGATAGGGAATCTAAAACTACTGTACAGAGTACAGATATCCTTTAATACAAATACCTTTTACCAAAAGTCAACTTTATTCATGTACCTTTAAAGCAGTACATCTTAGCTGAACATGCAAAGAAAATATGTCACTTTAAAAACACTGACCATGGTTATGCAATTACCTTTGCTTTACTCTTTTAATGTGTATTGCACTGTATATTTGTTTTAAATTCAGTTTTACTTGGAAAGGCTAGGTTGAAAAATTTCACACAGAAATATCTGTAGGTTGTGTCCATGAACTACCGTGCTTTAACTACATGTTCTATTTAACCTTTTCTTTGTTATTGGACCTCCAGTATTTTTGTTTTACGTTAACTTAAATGCAGGTACTCCTTAAAATGCCTTGGACTGCCCTTACTTCTATGCTTTACTTACTGTTATGAAGTTGGCCATTACATTTTTCTGGTGGTTCAAAATATCATATGCCATATCTTATAATATACTTTGAAGCGTTTCTTGGTTTGTTTCATGCCCTTTGAAAACAAATTCAAAGACAGCTGCAATCAAAAATATAACAGCAAGTGTGTATCTGTATGGTCCAAGGTGTCTCTCGCATGTAGTTGTTGTGCCATTTCGTAGTTTGAACCACAAATTAAGCCCACACCCTTAAAAATAAAGTTGCTACAAAAGGTTCTTAGAGTGATGCCATAAAGAACCATTTTTGCTGATATGTTTAAATTGATAAAGAACCTTAAGACAGAGTGATGGATTTTAAACCTTTAAAAGGTTCTTCACACACGCATTCCTTAAACAAAAATAGTTCTTTACGGAGCCAAAAATGAATCTTCTTGGGCATTTCTCAAATGATCCTCTGCAGCGCCTTTATTTTTGAGAGTGCATGCTTGAACTCTGTGTCTAAAATGACAATCTCAGTATGAAAATATATTATGAATTTCTCTAATCCACTGATGTTTTGGGCTAATTAGTGTTTGTAGGTGTTTTAGAACGGTCTCAGGGGTAAGTCAGATTGGGTGAAGATTCTTGAACAGATGAAATGTAATGACTTAGAACATGGTGTAAGTGTTGGGAGCCGGTGTGCGATGTGTCTTTTATGTGAATATCTGTGAGTAGTGTGTGTATGTGTATGAGTGTCTGGGTCTAGTGTCTTGTGTCTTGTGTGGGGGAGTGTCAAAGATATGTGTGAGAGTGTGTGTATGTGGAATATAAGTGTGTTTTTGAATGTCAATTTTGTGTAATTTTTTTCTGCATATACCTGTTCCTTAATGGTCATTTTCTATCACTACCCTGACACTGGGTGATGGTGTACTGGTGCTGGTACAAGTGGATCAGGCACATTGATGTATGTGATGTGTGTTTGAGAGTCTGTGTTCGTGTGGTGTTTTACATTCTGTTTGTGATGTGTCTGAGAGTGTCAACACATTCCAATACAGTACATACATATTTTATGCAGTTCCTGCATTCTGCAGTGTTTTCTACCACAAAGACTGTGTACTTCTTGTGGCTTGAAATATGAAACAATGTCACATCTCCATGTGAAAGCTAAAATACAAATTGCTTCCTTAGAAAGCAGATCACAGCAATCACTTCGGCAGAGAGAGCCTGTATATATCCCTCCACACACTGAATATCTGTTCAACATAATACTGAAATGTTTACAAAGAGAATTATAAAAATGTTAAGACACTGGGTATATTAGTCCAGTGGTAAATGTACACACACATTCTTATCTCAGCCCATTCCTCACTCTTCTCTGCCCCTCTACATCTGACAGGCCTATTAAACATTATAAATATTTAGAGTTTGGGTTATTAGCTAGGTTTATACAGCAAATTGATTTAAAAAATAATTGCGAATTTTATTAGAGAACTAATGCAAATAGGGATTAAAAGGGAATTTTTGGCTGCCTGGACTAGGGCAAAACAGAAACAGGGCCAGTGTTGTTGATAATTAAAAAATATACCTACAGAGGGCGACAGAGTCTTTTCTAGGACTTAAAGGAAGCTGAAAAATGGCCTCCATTGCGTGTTTGGTGCTATTTGGCTGCTGTTAGCAGTGTGAGGTATCAGTGTAAGGTTTCAAAGTTCCACCTTTACAGAGACTTAAAGTGGTACATCATGGCCTATGGCATTATAGGATTCAGCAGTTCGATTCCTTCTCATTGACTGGAAAGTATCCTTCCTTGGTAGGGGTTCCTCTCTGACGAAGACTGTGCCCATCTGCTGAAAAGATAGCCTGCATCTTCTCCTGTTCCTGTCTGGTTTTTGGCAGGTCAGGGGAGGGAATGGACAGCTCACGGAATCGCTAATAAGACAGAAAAAGATATGAAGAAATTTGTGAATGCTCATTAGAATTATTAGAAGATCGATAGTCTACATGTTGCCTTTGTAATCAGAGGGTATCACCTCTTTGAGTGTTCCTTTGGTAGTGCCCATCTTATAGATGATCCACAGAGGAATACAGACCATGGAGGATAGAGCCAGTAGCCATCCGAGAGCATAGCCCCACCAAGGGTACACATATACATTGTTGTACTTAAGTGGAGTGTACTTGATCAGAGAGAAGGCAAAGGTGCCCTACAAGATGAAGATATTAGTGGGGAAAAAAATACAATGAGGCTAGAATTAAAGTGGCAAATATGAGGCTGCCCCATAACTGTGGTTATTAACACCACACAATAAAAAGTACATTTATTTAAATCATTTGCATGAACATATTTTTTACTGAGGGAATAATGCTAAATTGCAACATACAAAACAGGTGGCTGGGGTCAGGAACAACCAGCAGTACTTAATATAGGGTCCTGGTCGATAGCCAATCATGTCTTCAATGTTGTCATAAAAACGGTCAGCACCTGAGAAGCAAAAGAAGCAGTCATTTTCTGGCTAAACCTTGAGCTAGTAAGAAATGCATGTATGTGTTGTATGTAAATAAAATTAATAGAAGAATTTGTGTAAACTGTTTAATCATAATTCAACATGTTTTTGCACGAAGTGTAGAGTGTGTAGCTCTAGAACAAGTAGGAGATTTATTGTTTGGACATTGAAAACAGTTACTTGTTTTGACACTGGTTATTTTTTGCTGAATAATGAAGTATGAAATACATTAAACAAAACATATTGTGACTGAAGGACAGTAGCATCTGTGTCCATGTTCTCACCATAAATCCAGGCAATGCAAATAGTTTCAAATATGGCAACAAATAGGAGGCACATCCCACTCGCTGCATAGTAGTCAAAAAGTTGAAAGACGTACATTCCACCCTGAGAGGCAAAGAGAGAACTATTATGGATGACGACAATTAAAAGTATGTGGGTTTCCTCAATGCTCTTTTCTGGACTTTGGATTTTCCCTATAAACCAGATCTACCCTAAGTGTGACCTGAGTGCCAAATCTCTCCTGCGACCACATTCCATTTGGCCAAAAACTTACTCTAATCCCAACCCCTCACTCAATGAAAGTACTGACGTATAGTCACTGTCATATCAAAACCCTCATCTTGATATTATTTTATTTTTTATACATAATTTGAACAGGGTGGCACAACAGGTAAAGTCGCTGTCGCAACAGATCCAGAGTCCTGGGGTTGTGGGTTCGAGCCCTGCTCCTGGTGACTGTCTGAGAGGAGTCTAGTGTGTTCTCCCCATGTCTGGGTGGGTTTCCTTCAAAAGAAGCTGTCATTTAGTCAGCCCTACCTGTGTTAGCATGATCAGGCCCAAGAGAAATGAAACAATGGCCACTACAAGGATGAAGAGTTCTCTGCGGTTTTTGCGGCGGAACGTTGATGGGTACATGTCAACCACTGCGGTCACCAAGCTCTCCACACAGACAAACTAAATGATGGGAAAGTAAACGGGACAAAAAAAGCAAAGCTGATTCAGGCTAGTGGCTAATTCTCTCATATCTAATATCAGTTATCTCTGCAGTGGCTTATCATCACCATTAACGGTTTCACAACAGTTTCGTCATGGCAACACTTATAACCTCCAAAACAGTTGGATCTAAAGTGTGTAAGACTATAAATAAAAAGTTTTGGATTTTTTTTCTTTAGGACAGTCTATGATTAGCTAAATATAACTGATATATATATACATCTCAGTTACATCTCACATGTGTGCCTCTTACCTGACTGTCCAGGCCAAGTAGCACAATCATAATAAAGAAGAAACAAGCCCAGAGAGGAGAGAAGGGCATCATGGACACAGCACGTGGATAAGCAATAAAGGCCAGTCCAGGACCTGGAACATAGATTATCAGTTTCTACATCTCTCTTTTCTTGTACTGCCCTGCTGCTCTCATTGATTTTATACTTTGAGAGCAGAACAACTTTGGACTACCACAGCTTACAGACTAACTAGTTACATTTACTCAAGTGCATGTATTTAAGTAAAGTTATGATATATTGGTACTTTCCTCAGGATAGTAACACTTTCATTTCTACTCAAGTATATTAGTAATTCAAAAATAATTTACATTGCATTTGCATTTCCATATTAATTTACATTTATTTTGATCTAGTTTCATCATGCATTACTGGTGTGCTAAATTTGACTTGTAACTTGTATTTTTGACTAAAGATTCAAAAAGAAGAACAGTGTCATAAAAGCCTGTTTATTCAGTTTAGCTTTAGTAACTAAGTAAAAAGTAAAGTACTTTTTTTGGGGGGTAGTCCTTTTATTTGAGTTATTATTTTACCCAATTAACAGTACATTTATTTGATTATGAGTTTAGGAATGACATAGTGTATTATATTATAATGTATAATTTCTCATAAAAATAAAATATTCACCATTTACTATGTGTAATGCTAACAGGAGAAACTATGCATATTTGTGAAATTAATTTAAATTAAATAAAATTAACACTTAATTTGGTGTTACCATTTATTACTTTGCATGTCATTAGTGAAATAGCTGCCTTCAGCCTTTCTGGGCATATGCAAACTTGCAAAAGACATACTTAATCTCCCAACAGAAATTGCACCTACCTGATTCTGCCACTTCTGAAATAGGTACATTCTGCTCATAAGACATGAAGCCAAGGATGGAGAAAATAGCAAATCCAGCTACAAAACTTGTGCCACTATTTAGGAAGCACAAAGCCAAGCAATCTCTGTGGATCAGAAAGAGTCAACAAAAATATGACCTACAAGACCTACAAGGCTTCCTTTTGTCAGTTTAAATCATGCTCTAAAAACATACCATTAATCAGTCACTGTAACATTGAGTCTTACAAAAGGGGTCTTACTTGTAACAGTCGTTGCTGTATTTGTTGTAGCTGCCCAGGGCTGTGAGGCAGCCCAGACATATAGCATAGGAGAAGAAGATTTGGGTCCCTGCATCCATCCACACCTGGAAAAGCGTGGGGCATGGGTCATTTAAATTGGTTTGATTTCTAAGGAAAATAGTATATTAAGCTTGAGGGTTTAATGACAGTTTTGATTATGCAATGTCAGCCCCAGCAAACAGGTGCTATAATCTCACAACAGTTTTGAGCGCAGTGCTCCAGGCAGCCAGATATATGATGAAAGGGAAAAAGCGATGATTTTGCAATTTAAGGAACTGTTCTCTAACCCTGACCATAACGAAACAGAATTCTCCCACACTAACTAAATATATGAATGACAGTATTTTTTCTACTAGGTTTCCATTGGTTTTCCATCAGTAGAGTGACACGGGCTGTGGGGCAATCACAAGACCACCAGTTCTATGCAAAATGCAATATTTTATTATTTATTAGTCCCCTTAGAATTTATATTGACAAATGCCAGGTCATTTCTTAGATCTTTTATAGAAAATGAAAGATTCTATTTTTACGAATTTTCTCTGAAACAAGCTCTTTTTTAATTAATTGACTCCTAAACTGCCCAGTAACACCAGGAGTAATCACATGACTGTATCAAGAAATCTGTCCAATCAGGCATCACTCTACTACAGAATGACAGTGACACAGCTAATATTCCAGTGCTTTGATAACAGTGAAAAACAAAATTGACATTATTCACTTATAGAAATGTTTGAGAAAATGTGTTCTATTTTCCGAATATTAATTGGTACAGGAAGTTTACATCGTAGTGGTATAGAACCTCCTATGATATAGAACTATAGTATCATGTAGTATAAAACATTCGGTGGTATAGAAACTATATTTCATGGGGTATAACACATCCTGTGGTATAGAACTTTTCTACTTAAACCTTAAGTATGTCCTTCAGATTCATTTAATTTTCAAAAATGTTTCTTTAAAGAACTAGAAAATTAAAAGTTGGTGTCGCTTGCTCAAAATAAAACTGTTTACGGTACCTTTAAGACTGCACCACATATAAAGTATTGCTCTGCTAAACCTGCTAAACAGATTTCATTTGGTGTTTCAAGAGAGTATAGGTAAATTCTAAATTCCTATGCCTTTTGACCCTATTGAACTTTTCACTGTTTTTCTACCTAGGGGGGGGGGGTGGCTTTTTCTGTAACAGATGGAGAAACTTGAGCAAAGTTCAAAATGCACAGCCGGACCATAACAAGACATGAAACAACCCGTGATTTCATGCTGGGTGTTCAGTTCTAGGACATACCAAACACCTGGGTGAACCCTGTGTAGAAGGGGAAAGAACCCTCCTGTGTAGCAGTGGAAAAAAGTACTTTCACCCCAGAGGAACTCAACCTCAAGCTAAAGTGCAGTCAGAGACTTCAAATAACAGGACACAACACTGGAAACAAGGAGTTCTTAGTGCCATTAGTGCCTTAGTTTTGTTCTACAGTTTCATACAGAAACTGTTGTATGAACTTTTTGTCTAATGTATAAAAGTTCACAGACTTTTTCTGCTTAGCAGCTCAAATACAAACAAGCAACTTCTTTCTAATGCACACTGGGCTAAACATCATGCTGAGTTGAGTGTAATACCTGTGGGTCTGCCAGGCGTCCCAGATCAGGATAGAGATAGAACTGAATTCCTCGAGAAGCCCCTGGCAGAGTGATTCCTCTGATAAGCAAAATCAGCAGCATCACATAAGGGAAGGTTGCCGTGAAATATACAACCTGGTAAGAAGCATGAGATGAAATAAAATATTAAATGCTACTGAAATGGTCATCCTTGTTTTACATTGTGATACAGCATTATTACTTGTGGCCCTATAGTGGATATTTGTCATTTTTAATCCAGTAACATGTTTTTCAGCTCTGTAATCAGATGAACCCGGGCAGTGTTGAATTTGTGTGAAATTATGAGATTCTCTGGTGAGCTGTTAGGGGGCAATAGGACAAAAACTTGTTCAGTGAAAAATGTTTGTGCGATGAAAGAATGGATAACACAACAGCAGCTTTCTTGATATTAAAGAAATATACTTCAAACTATGAAAATAATTTAAACATATTAAACTCTTTACTTGATACAGTTCACTTTAGTTTTTGTACATCATTCACATTTCCATCAAAAAATGAATTCTATTAACATTAACTTGAGGACCCTCAGACCAGAAACAAAGCATTAATAGCTTCTGGAGTCCTGTAAAAAGGGTTTAAAAATCTAAGAAGCTCAAATTACATGAAACATTCTAAAGTCTATACTTGAAAAAAATGCAACTTTCCCTATTTTCCATTTGGTATTCTTCCTTCCATCTTGATCTCACCTTGCCAGTGGACTTGACACCCTTCCAGATGCAGAAGTAGCAGATGATCCAGGCCACAAGCAAACAGAGGACCATGTCCCAGTGCAGCTCCCCAATCTCATCAATCCCAGAAGAAATCCGCAGAACCCTTCTCCTGAACACACACAACAGAAAAGAAAGCAAGGGACTTACATGAGTGTTGAGAAATTTCTGTGCAAATTTAAGAGATTTAAGTGATTTCTCACTTTTGTCTGTAAAAGAATTTTGTTGCAGGTTGCACTGTTTTAGAATTCCCTATATCTGAAACCCATTTAGCTATATATTTTTTTAGGCAAACCTGATAGTTTGCACAAAGCTAACTAGATCACATATGTATTAGTGGTTAAATACATTAGCCTTTACCAACATCCACTCCCACAGTCCTCCCACATTCACTGAAGACCAGGTCAGCAGAGAGTCGAGGAGAATCTGTCCCAGGAAGGGAGCAGGCCCAGTCAAACTGTGCCCTAGAAATTTCAAGGCATACACAGACCATCCATCCCGTCTTCAATCTGAGCCTGCATCTCGGGAAGGTTCTGGTCACTTGCAAGTCATCCTGCATCATTCCAGTTCCCAAAAGGCCCACCCAAAAGAGCTGAATGACTACAGGCCGGTCACATTTGCATCCCATGTGATGAAGACCATGGAGTGACTGCTGCTGAACCTCCTCAGACCCCAAGTCTGCCATGCTGAGGACCTACTGCAGTTTGCGTACCAAGAGAAGGTGTGAGTGGAGGATGACCTCATCTATCTTCTGCACAGGGCTCAATCATCTGGACAAGAGGAGAGGCACTCTGAGGTTAAAGAAACTCCTGCAGATGTTCTACAAGTCTGTGATATTCAGTGTCCTGTTCTGTGCAGTAGTATCTTGGGGAAGTAGCATTAAGAAGAGTGATGCCAGGTGACTCGACAGACGGGTGAGGAAAGCTGGTTCTGTGCTGGAAACAGAGTCCCTAACATCAGGGGCAGAGAGAAGGGCCCTCAGTAAACTGCTGACCCTCATGGACAATATTGACCACCCTCTGCACAGTGTCATCATCAGAGGAGGCAGAGGTGCTCATTCAGCGGTACACTGCTGTCCCAGTCTTACTCCACGGACAGATTCAGGAAGTCTTTTGTCCCTCAGGCCATTTGACTGTTCAAGTCATCTCAGCACAGCAAATAATAATCCTGTGACTCTGCTGTACTCTGGACAATTGAATACACAAATCCCTATATTTGTTATGTCTATAAGTATATGCCTATATTTATATTTATATATTTGCACATATTGTACTGCTGACATTACAACTGCACTACTGTACTGTACTGTACTGTATTTTACACTGTTTACCTTGGTTAATGCACTACCTCCATTACACTGTAAATATTTTTATTATATTTTACTATATTTATTTCTATTTTCTATATCTATTTTATTTTATAACATACTTCAACATGCTATTTTGTATTTTTTTTTTATCCCTCTGGGATGAATAAAGAATCTATCAAGTGCTAAACAACTGAGACAGAATTTGGCCACCAAACATGTTTTGGCTAATTGAAATTTATGTTATGGGATAACTGTAAGTGTCATCAACTGCATTAATGCTCTACTGCAAAATATATGCTAAAACAAAACAAAACAAAACCGTATAAAAGACATATTTAAACAAGGGATTAACTGTAAAATGTACAATAAATATGAGAAGCTTTCAGCATTTCTATGGTTACATGGGAGACAATTTATATGCAGGAACCTTCCTTGTAAATTGCTCGCTCGCTCACTCATTCATATATACCATATAAAAGCAATGATTCACATATGTGGCACTTATAATACTTACTCCCAAAATTCAATGACTGGGGAAGTGGCGTTCTCAAAATGACTTTGGTCCACAGATTCATTCCTTCGCTGGAATTCCATGCAAGAGTCTAAACAACATGATTTAACATTATTAACAATAAATCTATCTTGGAAGCTATGGTATTGTCTTGTTTTGAATGGTCAGTTGTAGACTTGCTGAATAAGCAAAAGAATATATCCAATAACAAAATGGTAACTAAATGATGATAAATCAACACACCAGTGTTCCAAGTGTTGTTGCAGGAGGCCCATGGCAGGTTGGAGGAGAACGAGAAGGCGAGGTAAAAGATTCCCCATGCCAGAACTATAATGTAGTAGATATTCAGCAAGGCCACTATGACCTGAGTGGCATATCCAACACCTGCTCATAAAAACTTGGTTTAGAAATATGAAAGAGTAATGAGAAGCTTAGAAGGTTTTGTGTTGCTTTTCCAACCTTCAAACAGTGGGCTGATTTTCCTCCAGCAGGTGATCCCCCCCTCACTGGTGTACTGACCCAATGACGTCTCCAGGAAGAACACAGGAATTCCACAGGTGGCCAGAAAGATCAAGTAAGGGATGAAGAAGGCACCTGTGTAGAGGGACAGAAGAAGAAAATGGCTGAAATTAGCAAAACTGAAACAAATGTGTAAACATCAGTGTTTCAAATATCTTGCCTTCTGAGGGTACACTGGACCACTGTAATCTTGTTTCACTGTGTCTAAGCACTTAAAGACATACCTATATTAATTCAGTAAACTACTTTAAGGCACACAGATTCTGGACACACACCTTCACTTGAGGTCAATATTCTCAGTGACAAGTGTTGGCTAAAGAGTAAAAAGCCCCCGGCACTGGGCTGTGGAGCAGTGGAACTGAATTCTCTGGATTGATGGAGCACCATCCAAAGAATTTGGTGTGAGTTTGAGTGGTCATTGTGATTCAAAACCAACCACTCAACACAAGTTCCTGACCTGACTAACGAGCTCATGACTGAATTCCATCAAATTCTCATAGAAATGTTTCAACATCAAGTCTAAAGCTTTTCCACAAAAATGGGTGCTGTTGTTGCATCAGAGGGGGAACAACCTTCCTATTATTACCCACACATTTACTGAGCAAGCATCCACAAACCGCTTAGTGGTATAATTTGTCATATTGGTGTATGCTTTTTTGGTGAGTTGGGTTGTTATTTTGAGCTGATTCTTTTGTGAATTCCCAACATGCTTGTCTTCCAAATCCAGATACCACAGACACATCAAAGAACATCTGTGACCCAGTGAGGCAGCTATGTTCCAAACACCCCAGCGAGCAGGTCAAGAGGTCAGCTTCACAGCCACCTGGTAAAAGCAGAAAATAAAAACTGGGCCCGACTTCCCAGTCAGGTTACAAATTCTCTAATGGCTGTGTGGGATGATCAACCTAAAAGAGAGAAATTTCTGTGTGTAAGAAATTCCAGCTAAAACTCTAAACATAAGAATTAATCAAACTAATTTTTGTAATTTTAATATATCTGGACCTAAATGGTTTAAAGCTTAGTTGGGCCATTTATCTGACATAGAAACTTAAGTTACGAGGGCCACCATTTTTTTTAAATATTCTCACAAACTCTGAATACCATGGCTAATGTTAAGGTTTTACATACTGTACATCAGTAAATGT
This sequence comes from Hoplias malabaricus, assembly GCF_029633855.1. Taxonomy (NCBI): domain Eukaryota; kingdom Metazoa; phylum Chordata; class Actinopteri; order Characiformes; family Erythrinidae; genus Hoplias; species Hoplias malabaricus. The sequence goes on from NC_089803.1 coordinate 35,798,050, forward strand.
ACTTAAATAGCAATGTTGATGCTGTTTGTAATGAAGCATGTGCTAGTGATACCCACTATATCACTACTCAACTAAAAACTACTCAACTCATGCCAAAAATATTAGCTTTTGCTCCATTGATTAATTCACCTATTAAAAGCTCCTTAGCTTAATAAATGACCCAGTGCAAAATGCTTGTCTGGTAAAAAAAAAAAATTCGAATTTACATGGTTTTATTTAAATGTACACATTTAACATTGTTTATATAGACAGATATTATAAACAGTATGACTATTCTTCTTCTTATTATTATTATTATTATTCTCTGTATCCCAATATCTATCTATTGCTAAACAGAAAATAAGAAAATCAAGCCAAGCCAGTCTGTTCTACAGTCTGCCTTTTGTTTTTGTTTTTTTACCTCCTCCGTTTTTATAACACAGATAAGGAAAGCGCCACACATTGCCCAGTCCAATGATTTCTCCAGCTACAGACAGCACAAACTCCAGCTTGTTACTCCACTGGCCTCTGTCCTTCATCTTCTCCTCGGTGCTGGGCACAATGTCCAGTGAGCGATTCAGACCATTAGAAGGCTCCATTTTACACATGATGTCTTTTTCTCCTGAGAGAGTACAAGAAAAAATTGAATGAAAAAACCGTAAAAGGCAGAATACTTTCAAAGCGTCCTGTGTAAATTGAATGCAATAGAAAATAATCCCTTGTTTCATGACAGGATTCAGCATGTTCAGAGGCGATGCATCTATGCAGACTTTGTATGACAAAGGTCATGTTTGCAAAACTAAAAATAGCCTTATACAACTGGAATACCATAAAATAAAGCTCAATTGTTGTTTTTTCCCCCTCAAACGTCCTGTCCACCAGAAGTGGATTTTCTGAAAAGAATGGATTTCATCTTTCCTCTTCGTAAAAAAAAATTAAATAAAAACCTGAGTACAGCTCATCTGAGCTTTGTTTATCTTCTGATATCTAGAACTGTTGCCCTGCTAGAATCAATGCAGGTTGTCTTGACAGTATGCACGTTTGTTCACTATGGCTCTCTCACATGTGTGAGACAGTACAATGAGCAACCATAACCACCTTACACACTCCAGCATATTTTTCCTTAGTTATTGCACAGCATTAAATCAACAAATTTAGTGTTAAATTAACACTGTGAAAGGTAAACCAGTTGGTGAAACATGATTATACAATAAAATACAGTACTATAGAGCATGAACATGTTTCTAAAATTCTGCTATTCTTATACTAGGATTTGTAGTGTAACTGCCTAATCCACAAAGAGTAGTGGTTATCCCTGGTATTTTTAAAAAATTCTTATTTCCATATTCACGTTGCATTTGCAAACACAGGCGTTTTCTCTTATTGTCTTTTACGAGAATGTGTTTCAGTCTTGGACTCTGCCCTGTCCTGAGGGTCTTCCCGAGGTACATGTGAGTGGTTCTGCCTCATCTGATATCTCAAGGTCTGAAGGTGCCTCCATATCTTGACAACTGGTTGACAAGCACCTCCTTGAAGACCCAGCCATACTAATACAAGACTCACGTCTCATGTGGCCTTTGCTTTCTCAGGGCCATGTTCATATGTGATCAGTTCAGTTCCCAGGACAGGAAGGAAAAAAATTCATCCACAACTGAAGTGCCCTTGAGCAAAGCATCTAACCTCCAAACTACTCCCCAGGTGCCAAGGTGATTGGCAGCCCCCTGCTATGGCTCTGCATGTGTGTGTGTGTTCACTACCACAGATGGGTTAAATGCAGAAAAGCAATTTTCCTAAGTCAATTAATAAACACAATTATTCTTCTTGTGTTCTTCCTTACATGTCACCACAGGCTGGGCTCTGAGCTTTGTAGTTTTTTTAAAGCATGCTGAAGTTGGCCCCTCTATGTTATGTTAGTGCCCCACCATGAAACCTTTCCCTCTGTCTGGGTTGTCTGTAAGGAACATACAAGCCCCTGGAACATTTGGAGCTCAAGTGGATCAACTTGAAATATACCTTTCTGTTCATAGTCTGCACAGTCACAGTGAAGCGGAGGAGCCCTGGGTTTGGACTCCGGTGTCATGCTGAGATGGAAAACAGCTTTTGTGCCTGGGATTTCTGTCTTTGAGAATTGAACAATTATGTATTGGCTCTGGACTTTAAAACCACCACTGTACCCTTAAAGGTTCATTTACAGAGTTTATACCTTTAGTGACCAACAGTGTACATGTATCATACCATTTTTTCGGAGAGTGTAGAGGAACATCCACTTCTGTAGCACTGCCCTGGCAGTGATCCAATATTCACATAACCACAGTTATACACATAGTTACATTACAAAATTATTAATCAGATTGCCACTGATACAGTCACGCTAATTTCAAGTGTTAGGGATTTGGAGTGTTATGTTAGTGCCAAGGAATAGTAGCTTAACGTATCTACCTACATTTCAAAGAAAAGAAAATCTTGGATACATTTCTGTTGAACATTTCCAAACTGTTGTCTTAACAATGACATGAATATTTCTTCTATGTTTGCAGAGTTTAAATACATCAAGTACGCTTAATCTATCTATTATCCTTTTCATTCACAAAAACCATGAAGCACATTAACTGTGTTCGTGGTTTTCTTTTATTTATTGTGCAATTTTATACTACTTTAAAAATATCCTAAGTGCTCAAGCCCTATTTATCCAAAAAAAGCACTGGCGTTCCAGCTTCAACGACTCTTATACACACATTGTGGCCTACATCATTCAGTTGTGCTGCAAACACACAAGACATAGTGCTGCATTACAACAGCACTGTGGGCTGTGCCTCTGCCCTGTTAGTGGCACGATTCAAAAAGAGCTCTCTCTGTGCCACAAACAGAACTCTCTCTGACTGTGTTCACTCCTGTCAGCTCACATTAACAGCTATTTCCAGGGCACTCCAGCACCCCAGCCCTGTTATAATGTGACTAATTCCAATTTAACTGCTTTTGCAGCTTAGTTAACCTATGCAGAAAATAGGACACTAGGAATGTATAGTTCAAACTTTGCTATTTGCATCCTACACAACAGCAATATCCTTTTCCACAGTGTGTGGTCTTCAAGCACCAGACGTCCTCAGCTGAGGGATTTAGAGAAAGAATATGTTCAAGCCCTCCATCTCTTTGCTCAGGGGGGATAGGGACAACTTTTTCTCGACATACTTGGGGTTTCAAACAACAAATAACGAAGGCATCCTGCTGTGCCAAAAGCCTTGAGAATTCTCTCTCTTGCTCTCTTTCTCTCTCTCTCTCTCTCTCTCTCTCTCTCAGAGGAGAATGTGGGGACAAGCAGCACCAACTCAGCCTCTGTCCCTCCATCCGCTGCCGGGCCTTTACTGAAAAGCCTGGTGCGGGGAGTAAAAATAGACTCTTGCTTTAACAAGGAACTTGTGGGAATGAAGGGTTGGCAGCAATGAGCAGAAAAAAGCTCTGTGGCTTGGAGGCCTTTGTGTTTGAGGAGAAAACTTGGTGCCAGGAAGTTTGATCACAGTTTACCTTGGTTTTCACAGGCTTAGGGAGCTGACAAAGTGGCCTGATTACCAAGCACCACAGAAATAAGAGGTTCAAGATGTGCTCGTCGTTCACTAGGTGTGACTTAGTATTCCACTCAGAAATCAACAGGGAATTAATCCTGGTCAGGTGACACAGTAGCAGTCAATGACATTTCAAGGGTTTGTGCTCACTGCTATCTGGTCATAAAATCAATATTTACAGGCCAGCACCATTGGGAACAGGCAAGAGTATTACGTCCTAAATGATCACATAGGTCATCTGGAAAAAAAAAGGGAGTCCCCCAGTCTTTCCCATAAAAGTAGTTTTAAATACCACAGATATATTGAGGTCAGTAATGTCAAATAATTGTTTAAAATTCCATAATTCTTAACCCATTAATTCTTTTATTAACCCATTAATTCTCATTGACTCATTAAACGAGTTATTAATGTGTAGGCAGGGGTGGGTAGATCCTAAATGTATATAATTCTTTGATTATTTTCTCAAGTCAAAAAAATAAATAAATAAAACACACACAAGACTATCTACATCTAGTTTTGGTCATTGTGATATTAGTGAAAGTTTAAAGTTTTTTGTGGCTCTTTTCTTGTATCTAATGGGGACTGCACTGGAAAAGTACCACATGAAGAATGTTACACTGGTGAAATTCCTTGAAGCACATTGTGACAGGTTCATACTTGTGCCTTTCTCATCTGTAGTTCAGGTGAGACTTTGTAACTTTCCGAAAAGTTCAATAAAACCACTGCCCAATCTCAAATGTAGTGTATGTTTTTACCATGCCGAACAAACTAACTGACCTTTACAGCTGGAGCATGTGCCGCAATGCTTTGACCGACAGTCTACAAATGTGTATTCAGTGCTGACTGCACTTTGACCCTTGCAGGAAAAATCAAACTGCATGTCTGCATGCAATATATATATAGTGCAGCTTTTAAACTACAGAGTAATTAACTCATCCTTCACTCACAGGATGAGCATAGATACAAAACTATAACTGACCTTCACATAAATCAGTATAACACAAACTGTGAATGGAAAATTAAATGTTAAATTGTTAAATTCAATACATATAACACATAAAACGAAGAATATATACATGCTGATTAGTAATGTGTTCCAGAAACTTGAAACCATATTATAAAATTAACAAGACTAAATAACATTAGACTCTAACACAACACAACATTATTAGTTCCCAAGCTTATAGTTTCCACGAGAATAAAAACAAGCATTTGCTTCTGTGTGCACTCACCTGTCATTTGGATTGTGGATTGCAGTCGTGCAGAGAAGCGGCCAATAATTTTGGAGGTTCGACTATATAATGTGATTGAAGGCACAGGAGGGATCCTGCTAAGGCTCACCCCTCAGCCTTCAATGAAGCTTTACCAGCTCCTCCCCCCAAATTCTGTCTCCCTCATTCATGAAGCAGCACACTAGAGGCCTGTGCAGCCTCCGAGAGTGATTGATGGATTGCATAACTCTTTACTCTCCCATTCTGCCCACAGAGCGTCTGTCTTTAGTGAGAAAGGAGGCTGAGCAGGGAGAAAATGGCATTGGGTCAGAAGACCACCCTGGCCAGACCACACTGACTGAAATGACATTAGAGCACTGCAAGGCCACAGCACTCACAGACACTGGGCAAAGCCTTTAGCTCAAATGCTAAAGGCTACTTCAATGGCTGCTGTATTGCAAATAAATATGGTTCTATGAGTGGTTCTATGCAGGCTCCAGACCCCAAACAGGAAGAAAATGAATGAAGCACAAATCTACACTGTCCATATGAGCTAGTCTGAAAAGGCATAAAGGTCAGCAGTATGTTGAGGGAGTGTGCTTGTCTTTAGGTTTTGTTTATTAGGGTGAGTTTCTATTTTTCATGTCCACATTTAGGGACATATAATTCATTCTGCATGGAGGCTTTCCTTCAATGCTGACATGTGCTTTGCACAGCCACAATCCCACCATGTGTTGTGAACTGCTCTGTATGTCCCGCCTTTTGCAAGTCCCAATTGGTTGATCATGCATGCCCTCTGCGTGTAGCCATTGGTCTGACTGCTCTTCTAGAGCCAGAGACAGCACAGCTGCTTGTTTGATAGTATCCAACATGGTCAGAGAGAATACATAGCCTATGGCATTTGCTATGTATAGCTTTTTTGGCATGGAGTCTGGACAAAGTCTAAAAAAAAATAGAGGCAGGGCACCACACACTCACCCAATCACACAGATTAACACTTATGGGCAGTTCCTCACAGCCAGTCAGTCTACCTTCAGGCGTATTTAGTCAGTGCAAAACCCATGCAGACAGTGTCTGAGTGCAACTGAGAGCTCTGTCCTGGCCAACCCACTTTTGACAAAGATTATGCGCTTCTTTCATTTTGAAATTGAAATCATTTTTAAGCACGCATGAGGCAAAAGCAACAACAGATTTCTCAATGTAGTGGTAAGTGTATTGTAAAAGTAAGATATTTGACTATGAAATGTAGTGAAGTTAAAGTAAGAAAGTTTCCCCAAAATAAAAACATTCAAGTAAAGTACAGATACACAACTCTACTCATTAGCAGATTAATTAACCAAAATAATTTATTATTTCATGTTATATTGTTAAATAAAATATAAAAATAGTGCATACATTTACCCACTCCAAGTGTAGCCAACTTCTGACTGTGAAAACTAGCATAATCTGTGATTTGGGTTCCACATATCCAAAACGTTTCATTTTTATGAAATAAATAAAACACATTCTTAATAGTATAGTGTGTCAGACTTTAAACATGCTGTAAGACCTTGCCAACATCTGACACATCTGGCCCCACTGTTCTCATTGCAGGTTTGTTGCAAGTAGCTGTGTTCCTTCAGATGAAGGGTGACGTGAGATATTTTGCAAATGGGTTTTTGGCTTTTAACAATACAGAGAAAATGCTTTTTAAACCCTTTCCTCCCCAAATGGGACAGAAGTCATATAAACTCGATATCTACATGTGGTGCTATTAAATACATTTTTTTAGCACAATACTACAGAGATACTACATTCTTTAGGAAAATTGAATTGCCTTCACTGTCCACTGAAGCCAATAACACGTTTCAAAAGTAATCATTACACTGTGTGATTTTCTGAAGGCCCAGCAGGAAAGGGTGGGGGCCAATGATTGTGTTTTTCCTCTCAGACTTTTACAGTCTCATGCTGTTCCTCACTTCAGTGGCGCAGGTCAATGGTCAGCCATGTCCTCATCTAAAGATGATGCTCTGTCTCCCCTTGTTAAAATCTCAGCCTTAGCCATAACAACATTGCAGTTAATTATGAGATTAACCATACGGTTACAGAGCTCCTATTGAGAGAATCATTTGCGCTTGTTCAGTGGCCCAAAAAAAACAGCGGGAGACACTTTTGGGGACAATGCGAGTTTTGGTCCTGTCTGTCTTTATTTTTTTGCCAGTTTGTGTCTGTTCTTCAAATGTATTTACTAAAATTTACCAACGTTCAACAATGTCATGTCATATATCACTAATCTAATCTAAATACAGGTGATTTCACTCACTGGGATTTTATGGCCCTTTGTTAAAGGCAAATCCAGTACAAACTTTAAAAAGAAAAGAAAATCACACCCAGGTCATGTGTAAACCTACCAGCTTCCAAGAGGTTTACAAAAAAAGAAGCGGCTAAGAGGACAGTGAGCACTACACAAAACAGAACAAAAACACAACTACTAACACCCTACCAAAACAATGCCAACAAAATAAAGGGTCCCTTAGGAGGGCGCACTGTACATGATGGGAACTGGTTGCATGAACTGAACCCCTACACAATCCCTTCAGGACCAGGGAAGCCACAGCATCTCCACACTACTTTCTGAACAAGACAACTGAAATGTTTCCTAATTAATTTCTCATGATAGGTCTTGCGATAATTAAAAATGACCTAAAACAAGAGGACTGTAGCCCACAGTCACAATATCATTCTCATTGTGTGCCAATTTCTCACATAATTAGTTACATTATGGGTAAGGGTGTATTATTAAACCCGGGTTATTCTTTTTCCTGTGGGGAATTTCATGGCTCTGCTGGTTCAGCACTATTCTGTACACTGTGCTCCTGAAGATGTGTCTTGGAGTTGATTACATTGGCATGTGTACAGAATGCCTTTAGGGATGTCTTCCTTATAGAAGCAGAACAGCTATCACTGTTTTCTTTTATAAGCGATATGATAACGTGGTTATGTTTTGCCTCTAGAGAATTACTCCAAGTGCATTTCCAGGAATTTAGCTTGTTGCTGTACATTAACTCCAAGAACTGAGAACTTGTAAGAACCTGCATGTGAAAACAAAAATGCAGGTGAACACACACAGTTTTTTTAATCATACATTTTTAACAATATAAAGAGATTGAGGGCATCAAAGTTCATACAGTTAGTGTAAAAGAATCTCACACAACGTATGCCATACCTTGTAAATAAAAGATATTTATTGTATGGACAATTAGCTATAGCTATAATAGCCTAAACATATGGCCGATAAAGACCTAGGTAAGTCCTATTTGGCCTTCATGGTTGAGTAGTATAAGGCTGTATAAGGACAGGAGGCTCCCCAGCTGTGGTTTCGTTTTTTGAGAAAAAGTGTGTGTGTGTGTGTGTGTGCGCGTGTGTAAAAGTGCATATGTGGATGAGTGTAAATGATATAAATAATATATATGTATATAAATAACACTTACATGCTGAAGTTACAAGGACTGTTTCTGCTTTGAAAGTTGCACAAAAAGGGTTCATTTAAATATCTTAGTTTTAATGGCTCTAACAAAAACAACCTGTTTTCTACCAAGGAGTAAAGAGTCATTGGAAATAGAGGTCATGTAAAATATAAATGATGATAACAGCTATTGTTCCTCATGAGGGAACATGGGCTTTTTCCACAACACGTGTAGAGGGTAATCATTAATCATACATGTAAAAAGGCGACTCGTAATATGGTCACTGCAATGCATTGAATTGTAAATTAGCGCCCCTTAGCGGCCTTTCTAATGGGCCAATATGAACATGACGAAACATATCAGTCATTTTAAATATATAAGTTATTTTATCCATCATGGAATGGATACTCAGAATCTGAATATCTGTATAACCATATAACAAGGTAAAGAGTCTTGGCATATCATTCAGAAGAGTCTTAACATTTATCATTCAGTGGCTTAACATATCATTCAGATTTACTAAATGCTTGTAAGAGTGCAACGAGTGATCGAAAGTTCATGTATTCAGTCTTATACCAATCCTTTTCTCACTGAAGCACAGCAGCATCTTTTCATGTGAAGTATCTGAATTATCTGGATTTCAAAGTGTGTTTGATAGATATAGTGTAAAAATACAAGAAGAAAACTGGTTCTATAATTAGCTGGTACTCATAAGAATTCCACAAAGCAAATATTTTATTTAGTCCTTCAATAACTTTCATTTCATCATCAGTAAGAGAAAAATCTCTGCCAAAGATCTGCCACAGGAAATAAACAAATAAAGATTTTATTTGATTTCCAAGGTGTAGATGTTTTACGTTAAAAAAATGCCTCTGTAAACAATAAAAATATGAGTCACAGCATTAAAACACTAATAACAAAATAATTAGTACATTTGCTTTTGGGCTCTTTTAGAATGTGTTAATTTGAATAAGAAGCATTTTAAGGTACACTAAAGTTTATTATAATAATCATTTATGTATGTAGGTCCAAATACAAGACATTATATTCATTTTGTAAGTCTTAAAAACTCTAATTCTGATCATAAACTGACCTGGGAGTTTTCTCTGATGTGCTGAGGGCTAAAGCTCCTGGGGATAACAACAATTTCTCTTTGAACACTGTATCTCAGAGCTACCTGAGCTGCATTCTTTTTGTATTTCTTTCCAGTGGAGACCAGATCCTCATCTTCCAACAGTGGGGGACACTTCAGGTTAACCCTGACCATAGGCAATGCACAAAAAAATGATATTAGAATAATGAGCAAATTACAATTTTCCCCCCCAATACAATACAGTCCCTCAGATTTTCCTTGTTGTTACAACCGTATATAACTGAGGATTGTGAACGAAATTCACTGTGGTAGTTAGACATTTCTGTGTTAGTTCCATATGATTGAAGGACACATGAATATGCATAAATTGGGGTCACAATAATAGACAGAATAACATAACAGACATAGACATTAGATTATAGACATAGACAATCTGATCCCAAAGGGATTAATAAATCATCCACCTCTGTACCATTGTCTGTACATGAATTGGACCAATCAGAAGCAACCAAACATTCATGGGCTGTGATGTCACATCTACCACTAATTAGTAGTCTTGTCACAATACACTCAGCATTCAAACTTCAAGTCCTGGGATTCTTGGCCAAAAACAACAGGCCGGAGCCTTAATTCATAGAAATGTCTAAAGTTTAAAATCACAGCAATAGACATTACAAAAACAGCAAAGTAAAAACCACAGATAAGCACCAGAACTGCAGAGTAATGCACTGAAATGCTGTGATAAAGCTTTAAAAAAACGATATTTCAATGTCTGAACAGGAGTGAATAATCACATAAACAGAAGCCCAAAGAAACAGTGCACAGGTACAAGCAGTGAATCATAAGTATGATGAAAGTTAGTACCAGTGAGACACAGACCTTGAATGAATGCTGGAATGATGGAACAAGTTTAAAACATCTCTCACCTCCCATGTAGCACACAGGTCTGTCTTATGGTAAATGTATTTGCCATTTTTATCTTTTGAGTAGAACTGATCACCTGGCTAAAACAAAAAACAAAAACTGGTCAATATCTGAGCTTTCATCTGTACATCTGTAAGTGTTTTACAGGAACTGTATTCTTCACTTCCTTGTCTTTCATTTTGTCTTTAAAGTCAGCTTATAAAATTGTGTGGCATATGCATTTACATTCATTTCATACCTCATCCATCTCTATCTTTTAAAACAAAATGTTTCTTTTTTTCTTCTTTTTTTTGGCATTAGTCACATCCCAGATTGTGAAATGTCACATGGAGAATTTCCATCACGTTTCATGAAAAGTGCAGGCTTTAGATGCCGCAACAGTTTTTGTTTAATATCAATAGGCCAAGTAGAAACCTAGATATCAAGAAAAAGAAAAAGTGTGGATGGGGCTGATGTTGCACTCATCTGCGTATCTCTATTATTTACCTTACTGACAAATGGAAAACAATTATGGAATCTGTAAAGTATGTTCTACAGCCTGAATATAGAGAACCAGTGGAAGGGTGTGAGTGGAGGAAACACTAAGATATATATGAGAAGGTGAGTGAGTGAGAGAGACCTTTCTAATTTAAATACTTGTCTGATGTCACAGCACAGGATAGCTGCCATATTCCACACCAATAGAGTCCAATTACAAGGAAAGGCGCTTCTGTAAATCAAGAATGTCCATAACAGGAACGCCCACTTATCTTTCATTGGCAGATGTCAGAAAAAAGCTTTTCATTGGCGGAGGCAACTTAAAGGTGAAACTGCAACAAACCAGTGACTACAAACTACAGACATTACTCATTATAAACTGGTAATGTTTCTATATTTAATGTTACCCAATGATCATTTCACATTGATCATAAATGCAGTACATGGTTTGAGCCGGATCCTGCAGGAACAAGGTCCAACCTCTCTCAAATTTATAGTGCATGTGTTCCAGAATTTACCTGGATCCTGCACCGTTCTCAACGGCAGTTGTATAATTGAGTTCAGCCGCTTAAGAAATCCACTCTCCCTAAACCATGTGAACTGGAGAGGCAAACTCCTCAGCAGAACCGATCAGAAACTTCTTTTCATGTGCACTTGCTGGATCAGCCAAGTCTGTGTGCCTTACCTCATGATTAACAAATCAAGCACTGCTCACCGCCACTAGTGCATTATTAATATGTGTTTACTGCCACAGTTGAGTTACATGCAGAAGACATATTTTGCATAATAATAAATGAATTGAAGTTTGGAATGTTTTTAAACTAATCCCTTATAATCTTACAGGCATCAATATCTTTAAGGAAACACTATAAAATAGGGACTGCTGAAAACCCCTTAATTTATTCAGCAATGTTACTGTCCCTTTAAAACCCAAGCCCACCCACAACTGAAGTCACGCAAAGGGCGTTCCTGGTGGGGCGTGTTTGCATCACAGAAACACCCTCAGTTAGTGCTGCAATTAGACCCTTCTCACCATATTGGGGACCTACATATTGCCCAATGAGTATAAAATACACTCAAATAAAAACTGATATTTAAATTGTTTTATTGTTTCTGTCAACACTTATACAACACTTGGCCCCTGATCCATTTATCCATGCCACGTTCATAAACAGCAGCCTGTCAGTTCGTAGAGGAGCTCGGGCTGCATCCCAAAGTAGCGATCATACTCCCTGTTATATAGTGCATATCACAAATTTAATAAAACAGACTGTAATTAGAAGTTCATTCGACAGGGAAACTTGACCCTTATAGCTCACTAAAATTATTCTCGACATCACACACTCTGCGAGTTCACAAATGTATTTTTTGACCGACTGTGCCCTACGGAATGTGTAGGAAGACATTTGGGATTCTGTCTTGGCTTTGCTGTGACATGGAAACCTCTCGCTGATCACTCATTTTCAGGCAAGAAGGACTACTTTATAAGCCAAACCAAAGGAATAATTCAGGCAAACGGTCGCTTTAAAACATTATCCTCCAAAAATCTGTTCCACTCTCAGAGCGCATGGACAGCAGGATCAAATTATTTACACTGTAAACAGGGGAAAATGCAGACAACTGAATATGTAGCTTTTGTCTGTAGTCTCTTACACACCAAACCAAAGCTGAAGCTGAAGCTTGTGATCTGTGTATGAAAAACTCTTATTCAGACAGAAGGGCAGAGAGACGCATTAGAGACTTATGTGCTAACAGTTTTTAGCACAGTATGATCATATTAGATCATATGATGAAAATGCTAATGTGGCTAAAAGATACAGTCTTTTTCCACTTTATTATTCTACACATTGCAAACCTTTACACATCTGACATAAAGCAGCGGTGGGCTTCTGTGCTATTGGGTGTTGTAAAAGCTGAGCTGTGTATGACATAGATGTATACATATTTCCCATTTGTTTACATTAGCACTGCATTCTGAAACTAATCGGTCCCAATATGGCACCCAAACAAGCAAGACCTATCTCACATCCTATCTAGTTTCTAAAAGTACAAGCATAAGTTTACCTTAAAGGCAATGAGAAGCTCTATAAATGTACAAATCAACATAATCCAGCTGTAAATTCTTCAGGGTCCTTTGTAGTGCAGGTTTAACCAGCTCAGGGTGATGGAAGGTGTTCCACAGCTGGAATCTAGAACAGAGAAACAGAACTACACATTAGAATGAGATGGAGCAAATTTTGCTCAGTGCTTCAGTTTTGCTTGTGAAATGTGGCTTGTTATACCAATACAACAACCATAATCAAATCATTTTTCCAGTATACATATTATGGATTATTAACTGAATAAACAATTTATTGAAAGGCAGCATATGAGTCTCCTGCTCATATGAATCTGCTCTAGAATTTCCATCCATTGGTCCATAAGTAGTCTAAATTTCATGATGCTAAATTTCCCATGTGACACAAATTTTGACTATTTATTGTTATAAAAAAATAAGTCAATGTTACTAAATTAGTGAAACATTTGAAAATGACAGAGTATGAAAATAAAGTGTATGTAGAATACAAGTATATGACAGTTGAATATTTATTATAGTAAATATTTATTTTCTCACATATATTCAAAATGGACGATTAAATACAGAAGTATATCTCAATATTAATGACAGCTTTCTCAGTTCTTCTCAGACCTTTAGAAACTATTTTGACGCCATACAATCCTTTCTAACTCCCTAAAGTGGGACACCTTCATATTTTGAATACCTCTTAGTCAAACTATCTGAATTCAGTAATGAGTTTTTACAAATTTTAAGATATAGATTCTGCCAGAGGTCCAGTTTTATATGCGGCAGCCTCCCGGGCAGTGTGTTTGGGTGTCTCTAAGAGGATGATTGCTCATTATGAAAGTTTTTGTTTGTGTGTTTACAACTGTAGTTATATAATATGATGCTATCTTAGTGTTGCATGTTACTGAAGGCAATTACAGATGTATTTGCATGGAAAAGAACTCATAAAACAACATCTGGCATCTCAGTTTGTTGACCAAACAGGACTAATGACAGTCAGACTTGATTTATTTCTCTAACACATTATTATTAGAATATACTGTAGCATTATCAGATGCAGATTCTTACTGGATCCCCATACGTTCACTTAACGGGACAGAGTGATTCTCTACAGTCAGTCTGAGAGTCATTATTTCACTGGTGAGAGAATGCACGAGGTTCAAGGCAACTTTTCCCTCATCATATTTGTGTGTAGCCTATTGCATGCCTTTTACACTCCTCCTATTCCTTTTGACTAATACTTCACAAAACCTCCCAGTGAATGTATAGGTGTGAATATGTGGTAGACAGCAAAAAGACAAATTTACAGAGTACAGGTAATTTTTTTTTCGTTCAGTTACATTTTTAACTGACATTAGGGCATAAAAATTAACCAATAACATGGCCATTTTGCTGAATTTATTTGGAATCTGTTAGTACTTTCTATCATTCTAGATAGGGATTTACCAGATATATTTGATTAATTAATTGATTAATTAGAGAATGGGCAAGAAAAATGGTATTGCTCCTAATGTCCAGAATTAATTAGCCCTCCAAATACATACACAGCAAAGAACCTTTATTTAACTAAAAAACATTTCTATTTTTTATAAAGATGGATTGACTTTTTAAGATTTAAACAAAAAAAATCTGATGCTTGCAATGAGTTATGTTTACCACTGTTACATTGCCTTTCCTTTTAAATAATTTAAATAATTTGGGTACTGAGGACACAAGGTCTTGCAAGTGCAGTAATTGCATTGCATTTTTCTTAATAGACTTTAGCTGTTCAACAGTGCAATTTTCAGCAGAAATGGGGACTCATCTGACTACAGCATGTTTCCACTCACTCAAAAGTGTTTCTTGTGAAATAGAATTTCCAGATGCATTTCTTGATGCAGTGGTGGACTGTGTTATGTAACAATAGCTTTCCAAAGTGCTCCTGAGCCCATACGGCTATGTTTATCAAAATGGCATGATATTTTTACTTGCAGTGCCATCCGAGGGCTTGAAGGCCAATTTCATTTAACGGCAGTTTCTACACAGCCCTACACATGCAGATTTCCATGGGGTTCTCAATTTTTTTCCACAATATGTTCAGATAATGGTATACCTCCAACCCCCTTGAAATGTAAAAAGAAATGTTCTCTTTAAAGTGTTTGATAACTCTTATAATTTGTCAAATGTGAGTCATTACACATCTTTATTTGCAAATCAAATCAAATCAAATCAAATTTATTTATATAGCGCTTTTCACAACTGATGTTGTCACAAAGCAGCTTCACAGAATTCCAGTAAGACAAGATTTGACATGAAATGTAAAGACAAATGTAAAACCCTCAAGTGAGCAAGCCAGGGGCAACAGTGGCAAGGAAAAACTCCCCCAGCTGAGGAAGAAACCTTGGGAGGAACCAAGGCTCACAAGGGGTGACCCATCCTCCTCTGGTCAATCTACTGGTGATAATAGTTAGTAGTCCGTGAGAACTTCATGCAAATGCAAAGATCATATCATTTGGAGCAGAAGACATTACTTGTGTTACTCCAAGTCAGACAATATCATAAGGCCTCTTTCTCATCTTTAGGCCTGGCTATGGCAAATGGATATTTGGTTCCATTAGCCTCACACTGAGGTCCCCTGCTGGGCCTCAGCAGGGTCTGAGGGTTATAACCCCACCCCCTCCTTATATGAAGCACAAGACTCTATCCACAGGTAGAAGGACCAGATGGAGTTTATAGCAGCTACTGACAGCAGATGTGTCCCAAATGGAGATGACAACCACCTAAACCCGAAGCACAGTAAATCCTGCATTGTGTGGCTCTGTGAGAAGCATACATGAGGCTCTTAGCAAAACACAGAGAAATCACACTGTAAATTGCGTGAAATTGTGAGCAGCTGCTCACCCGTGCTGGCAGAGAGGAGTGTGTGCTGACGTCTGCTTTGTTAAGTTGTTTAGTCTAGGCTTCCTCCCAGTTGTGCAGGCTCTTAAGGTTATTGGAGGAGTATCCTGGTGTTTTTGTCTGGGTTCAGAAAGCTTTGGTTTGTGGCGGATAAGGAACAATACAGAACACTCTGGTGTTTGGATTTAAAATACAAGTGAACACATGAACTGGATGGCGTCATGCTGATTTGAACAAGCTGTTGCAGACAAAAAAGAGTGAAACCAACGTCACATGGCTGTGCTGCGTTCTGCACGAGACAAATAAGAACCACTGACTACACTACAGTTTCAAAACAGTCTTACTCTTACTTAGGCCTTAGTGGGCTTTATCTTTGCCAACCTATATTTATTATATGTATCATCAAGTAAATACAGCTGTATGATCAGGACAAATGATTCTAGTTAAAAGTCTGGAAACCAAAACAATTTTGGGAATAGTGCAATCATTTTCATATATTTCTTCAGGGATTATTTTGCATTTTTTGAGAGCACAGTAATTTTAGTTTTATATTACGTGTAGACAATGTAGCAGCTGTTAAAGAAGTGCATCTGGAAAAAAAAACACATGCTAAAATGTAGCTCCAAAATAAATTAAGACAGGCAATACATTCCATGTCTTCAGGTTCTAAGAAATATTTGAAATATTACAAAGTAACATTACCCAAATTTAAGGTGTAGAATGGTTTAGAGACTAGGTACAGGTTCAGCAATTATCTTCACTAAAATAAACCAAATTTAGAAATAAACAGTCCTAAAACCCTACATTATAAACTTTGAAAGATAAAAGTAAACAACAAAAACTTTAATAAAGCTACATAAAACAAGCATAGATATAAATATAAACAGAATACTATGCAACAGAGAGATGACTGAACTTTGGAGGCATTGAATAAGATGAAAGCGAGTGTACTGAACAGAATTGAAGCTGAGTTGGAGGTAAAGTAAAAGTTGATACTCTGCATGTGATATTTAGATACTAAGGCTTTTGTGTAATATTCTGCTTAATAGTGGAGTTGAGAGTCAGCCATTGGAGTGGGAAGTGTTGCAACTGTATAAATAATGGGCCTTTCATTGAAAGAGCATGAGTTTTCACCCCAGTGATGCCATTCAACATGAGTCCAAGAGAGATAAATAATTCTCTCTGGGTGGGTATATTATGACAGAACTGGAAAGATATTGTTCTCCTCCAAGTGTCTTCTGCTATCTAGTAGCAATGTTTTAGCAGCAATTTCAAAAGGTATAATAAGCACCATGTGATTGAGAAGGTGGTATTGGGACTGACTAAACTAGAGAGCAAATGGGTTCAATTTTTATTTTTTTATTTTATTTTTTATTTTTTTGGGTCAGGCACTTTATTAAATAATTATTCACACAGATGTATACTGTCACTTAAATATTATTGACTGACTAAACAGTTGCTTAAAAACTGATATCTTAAGTAAATGAATTGCATAAATTATATAAATATCAATAGTATACAAGGTCAAAAATGTGTCAAGGCATCTCTTCAAAACCATAACATAATGCGTGAGCTGATGTGAATCCAAAATCCTCTCAGTCTTATTATTTTATTTCTCCATATGGAAATACAATAGAGCCTGCTTATCTGAACAGGAGGAGTGATCCAAGTAATTCAGCAGATCTACTGCTTACGTTAACTGCAGCACTTAGATATATTGTGGAAATATTGCTCATTTGCCAGTTCTTAGGCTTTCGAAGAAACATTTTTACACTGACTTCCTTAGTAGGACTGAATGACAGTGCATCAAAGGTCTGTTCTTTAAGATGGTGCTGCTGCTACTTTGAGGAACTTCTTTACTGCATCATGGGTCAGTACAGAATCACATTTCAAAAACCTAATCATTTTGCTATTTTAAAATCATCATTTCTGGTAAGAAAGCTAAATTATCCCCATTATTTTCTGGAAACATTGAAAGCAAATGGAACACTTACCTAACAAAATAACTTAAAAAAGTAATAAAGATTAAATAATTATCTTATTTTTAATACAACCTTCCAATGAGAAACACCTGATGTTTTAAATAAGCTAATGTCAAACAAATATTGTTGAACTGTTTGCCCTAGTACAGAGGTCATCAACTGTGTTTCTGGCAATCTATTCACTAAAAAGGTACAGTTCGTATCTATTAAACAATTAAACAGGTCCTGTGCATGTGAACATTAGAGTTGGGGTTTTAATCTGAGGTTAAACTGGTGTTTGCAGAAAGGCAGTAAAGTAAATTAAAGTAAAAAGTAAAGCTCAGCATTCCAGCGACAGCCAAAATCAACAGCATGTCACTGACCTGGTTCAAAAAGCCCACCACCAGGCCAGTCACGCAATCCACTAGAGGACGCTAAACTTCAGTTTCAGAGAACTGCTAGCCAGCCTAGGTCCTCCTAAACACTGGAATACCAAATACCTTTATACAAAACGCGTTTGTTGGAAATGTTTTTCTAACACCCTTCATTTTTAACAGATTATAACAACCAATTGTTGGAACATGACTTTAGGGAGCCACAACAACACTTGTGTAACCTCTAAGTGTATCTAAAGTAAGGCCACAGTCAAAACCCATGTATAGAAAAAAGGAACAATACTTCATTTTGCACAGAGAGCATAAGCTAAAAGTGTGGCAATAAGAGTTACAACTTTGATCTGACTAGTGACTGCAACCCTAAATCTAAATATACTCAATATTGTGAACCACTAAATAAACACTAAAATTCACATCATACAGTAAAAGAAATAACCCATTATATATTAGTAACAACAAAGCTAAAAACTGACTCTCCAACATGCCTGCAGCTAGGTCACGCAAACACAAGGCCTTCAGGGCTTTCAAATCAGCCACATTATCCTATAAAAAACATACGTAACATAAATCCCCAAAACGTACCTTAAAGTTTCCCATGCCTGGTTTCCTAGCCCAAGTGTATAGTCCTCCACACAACCAGATGCTAAACAATTAAAACATACATACAATATATATATATATATATATATATATATATATATATATATATATATATATATATATATATATATAATAAGTAGTAATGAGTAAATGGATAATTTCCCGCACTTAGTTTCTGAACATTTGTGCACTTCATACTCACAAAATGTCTGAAACTTGAAGCCACCTAAGCATTACACCCACTCGCCAAATGGTTCATCTTCTCCTAAACACCCACATATATAGACTCTAGGAGGGCACTGTGTTACAATTACTTTGTCCCTGACTACAACCCCCTACCAAATCTTTAGTTCTACCTTACCAATTTAATTCCACTCTGTCACATTAGTAAGGCTGGGCATTGATAAAGTGTGATAAGGCCTGGTTTTTAGGATGCATTTCAGTTCACCCCAACAGTTATCAGTTAGATTTATCTCAGAGTTCTGTATGAGCGTGTGGGCACTGTCATGAAATAAATAAACAAACAAATAAAGCATGCCTCAAATTCTTGCCACAAAGATGTACTTTTATATAGGTGTGTTCAGTATTGATGTATGCTCTAGCACCCTTTACTAAGGTGTCCAGTTCAATCAATGCAAAACAGTCCCAGACCATTACACCCTCTCAACCAAAGTTCACAGTTGGCAATATTCGTTTGAGCAAGTAGTGATCTCCTGGTATCAGCCAAACCCAGATTCCTCCACCAGACTGCCAGATGGTAAAGTGCGATTCATCACTCAAGAGAATGTATTTCTGTTGCTCAGTCAGAGCCCAACAATGGTGTGATTTAATCCAGCTGACAATGGTGCACTGTGATCTTAGGTTTGTATGACACTGCTCAGCTGCTGCAGACACAAAATTCTTGTGAAATAGCCACCCAGTAACTACATGGAGTGTCCAGAAAAGATAGATGTGATAAATACTGTGATAATTTCCTATGCTGTGCAAATTCACATTAGGTAAAACAGTGTGATACCTAAAATACAATGTACCCGATCCTGCTATCTTGGAAACACATTGTTTCTTTCACTGTAAATTGTTACCACAGAAGACCATGTTGACAGTCTTGAGAGAGCTAAAGTGCTGAAAGACTTTGTGAGTTCTTTGATGTTCACTAAGGACATCAAAGTTTGCAAACATTTATGAAACTTGTGGTGAAAGCGGTTTAGACTGGATACATCTCTGTGATAAAAGTCTTAACCAAAATACACCAAAATTCCTTTCTTATCTCACTCAAGGCATGTTTAGGCAACCCATTATATTATTTAGATATCCCAAGATGAGTAATTAGATGTACTGAGATGTCTCAGTTGCCTTAGGGACAAGACAGTGATGACTTTGTAAGTTTCACAAAGAGCAGAGAGACAGACGTGCCCATACACTCATGCACACCACTCACTTTTGGATACATTCACAAATGTGATTTGTTGGATTTTATGAAGCCTGTTCTATTTATACATTACAATGTTTTCAACAGTGATATCCAGAGAGCTGTCTTCTCATCATTCACACATTATTGTAGAATGCATTGTATATGCATTAAATGTGAAATAAGTTATAACATCATTGGAAGTTGATAATAGAAATTTAAATCACAGTTACTCTTTGAAATGACATTTTGTATGCAGATAAACAGTGATTGTGTGTTAAAATGAGCAGACGTGTGTTCTCTCTGTATATGATCCATTCCTTCACATAGAGAATTAAAAAATTCTTTATAATTGAACAGTGGTTCCAAAGTGGTTCATATGTCTGTATATAAATAACAAGATGTAAGAATATTGCTCTGTGCATGGCCGGTCAGTCATTTCCATCTGTAAATTAAGTTTCATTTTGAAAGCCCCGGGAACAAGATTTACAGGGTCACCACAGTTTCTGAGGTCAAGTGTGAGGTCAGAAGTCATGACTGCGCCTTGTTATCTGTTGTAACTCCAGAAAAGCCGTCTACATCCATATCACACCTGACCTAATCAAGATAATCCCAGTTAAAGAACTGTGATTAAACGCATTGCTACACATTCTGATCAAGGTCTGAAAGCACTTGATTCATGTGTATTTCTTTATTGTTTAAGCCATAACTTAAGTTTTAAAATGTTTTTAAATGCAATGCAAGTTTCATTTCCCACATGGTAAAAGGTTTAATGTTGCTTATTTATTTAATAATATTAGTTACATCAAGTATTCATGATCAAGACTTTTTGGCATATTATTGAAAAATAAATCACTTTTACATGTTTACATTTATGTAGGAATCTGGAGCACTTACCAACCCACAAACACAAGGAGCACGGAGGAATAAGTATCACACAAATGTTGGGTTCAGCAAATATTCTGTGCCACTGGAGTGGACATTTGTAGATAGAAGTTTTCATTGTAACAGTGATAAGTCTAAGTAACCTTTTAAAGGGCAAGATAGAACTAGCCAGGACTAGCCCTATTATCCTGAGGCAATGTTGAGCCTCTTTTAAAGCATCACTGTTCAAGACCCTCCATGGAGTGTTTTTTGGTGAACAACTACTGAGTAAGACAGTCATGAAAGGACAAATCTGCTCTAAGTTCAAAAGAAAGTGCGTGCCCTCTGGAAGATTACTGTCATTTAAGATGGTCTCTGTACTGGTAATTTCCTTTGCCTAGGAGCAGACAGAGGTTCTCTCTGCTTTTTGTTAAACCCTTAAGACTG
Source organism: Hoplias malabaricus (assembly GCF_029633855.1). Classification (NCBI taxonomy): domain Eukaryota; kingdom Metazoa; phylum Chordata; class Actinopteri; order Characiformes; family Erythrinidae; genus Hoplias; species Hoplias malabaricus. The sequence continues at coordinate 35,819,357 of NC_089803.1, forward strand.
AAGGAATGAGGGAAAGAGAGATAGTTAGGTAGAATGTACAGATTGAGACAGCCGCAGGAATAAATCGAGCCTTAAGATGAGAAAATTAATAAGGCAGCAGTTTCCCCTTAAATCAGTCCTCAGCACACATATACATCTCAGCACAAAAATGGCAATAACCTAGCAACTGCAGCACTATACAAGATTAAGGTATTCAGAAGCCCTGTCACTGCAATACACTGTAATATGCATAACATATGCGTACCATTCCAGTGCCGTTTAATTATTGAGATTTTAGATTTTGCTTTTTATAAGCTAGATTTGTGCTATTAATATTTATTGATGCAGGTATAGCCTGATTATTAATTACTGAGTTGAAAATGTATTTCAGACTACTCAGATCAACTCCTTGGGGGTTTTTAACACTTCCCCAAAAGTCTCCAGCCCTCTCTCAAATTGATCAAATGGGCATCAATCACAGTGACTATAGTAAAGGCATAAATAAGTCTTCAGTCTTCAGTGTGCTAAAGTATCCAACAGCCCATCCCAAGTATAAAAAAATAACATTTTTGCTAGATTTATGGAATTTGGCATGTACATATCCAGCAGTCCTGTTTGTGCTGTATATTCTGTGTGCAGAGTGACTTAATGGATGTATTCCCCGAGTGGCTTCTTCTTGAAGAATGCATGTGGCTTTGATTAGCGGCTCTTTTACCTCTCTGGTTCTGCCCGGCAGCAGTGATTGAAACAGCAGAAAGCCTAGTCTGGCAGCTGGCACACAAATGTTTATGTCGTCTGGCAATTATTTTTGCTCATTCTTGCTAATTTCAGGGAATTAGACTGGTGTGGGGAGGGGGGGGGGGGTATTGGGAATGCTTTGGAAGAGGGAACTGGGGGTCTTTTTTAGGACCTTTCAAACAAACTTTGGCCCTAAACTCAGATGCAACCACATGCTTCTTGTTTATCTCATTGCTTGTCTGTTCTTTTATGATGAACATACTTTGAAAAACAGAGGTGAGACTCTGCCCACATCAAAAACCATGTGCTGAAAAGGAGAATGTAGAAGAGGAACCTAGTGGTGTGTCATTAGTAAACTTGTCAGCTCTTTTAAGTGAACAGACTTTTAAGTGGGCTGGCTCTTTTTGATGAGCTGCTTTCAAGGCAGACCAATATCCTATGACACACTTTAAATGTATTCATTCATTCATTCATTGTCTGTAACTGCTTGTCCAGTTCAGGGTTGTGGTCACTTTAAATATAATTTTATTTATATTAGATATAAACAACTTTAAGATATTTCGATGAACTCAAACTCTGACATCTGGTGAACACACTGCTTTAACAATTCTGTAACAAATGCAAACAGATTGCAAGTGAAAAGGTTGAGATTCCCTAAGGCTTCTTTAAAAAGAACTTCCTTGCTACAAGAAAACGCAGCATAAACCAGCATTGGTGTTCACCAACACCAGTGTATTTTGGGTTTTGGACGTTTATATGATTGTGAACCTAATTGAACACAGTATGTGATCATCTTCATCAGCACAGACCAGTATTAACCAGTTTAGCCTAGTCTGGAAGTCATGCTAGTGTTGCCACACGTCCTGGTTTCCCCCGGATTGTTCTCTTTTTTTAGCGTTAGTCACCAATCTCTGCACCCCACACCCCACCACACCCCGAGCGTCCTGGTTTTCCCGCTACTCAGATGTGACAAACCTAAGTCATGCTGACAAATTCATGTAATTGTATTTTTAAGTCATGAGGTAGAAAATAAACTACTTAATAATTTAGTTATAAATAAAGAGAAATATGACATCGTACTGCGTAATATTACTACATTTGGCTGAGTTTGAATAACTGAGTAACGGACAATGCTTGGAGAGTCAGAAGTAGAAAGAGTCGATTCTTTTTAGTGAGCTGAGTCACTGAAAAGAGTCGGGTGCTCCTCGCTAGAATCTAGTGAAGCCCCCCTTTCGTCTGAAAGAGAGATAAAGCCTCTGTTGTTGACTTGTTATTTGGTTCAACGAAACCAGAAAACTCACACCAGGGACGTCGTCGGAAAGGATTCTGCTAAATCAAGCCGCTTCCCCAGTGGGCAGCTTCCTCAGGCTCTTACACAAGAGTGGCCACAACAAACAACACAGCTCACTTCACCGCACTTTCTCAAATCTGAGCGTGACTTTCTAACGCTTAACATTTTTAATGGTCCCCTACTCCGCACGGTGTAGAAATAACGGCTTCTGCATTCAAAACAGTGCTACACATGTCTAAAACAAAGCCATTCAGGCATGAACTGACCGGTTCTCAGTGCACTGTTTGGGTGCAGTGACCTCAGTGTATGGCACACACAGAATAAACAGTGGGAGTAGGGAGCCATCATGAATTCAATATACTACCCAGTAAACAAGGAACATCCCTGGACGTTCAAAATAGGTCTAAAAGTAGTCTGTCCGTCAAGGGCATATTTTAAACGTAAATGGACGTCCAAAATCCATCTTAATAAGTTAGTTAAGTGGTGACCACGTCAGTGGACGTCCAAAATGCGTTTTATACAAGTAATTTATTTCGGGACCAATTAATAACGTCAATGGACGTCCAAAACACGTCTAATAGTCGTCTTTTCAATGTCTGTGTTTGGACGTCTTTTCAACGTTCATTTTCAACCTTAAGAGAACGTTGATTAAACGGCAGTCATTACGTTATTTCAACGTTGAATCAACGGCTAAATGTTTACTGGGTATTGAGAACACACTGACATGCATTCAAATGATATAAAAGGGCCATGTTTATGTCATTGTAGAGAGTAAAATCAACAAAATGCTATTTCCCCCCGGTACCAGATTTTGCGCACGTCTGGTTACAGTTAGCTAATAAAGATCAAAATTACCTGTTAATGAGGTCCTGGTCAATCACTCATGGCCTAGCAAAAGTAATTTGTGAATGGACAGCACGGCCTTCGCCAACATTATTTTAGGTTTGGCATTTGAGAAACTTACTTACTTTTCGCACAAGACCAAAAAAAAATAAAAAATAGCGAACCAAATGGGGTCCGATCACTTGGCGAGCAGCTCCGTGAACTGCTTCTCAAAAAATAAATAAATAAATAAATAAATAAATAAATAAATAACTTGTACATTCTTACATGGTGAGGCAGTAATGTTGTGGTGGTCCGTTTAAAGTGCAATGGTAACTTTAAAACAAACAAGCAAAAAAAAAAAAAAAAACCTAACTTCGACCAACATGGGGGGCACATCCCGTAATGCTCCCCCCTTAGCGACGGCGAGGGCAGTAGAGTAGGGTCTGTGAAACTCGTGCTCTCCACCCCCTCTCTATGTGCTCTATCGTGACACGCTGAACCGCGCCAAACTGAACAGGCTTTCAGAAACACCTCTCCGACCGCCGCACCACACACACCGTCGGATCTTCACACTGCTCCATCAGATACCTCGTACGCGCTTTTGAAGCTCCAGGAACCATGGGTCCCAGGCTGGTCATCCTCTTCTATTTGTACGGCTTCGTACACAGCCAACGTAAGTAACCCTTTCACTATCGATCACCACAGGCACTGCTGTGTTCAAAATCAGGAGTCTTTTCATACAGGAATCCGCAGAAATGCTCGTTCTGGGAGGTTTTGATCAACTTAAGAGAAGAAATGCATGCTGCGCGTTTCAGATTACCCAGTAATTTACCGAGCAGTCCTTGCTTACAGTGGGACTTTATTAAACAGCTCTACCTTCTCTTCTTTTGGTGAATTAGAATAATATGAGAGACAAGTTTCTGCAGCTGGTCAAAGCATTGCTTATTTGTTACTTGACTTCGGACTTTGGACCTCAGAGACTACACTGATACCTCTGACCACATTTTTATTGTACTGATAAATTTAGGGCATTTGGTAGACACCTTAAACTTAATCATATTAGAGACGTAGGCTCATGTGTCATTAGGAGTGTAGTGTGCTTACCCTATTCTGAACACTAACCAATTTAGGTAAAATTACATAGAAATATAATTAGTGCTGAACCTTCTTTGGTGTCAGGTTTTAAAATGTGGACCTATTAGTGCCTTACGTGTGTGTCATGATGTGTATTGTGTATTATGAAAATGTCTTGCAGGAAATCTCTTTTCCTCCAGACACACAAAGGCAATAAATATGTCTCTGGATTCATTCATTCATTATCAGTAATCCCCTTATCCAGTTAAAGGTCTGGAGCCTACCCAGAATCACTGCAAGACAGGAACACACCCTGGAGGGGGGCGCCAGTCCCTTGCAGGGTGACACACACTCGCACATTCACTCACACACCTATGGACACTTTGAGTCGCCAATCCACCTACCAACGTGTGTTTTTGGACCGCGGGAAGAAACCGGAGCACCCGGAGGAAACCCACACAGACACAGGGAGAACACAACAAACTCTTCACAGACAGTCACCCAGAGCTGGGCTCGAACCCACAACCTCCAGGACCCTGGAGCTGTCTGACCTCGGCACTACCTGCTGAACCACCGTGCCTAAATACATCTAAAAAATAGAATAAATACTATTGTGCACGTTATTGAACAGGCAGTTCCTGTAGTCTTTTTTCATTTACTCAACACACCAGAATGCAGGAGGAGGTCATAAATATGGGAGAGAGTTAAAGTGATGGTGAATCACTGAAACCAACACCCAAATTACTGTCCTTGCAAATGAAACAACACAACAAAAACACTTCTTCAACAATAACAAATGACACTACAAAGTCCTTTACCAGGCTGAGTGCACACTGAGAGCCACTTTGCATGTCCCCACCCCTTTTGACACCCCACTGATGCATAGGGACTATTGTGGATGCCACAGTACACTTAAAATGAATCTACCAGGAAAATGGGTCTGAGGCAGATTAGTGGGTGTGTGATGTGAGACTCTACCCCAGTGATCTCTGGAAACTGATTTATTCTTAATGGTAGGAGTTACAGAAGCATGGACTTTTTAGTTGGTGACTGCTGAAGACACATGGTGAAACCTTTATAGGTTTCCTAAGGTGACATGCTTTAAAAGCAGGAGTCAGGATGAGGAATGTCATCCATCTCTTGTGTAAAGCAGAGGTTTCAGTGACAATTAATCAACATGTCAGAACCCCGTGGAGACATTTACGTAAACAATAATAATTTATCTATAATGTATAAGGGCAACTGGAAATGTTGGAATTTTGACAAAGTGCCTTAAAAAATTAAGATACATGGTTGTATTCTGATAGCAACAATCTATTAATTATAACAATGACCAGAGGTTGTCAGACATTTGTGGTGACAGTGTATCTCATAAGTGATTTATCAGCAGTCATGTTACTGTTCATTTAAAAACTGTTCTTTAATTGCCAGAATTCCCATCACTGAAGTTGTGGTGTACTTTTGATTATAAAAACCCTGTAATTTACAAGGCCACCTCTGTAATTTGGCAGACTGGCAGTCTGTGCTGATTCATTGTTTGCTAGTACTTACATGTTAGCTTTATTACCAGGTCTACAACTTAAGAGCAAACTTACTGTCTCTCTCATTCTGTATCCAGTGGAGAAAGGGTGAACTCCAAACACCCTGAAGGATCTGACGCTGTCTCTGGACCTGGCTCTGTCCCAGTGCAGGCTTTTATTTGGAAGGCTGATGCAGGACACTGTGAAAATGATATCTTAGCAAGTGGAATCATCTTACATCTATTCACTACAATACCTTTTACAGTACATTTTGTCTGATGTAAGAATATCAACTTATTCATTTGACAGGTAATTTGGCATTTCGAGAAATAAGACTTGAATTATAGAATAAGACACATGATCTAGATCAGATCACTTAAAACAGGTAGAAGAGCCTAAAATAAGTTGAATCATCTCACAATATCTTTCTCATAATCCCTTAATGTGTCAAGATAGATATATCGAGTGGATTTAAAATGTCTTTTTTTTTTTTTTTTTTTTTTTTTTTTTTTTTTTTTTGCAGTGTGTGGCTGGCGTGGAGGGAGGACTGTGGCAGAGCCAGACTCAGACTCATTAAGCCTGGTTTACGTTTTTTGGGCTCAGTCCTCAGTTCTCCCCCAGACACTGATGTGTTCCAAGACAGCAATCAGGCTTTAAGAGAAGGAGACGAAGCATTGGGGAAGGGAGGGGGACGCCTGGGAGAGCCATTGGAGCTGGATGCAGTGTCTGGACTGATAAAATAACAGGAGCAGAGATGTTTTTTAAAGCTGGCCTCCTGGTGTAATTGCGCACGGCTGTGGACTGTCACAGTAGGGAGAGGGGAACGGGATTTGACAGGCTGAGTAAGGTGGGATTAGGAAAAACTGGGGGTCTTTCACTTATCAGCTAAAGGATAGAGCTCCCTAATGTTACTGCTCAACATCAGCCAGAAAGATGTTTGTCTGCCTGGGTTGGTGCCTGTCACTTGTCTCTGTCTCTCTCTCTCTCTCATCATATCTCTCTCTCCCTTTATCTTCATATCTCTAAATCTCTCTCCCTATTTCTCCACCTCTCTCTTTATTTCTATCCATCTTCCTCCCCCATTGTATCTTTTCCACCCCACCCCTCACTGTCTGTCTGTTTGGAACCTCTATATGAATCACAATGGACCACAAGAAGCAGGCAATCGTGCTAACAGATTAGAGGAGGGCTGACTGAATACTTATGCACCCATGTTGAAAACAAGCCTGTTTCTGGTGGACCTTACCTTGACATCTACGCCCTATTCTAGGGAACCTCATGTTTTCATTTCAAATAAAATGCTGTTACAGGAAAGGTTGGGAAATTTTATAAAATGTAGTATAAACAAGAATCTGTGATTCATTATTTTCTTGAATGTTTATTTAACTGACAAAAGCACAAAGAAAATATTTCCAATGTTTTCAACAATTAAATATAATTGTTTTTCTTTTTTAAACAAACAATTTGAAGTTGGGACAGAGGCATACTTACCACTGTCACATCAACATTCAATTATATTTTCATTGTTTGTGAACTGAGGAGAAAACCGTGACTGTTTTGTAAAGTGTAATTTTCATAAAAGCTGGTCACTGCTGTCTAATTCTCCACAAAATTTTCACAGTGATGTGACATGGAACACAGATCTGGACTGCAGTCTGGCCATTCAAGCCTGAACATTCAGTGTTTTCAAAACTGCACTGCCAGGAAAAAAGACGTCACATTGATGGCAGAATGCTTCTCTAAAATCTCAGCATATGGCTCCACATCAATGGTACCTTTACAAGTCATTCATGACGTGAGCACTGGTGCACCCCTTATCATGACAGAGGTTGGCTTTTGCTCCTTTTGCCGACAAAAGTCTGGATGGCCTTTCTGGATTTGGCACAGATAAACAGAAGTCTGTTTTTTACCCAAAAACAAGGTGAAATATGGGGTCTGTCCCAAAACTGAGTGAGCTGCCAAAGTAGGCAATAACTATGTAACTAGATGTTTAAGTCAGCAACATTCTAACTGACATCTGTCCTCATGAGGCAGATTATTGAAATGCTCATTTTAGAAAGCAATTTTGTCTCACACATACAGCACACGGCCGGTGTTTACTTACTTAAGTGGCTAGCGTTGCCTCATTGGCAATGGATAGTGCTTTTCCCATTCTTTCTCCGTGCACACTATGACATAAAATGTGCTCACAGCACATGTTTCCACTGTCCTTCAGACCATCAGACATGAGTTCAGGCCCAGAGATCGTTTTCTGTGAGTTTTACAAAGTGCACTCAAGCCTATGTGGCTATATTTATTAGAGGAACATGATGGTTTCCCATGCAGTGTTGTCTGTGGGTTTGAAGGTCATGCTTTTTTCAGCATTTAGAGTTTCCTTGTCTTACATGGACTGAGGTTTCTCCAGATTTCTTTTTCTCTACACAAACTTGATATATAGCAGGCTGCAATGGACTGGTACCCTGTCCAGGATGTGTTTCTTTTTTGTGCCTAGTGATTCAGTACAGGTTTTGGATCTCTGGGACACTGATCAGGATGTATTTGTTACACAAATGTATGAATGAATGAATGTACGGCAGGTGGTAAAACTCCTCAATACTGTGCAATCTTGCATTTGTGAGAAGGTTGTTTTTAAATGTTCAACAGTTCTGTCAGAGTGGTGAGTGGCAAAAACACTGAGCCTTTTTGAATGCTCCTTTTAAAACTTTGAAATCCATTTATACTTCTTATACTGGAATATCTCAATGTCTCAAAACTGGAATTTTTGTTAAAAAAAATGGTGTAAAGCCTTCACTTATTATTATGGCATTGTGCCAACTTTTTTTTAAGTGCATTGCTGACATCAAATTTTAAATTTGTTTTAAATGCATTTAAAACTTTTTCAGTGGACATCTGCTCTTTCTACTTTTCACAGTTAAATAATGTTCAATTAAAAAAATCACAGATTGTTTTATTGCATTTTACAAAAAAGCCTGAATCCCAGAACATAGGATTTTTACCATTAGGTAACCAGTGATATGATGGAATAACCATAAACACACCTACTGGAGTGCATTCAATGGACAAAGGATAAAATAAGAAAGAGTTATTTGGTGTCCTGGCACTTGCCACTGAAACAGTACACCACTTTTGACCATCTTTGGTGTTTAAGATTTCAGTGGTTTACATAGTAAATGTTGTAAATACTTCTATCTGTAACATTTTGTGAATTAAGTTTCAGTTTCTGTTTTAAGCTACAATTCATCTTGAAAGCACTTTAATCTGTATAACTGCTGGACTTGTCAGGGTCTCAAATATTTCATCATGTCTAGTAAACAAAACTCTTCTGGCCCTGGTCTTCATTTAGAAGAATTAACATGCATAAAACTACCTTGGCAGCTTGCTGCATGCTAAAGCCTGAAGAAGAAGAAAGCCAAAGAACTTGACTGCCAAAGGTATTTCGTGTCTGGCAGATTACACAAACAACAGGGAAATTAATGTTTTTGATCAAATCGAGACAGCTAGTCATTGTTTAGGGATCTTGACATTATTTCTATGCTCTTATTTAGTGGAAAAGACAGACACCGCAGTCAAAAGTAGCAACAAAACATAAAAAGAACAAAAAATAATTACACTCTTACTGTCTACACTGGATTTAAATGTGTGCTGTAAGTGTCTTCATCTTTTAGCACTTTATATACCTCTCCAGCCTTATCCAACACCATTGTTGCTTTAATAAAAGAAGACAATTGTATGAATTCTTACACAGTGCTGGAACCTGGAGAGCCTTTTGTTGAAGAATCCACAGAATTGCTAAACTGTAGTATCCATTCATTTTTTCAGCTGCTTACCATTGGTTTATATGCATAAATATGGTTTATATGCATATATATCTCCCTGTTATAAGAGGGAGTGCACAAACTTAAATGTCTTAACTTAACTGCATTACCACAGTGGAATCAAAGCAAAATGTAAATAAAAACAAAATGCAATGATGTACAATAATTTAAAGACTATAATTAAGTTGGACAATTTAAATTGGAGGCAAGCAACATGTTACAACTAATGTTGGGATAGGGACATGTTTATTGCATCAACCCTTTTTTTTAACAAAACAATGTTTGGGAAACGATCAAATCCAAAACCTGTAAATATTGTTCGGCATTAACAGATGTGGAGGTCATCTACGCCATGTGCACTGATGCCTCCCATCACACATCATGATGAATGCTGACTTTTGAACTGTGCACTCATAACAATTGAATAAATCCCGTTACTCTGACAAACTGCAAATGAATGAAAGCATGATTTAGGGACTCCTCCAAATTTCTATTTGTTTATCAATTTCTTATCCATTCTGGTCTTTCTCAAAGCAGAGAGTAAATATTTGATTGTTCTAAAGAAAGAATGATGAAGCACTTTTGCACAACAGTGGATGGATGTTGAGCTCGGACAGTCTGATTCCTCCACATTGGCTTCCACATATCTCCACCCAGATGTCATTGCATGACTCATGATGATCACCAAAATCACCTCATGTTTTTCTCATTTCTTACAGTAGATGGGCATAACGTTTAAATGTTTTATCCAGGTGTTTCTTTTTCTATATATGTACAAAAGGTAATACAGCTTTATAGCTTAGAGCACACCAGCACATCAATATTCATTAATTCAACTACCAGTATTATAGTGATAACGCCACTGTTTTAAAGATGGCTTTAACTTACAAAACTATCTAGGTTGCCTTAAAGTTTTGAGGGTCTATCTGAATTTCCAAGAGTTGCTCAACACAAGTTAACTCACTGAGAATTCAAATCCAGTTTGTTTCTACAGAGTGGGTCTCAGTGTGCCTCAGATTTAAAATGTATCTCTGATCAGTGGAGGGAGCTCCTGCGTGAGGGACCACTGTCTCCAGGCGGTGTTAATGAGCTTTAATGGAATGTTAGAATGCAGTGTTCTAATAGAATGCAGTGGAATGTAGAGCGCCGGCCCGTGGAGTTCCGCTCAGGGACTGGGAGCTGGACGCTTCGTCTGTGGTGATGTTTTATGGGGGTGGGTCGGACCACTCCAGTGTTTTGTATGAAAGCCCAGATCCTCTAACTTGAGATCCAGAGATTGTTTCTTGGGATATTTTTAGAACCTGTCAATAGGATTAAGCCATTATTATTATTATTATTATTATTATTATTATTATTATTATTATTATTATTACCCCATTATTATTTAATTATTTAAAACTATGTTTATGACCTCCTCCCCTTAAATAGACTGTTGTGCAATATGTATGATCACAAATAAAATATAACTGGTCCCCCGGACTGGCTCTTAATGGACTGTATTTGCATAGCAATCTTTTATTTGCACAATATGTGACTGTGTAACTGTGCTTATTCCTCAGAGACAACAGACCCGATATCACTGGAAGACTGCTGTAAAGACGGCAAAGAGAAGGGCCAGGACTCACAAGACTGTACACAACTTCCTCTCATATCAGAGTCCACCACCTGCAGGTTAGAATACACTACTGCTTCTCCAGTCTTTCCCTTTCATTACATTTGCTTTACATTTTGTTACATTTATGGCATCATCTGATGTTCTTTTCAACAGGGACATACAGTTTAATCATGTTACAAATGTAAGTGTACACTAAATCAGTGAAGGGTGTCTTGCCTAAGGACTGGTGCAGCGTTCTTTGAACCAAAGTATTCTGAAAGGAGGACAATCATTTCACTTACAAAACAACACCAATCAAATTATTAACAATGTACATCATCATTCAAAACATACTTTTTGCATGACACGTGTTATTTTGGCAGTTGTTACTCATGACCAGGAGAATCTCTGCTCCAGCCAAAAGGGTGTCTGCATGGTCAAATGACAGAGTGAAGCATTTATTAGCCTTGTGCTTCAAGCACCCAGAAGGCTTTGGCAAAGTTTTGTGGCTGGCAATTTGAAAAGATCCATCTGAGGACGCTTTGCTAGACCTTAATACACAGTTACCACACTGTGGCTTGATCTTACCTCAGTTTGGGTGGGAAATGATAGATTACTTAGGGAGGTACTTAAAGGGATTTCTCAAATGACTAAATTTAATATGTAACTGTTGCTAAAATAGCAGTGTCTCCGACAGAAATGCATATTCATAAAAGCAGGATCTGGTGGTTGTGTTAGATTCTTTAAAAAGGCTAGTGCTGAGCACTTGCCAGAGCAGGACGGGCAGTAACAGTTACAATAGTGTAAGAGAAGGAGGTGCGATGCCATAGATCCAGTGCCATTCAAATCATATGGGTTACCCTGTCTGCCCGTCCAAAGGCAAATGTGTTTGTTTTGGCAAGTCAGGAGATCCAGAATTTGTTCAAATTAGAGAGTGTGAGATGGCTGAGATGGTTTGGGGTTTGGGGGTGGTGGTGGTAAGGGGGGAGGTGGGTGATGGGCAATCTTAGGCAAGGGGTATTTCCAAATCCAGGAAATACCACTGAGGTGAAACTATAGTCAGACGCTGAAGAGAAGGGGAGGAATAACAGGAAATCTGTGGATTATTTCAGACACCAAAAGAAAAAAGAAACACCCAAGAATAGGAGAGAGAAAGGAGAGTGCCCTTAAAAGGCACTGCAGCAGTGGATGATGGGAGACGAATGTGGGGTAACATTTGTTTCCTGTAAGGGGAATGAATTAAGTGGATGACTTAAAAATGTGGAGTTGACTCTCTCTCTCTGTTCAGTTACAACCTGCATAAATGTGTGTGTGTGTGTGTGTGTGTGTGAGGTGCTGGTGGTTGGGGGGAGGGGGGGTGTCTTACTGTAAATGTTGCCTTGTGCCTTGTGTTGTCTCAAAATCTGTCCCAGCTGAAAGAGGAATGGATAAGTGATAAATAGTGGAGAGACCACCTTCAGTTCCTCTGCCCACTTTTAAATAGCAGTCCTGTGGTTCTAATGCTCTCAGGGGAGAGAGTGATGAAGTGAAGAGTAAGTTCATAAGAAAATAAATACAGGGTCCTTGTGCAATCCAAATGTAATGACTAGACTATGATTTTCCAGACATTTACTAATGAATGGGAAAAATGTTAGGCCATATTTTAATGTTTCCTGCTACCCTCCACTACATTATTCTTGCATAATAATAATAAAAAAAAGTATTGTGGTCTGACGTTGGAAGTTAAAAGACAGTTTGAGTTGATTAACAATGCATGGCTGCTGCCATATGGGAGTTTTCATCACTGTCTGTGTTGTTTGTAATAGGATAGCCCAGGAACAGTGCTGTGCTGCAGTCCAGGAGGACAGTGTCTGTTCTATTGGTATCAATATGGCCAAGGACCAGGGCACGTGTCATGCACTTCTATCTGGGAGCACCTGCGAGAATAAAACTGCTAAGGTACTGTATCTGTGTGTGCGCAACTTTATTGCATTTCCACTAGAGTAAATATATATTTGTGTTTTTTTCCCACCAATATTGGGATTGTTGTTTTAAACTGCAGTTATCCTCTGCTCGTGTTGCTAGCTAGCACAGGGGTCTATTAGCTGATGTGACAGACCTGGGCAGTTTTTGTTCTCCTTCACTGAGCAGCAGTTCAAACGAATTGGTTGGTTGAACTTTCCTGTCTCAAAGGAGACTCTCTCAAGGTTGTTGGCACTGTGTATGTGTTTGTGGGAGACTCGCTGATGGTTTGGAATATGATATGATTAATAAATGTGGAGAAAATTCAGCAAATGCTTGAGGATAAACAGAATAAAAAACATTCACTTATTTACTGTAAATGAATGTCCAGGAATGTTTTTTTTTTATACAGGAAGATCTGTCTGTAATTTTGAGCATGAATGTAGAGTACTTTAACTTAGAAGCTTATTTCAAACTTGATAGAGCTGTAATTGTGATATAATTCCGTAATGTAGTTTTGGAGATATGAGTTTCTTCAGCACAGGGAAGTACACTGCTCCACAGAGTTCAATGTAATTTTGAGCAGAGGCTTTTCAAACATTTTCATGTGTTTTAAAGGGAACATGATATCAAATATTACAGCCATTTTCCACAAGTTCTCTGTGTGTTAATAAAATATCTGTGACATGTTTTGTTCAAAATACCACAAGGATCAAACCATATCGCACTTTACCCACCCAGTCTAAAACGGCTCTTCAGAACAGCCGGTTTCAGTGCCTGTTGAGAATGAGCCTCTGTTTAAGCCAAACTCAAGGCCCCAGTATTGAGGTGCGCTGAGCAGGAAGGCTGGGTTTTCTCACTTAGTTCTCCTTATTTTCCATTCTCATTTTGCCATATTTATCTAATCAGTGCACATAGTCCTCCACACTCATTGTGTTTTTTGCACTGTTCAAATTTGTCTTTGGACTGGAGATACTCAGAGGAGCCGGCAGGAAAGGTCTGAAGTGTCTGCTATGTAAGACACAGCACAAAATCAGAATGCCTGCCTTTATTTATTTTTTGGCCTTAGGCTCACACGTATACAGACTAATTCACATCTCTCATATAATCATTCACATGAACATCACACACACACACACACACACTTATAAAAGAGCTGTTTCTCCTTTTACATTTTAAAGCTGGAACCAACAAGCCTTGTAGAATCATAGACACTGTGCCTGAAAAATGTGCTTGCTCTGTGTCTGTGTAACAGTCGGTATTAAAATTCTGCAGTCACCACAGGACTCTGACAGCTTTTACAGGAACCACACACTCCAGTTAAAACTGCAGCTCTTGAAATGTGAAAATTGCATTTCTTTAAAAAGGGATTAATCTTTCAGCCTTATGTAATAAGTCATGCCAAAACAGATGAACCTGGTGCTGTACTTTTAAGTAACTAAGTACTTTAAGTAAATACCATTAAGTTCTCTGATTTACTAGAGTGCAATAATTATAATATTCTTAATATCAGTATTTGGCTAAAGCTCCCTTGGTTGCAGTAGTTTTTTGTAAACCTGCTAATAGACGTGGCTGAGTATATTTAATGTTATTGAGTGGCACACCTGTTACATGTTGCTGATGAATTTTTGATGTTTGAATCTGGGAAAAGCAAGTTTGAGGGAGTCACCAAAATACATTACAAGTTAAACATTTTAAAAATCAATGTGACAGAGACAGACACAGAGAAAGGGAGAGACAGACAGACTGAGAAACAATCATTGAGGAGAGAGAGAGAGAGAGAGAGAGAGAATGAAAGTGAGACTGACACAGAGAAACAGCCATTGAGAGAGAGAAAGAGAGAATGAGGGAGACAGAAAAACAAAGTGAGACAAATAAAATGAGAGACAGAAATAGAGACAGACAGAGAGGGAGAATTCTCTACACTGTTTACAATTAGGTGGAATGCACCATGCTGCTAGTGGATTAATTCCACAAGGATAAGGCCATCTTGGAACTCATGCCAGATTTGTTATAATGTAACAGTCTGTACACGCCTGAGTGCCTTTCAAATGCTCAGCAGGTGTTTCTCTCATTGAAACTTCACAAAAAATATCAGCCAGCTTTCAACGGCTGTCACACATCCAATAAACTCCTGTCAGGAGTAATATTTTGAGCCACTGAAATGATTCATAGTAAACATTAAGCAATTACTGGGAGTGTATTGAATGTGCTGTGTTAGTAATGGGAGAGGTGTTTTTCACAGAAATGGCCATGTCATGTGGTCTTAAAGAGACGGAGCCATATTTTATTACTGAGATCAGAATGTTCCAGATTTGAATTTTAAATCAGTGCCCTGCTTTGACGGCAGAGTGACCTTTAACCACCCTAGTAGTTGTTTTTTGGCTGATCTTAAAAGATCAAAAGTAACCTGCTTGTCAGAGGAGTGATAGAAGATGTTTTCATGGCAGTTATCTTAACCATAGATATGAGATGTTTGATGTGTTGTCTCAGTGACATCAAATATACAGATTAGAAATTTTTCTCCTCACCAGCAGTGGAAATCAAGGACACATTGTTGTCTGAGAATCGTTTTATATTTTTTCACTTGAGCATGATCTGGTGATCAGGGCATTTAAAATACATGTCTAAATCTTCACAGAGGTAAGTGATCCAAACTGGTGTGATTTATAACTATACTTGCCATTGTTTCTGTACGTTTTTGTCTTATGTTGTGGAATACCACCAAGTTAAATATTTCTGCTATAATTTAACTGGGATTTAAAGAAAGCCATTCGGTGTGGTTTGAGTTGAAGCAGATTTACACTTGATGCTACCCCTGATGAAACACTCCCATTTCAGTCCTGGGACCAGCATCAGGAGTCCCCAAGTTTAACCCCAAAGGCTTACTGTTAGAGGCAGGGAGAAAACACACAAGTCAACACATATAGTGACCTGAGGCGAGGCTGAAACACACCGGTCACTACAACACACATGTAGCTATTCTATTCACTGTTCAAACACACCATAAAATAGAGTTAAAATAGTAGTATTTATAGTCATTCATTGTCTGTAACCGCTTATCCAGTTCAGGGTCGCCGTGGGTCCGGAGCCTACCTGGAATCACTGGACGCAAGGCAGGAACAAACCCTGGAGGGGGCACCAGTTTTTCACAGGGCGACACATACTCACACATTCACTCATACACTCACACCTACGGACACTTTTGAGTCGTCAACCCACCTACCAACGTGTGTTTATGGACTGTGGGAGGAAACCGGAGCACCCGGACGAAACCCACATGGACACAGAGAGAACACACCAACTCCTCACAGACAGGTCCATGTCCCTGGAGCTGTGTGACTGCGACACTACCTGCTGCACCACCATGCCACCCTGGTATTAATATATATATATATATATATATATATATATTCTAAAAATGGCCAACCTGGGTCTCATCCTCAGACGTCTGCTTTATATCACCACCATTCTGACTTTGAATTCTGAACTAATTTCTCAGAATGACTTTGTTTTAATCTTAAAACACAATTATACATATATATGTATAATTGTATATAATGCATATATAACAAGTATATGGATGGAATTCCCATTTAGGAACATGTCTGGGGTGTTATTTTGGGATTTACTACTTTTCCTGTATCTTGGGGTGGTGTTTTTTTGCGCGAATGTGCTCTGGGGAAAGTGCTCGTGTGCCTAACAGGTGACTCAGAACAGAGAACATTTCTTGGAGTCAGTACTGTGTAAAATACAGCAAAAGAATCTTGCAAATTCACACCTTACTGTCATGAATGGATTTTTACTTTTTACAGTTTCTGGCAGTTGCTGGACATCAAAAATATAATTTATTAATAGTAACTAATGTAGATATTCAGTATCTGCGATGAAACTCAATGTTTCTATCTGTTTCTTAAATCGGCGTTGGTGTTGCCATTGGGATTGGAGTGAAGAGAGGCAGGGTAAATCAGTCATTGATCGAATGAGATGAATGAGGTGGGCACCCTCATTCCTTATTGATTTGTTTATAAGCCCATGACCCCTCCGTCATCCCAGGTACAATGTCACACTAAAATACAAACCCTCCTGCTTGTGTCTTGCAGCACAGTTCCTTCATTGTAATGGAATGAATAATGAGTGCTGTTTTCTCCCTCATTTGACAAGGATTTGATTGATTGTTGGAGGAAACCTCTTACCCCCATCTTCTTCAACAGACTGGTCATATATATAGCAACAAAACCTCTGCATCATACTTATACAGGAAAAATAGGAATCTTCATCATCATTGTTCTAGCTGGCTTCCATTGCCAGTTCAGAGTACTTGGACTTTTTCCACTCATGAGCTTCTTCTGCATCATTTTCCCATGATACTGTCAATTCCACAGTGTAAGCCAGCTTGGCTGCAGTGGATCACAGAACAGGTCTGGCCAGAGTGTTATAGCTACAATATCAGGAGCTTTTTTATAACAAGCTTTTTTTCCTTTTATTTTTTAATCCCCAAGTCCAGTATATTCCAGAGCCACCTGCAAAATGCTTGTATCCTTTGATGTTATATGGTGCTTTGGAGGTGGCCTCTAGGAACAAATGGTGTGAAGTGGACATTTCCTGTCAATGTATGTGTGGGTCGCCTCTGTTCGAAGATTGAGGCCACCTGTTTAAGAACTTGGTTTTGCTGTTAAGAGTAAAGCCCTTTGTTGAGGCTCATTTTCCATCCTGTTAAAATATGCCTTTGTGGATCAGGAATTTCACAAAAAGTGCAACCCATGTCTTCTCCCAACCCCTGCTTCAGGTTCTATGGTATAGCAGACTATAAAACACTCCAACTTCCAGATGTCAAACCAACTTAGTGTTAGTTCATGGGCCCTGCTTGGCCACTGAGAAGGACTTGTCATGTTGCTCTGCCCCCTTGTCTTCTCACCCCCACCATGAGCTGTCTCTTTTAGGCACTGATATGGCCTTGTTTCATTGAGGGACTTTTTGGGGTAAGCCTAAAACCGACTGTCCCATGTTGGATTTGGCCTACTGCATCACTGAAGAAAAGAGATGACCTAACATTTGATTTGGTCCACTTCCACCATGGCGCCACGCTGTATGAATAACATTGTCTTCAGATTCAGTGATGGTCATAATGAACCATATTTTGGTGGATTTTAATTCTTCCACCAGACTTACAATTGGTAATTCTAATTTGCTGTTCCCGTATAATCTAAGAAAAGTCCAAGACACTGTTTCACAAGCCGCTGATAACTCTTTCCATATTTTTTACCTTGCTGATACACTATTAAAGACCATGATTTTGGGAGTAGACTGGAAAACAAAATGAACTGGAAGCACCACAGCTCAAGTTTTTCCTGGCAACAAATCTTATTGATATGATCTGTGTACGTGATTTTATCCTTTTTCAGTTGCTCAAATTGCTTTCTGTCCTTGAGTTTTGCATCATACCATTGGCCCAAGCTTTTCACTGGAATTTCTGAAACAGCTGGGACAGGTTTTCTGTCAATATTAAATATTTGATTAATAATGTTAATAGCATCTATTGTAAAACCTTCTCTGAGGAGTGGGAGCAGTTGCTGCAACAAATTCTAAAAGTACTACCTATAAATAAATAAAGTAAAAATAAATAAAGTAAAAGTAAAAATGCTGAAGGAGCACATGCTCAAAACTTATGGTGTGATTAAATTATAATTTAATTAAATGAAAGCTTAGAATTATTATTGTGGAACATTTGTAAATCTATAATTAGATTAAAAAAAGTGATATATTTGCATGTGTCTATTTGAAACTTCTATGGCGTGTTCTAATCAAACTGCTTTACATTAGTCAGAACCATATTTTGACTGGCCTATCACCTCATTCCTGTTGTATGGGAGGAACAGATGCCTATGTGATATCACCAGCAGTCTGTACTGAGCTTGTGTGTACTTGTATATACCTCATCTGAGAAATGCAGTAGATCAGATAACATTAACCAGATGTATCCACAGTATATCTTCAAGAATTTTAATTCTCAAAACTGGTTGGGACCCCTGCTCCAGGTGACTGTCAGGGGTGTTCTCCCCGTGTCCACGTGGGTTTCCTCCGGTGCTCCGGTTTTCTCTTACAGTCCAAAAACACACGTTGGTAGGTGAATTGGTGACTCAACAGTGTCCATAGTTGTGAATGAGTGAGTGAATGTCTGAGTGTGTGGAGTTTCTGGAGTGGTGCCCCCTCCAGGGTGTGTTCCCGTCTTGCGCCCATTGATTCCAAGTAAGGTCTGGACCCACCATGACCCTGAACTGGATAAATGGTTACATACAATGCAGGTAGTGTCGCAGTCACAAAGCTTTAGGGATCTGGAGGTTGTGGGTTCGATTCCCACTCCGGGTGACTGTCTGTGAGGAGTTGGTGTGTTCTCCCCGTGTCCGCGTGGGTTTCCTCCTTGGTAGGTGGATTGGCGACTGTCTGTGTTGCCCTGTGAAGGACTGGCGCCCCCTCCAGGGTGTATTCCCTCCTTGCGCCCAATGATTCCAGGAAGGCTCTGGACCCACTGCGCCCCTGAACTAGAAAAACGCTTACAGATAATGAATGAAATTAAATGAATGTTTGAGTTTTTTCCTTGCTGGAATACTCTGGAAAGGTAAATATAATAATGGAATAACTATGTTTTAACCCTTTAAATAGTCAAAATAATTGTAATTATTCATATTTTAAACAGCAAATGTCATACATGTTTCATTTTTTGTTTATTTATGGTGGTTTTATTTTAGAACTACAATAATTGTCAATGTATCAACTCCAACATATTCATCTGGAATATTGTACTTTTACAGAGCTTTTGGAAATATTCATTAATTCTCCTGCTGCACTCTGTTTTCACCCATTCATTTCTATGGAGAATTTATAACTGCTCTGATTCATTCAGTTTTCACCCATCATAATTCACTTGGTCAGACCTGGTGACATCAGCACAAATAGCCTTCTGCCTTCTCCACCGTTTCCTCCACTTTTCTGTTTTCCATTTTTGCTAATGGAGGTGCCTTAAATCGATGTCATTACCATGACAGCTCTCAGTGAAAAACGTTTCAATTACCTTTTTTCAGCAAAATATTTTCTTCTAAAGTCCTTATATATATTCAACAACAACAACAAAAAACTTTCTAAGACCTGTAAACTTGAAAAGTTTAATGTTAAATTTTCAAGATTGTGCAGAGGCTATTAAAACATTTTTTTAAACAACATAGTTATTGCACTAAATCAATCGTCAAAGCGTCCTTGCTTGAATAATGTCATTATTTTAGCCATTTGGGAAATATCTTCAAAGCCGTGAGCATTTGTTTGTAGTGAGGAATATCAGCTGAATTAGGATTTCCCAATTCATTCTAATGAGACATGTTTGTTACTTATATCTCAAAGTTTACACAGCTACTTCTCTTTCAGCTTTCAAGTTAGAAACACCAAAATTGCAGGATTGTAGCTCCTATACCTAAAAACTGTGCTCTGTTTTTCTAAGCGATTCTGTGGATGGTTTTTGTACAGCGTTCATAGAAATGTGTTATGGTTTCCCATAGGAAATGATTGGGTGAGCACAGACACTCACATGCAGTGCACACAGATTCAGACACATGAAGACTAATTCAGAGTCATAATATAGACACCTTAGTAACCATTTTAACTCCTACAGCATTAAAACTAGAACCGACAAACATTGCAGGGTCATTTTATGTGTGAATAATGTGTTTCTGCTTTTCTAAGTCTGAGTCTTAGGTGTGTTTCTGTGAACAATCTGCATTAAAGTTTTGCAACCACCGCAACACACTGTCAGTTCTGCGGGAACTACACCAAAATTATAATGTTTATTGTAATTATTATTGTTATTATTATTATTAAATGTTTTATGCATCTCTTCCTCTCCCTGCGTGTGTGTTTTGAAGACATGTTGTGAGTGCTGTTTGCTGGGCCGGGCAGCAGAAGAGCAGGGTCTGACCTGTGACTTCAGTTTATCGATCAGTTATCAGTGTGGCCTGGTGTCTAGAGCCTGCTGTATGAACAAGTCTCCACAGAGCGAGGTTAACTCCACACCAGGTTAGTGTAAACACTACAGTACCTTTACTGTGACTACACTGAAGAATGATGAGTGAGAGATTAATCTGCACTGCTCGGGTATATCTGGATTAATGAAAAATATGGCCTATTCAGTTTGAAATATCAGCTTTACTTGTTGAAAATGAAGGAATTTATTTGCCTGTATCCTGTAAGAGCCCATGGTGACAGATGTGTCACAAACACTTTATAAGGTCTGGAAAGTTCCCTACACAGCTTCATCCCTCACTTTAAATCATGAAGTCCCTAAGGGACATTTACTGAACATCCTGGATGCAGTCACATGACCTTTAGTGAGTTTGTGTGTGACCTCATTTACAGAATGAGGGTGTGCTTGGTGAGGACACAGAGACCATAGAAATGCTTATTTTAAAAATAATATATTTCTGTTTCTAAAAGGTGTGTTCCAACTTAAAATAAAAAATAAAAAATTAAATGCTTTAGTAACTCGTTACATACAGTCCATTCTGGTTCTATTAAAAATGTTGAAATACAAGTTACAAAATTATTGTTATGATGTTTATGTTACATTGTTGTTTTAGCCTAAAATAATTAAGTTAAAATTAATCGAAGTCTGGGCTCTTATAAGTTAATAAAACCAATAAAACCAGTAGGTCATGGAGAACAGTGGATATAGCTTCACTGCGTAGTATTTATGTGTTGTTTTCTGTGCTCTCATCTGACGTTTGCAGCCACTTCCTGAGTTGAAGTGGGTGGGCTAGATTAACCAATCAGGACAGGCCTACTCGGTTAGCGATAGGAACCACTGACCTATAGTTAGTTAATCGTGGTGGGCACTTAATTATGAGTGCACGTAATCTATCAGCAAGACCTCTGCTGCCCCCTAGTGGTCTCTCAGCAGCATGATGTGATCTGTGAGCTCAGACACAAGTACTGGACTTTCACTGGGGTGGTACCCCTAACGTTACTGTGTTTGCCCCTTAAGAGTCTGTATTTTGTATGTTTAGTAAGGGAACATAATTGTACCTCACTATTTATATTCTTTTAAGTTTCACTCTGTTGATTCTGTACAATCTTTTGTACATCACTGCATGTACATCACTGTGCAAACGTCTTAGGCACCTGAGAGTCTTATTTAATGATAATTTATTTTCTCAATAGTGTTGTGCATGTATAAAATGATAAATAATTACAATAAATACAAAAACATAAAGTAAAATTATTATTGTTTTAAAACAGTAGTAGATGTGTAGTGAACGTGGGTGAAGTTTGTTTCCAAATGTTCTCCCTGATTGTATGGATTTGTTATATCAGCAGCACACTTGATTTAACATAATAAATATTTATTAACCAGTAACACTAGGTATTTGGTGATAACCTCAAATAGTACTGGACTGCCATGAGGAGAGATTCGGAAAGGCTTAAACCAACACATAGAAGCATACGCATATTTTCACATACAGAATATTACTACTAACTGTTGTAGTGTTAAATGTTGTTATTACAATAAAAAAGGGGATTTTGCACAGTACCGTACCTTCATTGGGGACAACTGAGTATTAGTAGTGTGTAGAATCAGTATATCACAACCTGCCTCTCTTCTGCAGATGAAAGTCATGTTTGTATCTTATGTGCTGAATTTATTCACATTATCTCAGCTCCAGAGGGAAGTTCTAGCGAAGGAGCACTGTCCAAACCAAGTGTTCATTGCAGAGGTGAGTGGTGAAACATGTTCTGTTTCATTTTAAAGCAATCTATGTAGACATATTGACCTCTGTGTGTGTGTGTGTGTGTGTGTGTGTGTGTGTGTGTGTGTGTGTGTGTGTGTGCGTGTGTGTGTGTGTGTGTCTGCAGTTGGAGCTGGCTACTGTGCTCATCGCTGTGTTGGAAATAACACCTGTGTGTGTTTTGCTGGGTACAAGCTGAAGCCAGATGGAAAAAACTGTGAAGGTAAAACCAGCAAAAATAACCCCACTTCACTAAAATCTCATTTAATGACAGTCAAATCATTTTCATACTATAAACCTCAATTTAAAAAAAGGATGATTGTATGTGAAAAGGATAGTTACAAAACACAACATTTAACACCATACCTTATAAAAAACTTTTAAAATCCATATTTAAAGATAGATATCACGGAGGCGCTGTACTGTTGCAGTCACACAGCTCCAGTTACCTGGAGGTTGGGGGTTCGATTCCCGCTCCGGGTGACTGTCTGTGAGGAGTGCTCCGGTTTCCACCCACAGTCCCAAAAACACACGTTGGTAGGTGGACTTTCTTGTGTTAAATAGCCCCATGTCCCACCTTTTTTAGAGTGTGTATTTTTAAAAAATGTAAAGTTAAAATAATTTAGTTCATGAATTTGGCTTCAAACATTAAATTACATACATGGCTTCGAACATTAAATTACATACATCTGAAGTAATATTTTAAAAATTTTGCTCAGAAGAATCATTACAATATAATCAAAAGACCTGTCTGTCTGTCTCTCTCCCTGCCTCTCTCTCTCTCTCTCTCTCTCTCTCTAGACATTAATGAGTGTTTGCTGGGGTCTTATCTTTGTCGTCCTGGTGAGCGCTGTATTAACACTCTGGGCTCATACCGCTGTCAGAGGGAGGTCAGCTGTGGCACAGGATACGAGCTCACAGACAACAATAACTGCAAAGGTCATACACTCCACTGCCCTTTTAGCTGCTGTATATCCTGCTTTTCAGCATGATTTGAAAATGTTTACCTATAGTTCTGTGGTCAAATCAGAGACTGTCCTTTTTTATTTATTTTGCAAACAAATCCGTCACCAACTAAAAGATGTTTTCACTGCAATACCTCCTAACTGACAAGACCTAACTGACTGATTATTAAAAGACCCACAGTCTAAGGGGCTAAATGGCGAAACTGACCGTAACAATTCAGACTGTGTGAAATATTTGAGTTTTTATTTTTTATTTTTATTTTTTTTAACCTTCACTTAACCTTAAAATGAATTTAAAATAGATACCAGTTTTTATCTGTTTTTTTTTTCCAGATATTGATGAGTGTGAGACAGGAACTCATAACTGTCCTGCAGATTTTGTCTGTCAGAACACACCAGGCTCTTTCCGCTGTCGACCCAAGTCTCAGTGCACAGCAGGATTCATACAGGACGCTCTGGGCAGCTGCATTGGTGACTGAATCATATTCACAAATCTTTACATATAGTAATGCAGTTTTCGACACAGCAACTGTCATAGAGTTAGAAAAACATTTTTTTACTGTCCAATATAGCACCTACATGGAAAAAGTAAAAAAGGATTTAATTGCATTTAAAGCCTTTAAATTGGTTTGTTCATTATTAATTTCAGCACAATGTAAAGGACAGGTGATGTGCTCAATTTATGTAGAAATGTAAACTAATGTAAATATTGTATTGCATGAAATAATCAGTGTAAATCAGCTATAAAACATGAACATAAAATGTCATATTTCATGTCTCATATTTATTTGTCTGTCTGTTTCAGATATAAATGAATGTCTGAGCATGACAGGGCCATGTCCACCTGGGCAAGTGTGTCTTAACACTGTTGGCTCTTTCACCTGCCAGAGACACTCGGTCAGCTGTGGACGTGGCTACCACCTCAATGCGGAGGGCACACGCTGCGTGGGTATGGCCAAAACTGACCAGTAGATCAATCCATTTTCAACAAACGCAACGGTTTCTGAGCTCTGTTGTTGTTTATGTTTGTCAGATATCGATGAGTGCTCAGGGCCAGATAATGCATGTGCTGGCCACGGTTGTATTAACTTGGTGGGCTCTTATCGCTGTGAATGCCGAAGTGGCTTCACTTTCAACAGCATCACCAGGGTCTGTGAGGGTGAGTGTCCAAAATATTCACATAATGAGTTACATAATACACGCCACACGTTCTCTTTCTCTATATCTCAGGGACACAACCCTAGTATTATAGATTGGATGAAGTTAACATCTGAATTTGATGATCATATGTCCATTCTCCAATACACCAAATTTGTTGGTACATTTCCATTAAAAATATGAACCCACAGCTTACTCTGAAACAACTAAATTGACAACAATTATTGCCACCCATTACTGTTTATGCCATATGTAATAAAAATAAGATTATTCTTTTGATATTCAATGGCTCCAGCTGTCTAAGGTTTTATAGTAGTCTTTTTAGACACTAGGTTTCAGTTCTTTGAAAAGGTGTTCAACGTGGATTAAGATCACGACTCATGCACTGCAGGCCACTGCAGAATAAACAGATGTTATGTAATTTAGCCAATATTTGTGGTGCCTTTAGCTCTCTGCTTGGTCCATTGTCCTGTTGAAGGAACCATAACCCACGACTGAGGCAGAGCCTCAGTCTCTGGCAGAAGACAGTATGTTTCTCACCAGAATGCCTTAATAGTTTTGAGATTTCATTGTGCACTTTAAAGACTTTAAAAGATTAAAGATGTCCCGTTCCAGACACAGTAAAAGTGGCACAACGTTATAACTAACCTACACTGTGTTTCACTGTAGGTTTTTTCTACTTTTATGAAAGCTTAATTTATTTGTCGGTGAACATATAATTGATGTGTCTTACCAAAAAGCTTCAGTTGTGTCTCGTTTGTCCAAAGAAAATTCTCCCAGAAGCACTGTCTGTGGCCTATCAGTATACAGTGTAGCAAATTCTAGTCTGGCTTTTTTGTTTTTCCTTCAGCTGCGGAGTCCTCCTGGGTCTTCTTCCATGGAGCCCACTTACACTTAAAAAGCCAAGGATGGCGTGATCAGACACTGATGTTCAGTGGTGTCTGAAAGTTTTTCTTGGCCTTTTGTGTACCGCTCACACTATCCCTCTGATCAGTCTGAGGCCAAATTTCCTCTTGTGGCCATGTCTATGGAGGTTGGCTACAGTCCCATGGAGCTTAAACTTCTTAAAGACCTGCTCCAGCCATCAATTAAACCCCTTTCTATGTTTCATATTCAGTGTGCCAGCATCAGAGCAACTACTTTTCTCCATCAAAAGAGGCTGAATGGCTGACTGTAAGATATGTCACATGGGTGATACTAAATAAAGAAAACAGTTAGTCTGAAACATCACTATAATCTGATAATTTATCATCTTTTCTAGAGGTACCAACAAATCTGTCCAAGGTATCAACCTAACCTCATCTTTGGCATGTGAGGTAGTGAGGCAAGATGAAATAAAGGCAGCACTGTGTTTCTTTTATACCAGGACAGATGACAAAATAGCTTATATAAACCTCCTATAAAAATATATTAATCCATTTGACTTCTATTTGTTTTTCAACATGGACTTGCATACCATATGTGCTCTCTCTGTTTTGAAATTCAGATATCAACGAGTGCAGGCATTTTCCTGGACGCCTTTGTGCACACAAGTGTGACAATATTTTGGGGTCCTACAAGTGCAGCTGCACAACAGGCTTCAAGCTGGCGAGTGATGGCAGAAATTGTGATGGTAACGAATGATAGATATTTGTTCCTGGGTTTATTTTAAATCCTAATGTAATATAATATAAAATAATACAAAAGATTAACATCAGATGTTTTGTAGATATATGAGTTGTGACTCTGAGGAAATTTTTGGATAGGATCACTCTCGTGAAGGACTTAACTATTCTCAATATTTCCCTCTGTACCATGCAGATGTTAATGAGTGTGACAATAATCCCTGCAGTCAAGAGTGTGCCAATGTTTACGGCTCTTACCAGTGTTACTGCCGCCGAGGCTATCAGCTGAGTGATGTGGATGGAATTACTTGTGAAGGTTTGTAAAAGAGGTCACATGTTATAAAGTATGCGAGATAGACAGCATTAGTAATGTATGATTCTGTATTTACAAGACATGCATAGATGATACAAGACT
Source organism: Hoplias malabaricus (assembly GCF_029633855.1). Taxonomy (NCBI): domain Eukaryota; kingdom Metazoa; phylum Chordata; class Actinopteri; order Characiformes; family Erythrinidae; genus Hoplias; species Hoplias malabaricus. The sequence goes on from NC_089803.1 coordinate 35,846,046, forward strand.
TTAACTGGAGTTGTTTGTTTTTTCAGACATTGACGAGTGTGCTTTGCCTACTGGAGGACATATATGCTCTTACCGATGCCACAATACACCAGGCAGCTTCCACTGCACGTGTCCTGCTAAAGGCTACACCCTCGCCCCTAATGGTCGCAGCTGTCAGGGTAAAGAACCCTTACTGATCATAGACTGTACAAGCTAGCACATGGTTTTGCTTATTTTCAAAATGCCCCAATGCAACGTCAGTTCAGCACTTCCCAGTTCTGTTTTGATAGGTGGAGATGGCAGTGGCCTTACTGAGGTTAAATTCACAGACACAGTTTGCCACTCGAGCTCTATTTATTTGTGCAAACTACATAAGAACATAATTTTATAGTGCTTACTTGAAACGGGAACAGTTCAATCAAATTTTCTCTTCAGTTCTCAACTTATATTCTACTATTAATAATGAAACCCTCATAAATTTGGAGCTCTCTTATTTGCTTTGTTTTTCCTCCATTAATAGATGTAGATGAGTGTGTGACAGGGACACACAGTTGCTCAGAGACAGAGAGCTGCTTCAATGTGCAGGGAGGATTCAGATGCCTGAATTTTGATTGTCCTCCCAACTACAGGCGCTCTGGTGAAACGTAAGTGTTAAAAACTTTATTATGAAAATGGTCAAGGCCTCAATGCAGTCCATTTGTACCCCTTGTACATTGAAACACTGCATGGAATGGAATGGTACCTAATGTGTTCTTCTAATGGCTTCAAAGCTAGAAAATGGAAAACATGGACACATTAAAATGGTTCAAGAAATCTGCCAGTCACACATAGCATGTTGAGCAATAACTACATTCATAGTGCACTAGAGTGACATGCAAGTCATACTGTGCCATGCAACTTAGCATTAAGTTACGGTTGACCTGTCCACACATGATGTTTAATAGCAACTAATGTGACACAAATAATTCATTATATCTAATAAAAGGTTTTAATATGATATTTCCCACTGACTGCTGCTTCTGCTTCTCTGTGAAGGCTTGCACTAGATGTTGGAATATTCCTTTGGGGATTTAATCACACTGAGTCATTACATTCAATAGTAAGACAGGAACTGATATTGGATGATTGGTTTTGAGGTGGCACTGTGGTGCAGCAGGTAGTGTCACAGTCACACAGGGACCTGGCGGTTGTGGGTTCCTGCTGTGGGTGATGGTCCAAAAACACATGTTAGTAGGTGGATTGGTGACTCAAAAGTGTCCATAGGTGTGTGTGTGTGTTGCCCTGTGAAGTCCTGGCGCCCCATCCAGGGTGTATTCCTGCTTTGCACTCAATGATTTCGGGTAGGCTCCGGACCCAACGCAACCCTGAACTGGATAAGGGTTACAGACAATGAATGAATAATTGGTTTTGGATCATAAAATCCACTCCAACTTGTTCCAAAGATATTGAATTAAACTTGATCACGGCTGAGAACACAGGGCACCTTAAAATAGGTGAAATCACTACTCAGGAGTTCCACATATTTTTCAACAAATAGACTATTTAAACACTTAAATAACAAAAATATATAACATCAAAGATTACTGTGTTTCCACTTAGCACCTCGCACAGACCCTAGTTTGAGAACCACTGGTTTACACATACACACTCCCACACACTCACTCTGTAAAATGCAATAGAACATTCAGTGTTTTGTTAATTCCCTTGAAAATTTACATAAATGACAAAATGACAAAGAAAATATGATTTGGCTAATAAGCATGATTGCTTTTGTAAATAAATGCAAATTCACAGTTTGATGTCTACAACACACTTAAAAAAGTAGCATAAAATGAGTTCATAAAATATTAATCTTACACTGTTCTGATACATTCCACAATGAGCAGGTGAATTGCTAAGAGGTGGGTATATTATGATTAGGTATAAAAGGAACATAATCCAAAGGCTCATGCTTGCACTAGCAAAAAAAAAAAGTGCAAAAACTACATAAGGTTGCAAAGAATCACTTCATCAAAACATGCAACCCTGAAAGTGACGTTCAGAGGTTAAAAGAGCTTCTCAGATTGTCTGAAAGACATTGAAATCAGTCCATGGTTCAGTTTATTTTCTAGAACAAAACTGACACCTGTGCGAAAAGGACCGTCCGGACTGTTATAAGCAAAAGATGCCAAAGCCATGTCATGGTATGGGGGTACTTTAGTGCCCATAGCAAGTGTGACTTTCATAGGTGAATATTTTTCTCTCCCAGCATTTTTTGGAGTGTGTTTCAGGCATCAAATCAAAATTTGTTTATGTTTACAAAACAAAATCAATCTCATTTTTACACTGCTGGTCGAACTCTTTCCCCGATTGGTCAGGTTCATGTGGTTTTTGTTTGAATTTTAAAAAAAGACATGGATGCTTACGTTGATTTTAGCCTTTCTATTGGTGTTTTTGAACATAAATATAACAAAACAACATATGTGTTCATTGTAGATATTTAAAAATGACATTACTCTTAGAATCGATTAAAAATTGTACATTATTATTTGATGTTTTACTGCTGATATACTGTTCTGCCGCGTCGGAAACAGTGTTTACGTCACAACTCGGGCAGTTCATGGTGCCTCCTGATGGGAAACTGGTTTTTCCGATAAAACCGACACCACTTGAATGCAGCATCAGAAACATTGGACGTCTATTCTTCATAGATTTGTCAGTTAAATAAAGGTTTCAAAGAAGTAATAAATCACAGATTTTGTTTTTATTGCGTCTTACCAAAAAAAAAAAAATCCAACAGAACATAATCATGTGATCTTACACAAAATCAATGTCAACTGAGAATATTAATACAGTATAAACATAGGTATTTAGCAAAAATAACTTCTCTTCCAACCTCAGTTTCTACAAAGGAACACATTTGTGGGTGGTGAATGAATGGGTCAATCAAAACCTTCGGCTTGGCACTAGAACTAGTCAGGAGACTGCAAGTCAGTGTGTATGCCAATCCCCTCCCCCATCCTTCACCGCATGTCAGTAACTGCATCACTCTAACTCTTCCCTTTCTCCTCTCTTTCTCCCCTTCCCTCCATCTCTGTGTCTCCCATTTGCAGTCGCTGTGAACGCTTGCCTTGCAATCAGAATAATGAGTGCCTGGCCTTGCCTGTGAGAATAACCTACTACCACCTCACTTTCCCCACCAACATCCCTGTACCCACCAACATCTTCCGCATGGGCCCTTCCAACACTGTGCCTGGAGACAACCTCCAAGTGGCCATAGTGGACGGGAATGAAGCTGGCTACTTTGGCACACAGAGCCAAGAGGGCGGAGGCGTGATGGTGGTCCAGAAGCCCATCACTGTGCCTCAGGACTTTGAGATCTCGCTGGAAATGAATCTCAGGCGCTATGGAACTGTCAGCAAATTCCTGTCCAAAATACGAGTCTTCGTAACACAAGAAGATCTGAGCAATGCAATCCTCGAATGAAATGAAAGGAAACTTTATTCTCATTTATAAATTCTGATATCTAGCAAGAGCTTTAGTATAACTTCCTTGTAAAAACAGCAAGTTTGAAATTGGCTAGTACAAGTTCACTAACTTAAGAAGGTTAGTATCCAGGCTGCATTAAAAGTATTAGTGAATTAAACACCACATAATCAGTTAATAGAACATTAACAGATTCTCATATATTAACTTACTATTAGACTTTCAGTTAAATTGAATTTTTTTTTAATACTGATTAGTTACTTGATTATCCTGATTAGTTAATTTAAAGAAATTCTCTTTACTGTGTGTGACCTACTGTTATACATGTTACATTCACTGGTAGATTTGTTGATAATCAGTAGCCTTTGAGCCATGTCACACTGGTAATTTGATTAAAACAGGTGAGTTTTGCAAATGTCTTGACACTGATACAATGTTGGCATAATTACAATGTTCATTACCTGCATTTAATTTCAGATTTTTATTTCTATGTTTCTTATAGGATTTCTGAGAACATTTAGTGCTTTCAATCTATTGTTGTCTGTGTTGTCCTGCTGCTTTATCATTCCCTTTTTGCAAATAAAATATATTTCTTCTAGACATTTTTGCCTTTAGCACTCATAAATACAGTAATTGAGCCATAGAAGTGTATCTTATTCTGTCTTTATGTAGTGTCAGAGAATCTAGTAGGTCTATTCAGTCCACTCTGATTGAAATTCTTTTCTTTAAATTCATAAAACAACAAAGTCAAATTATATTCCAATTCCTCCATATCAATAGAGAACTTGCTTTGACCAAAAGCTTCACCTAGAGATTCCAAGGCCGCTAGAATATAAAGGAATCCCAAGGAAGACTTTAAGACTGTGAAAAGGGAAACGTCACCATCAGTGTAATGTAGTGTCTATCCTTTAAACATTGCCTGTGTCCTGACTTGGAGCCACTAGGTGGAGCTTTTGGGAAAAACAAGTATTCCAGTGTGGTCTGTTTCTCTGGTGATACTGGAGTTAAGTCTTTGTCTGTAGTCAATTCTACTGGAAACCAGTTTAGATAAATAACTGTGAGATTCTATTCAAGTAAAATAAAATTGGACTGGTTAGAAATCTGCATTAAATAACTAAGCCTCAAGTTTTTCAGTAGAACATATAAGGTAGGAGAGTTGAAATCCAGAACAATAAGATGGACTGGACTGGTTTCTAACTGGACTGCAGTGAATAGCTTCAGCAATAATGATCGCACTCATCCAGGATAATGGAGCAGGAAAGGCCTGTCTGAAGTGATGGAGCACTTGAAAGACTTGTTGAGTGAAAAAGAGCTGAGGCTGAGTTCTGAGGACCATAAATCACATCAGCACTCAGGTTCACTGGGGTGTAGGGCCATCACACCACAGAGAGGTGCTCTTCTCACTGTCAGCCAGGGCCATGTCCTTAAAATGCAGTTTTTTAAAAAACATGGCTGTGCTCCCCTTTTTTTCCCCCGCTTACTTTCTGACAGTGAGTTATGGGCCTCTGGGTTCTGGACGGTGGTCTGCACCAATTTGTGGCGCAGCAGCATCACCACTGTGCACCAAGAATGAAGGCCCGCAGAGTTTGTGTTGGGGCTTTATCAACACGCTGACTATAAATAATAATTACCAGAGAGGGGAAGAAAAAAAAACAACTCCTGCTTGACCATAAGGACTCCTGTCCAAAAAAAAATTTTTTTTTTCTTCAAGAAGCAGAGATGGAGAATTTGTGTTGATGGCCCTGTGTGTTGTGAGCCATAATCAACCCCCAATGATTTTGACCTGCCTTTTGATTTCAACTTTTCATGTTACAGACATTGGCTTCAAAGTGGCAGTTTATGTCCTCGTGAATCCAGCTCAAGGTCCATTGTGACGTTTCTCTCTGTAGAAGCCGCTGGACTCTCCTGTGCGTGCCGTGCACGAGGCGCGCTATTATAAGTGAGGAGAACATCTTGTGGTTTTGGCTGGGCTCTAAGCAAAACGTGGACCCGCCCGCTAATTGCTAATTACAAGTCCATGCCCAGTGGTGGCTTGACTTTTCTGTCAGGGGCTTCTCCCCTCTCAGCATGAAAGAAGGCCCGTAACCCAATCCAGGCCTTGGGGTTTAGCTGCAGCTCCTTGCAGCTCGATGAAAGAAAGCAGTGATGGAAGGATAACTAATCACAGTGGCTCTGAGACATCACAGCCTCACACCAGTGGAACACTGAGCACGTTCCTTTGTCTGTTAAAAGCCAATGAACCACATGCTTTTACATATGTGCATGTTACAAACTATTTAATGGAAGATGATCCAAGGAAGGCCTGCACTAATCACATAGCTCATACAAACACACCGTTTCAGGATGGCATCAGCTCAGAAGATTGAGTGTCTGGAAGTATGCTGGTATCATGCCAGTTGTAGCTGAGTTGTCATTTACCAAAATCAAAATGTTTAGATGCTTCTATGGATTAATGGATAGTTTCTATTTAAAATTGCGTACTTCGTGTGATGTTTTTTAATTTTTTCCCCCAGGTTTTGCTGAATGTTCTCTGTAATTATTCATTGTCACTTTCTCATAAAAAAGGTACTGTACAGATGCATTATAATCACTAAAGATACAAAGTGTGCACAATAACATTCACCTTTAAAGGTACAACTGTGGTTTTAAATGCTGGTTTTGTTCCCTATAAATACTTTAAAGTCGCTCTCCCAGAAGGTTTTGTGAAGATTTGCCATCTTTTATTGTTGAACAGTGCAAAATAAAAGAACATAATAATTTTTTAAATAAAAAGGGGGTGCATGAAACCAGCAAAACCTTCCAATCTACAGTAGTTATAGAATATGTTACAGCTATGTTTCCTAACTAAAGGTACTGAATATATACCCCTGAGGGTACCACCAGTGACAGCTTTATGAGAGTGTCACCAATTCCACCATTCAGTGAGTCTCCCCCAGTCCAAAAGAAAATGCCAGCTGTCCAGTTCTATCACATCAGCTGACCGATGATGAATGTACTAGCTAGCATCATAAGCAGAAGACCATACTATCCACAAAAAGAGAGCTAGTTACATGGCTGGGGCATCACCAGGGATCACACTCAGAACATCTTGATGACATAGGGACAATGCTTAGCTGCTACACCACTTAAACTGAGCCCCAGGCCCAGCAATTTTAACACTGCACTCCAAACATATATAAAGCTTTAACTGTTCAGCCTCAATAGGAGGACCCCCTATTCCTCTGAGACATGCATTGATGGCCATTTTCTCTAACACTGTCCCAACTTTCTACTACCAGAGCTGCCTTGGATTATCCTGAGAAACAAACAAAGTCTTAAATAAGCCCATTACACAGGCCCTGCAAAGACAGGGGAGTTGTCTAGTCAAGCTCTCCAAGGATATAAAACTCCCTCTGCCCATAAATCCTACACATGAGATTATTGGATATGAACACTGGGACCGCTCCACAAAACCAAATATTTTCTTGAACAGGCTTTAGATCAGTGTCAGGGCTTCACCCTGACAGGCAAAATGCATCGAAACTATGAGTGGCTAACAGGAAACCTGACCACCAAAGTCTCTTTCCTGGTGTGATTTTTGGCCTCTTGTTTGATTCTATTCTGATTCCTACCCCCAAAACATGATTGTCTAACGTGCAAGTCCCATTTTAAGAATGCCCACTATTTGTGCAGATAATATTTATGTAGTGGACATTTCACTCGCCTGCTGGGCATAGGGTTCTGTGGTGAGTTGCACTGGAAGGCTCCCCGCTGTTTTGTGCCCCCAGTTTTAAAAGGATTTTTTTCATTCCGTCATCAGCTGCAATCAGGAATCGTGTTCTTATGTGTTGTTGCAGGAAACCAAGATTGATAACGACAGAATAAGTATCTGCACTAGATCAGTTTGGTCCTGTGCAGTGCATTGTGAAGGCCTACTTTTCCCTTTTCTTTCAGCACGGCACGGATTCATCCCTCTGATACCATCCGCTGTATAAAGTCCTGCCAGCCCAATGACATCTCCTGTGTGCTGGACCCTGTTCACTCAGTCTCACACACAGTCATCTCCCTGCCCACATTCAGAGACTTCACCAAACCAGAGGGTACAGTAAAAGTTTTACAAAATTATGATTCTGAATGGCTTAGGAAGCCATTGGCTTAGCAAGTTGAGCCAATAATTCTCATTGCTACTGGAGCAGCGTGAGCGAATCAGATTTAATCATCACCAGTAATTAATATTATATATCAGCCTTTGTTTTCATTGGATATTATCATCCTGGGCCTTGTTATAATCTCCTTTATCTTAAATGATATCATATTTTATCCCATATACAATCCAATGCTTTAAAAACTCTCATTTTGTATATCATATATAAACTATGGTATACAATACATCTATGCAATGGAACTCACTATAGTATGTCTTTTGTTCTTCTTTCTCTTAACAGAAATTGTTTTCCTGAGATCTGTTACACCAACTCATTATCCACATATTGGCTCCCCAGAAATCATCTATGACATTCAAGAGGGAAACATTCAGAACTCCTTCGACATCATTAAGCGTTCGGAGCATGGTATGATTGTGGGTGAGTGGCACTCTGGCATCTGGCTAACAATGCCTAGGCAATATAGACTGAATCCTGGGGCCCCAATCTGGAAACTGAATTTGTCTTGAGTGGTTTTCCGACCTAATTTTGCATTACGAAAGATTCTCCCGCCTTTAACAAACCAGTTGCATATGTGTCTCTGTGTGAGAGAGAAAGAAGACAAGACTGGAAAGCGACTGGAAAGCGACTGGAAAGCTTGGAAACTGCGTGTAGATGCTTATTCCACTTAGGTGTTTGTGACACCAGTCTTCCAGTGTTGGTTCAACTGATGATAGCCCTTAAGAGTCTCTTGCATCTTTTGTGGTCATCTCAGCATTTACACTGCCCTTCTGGAGGAAAGTTGTTCATGTTCTGTTCATCTTTTTAGATGAATGAGTCTTTTTTTGTTCACTCACTAAGTATAAGGACTTATTTTTTCTCTCTCTTGTGGCAGCACTGATTTTACATGACTCTGACTTGTGCTTGCTTTGTTTATCCAAGGATGTTTGGAAAGATCACAGAAAGGTTTTCACTGACCAAAGGTTATTGTTGTTATGTCTTCGTACAAGAGGAATTGGAAGGGCAAAGGATACTAAGCGTATTGAGGTGAATGTGGTTGAGGCTGACAAGAAAAACCCAGAGGACATAGACACTTGAGCTTTTAGTATATGAGTCACTGTTTGTTTCAGAATGTTGTCTAATTTCAGAGAGAACCCCTTATACATATGCATCTCTAAAGGAGGTATTGGCCATTGTATGAGTGCCTTTTTTTCGGCCACAAACAGGCACACTTATGACATCAGCATTTTTGAAAAAGCACTGTATTGCCCATAAACATGACACCACTGATTAAAATGTTTAGCATTTCTGAAAACCTACATTTTCAGTGACCTAAAATGCAAATTTGCATGTGGACAGGAGACCAGAATGCAGACAAAATCTTTTAAAGGAACATGGTAATTCACACAGTAGATGAATAAAGTAAAATGGCCGTTAAAGTGGTAGAGAAAGTGACTAGTATAAGTTGAGATGTCATGATATAATAATATTGTATGGTTTTCTTATAAATTGTTCAGTTGTTACTTACAAAACATTAAATACTGTACTATTAGCTCATCCGTGTAGTGCCAATTCTGGTCAAGACAAACATTACTATATTTGACAAAATAATTTTTAGAAAAACATCCCTACACCCATTAATATGTACATCTCATGCTCTCTGTAGATGTTTATTGCTTTGTACTTTTGTGTACTGAGCAGTGTGCTAACACTTGGACACGGAAATGAGCATGAATTATGCTTTTGGTATAGTCATCTCCGACCAGCGCCACACAAGGAATGCAGACGGCAGGCAGACATGGTTCGGTGGAATGCTAACATCATGTCATGAGACATATGTGTGTGTGTGTGTTTGTGTGTGTGCGCATGTGTGCACGCAAAAAAACTTGTTGATGATTCATGCAGTTGCTCATTGTTTCATATTGTTCCCTCTAGTCCTCAGTTGTGTCTGGCTTGGCACTCGAGCTGTAAAATGGGGTACCACATGAAAGCCTTTTTTAACATTACTTGCAAAGAACTTCTTGTTAGCTGAAGACGACTCTTCCAGAACAATTCCCCACATGCAAAGTCCCAGCGCTCAAGCAGAGTGAGCTGCGGCCCTTTGTCTCCACAAGGAGGAGAACCCTACAGTGGCCAAAGCAGTCAGACACTGCCCAGCTCTAAAACAACTGAGCAGTATCAGTCATGAGAAAGCATCTGGGACAAATTTGTAGGCTTGCACAGAATGTCTTCCATCCTGTATCTCTTGAGTATTTGAAGAGACTAAGGACTTAATCTCATTTATGAGTTGTGTCACTATAAAGACAATGCTTGCTCATACTCAGATGTGAATGGGCTGCCCGGATAATGTTGAAAAATCGTAGAACGCTTCCAAGATGTCAGACAAAGGGATGCATGAAATAATTTTCCATTGACAAGGCAATTACTCACTGCAATTCTTGCACAATATCATTAGAATTTTATTGCCTGAAATTTGTTTGTTAAACTAAGATGACTTTAGGTAATTAATATAAGCCGGTGTTCTGGAATAGTCACAGCACAGGACAGTAAAGTCCTGTGTCGGTCAGACAAACGTGATTCAAATTCAGATGGTCTAGATTTTTAGCAGATGAATTTACTTAGTCTAGATGACTGTGGTAACTGACTTCTTTAATTTTTTAATTTGTGCTTGAGCATCTGTGTATTGTACAACAGAGTTTTAGGGCCACGGCGTTAAAAAAAACAAACAAACAAAAAAAAAACAAGATTCCGAGAATAAAGTGAGAATTCTGAGAATATTCTCAGAATAATTCAGAGAAAAAATCTCGGAATAATTGAGGGTCTGTATAAAAGGTCTCTATAATTTCGAAAATATAATAAGAATATGTAGAGAAACAGTGTTTGGGTTATTATTTATTATAATATGTAGACAGACATGTGCACCATGAGTGAGTTGTGAAAGAAGCAGTCAGTGAAGTGAACAGAATTATTTATTAAACGCATCCACGACATGCCCCTGACTGTGAAGCATAAGGCTTTAGTTTTTTGTACGAGTCCAAGCCATAACGCGATGGAGCCTCGTGACCACGCCGGAGTTCCACTCGCTCTGGATCCATCATTTTTGTGATCATTAATTGTATCATGTGAAACTACATGCCATGGGTTCGTGCATTGATTCAGGGTTTATATACTAATCACACCATGGTCTTGATGTGGAAGAGAACTGAGGGTTTATTCCTGAAATCTATATCATAGCATGACTTCAGCAACACAGTGCATTCCACAGTTACACTGTGTGTCTGCTCCATTACACGCAGGGAATTATTCCGAGAATATTCTCAGAATTATTCTGAGATTTTTTATCTGAATTATTCTGAGATTTTTAGAATAGCTTTCCATGCTATTTTTTATGTTTAAATATTTTGTGTATGCACTATTCAGCAAATAAACAGTAAGTGTGCATTAAACTGTGACAAACTTGTTCTCAGTGCAGAGGTAATTTGATGTACACTTATATATGTAAATTTATCAGTATCAGTGGTTTGTCCAAATTATGGCAGAGATTCACTAACCATAAACAGCCTAGTTATTCTTTCTTCCTTTGAGAAACCTGTTATGTTTCAAGAAAAATACAAAACATAAGATAAGATGTAAAATAAAGTTATATTTGTACATTAAAAAATTAATGAAATATATTTTAACTGGAAACAAACATTACATTTTACTCATTTTACTTTCGGCAATTCAACCTCTGTGATGTCAATGCAGTTATCCATATGTAAATGAGTCAATTAACAGAAAAACAAAAAGAAATGCAAATGTAATTTACTGGAGGTTATTACACAATTGGACCTTCAGGAGTGTTCCCTGCGTTAATGTGAAAGACACTCCTATAGAAATTCATGTAGTGACAGTTGTTGGTCACAGATGGATGTAGCTGAGAGGTATTCTGCTGCTTTGTTTGTTTGGGTTGCCCTCACGCTGAGTAGCACACTGAGGGAGAGAGCGCATCAGTTTTCCTCACGCATCCATCACTGTCCATAGCCAGCTTTCTCATGGCCCTCACATCTGAGTGAAAACACTGGCAGCAGCAATGGTCAGAACAAACACATCACATTTCAGCCTGGCGGAGGTACCAGCCCTAGATGAGTCTGACTCAGGATTAAAAGACCATTACCAGACTAGTCACATTTAATATGGACAGTGCTTTAAAGTAGGTTTTTTAAGTAAACTCTGTAAAAGATTCTTTCTGAATACAGTTGGGTTTAAGGAATTAGAACATTTTAAAATAACAATAATAATAAAAAAAAAGTTATAAATTATAAAATTAAAAAATATAAAAAAAATTAAAGATTCTGTACTATTCCTAATTCACTATATAAATAAAAAATTGAAGGTAAGACATTTTATATTTGTAATATTTGTCATAAATACACCTCATCAGTGACAAAGAATGCAAGGACAGCCTAGTCCTCTAAGGCCTAAATGCTATATGTTGAACAGTAAATCTATAACAAGCCTTCATAAAAGTGCCCAGAGCTTGTAGGAAATGCTGGGAGTTGCTTTGCAATGCATAAAACGTACAAAGTACTATTTGGATGCATCATCTGTATATACTATGGAACCAATTTATCTGTCTACTTAATCTATGTTCAGTAGTGCCCCCTCTGATACTATGTTAGAAAATCCAGAGTTACTGTCTGTTGTATCAGGCCATCTTCCCTCAGACTAAGAGATGGCGCTCATATCACACTTTGGTGGCCTGCATGAAACTTTGGCTGGTTCCCACAGTGATGTAACCCCTGCAAAAATGCCGGCTAGAAGAAACAGTGATCTGTGGTGTTTTCCCTCACTAACATGAGGGGAATTTGCCAACCTCTGAAGGAACAATTGTTGGAGAAATTAAAGCAGTGGCATCTTTGCTTGACAGATTCTCAGATTGACTACATGTCAACCTGCATTTAGCTTATTTAGCTTAGAAAAGCCAAGATAAAAAAAAAATTGATAAAAACTCCTGACCGCATTAAACATCTGGTAGGGATATGCACCTGTGGTCTGAACTGACTCCAAATAATGAAATAATTTGCTATGATTCAATTGGCATAGTAGTGGAAAGTGAATGAAGAGACGGTTTGTCTGTGTTCAGGTATGTGTCACTGGCAGTAGCTACTGTCCTTCACACACACCAGAGGAATTTTAGCCAAGCGTGTTAGACATTTGAGTTTGTGGGTGGTGCTTGTGTGTGCTTGTGTGTGTGTAGTAAGGGTATTTCCTCCCTTCTGCTGCTTACCTATAGTTTCTTAGCATGGAATACCCAAAATATGGTAACATATAAAACATGACAGTAAAAGTAATTTAAATGATACAGATGAATGGTATAATACGCATGTTTTACAAATCTCCCATTTATATGATGGGACAGCATGTGACATGTTAATCAAAACATAAAGCAATGCAAACAGAAAACACCCCCAAAATATATATATATATTATATACTATATATTCATTCCAAATTATCCACATTATAAAACTGTTGCATCATTTTTCATTTTTACATCACTGATATGAGGAAATATCTGGTTTCATGTTGTGATCAAGACGAACAAACATTCATAGCAAAACTTCATAGCACGCTGATGAACACTGAACACCCTGATTTCTGCATGTGCAGTGGAGTTAGTCATTATGATTCATTGCTAATTGAGCTTGAGACACCAAACCACGCTTCTGGCATTTTAGAATGAACAGGCAAAAGATATGTCCCTTTTACAGTTGCTGAGTGGTATTTGTGTAAAGCAGCCACACTGCTCCTAGTCCAGCTAGCCAGGCCTTCTGTACCCTACTGTGGTGTCCCACTGGGGGTAAGCTTACTGGGCTTCCAATTGTAGATTGAGCCATGGTATTTGTCGTTTGGGCTTTTTCCAACACCCTTTAGTGGATAACACATTGGCTAGCATATCATTATCCAATACAGTGGTCAGGCGACTCATACTTCACATTTGTCCGTAGTGTTAAACCTTCTCATTACAGATGCTGTCACACATTTCTTCCCTTAGCTGCTGTAACCATAAAACCAAAAATTGTACTGTTTACTTGTAAGCCTTCAATACTGAAGCGTGTATAGACATTGAAAATAACAAACGCTTCCTGGCATTCACCTAATTCTATCTGTGGCAAGTATTTTATACTACAACCAGGCATTGTTTTAAAAACTGCTCTATGGTATCATGGGCTAAGTAGGACAATATAGGTAGGCCTTTGTGGAGACAGACCTCAAGAAAAATGAGTAATATGAACCATGATGCAAGTAAACTGTCATTAAAACTATATTTACATTTAGAATAGTAACTAATAGTAGGGTGACCAGACGTCCCGGATATGTCCTCTTTTTTAGACATAAAAAAATGTCTGGGCGGAATTTCACAAACGTCCGGGATTTAGTTTTTCTAGGGCTTATATAAAATTTTGAGAAGTGTTTCGTTCACAAACTAGCCCCCCCCCACCCCCCCCCCCACTCCATTTGGTTTGCTTGAGTGAGAAGGGGGCATGGTGAAGTAGCCTAAAATCCCCCCCGCCCCAGGAGACATGTCCTCTTTTTCACCATCTCAGATCTGGTCACCCTAGCTAATAGACAAAAAGACATTAAACTACTGTGTTAAAACTCACCAAGCAGCCAAATTTGTCACATGAGCAGTATCTCCATATGGTCTGACTATATGGGGAGGTAAATAATTAGTTGAGAGGAAGTAATGGCATAGACTTTGAATTCCATATACATAACCATTAAATGATTAGCATGACCATTCGAGCATGAAGAGACACTCATCCCAGGCAAATCAACTATTCACTAAACTGGCTGTATCTGCGTTCAAGAAGGATTGATGTTACTGTCGCACAGCAGGGGAGACCCTCTTGAGCACGGGCTTTTCTGCCAGCATTAAAGGGTCATTTCAAAACATTAAACATGTAGTTTACGGTTTCAAGTTCACAGTTTGACCTTTTTATGAGGTCTGATTTGGTCAGAGGAAAAATCCTTAGAGGTTTCGAGGTTTGTTTTTGTCCCTCTATGGCCACCCTTTCATCCCTCTGATCCCTGACCGTTCTGTGGTTTTGAAAGCCTACACTGATGTGGTCCAACTAAGCTTTAAGCTCATCTGTCACATTTAGCTTAAGCTTAAGGTCACTCTGTGACCAACCACCATAACTACAACTTTCTATTTCCATAAAAGTGCAATTTGAATAGTAATCAAATGTTGGATGTATTGTTCTATATCCCTTTACAGCACTGTTCAATCAGATAACTGCACAGATATAATTTTATGACTGAATATAACTAATCATGAAGGTGCTTGTATGCTAAAATCAGAACAGACACAGCAATCCATACTGTTGTTTCTGAAGTTATGAGCATAAGCCCGTTAATATTATTGTTACATGCAGAGAAGCAAATTAAAACTCGCCTTTAAATAATATCATCATATTTATATGAAGTGTGTCCATTTTTTTTTTTTACCAATATTTAAGTTTGTCTGTAAGCCAGTGGTCGCCAACCAGTTGATCATAATAAACAAATCAATATCCAAGGCCATGGAAGACGATCGTTAAAGCATATGGCTGCTTCAGTTATTCCATTTACATTACAGCTTTCTGTATCGGTTAGTGGTTCGATAGCTAGTTAAGCAGGGACATATAAAGCTGCAGTCAAACAAGGCATGTGTCCGTGAATACTGACACTTGAATTCATGTCCCTGACCAGTACTGCTGCTCTGCACTGTTTCTGCTCTGTCTAGGCCAACATGGCAGCAGTTTTTAGAGTTGTGGTATTATACAAATATTTAATGCAGATTACAATATACAACAGAAGTGAGAGTCACACTCTATACTGGTGTTCTATCAAGATGTGCTTGTCGAAATGTGCTACCATATTATTAGTAAAGCCGACTAAATAAAACAGTAGGTAGGATAATTATATAGGCTAAAATAAGTAGCACACACTATATCCCTGTATGAGGGGGAAGATAAGGTAATTGCAGTGATAAATAGTTTTATATGTTTTTTTTTACATTTGTCAACATTTACTATTTTGGAACACTGAAGGAAATACAGTAAACTAAGATTGTGTAATGCACCAAAGGAAAACAGATTCACCACGAAAAGCATGAAAAAATTGTGGGTCTGAGCATGTGCAGAGTTGCTAGGTAGTATAGGTATCGATATATTACAACTTATCAGAACGACTGTTTATAAAGCACTTGCAGTCAGTGTGCAGCCTCAGGCACTGAGTTCATATCCCACAATTCATTTTGTTATTTGAGGCTATGGGGACATATATAGATTTGGTTTTAAGTAGCCTAAGCGTTTATGCTGTTAGGTTGTTAGATTTAAAAAGGTGATCTTACATGTAAAAAGTTGGTGACCACTGCTGTAAGCTGTCACTAAGCTGGTGATACAATTATCTCTCTGTACAACCTTCTCTAGTTTTCTCTAAAAGTAGGTATTTACATATTTTTTCTATGTTTTAGTTAGCCACTCAATTAACTACTTTCCTTGATGCAAACCAACCAACAAGCTAGTATGTTCGTTAAGATGTGAAATATAAATGTGCTAAATAAAAGATTTCAAAAGTACAATTTTTTCATCCTCAGTATCCCAAAACTGTTCTTAATTCAAACCTTATAATTTTCTGTCCATAGTTATAGCTGTGGAGCAAAAATGGCTATTATGGCCTCAAAATAACATTTGAAAGTTTGTGCTATTGTCTTAGCAAATGATGCAGTGCTTCAAGACTATAACGGGAAGAATGTTCACGAAGTAGAGGATTCTAATTCCAGAGATCTTGATTTTTGTCAAGCGTGTCTAGCGCCCAGTAAGAGCAGTGTGCTCATTCACAGCTCAGTAAAGATGGAGAATTGACGATGACAACAGGGGGGGAATGCCTGCCTGAGTGCATGGTGTGACTGCAACAGATGGGCCTCATTTACCCAGCTTTTCCACACACATCAGAGCTGAGAAGATCTGCCTTCCAGTATGCTAATATGCTACCTACTTTCTAACTAGCCTACTCTCTTTCAGTTGTTTGTAGTAATTTAGTAGATTATGTACTGTGTAATAATGTTACAGCTATAGTAGTTTCCATTACTTTATATATTTTTCCTTTACAATAAGAATTTTTGTTCAGAACAGAAAGAATGGGATGGAGAGTGAAAGAGAGAGAGAGAGAGAGAGAGAGGGAGTGAGAGAGGAGCAAGAAAAAAAGTGGAGTGCTCAGTGTAGAGTGATGAAGTCTGTGCAACAGGACAGAGGTATATAGTGTCACCAGTCGTCCACAAAAAAGAGAAGTTGCTGACAGCCTGGATAAACAGTGCATTTTCTCCTCCTTACAATCGCATGTTCACTTTAAAAAGATTTTTCCGACACATTCTTGGCTCATTGGCTCATCCTCAGAATGGGTGTGTTCTCTTCTTTCCATGATGGAGGGTGTCTGGTGTCCTCAAGGAGCAGAGGTCTTTGCCGTTGTTTCAGTAATAATGTACTTAAGGCTCTCTTACATCATATATTTTTGATGAAAGTCATTCTACTTAAATTCTTATCAGCTTCATGAGCCCTTACATCACAGCTGCAATATAACTGTTCATTATGATGCAGTCGTGAACTCAAGCTGAACTATACGTTCTTTGTTGTTCCTGTATGAAGAGGAAATATATTGTAAATTCTAAATTATAACTAGTGCATTGGCTGATGTCATATTAAATCCTTGTTACTCCATCTTTTATACACTGTCAAAACATTTCATGATGAATCACCATAGAAATAGTCCAAAATCCCTTATCTTACTTATTTGTTATCTCGATATCTTTTACAGTAAAATCTAGTTAATAAACATACATTCAAGTCAATATAAAGTGGAAAGTAGAACATATTTTCCTTCATTACTGTCAGTGAAATAAGGGAATTGGGAGGCTGTCTGAGCTAGCTGAGCAGTCTCGCCTGATAATAAAACAATAATTTAAGGAAATGGAGAGAGAGAGGTAAAATATGGTATGACGGGTTAATATTGTTTGTAATATAATAATATAAATATAATAATAAAAAAACAGAAACTTATGTAAATATAGGCAGAAGTCAGTACACTGAAGAAAAAAAAAGGAAAATAAAAAGGTTTTGCTTTATTAATGTATGAAAATGTGTTCTTAAGGTGAGCAGGTACCTGCACCAACAAGTTTGAAAAGCCCCCTTTTTTATTTAAGCATTTATAAAGTTACCAGTTCACAAAGGCTTTGCTGTGAAACAACATATAATAATAATATATTTACAATGTTTGTTAGTTTGAATCTCCTTTCCTTGCTTTGACCATGTGATTGTGCTCTATTCAGGTGTTGTCAGACAGGTGAAGCCTCTGGTTGGCCCAGTGAGCACAGTGTTGAAGCTGGCGATGAATTATGTCACCAATGGAGTCATCTCTCATCGGAACATCATCAACGTCCACATCTTTGTTTCTGAGTTCTGGTTTTAAATAAACCACACCATCAGTTCTAATTTTAGGTGTCCATGTCTAAAGCTTTAACTCATGTAATCTCCTTGTTTGTATGCCATTACATCTACAAATTCATCACTGGCTGCAGATTTCTGTGAGTATTCTTGCTTGTGAATCTGTAAATGGATACCTAAAATATATAAATAAATCACTTCACCACAAGCAATTTATCACAACAAAAATATGAATACAGGTCAGAAATGAAGATTGCATGCACACATGTTTCATCCTGACATAGAAACCACCATGCTTTAATCTTCTTAGGTGAGAAGCCACCTTTTTGCTGCTCTGTTGCTTTTCATAGTATGAACAAAAAGCACATGTCCTGATTTTTATTTTTTTTAAATATGAATATATTTTTAGAATTTTGTATTGCATGTCTTTGCTGCATTTGCCTTTGGGTATAAAAGTGAAGGCACTGAGAGTTGATTGAGAGTTTATATTTCTGGAAAGAGGATCCGAGACAACCATTGTATGAACAAGTAGTGGATCAAGCATTCACTGATTGTACTCTTTTGTACACAGTAATTATTCATTTTAATATGTTTGTATGAAACACAAAGTGTGTAATTAAATACTTTATTTCCAAGCTGTAGGAGTCAAACTTTGCCTTTCTGTAAGCTACTGCCACGACATGCTAAAACAAACCGAATCCAAATGGGTCTATAGCATTAGTTTCCCTGGTAGAAATGAGTAATTCAATTATTTTGCATGCTTATGATTTGACCATAATTAGGTTGGGTTGTTTCAAGTCATTAGTAAATCAACCTTTCCATGTAACTTGGCTTGGTTGCCTTCACAAATAAAAGTCTTTTTTTTCTTTCTTTCTTTCATTGGTCAATTTAAGCCATACAGTAGTGCCAGGATAAGTTCATCAGCTCCTGTTGTATATAAACTCATGGCATAATTCATATTATGAAGCAGGGTATTTTTTGAGCTGGAAAATGCATACAGCACAGAAGGGTCAGAAAGCTTATGGGTGACCACATCCTTTCCAGCAGAGTCCACTGAAGCGAAACTGTCTTTTCTCAACGTCAGGGGACATGAGGCAAGCAGCTCCAGCTCATTTGAGCAGATGGAGGGACTGGCCTGAACAGCTGGTTAATCATCACTGTGGTTGGGACAGAAACATTGCTTTAAACACATTGGGGCAGCAGAAAGTCCTCGGTATATCTCAGACTACATAATTTAACCATCCTCAAAAGATTACTTTTACTGGTAATATAACATTGTAGGAGGGGCACAGTGGTGCTGCAGGCAGTGTCACTGCCACACAGCTCCAGGGTTCTGTGGTTGTGGGTTCAATATCAGCCTCAGGTCTTCACAGGTGTGAGTGTGTGAAGCCCTGTGATGGACTGGTGCCCTGTCCAGGGTGTGTTCTTGCCTAGTGCCCAATAATTACACAGATAGGCCTCTGATCAGGATGAAGCAGGTACCAAACATTAAAGAAAAACTATATATCTTGACAAATTTTGTCTTCATGTGACATTTATTGTGGCATTTTTATGGCATGGTTATGCCAGGGGTTCTTTTAACTATACCAGGGAAAATGTCCTTAACTTGGAGTATTTCATAAACCATATCACAAAATCTGGAATATCGCTGTTAGGATTATCATTATTTTATTTATTTTTTTTGCTTTCAGCCACAGTTGCATCAATGAGGTCAGGTGCTGATATTGGATGATTAGTTCTGGATCACAAATGCCACTCCAACTCATTACTAAGATCCTGGATGACTCCAGAAAAGAATTCCACAGCCTAGTCCCAGGAACCTTTACATGCCTTTAGCCAGCGTTTGGTATTACGTGTGGTGTCCTTAGGCTCATGTGCATATGCTCTAATGTTCCGTTCATTTCATATTTTTCGTTTAAGATTCTAGGATTATAAACTGTGTGTGCACAAAGGGGCACATTAGAGTAGGTGACATCACATGCTTGAAGGATATATAGTGTGTGGTCATGTATGTACATAGTACATCTGGACATAAGCCAGTGATAATATGTACTTGCTTTGGGTCACTGGAACTAAGAGTTTTCAAGATGGCAAGGGACTACACAGTTCATTCTACTGCAGTGATGCTTCGTTCTGTTCAGATTTCCTCTTTTCTCCTGTAAGAAACCCTCGTCTCTTACATCTGTAACATGACACTAAACAGTAAACCACAAATGCATATGACCTCAGCCAGCAGAAGTAGACCCCCCCCCCTTCCATTACCACTGCTACTACCAAAAAAAAAAAAAAAAGGCCACATGTGGAGTAGAACAGAGCCAAATTCTCAATCCTTCTGCCATGCCTCAAGCCTCTGGTAGCTGCCACGGGGGGAATCAAATTGTCACTGGATCAGAGTCGGAGTAATGTAACTACAGTGCAGTTAAACCTGCTGGTTGCACGTGTGTTCGTGTGACTGTGTGTGTGTATATGCATTGGGATTTTGCTGTGGCCAGATGGTGGTCAGGGCATGTGTGTGTAGGCGTGTGTGTGTGCGTTTGTGTATTTGGACTGTGCTGTGGCAGGGTGGTGGTCAGACCCCGGGAGAAAGGGAGGCTCTTTGGCTGTGGAGAGAGGTGAAAAAGAAAGAGAGAGAGAGAGATGGATTGGAGAGGAGGAGGAAGGAGGGATGAGGGTGAGTGAGGGCCAGTCCTGCCAGGGTCACTTGGGAAAAAGGCCCATTTCACACACACACACACACACACACACACAAAAAAAAAAAAGAGACACGCATTCCACAAACAAACTCACACTCCTTGCCCTGTGCTTTTTCCTGGCCAGAGCCCCTGTCCTCTACCGCAACACATGTTTTAAGATATAAGTGAGTTCTTTTAATAAAAATGCGGGGGTATTTCTTCTCTCTGGTTTTACTAAGCATTGTTTCTCATTATGCTGAACACAAAAATGCTGCCTTGATGGAAGTGCTTCAGACACATGCTGCACTCGTGTGTCCTGCCTCCTCAATACTTGACAGTGAAGTCACAGCTATGTCCATCAAAGCATATGGTTACAAAGGTTTTACATTATTAGCGTTTTTTGTGTAGTCCTTGTTCAGAAGTGTAATAGAATGGTTCTGCTTAAATCTAGAGTAGTGAAGTGTTTTAAAATGATATACTCAACTGACCATATATCTGGACGCAGTCTGTATAGTTACATTTTTCACAGGCAGTAGTAATGAACGGTAGAAAAGAAAGAATTCAAATGAAATTGAAGGCTCAGGAGTAGCCAGAGTGTTGTAAAGCCTTTGGTACTGGGCTAATTTACCTTTGTGATGAGTGATCCACAATCTTTTAGCAATAGGATTGGCTGTAATCACTTGTTTGTTTGTTTGTTTGTTTCCAACCATATGTAAAAATAATTGATGTAGCCATATTACCGATAAATCAAACCAGTCATAACACAAGCCTTTCACTTAATCCTTCCCTGATCAGTTATAGTTTAGAAACTGCAGCTAGCTCTGGAGAACTTTATTATTGTAGAATGAATTAAATGTCTTTTACATTGTGCAGATTTAGTTTTTTAATTAAATTGTTCAGTTAGAGTACTTTTATATTTTATAAATTTACTTCAACTTAAGTAAGTAATAACACTTAAATCGCACACAGTGAATCTCTACTTTCACTCAAGAACTGGATTGTGTACTTTGTCATTAACCATGTCCAGAAGAGAGAAGAAACTGATTTACATGAAACACTTTGTGAATACCAGGATGACAGGAGTACAGTGTGAGTACAGAGCAGAGTCAGTACTGATGGAGGTGTTAGAACTTACATGAATGAGATTTTATATCATGTGATCTAGCAAGGGTTTGAATGAGTGATGATATTTCATGGCAGTCCAATAGGGGGCAGACACACACAGCACTAAGTCTTTCTTTTGGCTTCACTGGTTGTTAAAGAGAGTGATAATAGATCTCTATACTCAAGAACTACAACACTACCCTCCATGTCAAATGAAAGGCTATTTACATCTTTGTGAAACAGTTTAGAAGAACCCTGAATGACACTTTCAATGTTGCTCTTTAAGTGATCAGTGAAATTCATAGAGGTTTCCACGACTGGCGGAAAGAGCTCTGACCAAGGGCTCCACCTTGACCCAAATGTGATGCACTCCAATAAAATATGTACCTCTACATAACTTATAGCTTCAGCTCTAACCAGCCCTGTGCTTCATGCATGCCAGAATACACACTAGACCCATCACGAGAGGCGGTGAAGGCTACTGGGGCATAGCCCACACTCATGAAAATTCAAAGTGTTTGAAAAGATTGGCTTTCTTTTGATGTTCCTGCAGCCTCTGAATGGAAGGCCAGAGCGCTGGCCCTTCATTTCACAGGACATTTTTTTGACGTCCCTGAGGTTTGTGTGGTCAAATACTAAATAATCAAGTGGAAAGATGAGGCCCTCCACCTCACACAGTCACAAGTGTCTAGAAATAGAGTGTGACATCAGATTGTAAAAGTTGCTTTTCATTTGAGGACTTGACGGATGACTTTAAAATTACTTTATTTATGGCACATATTTATTTGTCTTTTATGGCTGAGGGTAACATTCAAAACAAGTGTGTTTGTTAAAAGAATGAAAAGCACATTGCTTACTGAAGAAAGCCATGTTTCAGATGACGAACTGGCTGAAAAAGGTTTGTGAATGTGCAATAATGGAAAATGGCACTTCAAAAGATACAAAGAGGGGGTCTGTTTAGAATAACGAATTAATGCTTCCCAAAAGTATGCCTTGGGGGTTTTTTTCTCGCTGGAACAGCAGTTATTGAATTTTATGTTTTTCTCCCTACAGTGCATCCTAAAGAGAATGGTTCTATAAGTTTTAATTGCAATGATACACTGTGTATGTACTGAAAAAGCAAGGCGCTTTGGGGGGATTTCAGTAATGTGTTTGAGATCCACCCTGCTGTTGGTCTTTCTCTCTTTCTCACTTATTCTGACATCACCAAACCTTTTGACCCTACAGTTCTAGTTTTTCTTGTGTAAAAAGAAAACTCAGCAGTGTGAGAGTGTTGTTTTGTCTGTGCCGGTAAATACACACCCAGTTGTCTTCCCTGGGGTTGTGTGTCTTGTCTCAGGAGGGCTTGCGGCTCCAGTTTTCAGTGTAGGAAATCGAGGGCCTGGGCAGAACAGTGAACAGTACAGCCATGTTCAGACGATCGCTTTCAGTGAGTCTATTACATACAGTTTGTTTTGATATTTCATGTCAGGTGTGAAATTGTTTTAAACTGACTGTGCACCTACCCAGAAAACCTACCCTTCTGCAATTGGTGCAGTGAGTGAGTGAAATGGCATTAAGTTATCCATTACAAATCCAAAACAATTACTGGCAAGAGGACCCAGCTGAACCCAGGAGCAAGTGCGAGTTGTTGAGCAGATCACAAAGATAAGCCCTTGCTTAGACGTGTTTTTACACCACTCATAACTACTGGCTTAACTGTGAATCAAATGAACAACAGTATTTACCTTCCATAACATAACTGTGTATATATATATATATATATATGTATAATATATATATATATATATATATATATATATATATATATATATATATATATATATAGAGAGAGAGAGAGAGAGAGAGAGAGAGAGAGAAAGGAGAGAGAGAGAGAGAGAGAGAGAGAGAGAGAGAGAGAGAGAGAGCACCATGCCAGCCATGGTTTTAAACATTTATATGGAGAGTTAATACGTATTTTCCTTTTGTTTTATTTTACTTTTATTAGCTGCTGTATGTTTATTTTCTCCACTTTATGCTTAAAGAGCTAGGCCACTTTTTGGTGCAAGAGTTTTCTCCCCTGCTGTGGTTTCTTTGCAAGCTTTAAGTACAGCTGTTTTGCACTTTCTGCTAGTGTGGAGTGATTTGCCACTTATTTACAATAGAGCTTGCTGTGTGGTGAGGAGGAGTGAGTGTGTATGTGGAAGTTTGTTTTTTCCTGCTCTTTGTAGGTGGGGGCATGGCCTATGGTACCAGACAAACTACAACTATTCAAAAGAAGGAACTGGGATTTATTGCCAGTACTCTTGCCACTCTTGTTTTAGAGCTGTTTTATTACAATATTACAATACAACCTGTGGCCTGTGGGTCAAAGATGGCCAGCATATTTAATTTGATCCACCAGAAAATGAGCCTAACACCAACCCTGCACATCCCCATTACAGAACAGGAAAAAAATATATCATATTACTCCTATACAATGATATCATATTTTACTCCTGTTTTAAAATAGTTTTAGAGAAAAATATATTATGAAGTTCAAAGAAACACAACAGGTAAACAACCTGACATGACTGTGGTGTTTTGTTCTATGTTGGTGCAAGTGGAACTTCTGCAGGTGTTTTTAATCCCTGTATAGTCCAAAATTATCCAGCCAACACAGTCCTGTGGGTAGTGTTCTGTGTTCACTGATAAAGGACTAGAGGATGACCAACACAAAATGTTCAGCAACCTGGATGGGGAGTCTGGATATCACAGGGCACCACACATTCAGGTATTCACTAACACGTTCACACCTATGGACACTACTCAAAGGTGATTTTGGACTTTTGGAAGAAAACTGGAGCACCCAGGGGAAACCCCCACAGACACACGGAGAACACACCAAACTCCTCACAGACAGTGACATGAGAAGGGGCTTGAACCCACAACCTCAGAACACAACCTGCTGCACCACCTTGCCACCAATTACAGCACAGGCATGTCACTTTAGCAAGATGTTAAAATAGTGGAAATGCTAATCTGTACTGTGCTTTCTCATTGCACAGATTTACACAGTCTGCATTGAGACATATGACATAGTAAAACAAAGAAGCACAGAGAAAAATAAAACATATTTGTAAGATAAACTGGTCATATGAGTAACTCAATCCTGCCAGTTAACAGTTAACAGATTTAAAATCGTCTCGTAACATTGTATTAATCACTCAGTTCTCTTCTTCAAAAAAAGCAACTTCAGTGAATTAATTGCACATTTTAGAGAGTGTAATTTGGGTTTGAGATGGAAGAATTTAAACGGGGAAGAAAAAACACGAGTAATGTCATTTGAATTTTACTCTGTACTGAAAGGTATAATACATGCAGATCTATTCAGCCAAGGATAAGCAGTCATTGAAAGTTGAGCGTAATATATTTCATCACACTGTCTCTGAATTCACCTCAAGCTGGAGCTCAAGAAGAGTTCAGGCTGGCTAAGAATGCTGGGAGAGGAAGCTGTCCAATGTAGCAATGCTGGTACACTGACAGAGACCCAGGCTTGTATCACTGATAGAATCTCTCTCTCTCACTCTCTCTCTCTCTTATTTTCTCTTCCATTGCTCTAGCTTTAGCTGCCCTATGCCATTATTCACAGGACCATAACCTTGTCTTTATTGGTTGATCCAGTCACCACACAGAGACAGAGGCATGGTCTGTATTTTTGCTATATGTGAACCCCAGGCCCTTTGAAGCCAACAAACAGCCATGAATAATTGCCTCGCCAAAACAAAGCCTTGGCATGCCACGGCCAATGATTATTGATATACTGCCGCTTTTGTAAAGTTGTCCAGGTTTCTTTTGTTGTGCTGAAGCCAAACTATATCCATCAATATGTTTTTATTTTGGTACCGGTTTGCACAGGGGCAGACTAGTTAATGCTTAACCTCATTATTAAAACTCACTGGGGCCGGGTACTCCATCACTTCCTCCCTGTTGTCTGGCATTGGAACTCTGAACTAGCACTCTGTTGACTCAGACTGGCTTTGGAGCAACCACATTCCTGTGTCCCTCTTGAACAAAAGAACAAAGTGACCTACTCTGGACCAAGCCACCCATACCTTGGGTGCCTCTAACATCATAAAGAGTGGACGTTAGTTAAAGAGAACTCACAAGAAAGGAAACTTCAATTATGCTTGCCACAGTTCTGCATACTTACACGTTTAGGCAAAAATGTGTTTAGAATCACTGGAATACATGCAATATATATGAGTCAATGGATATGACCGTTTTCATGGCTGTAATTATGTGAACATTTTGTTCATTATTAGACATAAATGAATATTCATTCATCATGCTGGTTCCTGTAGAGGCATTAAATCTTATGGGCTGTTTGTCTTATGGCAAAAAACCCTCAAAACATACAACACTGATAAATGGAAAACAGAGCATGACCCTGAAGATGGCTGCTCCGCAGCTGCATGTATGACCCACTTCAAACCCATTCAGAGCTTGGCTGAGTGTTGTGGGTTCCAGTCCTAGACCCCCATTTTAAAATGAGAACACCAACACAGGAGAGTCATGGTCTGTTCCCAGACGCTTTGTCTTTCAGACCTTCTATGACTGTCCTTGAAAGTCTAAGCTCTAGTAGAAACATCTGCCATCTCAATTAAAGAGAATGATTGTTTTTCTGCATCTGTTTGTCCATATAGATGAGTCCTCTAAAGCGACTCAGGGGTTTTTGGTATTTCTCAAATTCCTGGACAATGATTCTAAGTAGAGTTTTGTTCTGTGGCTGGAAAATCCTGTCTGCCTAAACTACTGTAGCCTTTTTTTTTTTGTTTCAGAAGAAAGAAACTCGCACCAGTTCTTCTTTACCACAATTGAGTGCAGGCTGGTTTTGTCTCTCAGACTGCACAAGTTGCTGACATCCTGAGGGCTGGTTCATAGCATGGGTAAGCAATTATGTAACTACCAACCATAAACTTTTCATTAAGACACATCAAGATGAATGCAGTTTGGTTATTAAGTCTACTCTGGAATATTCCTCATTATCTGATGAAAGCCTTAAGATCTACCGCCTAAGAAAACATTCAGGTCCTTGCTGCCAGAAATTTAAATCTTTATTCAGGTCTAACATGGTGTAATATTTAAAGTATAATGTCCATGTCCATGTCATGCAGGGCAGGGTAGGCCGAGGTGCAAACACAGGCCTGGATAATTATAGCCTGAGGTCCCTTTTCATAAACTCAGCTGAAATATCTTTATGACTCTCCAAAATTATGATTTCTGAACCTGAGAAAGTGTCATTACTTTTGGAATCTTCCTTCGTATTTGGCCCAAGGCCTGCACTGACTTCGGACCGGTGAGGACCACACACATTATCTTGCTCCAGGCACGTTCTGGCCCATGCTCACTGGCCTCAGACCGGCATGAGTGATGGTGGTCAGCAGTCAGGGCTTTCTGGTCACTTTCAGGCTGCCCTCTTCAGCCAACACCAACAACTCCGCCAAAATAATCCACTGAGTTAGGACAGAAAATTGCTTGAAGGACAGCTGATGATCCACAGACTGTGAATTTACTGGTAGAGTCCAAGTCCAATGACCAGTTTAAATCATGGACATCATTTTTGATAGACCTCCTACTGGGCAGGCATAGAAGAGGCATTTTCGCTTACTGACTGACTGATTCCTATGTTGAAATGTACATGCGAGAGTAGGAACTGTTAGTTCAGCCATATTTCACATTCCAGTTCATGAACTAAATTTGGAACCGTTCGGCGCATTTCCACCGATATAAACTGGCTTGTCAACCAGAAAAAAAACAGAAACCAAGGAACAGTAGGTTCTTTAACATTAGCCGTGGCTAATGTAGAAAATAATACAGGAACATGCTCCATTTGTGTGTGTTTCTGAGGCTATGTTTGATGCGACCCCAGAGCGTTGGCCAGAGCGTTGGCTCTATGTTGGTTAGCTCACAAACGCAGCAGGAAGGCTTGGAACTCTATTATATATTATGAACAAATCTTTGTGCTCCTTTTTTCATTTCTGCATTTATTAGTCCTGGCCTCCATATTTTCTGTACAACACAAACACATAATAAAAACCACATGTAAACAAAGACATTGATATGAAGCACCAATGCTTCTACAGACCTTTCAATGACAAGAGTTTGTATTCTGGGCATTTTCTGTTTTGGAAATGGTAGAAAAACCTCTGTGACAATGGCTTTGTAGCTAATGATGGTCCGGCAAAACTAGGCTTGCCTAGTTTCTCTTTGCTTTAGTACATATTCACAATTGTTTACTCCAGTTGCTCCTCTTTGGTAATTGGTGTCTTGGTGGTTCTTACTGACACAGCAACAGTGGCTACACCAATGCCTCATGGTTTACTGATGTAAGTAATGCATAATAATTGTTGACAGGACATCTTTCATGGAGTACAACTGTCACACACTTTTGAAAGAAGAGATTCTGTCCCACAGATGAATGCCTTGATCAACACTCAGCCATACTCCATCTTAGTCATTCAGCCTGCAACTCATTTCCTTGAATCTGCACATACGCAGACATTTATTCATATATTTATGTATACAATATAATTTAGACATGGTCCCTGCTAACAAAAGCACTTAATACTCATTTTTACAGCCTTACAAGTGAAGCAGCAATATTCTGCACACTATTCACTAGGTGGCCCTCTGTGAAAAATATCTATTTAAAATGCACAACACTACAGAAAAAACTAACACATTTTAGGTGCTAATACAAATATTAAAACATGGATTCTCATAATATTTTCAGACCCTCATAGTTAAAAAACTTTTCTGAAACTTTTCATATCTGCAAAATGTCCTATCTGTGCTTGTAATACAATACAGATATGTCTTGACTGGATTAGAACATAAAATTCAACTGCAAATTTTATTAATGTTACAACTGCACAAACTATAGAGCAATTTTGCTGTCTGTTTAAACTTTGTGATCTTCATGACACACAAATATAACCCAGGCTAAACTCTGCCTCCGCTTCAAAATGATGTGGCTTTATGGTTGCCTCAAAATCAAATGTTAGTTCTTCTGCCTCTAGCAACTCTGTTTAAAATGTAAACACATTGTTAGACTCACATGTCACAACAAATACTATGGCTACTTCTGAAGTCCCAGTTGATAACACTGCCATTTCTATGGTTTGCAGGCTTGAAAGGGATAGAGAATGGGATGGCACTGGATATGCCATTTTTTTCTCTGAAATGGCTTTGATTAACACGACCACAATGTTTACAAAGCTCTGGCATGACACCACACTTTCCGCAATTAAAAAATAGCCAACCATGGCTCTTCCACTTTAATCTCCTTGTTAAACCAGAAGGAGCATTTACAGGGGAATTCCAGCAATTTTTCCAAATTTCAGCATAATTCAATCAGTGAGATGTAAACAAGCATTGTAGAGTGTTTCAATATGAAATGCTTCACTGTAGAGAAACAGACCCTGATTTCGTTCTAATACTGGTAATAGGAAGCAGGGGGATCAATGTCTGCAACAAAATTATAGCCATTTTGTTGATAGTCCAAAACCAGCAGTAAACCTACACGCGTCTTCTTGGTTCTACATGCAATATTGGTAATGATAAGATAATGGTAAAGTATAACGTTTTCTTTGGGTACAATTTTGCCTTTCAACGTTTTTTTTTTTTTTTTGTATTTTCCCATTCTGCTCGTATTAAAAAAAACACGTTTTGGGCCAAAACCTGATCACACAATTATTATAAGACAACGTTTTAAGCATCAGACAGTATATTCATAACCATTATGTAATAACTCGTGGTGTAGTATGTTGAAGCACTAAACTTTTACAATGTTTGCTTCCATCACTTTCAGGAAAAATATGCTGTCTAGATTCATATTATTTTTTCAAGGCACAGAAGTCATTTAACCAAGGCAACACAAAACCGCAATAGACTATGACAACTGCCTTGATCTAAAATTATTGAAGACATGAGCATACATATATCTATTAACATATTTTAAAATATTTCTTCTAAAATCCAAAATCAAGCCTCTCTGCATGGCTTTGTTTACATTTTAATGAAAAAAATTTTCAGAATTCTTGAGAAAAAATACTTTAATTAATTATTTAAGGCTTATTGTTTTATATATCTATGTTATATCTAACTTATATCTAAGGTATAGATAATAACAAATATGCAGTTTTGGGAGAAAATGCTGTGAAACTTTAATTAAATTTTAATGGACAAGAATGATAAGAGATCCTATTGTTACAGCCATCACCACTTTAATAAATGAACACCAGGTTCTTCTTTTACATTCAGAAAAAAATTTGATCTGACTGTCACTCTGGTGGCACCCATGTCACTGCATTGACAGTCTCTTCAGTAGGTCTTTAGTTAATTTACTGAAACTTGCCCCTTGAGCCAGAAAAGCTATTGCAGTGTAATATTTAGAATCTGAATGATATATTTACATAAACAAAATAAAAATACTTATATAGTAGTTTTTTCTTCTGACCATGTACATGGACTGCTGTGGCAATCAAAAATGAATGAAATCTGCAATGAAAGTGAAAATTAATAATCTGCAATAGTTCTTTCATCAAAGTGTACAGTGGGCTTCAGTACTCAAGGCTATATAGCTACTCTAACTAATAAATAAATAAATAATAAACAAAAAAAAAAGAAGAAGAATAAAATAAAATAAAATAAAATAAAATAAAATAAAATAAAATAAAACAAATCCACAAATGTGGCTGTACTAAAAGCACTTAAACATCATTGTCATATGGAATGATCTTGATACTATTCATATCATGCAGTCACCTCAAAACCTTGGGGATCAGCTGGTTTTCCCGGACAGATGTAAACATGTGGAGGGTATTCCATCCGCTGGGAATTTCACTGGTTTCCTCCTGCACGAAGTGTAGCGAGCTAATTGAGCTGTGGTCACCCACAGGATACAAATAGGATTGGAAGACCACACATTCTGACACTATACCATCTGTCTGTGTGTTTAAGCGTGTGTTTAAGAAAGGGGATGGGTATGCATTTTTAAATCTCTAGTGTGGCAAGGGTCTTCATTAAAACCTCTTTCTACTTTGCCATCTGACAGTAAGTTAAATACAGTATTTACAGTGAATTCCTGATGTTTTGAAATCATATCTATTTCTGGCACTAATCGCATGGGATGTTCTTTTGTGGCTGTGACCTTGCTGCTTCCCAAAAAGGATTACATTCCTCCTTAAAATGGCATCTCAAAAATGTAGTAGGTTTGTCATCCCTGTGAAATGTCTTGGTAAGCTTTTTCCTATGGGCAGCAAAAGCCATTATTGGAGTGACAACTCAATTAGGATACAGTAATATGCCATGCTTGATGGGTAAAGTAATATTTTATGATGTGTTAAGTACAGCAGATTCACTGGGGATGGGAGGGCTCCTCACCGCTGCCCTCTGAGTCGCTCAACAAATGAGGAAAAATGGGATGTCTTTAGGAATATGTGGCTTTTCCTGAGTCCTGCGCCAGAACCAGTTTAGATCAACCTTCTGTTAATAACACATTTAATTTAGCTGTGGTTGTGCTTTCTTCAAATACTCAGTAGATTCACACAAATTCCTCTCTCCACCTCACCTCTCCCCGGTCTGGCTCAAGCAACCGCATGCCAGGGTCACTCCTCCTGCACCAAGCCAAACCAGACCCATAATTTTGCTTTTGTTTCAGCCGTGACCTCAATTATGAAGATGCAAGCAGTACTGGGAAGGTCAGACAGAATGGGCTGGGAAGAAGGGAGAGGTGCTTCATAGTGTGAGAGGAAAGTAGATAATGATATATAGCATATTACAGTATAAAAATAAAAAATAAAAATTACCCTTGTTAATGTGGTACTGTGAAACATCCATACCAGTCTGCTATTTCATCAATACCATACCACCATCTTGTTACTGACAACTGGCCAACTTACACAATTATGCTCTACTAAAGCAAAACCACTTTGAGAATAATTATTATGAACTTACCTTCTGGACACTACTTGGAAGACTGGTCACAACAATCACAACAAGGCCTAGGCTATTTGAAAAGCAAGAATGTAAAAATTACATAGAAATTTGATCAGAGTGTCTATTTTATACTTGAAGAGGTGGAGGGAGATGTGGTGTATGTATTCACTTTTAAAAAGAATTACAGAAAGAGCAATCTGATCTTAACAGTTTTGTGATTTTGCCCCATAGGCTTTCTGATGTCTGTGACTGGGCTTCAGATATTCAATTCTGAGATCTGACCATTACTGTATAGGAGCAGAGTATTCCAGGACAATGTCTTATGAGTACAGCAATTTAATATCTTACATACTATGGCCTTTATCTTTCTTGGTTGTGAGCCCCCGCTGTCTAGAAATGCTTTATTAATTTTTTAAATAGAAATAGTCATAATAATTCAATGTGCCCTCTCTAATGGTAAACATTCTACATTTTTCTGTTAAACTGCAATTTCCAAAAGATCATATATAATAAAAATTGCTCACAGTGGATTCTTGGTATTATGGCACTGCTGAAAATTGGCCTAAAATTAATTAGACCACACTGTAGCCCACTGGACTACACAGGAGGGTTAGAACAGAACACACACAGCTTTGGCAGACTACAATGTGATTGCACAAATAGACATTGGAGGCAGTATGCATGTGGGCTAAAGCATGACAAGTGTGTTGGTCCGTAAAATGTGTATATTACTTTACATCTGTACCTCATCAGATGTGTTGATGATATTTTAGTCATCAAATCAATCAGACCATGGCCAA
The DNA here is from genome assembly GCF_029633855.1 of Hoplias malabaricus. Lineage (NCBI taxonomy): Eukaryota > Metazoa > Chordata > Actinopteri > Characiformes > Erythrinidae > Hoplias > Hoplias malabaricus. The sequence continues at coordinate 35,878,615 of NC_089803.1, forward strand.
ACAGACGCAGAAGATGGTCCAAGCTCAGGAGAGAGCCTGCAGTACTGCCTGAAGTTAAACTGATAAAGCAGCTTTGTGTTATATTGAGTAACTTCACCTCAGCTATAAAGAAAGCCAAGACAGCCTACACTGTAGAGAGTCTTCTGTGAAAAATATGCTGATCTCATGTCTGTGGTTTGTCAAGTTGTGGACCACATGAAAATCCTTTAATAAGCCTAATAACCTCTTCATTGGGTTTACATGACTTTCCATCAAGACCACACTAGTGTTGCTGATTTTCACTCTGAGGATTTGGAACAGCAAATTAAGCTTTTGTTTATACTTTGATTGCAACTCTCTATTGGTTGAAATGACAGGAAAAGACCAAGTGAAGAGTTTCAGATGAGAGCTTTCAAGCAAACCATGTCCTCCTCAAGACCAAGGTGTGCCTCTTGCTGAGCCCCAATCAAGTCATACCCTATTTACTAGTCCAATAATTTATTCAAATGAATGCACATCTGTTCTGGCCACTGAAAAAAAATACACTTTGAACTTATTTAATTTTTTTATGTCAAATTGTTGCATGAAGTTCAAAATCATCTACATCCAGAGATATAAATGGAGTAACATTCTCATATGTCATATACGAATATAAAGGATTTAACTGAATGCAACAATTAAAATATAAAAAATATAAAATATAAAAAAAAGTTTTAAAAAAATGATGTATTTTTTTTAATGTGTGGCCAGATTGGAGTCAATATAAACAAACAAACAAAAAACATTCCTTATACAAAAAAAAAAAAAAGAAAATATTTCATTTATTTATACATACATATATCAAGGAAAATAAAGGAAAGATCAAGTGAAACAGGCAGACATTTTCTAACAAATTTAACTGACTGACATGAAGCAAAAATTATTGTTTCAAAGTAACAAAGGATTCTGTGATTATTTATTGGCATTTTACCCAAAATTCATTAAGGTAGCCCAGAACATAAAGAATATGGTGAAAAGAAAACAAAATATCAGCAGATGTCACACTGAACAAACTAATGGAAATATGTCTTAATGAAGCAGAACAGTGGCTTAAAAAAATTTATAACATCACATCACAGAATGCTGTTGCCTAGTCATCAGCTGAGGGGACCTTGCTTGAAGGTGCTGTCTACTAGAAAATCTGCTCTGCTCTGTCTACCAGAAAGTGTCAAACCTTGAAAGGCCATGGCTTTCTAAGAATGTTTAATTCACCAGTGAAGCAGCCCACTTACAGAGTACAGTGGCCAGTTCAGGCAAACCAGATATGGTGCATTTTTCAGAATAAAAGACTTGATTCTATCACATTAAATAAAATACCAGACACCATGATAACAAATTACATTTTTTTAATTTCACTTAGTTTGAATTCTTGTTGAGGGTTGGCCACAGGTGATCACTGACAAACCTGGCAGAAGATCTTCACACACAGTTTAGTACAGTGTTCAAGATAGATGCCCTTCCTGATGCAACCCTTCTATAATCACTTGGCCTTGGAATGGGCACTAGGAGCACACAAGTGCAACCTTAGGAGTTGGGGCAAATGTGAGTAGAACAAACCGAACTCCACGCAGACCCAAGGTAAGATATGAAGGGCCTATAGTGGTGTGACAGCAATACCACACTTTGCTGCCCTCATCTTCAACGCTGTACTAATGAGCTACCCTCATTTTCAAGTTTACTTCACTAAAATGTAAGGAATACATTTATTATGAATCCATAAAAGAAAATATGTATATATGTTACACATCATCATTGTCCACAGAAAAAACATGTATCTCCTTTTTTTTGTCAATTTTTAATTTACTATATTATTTGAACACAGCAGTTCTACATATTGTGTGAAAATTGCTTGGAAGAATATATTTTTACATGGACGTCTATTGGAATTTAATAAGGATTTCCTTCACCTGTAAAGTGAGTATTTTGGAGATAAATGTTTTTCTCTATTGTGACCCTGAAATGGATTAAGTGGTAAAGAAGATGACGCTTTTCTCTGTAACGTGACGAGATGCCTTCATTCATGCAAGCACCACAACATCAGAACATAAGGTGTTAGGTTTTGCTCTGGGAAAACATCTGGCTTCCATTCACAGCAAAAGTGGACTTGCATTCTTCCCTGTAAAACACTGAAGATGCTAAAACTGGTTTGACACAAATGCCTTTGATTTATCTCTATACTCCATGTCTATGCTTGTTTTTGTAGCTGCATATGGCTTTTGAAACAAAATTTAATTGAGGTTTTTAAACTATTTTTATTGGATCCACACTGTTAATGCAATGTTTTAGAACATCAGATTCAGTGAACTTCTCACAAGGAAAATGGTATTTATTGAGGGCATGAGGACATTGTTTTCTCAAACCACTGATCATAGATTGAATCTTCTCTTAGAACAACACATATCCTGAATCACAGTGGCTTGATCTTGTAAACAAGCATTGTGAAATAGGACATAGGACAAGAATCATATACATTAATAATAAACAGAAATGTTATGATTTAGTCCTTAAATTGCACTTTTCCACTGCATGGTACCAGGGTGTGAATTATTCAATGACAATTAGGGGTGGGGTCAAATTTTTCTTCAGGTCGTAATGGGAAATAGCGCAGGCATGTGCTTCAGTAAACTGAAGTGTTACAATCCTTACAGAGTCTAGTTTATTTATTGTAATGTCTGCAGTAATGCCTGCATTAATGATAAATCAATTACACCAGGTAATGTGTCACATACCACACAACAACCTTTGTAGTCAGGGGTCACCAACAACATATTATAGAGCAAAATCACACAATGCTGTTGGTTACTACCATACTAAACATATGTCTGTTCCTGACTAATATTAAAGGCATAGACCACCCAATAATCAAAATGTGTCAGCAGTTTTGATGCCCTTAAAATGAAATTCATATTATACAGAATCCCTTCCACAGGAAACATGTGTTAATTAATTCACTAACTACTGCTTTTACCCTCTTTTTGGTGGTTCGAGTCTTATCTCCCCATAATTTGAAACCTGATGGTACCCCTACTCTACTCAACTCTACTTGCTTTTTGGGACTTTGTCCCTGGCAACATTTCCATTATCACAGTCCCCACCCCCAAGGTAGCTGGTGATGTCGCAATACACCATCTCTAACAGGAGCCATGTGCTTTGGAATTGCATTGTTTACTCTTGGTTTATTCTCATGTTGTGGTTGATTATTTGGGGGCTGAGCACAGCTTTGCCGCACATCAGTTCAGAGGAATCAGTTTATATGTTTTTTCATTTCTTGTTTCACCATCCACCTCTCAATGGATGTTTTCGTGGGCCACCATTCCAAGAGTGTTTGAACCTCTTAAATGTTACGAGCTGCCAGAATAATAAAAAAAAAGAAAGAAATATTTTTAGCTTGGAGATTGTACAAATGCCTAGTTTGTGTTGGATGTCTGCATTTCATCTCTCTGGCCAGTCAGTGCTCTGCAAGGTTTACATGTCACAATTGAGTCCCTGCTCATCTCATATGGAACCATGAGTGAGCAGGCATTAAAAACGTCCCTAGTTCCAGGTACCAGGTACCAATTTGCCTAGTGGAGGAGCAAAAAAGATGAGTAGAAGCAAACTCAGAATCAGGTAGGTACCATGCAATGGAAAAAGTGTTATTGATAAAAAATGTATTGATGTTATTTACCAATCATCTGTCAACTAGTTGTCTGAATATAAGGCAATAAAGTTTGTACCCAAATAGGCACCTAAACTAAAACACTGGTTTTACAGAGTTTCTGCAACGTTTATTTACCCTGGGAAAGTAAATGGGGCATTATTATATTTGTCACAGTGCCTTGTAGCATGAACCATGCTGGCTCCATGTTCCAAGCTGTGGAAAATATCTACAGTTCCTCAGCATCATGATGGTATTTTGTCTGTACATGGTTAGAAAAATAGGACACTGATATCTTTTCAATCAAACCAAGCATATCAAGGCAGCACCATAAATATGACATATTATATGTCATATACTCTTTCTATTCTATTATTATGCTTTATGTAAACAGAATTTAACACTCTAGGTCACTCATGTTAGAGCAGTTTGTAATTTGAGGAGACTGGTGGAAAAATTAATCATGCACTTTGACAGCTGACAAAAATTAATAGTTCCCTGTAATGGCATTTACTGACATTTACTGTGACAGACAGGCTGCTAACCATTAATTAAAATAAGAATTATTATATTGACTGATATACATATCTCCCCAGGTTTCTTGAGTTGTAGCTTTCCTTAAAAGAGTAAATCACTTAATAATCAAATCTAAATAGGTCAACTGAAGTTAATATAACCAGTGTACTCTTCTTGAACTCAGCCCAGTGCTAAATGAATATATATTGTTTATTCAGTTAACCATTCTTAACACATCCTAGTGTTCATGGTTTAGCATTGTGCAAATGATAAAGCAGGACCTGAAGGGTAATTGAATGTGGTAAAGGCCATTTAGAAACTAAGTCAAGGATATTTCTTCTTGAGGTGCACCAAGCAGGCATGCTTGTGGTTTTCAAGAATCTAAAAAACCCAGAAGCTGTAGCATTTACCTCAGACAAACAACCAGGCACAACTACAGACAAAACAAATTAGTATGTAAATGCAAGAGCCAAAACCCAAGCAAATCTTGGTCTGTTTAGCAAACCTGCTCCCTGTTTTTTCCCTTTACTTCATATGTGTATTTTTCACATTTCTGCTTTCTAATGGCCTAGTCCACCAAGGGACTTTATTGCATGCTTACAATAAAGGAACATTTTGAAGTTTACAATTTAGCCCCACAATATATATATATGGGTGGCAAGCTCAGATGCATATGTTAGTTCTGAGGGTATAAACAGGGATGAGGGGAAAAGTTTGGGCATGGTCCAAACCCCCAAATTTTGATGTTACATAACACCAATATTTTTTAATGTTGTAGTTACTTATGAATGGTACAACAATAAAATGAAGCATCGAAAATCACATTGTACCCATAACCTGAACTTTTATGTTACCCAGCATGTGAGGTATAGAAAATTGGCTTCTGTTATTATCTATGTACAATCACACACAATGCACAGAGATGCAAGGAGAAAGGAACTTCTCTCCAAAAAAGAACATTACTGCCCATCTGCAGTTTGCTTAAAATCAAACGTCTGAAGCTATTAGAAATAGTACATTTTGGTTAAAATAAAAAGCATTACATATGTAGAAATGAAAACACTGCATTCCAGCACATTTTATGCCATCTGTGAAACATTGTGGTGGTAGTATCATGATTTGGGCCTGTTTTGTTGCATGTGGTCCAGGATGGTTTGCCATTATCTGAATCTGAATTATACCAGTGAATGTGAAATAAAAATATGAGGACATCTGTGAACTGACTCTAAAGAGAACTTAAGTCATGCAGCAAGACACCAATCCCAAGCACACAAGTCCTTCTATCAAATAGTGGTTGAAGAAGAATAAAATTAAGGTTTTGGAATGAGTAAGTCAATGTCCTGACCATAATTCATTCAAAATGTTGTAGAAGGACATGGGGTGAGCAGTTCATGTGAGGAAACCCCTGTGTGAACATCCCAGAGCTGAAGATCTTTTGTATGGGGGAATGCAGTTAATCTTCTATACGCTTTACTGAATCAGCTTGTGTTGTAGTGACACACCTACGAAGCAATGATGTTGCTGCAAATACTGAGCACAATGGTAGTACATTAGACAGTGCTAGAGGGACACTAACAGCTGTTTTTTATTCCCTTGGCATTCTTGGCTGAATGCTATGTTGTTGGCAGGGTTGTCTTTGAAACAAATATTTTTTGCCTCATCACTGCATATTTGAAAGTAGGCACAAGACAAGAACTTCTGATTAAGTAAGTATCTGTTTTGTAATGTGTTATTAAGCTGTTTTGTACAGCTTAAATATGGGTGGACTGACCGAAAATCTGTTTGAAAAGTTAATTCTTAAATTGTAGTTTGTGTCATTATTCAAACAGACATTTTGTTGTGCCTGTTTCAAGTTCACTGAGTAGAAAAAATTAACATTATCCTGTAGCTTCATCCTGAGAGGATGTTCATGACTGTGGCCTGTGACCTTATCGTTTCCTTTTTTTGTATGAGAGAATGAGAGGCAGTCTAGCCATATATTCGAATTAAGGAGACTGTTGTCCAAGAATTTGTCCATGTGTTTTATTGCAGACATGAGGATTGGAATAATCTACATGTCCAAATGTCTGTAGACACTCCTTTCCTTTAGGAAATTCAGGTATTTTAAAGTGGACTCATCGTTGACCCTGAAGTTCAGCTGCACACACGGATTCTATAATCTCCATAAACAAAAGCATGAAGTTAAATGGGAAAGCATGAAATGCTCTGGAGGAGCCACATATGAGTCTAAAGTCTCCATGCTCAGTGCCAGGCATCAGCTACAAAGGGTTAGGGTTATAAAGCCTCTCCAGCTTTGGACTGTGGTGCACTGGAACTGTGTTCTCTGGAGTAATAGAGTGCCATTCAGTACTGTCACACATTATTGAGAAATTGGAGGAGTTCCACCATTGGAACCTGATCGCACTAAAGTTCTCATAGCTCAATGTAATCAAAGCCTTACAAACTTGTTTCGATATCTAGTATAAAGCATTCTCAGAAGAGCAGACATGTAATGGTCCATACATGAAGAAGGAAAAAAAGACAAACAAGCAAAAACACTAGAAGACCCACCAAGACAAATCAGTGCAATTGCATTTGGCTGGGTCTTACCCTTTGCTGGTGAACTTCTGCAAATTTAAAGCCAGGCTTTAAAAAGATCTCTGTACAGTTCATTGAAAGTTAGAAAGCTGGTTTTGTTTACATCTTTTGGTTAAGGCCTCTTTCACACAACTTGCATGTGACATGTTGTTAAAGATATTTGTGTCTCTGCTGTGTTTCCCTCCAAGTCAAACGCTGCTGATCCTGCGCGTGGTCTCCTCTGTCACTTTCGGGACAGAACAATATTTTCCAGATAAATTAATCTTGAACTGCAGAGGTAAGGCATAAGTCACACAATATAAAAAGTCTACTTTAATGAAATCATGAGGGTTGTCTGTAGTGTCCAAGACACACAATCTCTACAGAGAGGTTACTCTGGGATCTTTATTTCCTGAACCGTTGGTTAGGAGTCAGTAGTGACCATTGGAATGTTTTGGTTAGAGCTGTGTGTTTGAATTTAAGCCTTTCTGATACCTTCTTCCTCATCACATGCCACCTAACCTCCTAGTCTCCCAGATGAGTGGCTCACAGGCCTGGCCCAGGCACCAAACTCACCCCACCTCATTGGGATGGTGGGTGCAGACTTCCTGAAAACAATAGCAAAGACTAATCTGTGGATTTACTAATGGAGTTCCTAGCATGCCTGTCCAAATTTTCTCTTACGCCTCCATTTGGAAAACACTTATATGTCACCTTTGTCTTGTCATCAGCCCCTGAATGGACCACGTGAGGATCACTGAAGGTGATGTGTGTCACCAATTATGACCACCTCTCCCTGTTCATGCTAAAAGTCTGTGAAATTAACTGCTATAGTGGTGCCTTGTGAGGCTGCATTAGGTCAGAGGTTAATCTTGATTAGCCTAAAGAAAAAAGCTAAGCAAGTGCTGCATCTGAAAAACCTTATAATCTCTGAGGATTCCCACCCTACATATTTACTCTGCAAGCCCTGTGCAACCCCAGGGGAAGTTTCTTTTTCTTTAGTCTGCCTAAGCAGGCTTTACTTTGTAAAGCTGCATTTTAAGGGGATTAATTGACAAACCAAATTTTCTGCCATCATGTCACCCCACATCCTCCCCCCTCCACCACCCAATGGCTGGATGATTCTAGAGCAACAATTAAAATTCCACCTTTTGGCTGGCATTCTATGGGCTGTCAGGAAGTGAATACCACAGGCTGGCACAAGCTAAGCAAGCCTGGCATGAGCATGTTTGATGAAGCTATTATTTTAATGGGAAAGTGCTGGCTATTCATTACTTCCACACAGCCATTGCAGGGACACAGCACAGATAATGAAGTGCTCTGAAAACTGGAAAATTGCCATGCTGGCTAACAGCTCCAGACCTTGTGTGTAACCCCTTAACTGGCTCATGCAGAGTTGTGGCACTGTTTCTCTGAACAACTTCATTTTCATGTTCTCATATTCTATGCTGTGTAAATCTGTCCTCTTAGATTTTCATGTATACTGTATTGGTTGTAATGGTTAAGATACTTCTGTTTTACTGTCTCTTTCAGATGATTATTTTCACTACTTTTTGGCCTAGCACAGAAATAGTTCCACCATCAATCAGTGACCAGCCCAGCAAGAGCTTAAGTGGCAGGATATATGTGGCTGTCTGAAGCCCCAACATTTCCTGTTTACTGTTGAGTTTTATAGTTCAATGCATTTTCAGTTTCTGTATGCATTTCTCATGCATGAGTGCCTGCCTTCAAAATTCCTGTCCTGCAATGCTGAGGTTTCAACTTATCTTCTTGCTCTTTCACTTTAATAGAGCGTGAGAAAGCCAACATAGAAAAGAACCTTGGTTACAACACAGATGACCAGTAACCACTGCACACATCACTCAACACATCACTTTTCCACTGAATCCTCTAGATGTTTTTGAAGGAAGTACACTGAGCTGATGAACCCACTGACTGATGCTCTTGTAAAACACCCATCAGCAGCACACATCTAAAACGGACATTCTCACGCAGAGGAAGAAAAACCATAAAGGCAGATGAAGGCGATGTGGAGAATGAGGCCTCTGGGAGGACGGCAGTGGCAGTTAGGGACTGCAATGTTTCCATGCATCAAAAAAACTTGAGACTACACACATATCTGTGTGCTCGTTGTTTATGAGTCAACCACACTGTTATTGTTCTTCTGTCAATATGAATGACAGTAACTACTCATTTTGTCAAACATATTTCCTGAATAGGGAGATAGCCATGTAAAGAACAACATGATTTCTGCCACAAGTTGCTGTCTCCTTCACCAGATCAAAGAGTGCTAATGACTTAATGAAAAGCACGTGTTCCAAAAGAATATGTCTGTGCTGCATATGATCCATATGATGCTCTCAATCTCAAAGAAGGAACCACCAAGAAAGATGACTTTGTGCTGAAAAGCTGCTGGATGTAAAAAACATGTTGAAATAAATATTAAATGTGTTGAAATAAAAATAAAGTGTTACACATTTCTGGAGTTAGCTTTAAATGAAAACGGAATCAAGCTTACATGCTACATACGTACTACAGTGATCACCCATAATGTTCATATGACATCTCTGATTCTATGATCATTGTCTATATGATAAGCTCCTCTTAACACTTACAACTCCAAACTAGAATAAGTTGTAAACAGAGCCAGTCCAGATTTTCCTAAGACGCCCTCCTGCCTGAAAGTTGCACCTGACACTCCTCTAGTACTCTCCCTCCTTTTTTGGCCATATACAGAACTAAATTATTTGTAAAAACTTTAATTATTAAAAAAACTATATAACCATATAATGTCTGTATCTCCTTGCTTTCCGAATCTCCTTGCTTTCTCTAATGCGGACATTATATGGTAGAGAAAGCAAGGAGAAAAAGAGAGAGAGAAAGAGAATTAGCCGTTGTGCAAGAGTTAATACTGGACTGAATTTACACTGTAGAGCAGGTGTGTGACTAGGCCCTGGCTACGGGGCTATTGCCCCGGGTTTTTTTATACCAAATTTGTATTATGAAGCCGGATCTGGCCCAATTATCGCTCTAATCTGGCCAGCGAAAATATTCTAAAATATTTTGAAAAATCATTTTGTTCAGGGTACTGTAATACAGAGCTAGAGTCTTCTTGTAGCTAAGCAACCATCCACCTATGAGCTATGTGCCGTTAAGTATTACCCATTTCTCACGAGAGTCCTCCATCCCATGATTCAGAAGTTGCTTTGTGCAGTAAACCAGCAGAGGGCCCGGCGTATCAGCCAGAGAGGTTGTATTCTCCTTATTACAGCTCTGTGGACACTACAGTCATTTAGAAGCTGCAATTTTGCTGCAGGTTTACCTCACTGCTGTACCTGCAGCTCAGTCTCATGGAGTATTTTTTTTCTTTTCATTTCAAGGATAGTATCTCTTCGCCTTCTAATGATACGCTAACTCTATCTAATTTGAGACGAGGGTTTTCCTTGTTAATTTGCAGGTCCCTACATTATGTGCATAGTGCGCGTATAGGGCGGTCCGGCTCTGGTTATAAAGCTATGGAAAATACAAATTTTATACATATATATTTCAGGGGCGGCATGATGCCACAACAGGTATTGTCGCAGTCACACAACTCCAGGGACCTGGGTGACTGTCTGTGAGGAGTTTAGTGTGTTCTCCCTGTGTCCATGTGGGTTTCCTTCCATGGAACAAAAACACACATTGGTAGGTGGACTGACAACTCAAAGGTTGTCCATAGGAGGGAGTGAGTGAATGTGTGAGTGTGTGTCAAAGCACTGGCGCCCGCTCCACAGGTCTCTAGGCACACTATTGCTTTATACATACATATATATATATATATATATATATATATATATATATATATATATATATATATGTGAGACTTGCATTCAGGCCTGCAACACATTCAGGAAGGACACTCTTAAGTGTTTCATTAGGACAGTGAAACAAGCACATGCTAAAATGGCATGTTTATAATCCCAACCTGTCCCCAAAAGTGAATGTTTGCAAGACAAAAGTGACAAAAATGTCCGTGTAGGGTTGCACACCTGAAAAAATTTGCAGGAAGAATAGGACAAGATTAAACTTGTTTTCAATCTCTAAACATTGTTTAACAGTTGTACAAAGAAATGGCAACATTGCAAATTAGGAAATACATTACTGTTCAAAATAACATTGCAGTACAATGCGGAAGAGCAGGCCTTGGGTCAGGTGATTCAGGTTTTAGTAAGGCCATATCAGCAAATTTATTCGCATGCAGGATGACGAGGCATGGTATGCAACACACAACAGCAGCATCACAGGCAAAACCAGGCCAGTGGCTTCGATGGGAGCAGAGGATTTCCTGGCAAGAGTTGTGGGCGATGGAGGCAAGTTGTATTAGGTTTATGCTGGGAGCAACTTATGATGTCCTTCCAACACTGCAAAATCTTGGACAGTGGGTAGGTGAAGACCCTAGTTGTACAGACTGATTATGTGCACGGGTTGGCACACTGAAGCAAAGAGCTTGTAAGGTTAGTTTCTCACAGGGTTGGTATACTGATGGTATACTCTATTGTATACTGTATACTGTATGATAGTATACTGGTATACTATATTGATGCATCAATGAATGGCTGTAGTAATAAAATGGTTAGGTTTGTGTGTGAAGGAGAATGTTTCTGAGAGCGTACGCAAGCTACAAATATTGGTAGATAGGGTTAAGCACAAGACGTTTGCTGGTAGAGGTAGGTAAAAAACTCCAGGTCCGACAGCACATTGCGTTAACTACACTGAGTCCAGATAATGGTGCTCTACACTGAAAGTAAACGGATAGAGTTAACAGTTCCATTTAAGGATGTAGTAGATGATGTAGGTGAAGGAGGTGAGGGAATGCGGGTGGCAGGCATATGTTGGCACAGGTGGAGTTAGCTTGTATAGTTCGGCATCAGGGGTGGAAACTAAGAGCAGCTGTGAAAAAGTTATTTTAAACAGCTGAAAGGTCTAGTCAGTGGTTGTGGATAAGGAGAGTACTTGGGAAAATGCACTGTAGAGATACTATCATGGTTGTTTGTGATGTAGCACATAAAGTTCACATGGAAATGGTGGCACTGAGCATTCATTATCTGTGCCAGCAGGGCTAGGTACAGCCTTAGTCACCAAGGAGGCCAGCGTGGATTTACGGTTGTTGATGGTAAACGGTAAGGTAGGACTGTAAAGCTGGCTTTGAGGGGGCTGGGTCTGGGACACCAGACTTCACTGTTGAGATCTTCTGAAGGTATCGTGGGCTTAATTCAGTGAAACACAGACAAGGGGAGGTGCCTACCTGATAATCCCTGTGAAGAGTTATTGATACAGTGGGTGGTTTGGGTACTCATGGACGTAATTGTTAAGAGCAGCTGGTTGCTGATCGGATCATAAACGGCCACAGCAACCTTAGTGTTGAGGTGCAGATATTTTGTGCTTGGAACAGAGTGTGGTTGGCCAATGGATTGTCATAGGATATTTTACATCTTATCCTGTGTATGATCATAATGACAAGATAAAAAAAGCTTAAATATTTTTGTATTGTTCTTAATATAATAAAAACAATTTATAAATAACAGCTTTCCATTCTTAAACATTACATTATCAATATAATTGAAATTTATATTTTTGAATTTGGCATTGTAGGTGCACTTTGCAGTTCTACAATTACAGACTAGTTTATCTGCATACGTTGTTTGCCCCTTTTCGAGCTGTTCTAGTGATCAGGAGCGCCACAGGACCACTACAGGGCAGGTATGATTTGGGTGGTGGATCATTCTCAGTGCTGTAGTGGCACTGATGTGGTGGTGCGTTTTTGATGCACTGGAACAAGGATCAGATGTTTTAAAATGTGATTACACATTACCTCATTGGTTCACCTTGTAGATGTAAATTCTGAGACAGTAACTCATCTGTTGCTGCAGTTTTTGTTGGTCGTCTTTAAGTCTTTCACCAGTGGACACAGGACTCTGTTGACTGGATGCTTTTGGTTGGTGGACTATTCTCAGTCCAGCAGTGACAATGAGGGGATTAAAAATCCAGCAGCACTGCTGTGTCTGATCCACTCTTACCAGCTCAACACAAACCTAACACAACACCACCACGTTAGTATCATTGCAGCACTTACATTAATCAACCATCCATCCAATACAATCTGCTTTCTGAAGGTCCCGACCATTGAAAAACAGGATGAAAGAGTACTATCAAAGTAAGCAACAGGTGTATTACAGTCCGTAATTATAGAACGATAAAGTGCTTCTGTATGATCAGTGGAGTAAATACAATGATAAATAAGTTTTGAAACAAGGTAATTGTAACATTATTAAATGCATCAGATATGCTATAATCTGACTTTTATCACTGGTAAAAACAGCAACAAAGAAAGATGAAATGATTGTTTATTCCAGGAATATATATAATGCACCTTTTGACATCAATAGAAATGTTATGGTCTTGTGAGCTATTAGGTTTTTTATGTCTGTATCTCATATCTAAACAAAAACCCCTATGCATTACAAGAAAGCCCCTTTTGATTTTCTTTTGCTCCTCGAGCAACTCCACCAGAATTAATTCTGCCAAGAAGTCGAAGAAGCATTCTAGAGATCTTGGAGGCAAAAAAAAAAAAGCGAAAGCTAAAGCAACAAAAATGAGGAAGGTTTAAATTAAAGCATTTTATTTATATATACAAAGCTGGAGGCATGCATTAGATTTTACATTTAAAACAACACAGAAACGAATGTTGACATACTTGAAGTGTGTCATTAATCTTTGTTTTATTTTCAGTATTGTGCAAGTGTAACAAGTTACCATTTTTCACAGCACAATTTGTGTTTTCTGGCTCACTTCACATAAAAAAAAAAGTTTTAAAAGTAATCTTTGTTAAGATTACATAAGCTATTTTCAATTGTTGTATTTGGTGATAAATTCTACAAACAACACAAGTCTTGAGATTGTATTCATTTTATATTATGCAAATGTCTCCTTGTAAAATATAATCTAAGCTATCAATGGACATAACTTTCCTTGTCATGTGACTGTACACTGTACAATTGCTTCTTACATAATTTAGAACTGCCTATGTTTCCTAACATTCCTAAATATGTACTGTACTGTGCAAAAGTCTTAGGCACCTGAAATCATTATTATTACATGATAATTTATCTTTTCAACCTGGTGCTTGTATTTTTAATTATGCATAATTACAATAAAAACAAAAACATTAATACAGTAAAAAACAAACAAACAAAATACACTGTAGTGTTTGGATAGCAAATGTGAACAACAAATTTTGTTTCCAGATATTCTCCTTGATTTTATGGATTTCTTAAATAAACAGTACAACTAACTAATGCTAGGTTTTCAGTGGTTTGAAAAATATTCAGTGCAAAGTAGCTTTGACTTCTTGTTTTTTTCCATCCAGCTACCTCAGTCATGACATTTTTAATGGGTGTGTTTTCACATTTTTATGCTTGAAACAAATAACTTTATTAACTATTAACCTTAGTTTTATTAGTTTTATTTCATTACATTATGGAAAATATATTGCTTTTTATTTGAGAATCTTTTGAAAAATATGGGATAACAAATACAACATCTTCTGTGAACTACTCACCTATGACAAGCACATAAATCTAGATTGTTTTACCAGGCTACATTAAAGTCCATACCAACTCGAATGACTAAAGGCAGCCGATGCAGGGGCAGCATCAAAAGACATAAACCATTAGTTAACTGTCACGGCTGGGCAGGGAATACGAGGAGGCAGACTTACACAAGGGAATCTTTTATTAACAAAACAAAAATGAATAGACAGGAACAAACTAGGACAAGGACAGACAGGAAACAGCTGTGAACTGGTGTGGACATGAGTAAGACACGAACAGAAACCAACATCTACACACAAGACCAGACAACCGAGCACTGAGAACAGGGTAGTATATATACAAACGAACATAGTACACAGACATGGAACACCAGGGAAGGATAACAAGAGCATAGACTGAGGCAGGACTAAGGCAGGGCTAGGGCAGAGACAAGAACAAAACAAACAGAGCCAGACAAAAAAAGAAACATGAGAGACAGACAGCAGGAAAGCACAAGATAGGGCCAGAGCGTGACAGAAACTTTGAAAAGTTTTTGGGAGATCAATGCAGACCACGTATTGCATTCTATTCAGCTGTCCATTAAATGTGCTTTTAAGAAAATCAAGTCCTCAGGTGCTTAAAATCACAGAAATTAAATGTGACATATTTCCTCACCATTTGCTAACTCTCCTGTGTGTTAGCATGCTCAAAACTGGTCTAATGTGTTAATGAAACCCAAGTGTCTGTAAAAATCAGTCCAGTATGCTCATGGCAGAGGCATCAGGAGGTTTAAAGAAAACGCAGAGATCTCCAAACATTGAAATGCATGAACAGAGATGTGATACTGCTCTATTCAGCTCTGTAGGTGGGTAATATTGACTTATATTTGCTTCAGTTAGAAAGGTCTCCAAGTTTGGGAAACAGCTAACTGCATTTCTGAAACTGCTACAAAACTAAACCACGCTGAGCTTCTGTGGTGATTCAAACAGTGAATAAAAACTAAAGACAAATTATACTTCAGCCACATACAAACAACAATAGTTTTTTCTCAAACATACCATTCCAAGCTAAAATTTGTGGAGTTTCTGAAAGTAAACAAAAACAGAGAAGACAACATTTCCCCACAATCGTAGACATCCCCTTTAAATCAGAGCAGGGGCTGGAAGGGTTCGCTTTATGACTGTGTTTGTATAATTGTGTAATTTTGTATAACATTTAATTTATTCATTCATTCATTGTCTGTAACTGCTTATCCAGTTCAGGCTTGTGGTTGGTCCGGAGCCTATCCTGAATCACTGGGCGCAAGGCAGGAACACACCCTGGAGGGGGCACCAGTCCTTCACAGGGTGACACACACTCACACATTCACACCTACTTCACACACACTTTTGAGTCGCAAATCCATCTACCAACATGCGTTTTTGGACCGTGGGAGGAAACCCACACGGACATGGGGAGAACACACCAAATTCACAAACACCATTTCACTTACCAAATACAGCTACATTGGGTACAAACAACACTAGTTTGACAATGTATTACTGATTATTACTCTTACAACAGGTACATGCAGCAAGCTGATATATTTTCAGAGGACTGTGTCACAAGTATTGGGGCCGCTTCTGTGGGGAGATTGAATGTGTGGCTGATGTTTCCAAACACCTTAGGAACATGAGGGGCAATACAGACACACTGGACGCTGTCTACTGGTTTGAGCTAAATAAAATGAATAAAAGTCTTGCTTTGTACTCTCACCACATGCTCAGAACAGACTTAGATATGTATTTTTAGTATTATTATGAGGCGTATAAATATGGGCGGCACGGTGGTGCAGCAGGTAGTGTCGCAGTCACACAGCTCCAGGGGCCTGGAGGTTGTGGGTTCGATTCCCGCTCCGGGTGACTGTCTGTGAGGAGTTGGTGTGTTCTCCCCGTGTCCGCGTGGGTTTCCTCCGGGTGCTCCGGTTTCCTCCCACAGTCCAAAAACACACGTTGCAGGTGGATTGGCGACTCGAAAGTGTCCATAGGTGTGAGTGAATGTGTGTGTGTCTGTGTTGCCCTGTGAAGGACTGGCGTCCCCTCCAGGGTGTATTCCCGCCTTGCGCCCAATGATTCCAGGTAGGCTCTGGACCCCCCGCGACCCTAAATTGGATAAGCGGTTACAGATAATGGATGGATATAAATATGTTAATAAAAAATATATATATAATATTTCATCTACTCTACCTTGTTATTACACATTATACAAACCAAACAAAACAAAAAACCCAACAATCACGGTTGGAGTATGTACAAAATAACAAAACAAAACAAAACAAAAAAACGCTGTAAGAATGCCAGCACAAATCAGAAAAATCGCATACCTGAATAAAATGAATAAAATTCTGATAACAAAATTTATATGTCCGTATCTGTGTCCTTTGTATCGTGAGCCCTCCCTGTGGGATAAAAATACACAAGGGAAATAAAATGCAAGGCAAACAATAATTTTAAATTAAATTATCAAAGTAAAATTTAAGTGTTTTCTGATTTTTTTTAAAGTTTGGGAGCATGAAATAGTAAAATAATAGTAATAATAATTTAAATAAACATAAAAAAAAAAAAAACAGCCTCAAATTCGGGCGGTTCCCCTGTGCGTTCACACCCATCTACACGCAATATGTGGTCGAGTAATGATGTTTTATTACGGACATACATTACATTTTATTACATTACGGATAATCTCGAAATATTGTATTTTATTGTATCTAACAAGTGGACATAAAACGCAATAACTTTATATGCTCAAAATACACAACTTTGAAGTATTTTTATACAACATAATGACTATTTGAACTTCTAAGAATCCTGAAAA
Organism: Hoplias malabaricus; assembly: GCF_029633855.1. Lineage (NCBI taxonomy): Eukaryota > Metazoa > Chordata > Actinopteri > Characiformes > Erythrinidae > Hoplias > Hoplias malabaricus. The sequence goes on from NC_089803.1 coordinate 35,895,763, forward strand.
CCCGGGGCGGGGGCTCAGCACCCTCAGCTGCAGCTCGCGCCCGTTCACGCTGTGGTTTAAAATTCAAAATCCAACGGCAAACATAACGGTTCAGAGGAACCTTTTACACAGTATTTTAAAGACACATAAACGTATTTAACAGACGCTCAGCTTGCTGCAGGTGAGGAAATAACGGCGATGTTCTTGTCATTCTTAACTATGGTTACAACCTGAAGCATAGTAGCTAATTGACCCACAGTTTAACTCAAAGTGCAGATTGCGCTAGCTACAATCCCTTAATAAATGCTACCTAGCCAGACAGGCAGCCAGCCTCATACAGAACGGTCAGACTCACACTTTTGAGTCGCCAATCCACCTACCAACGTGTGTTTTCTTACTGTGGGAGGAAACCAGAGCACCCGGAGGAAACCCACGCGGACACGGGGAGAACACACCAACTCCTCACAGACAGTCACCCGGAGCGGGACACAAACCCACAACCTCCAGGCCCCTGGAGCTGTGTGACTGCAACACTACCTGCTGCACCACCGTGCCACCCTTGAATAAATTAGTTATTTTAATTCTTAAAATCAACAAAATGTTCTTGGTCTTTTTTAATATATAATTTGTTTTTAAATAAAATGAATACTGATGCCAGTGTTATATATTATGAACAAAACTTTGTGCTACTTTTTTCATTTTTTGAATTTTAGTCCTGCCCTCAATATTTTCTGTAAAACAGAATCACATAATAAAAAACACTTTTTTTTTGTGGTGTAGACAAAATTGTTTGTGCAGCTAAGCTACTTTTAGGTGTTCATCTTAAGCAGACTCCTAAAGCTGAAGTTGTCAAGGCTTACAAGTGTATCTAATTAATTAGAATATGATCGAAAAGTTAATTTATTTAGAAATTCAATTCAAAAAGTGAAACTCATATATAATAAAGTTTCTTTACAAACAGTGTGATGAACCTACTTCAAGCATTTATTTTTTTTAATGTTGATAATTATGGCTTATAGCCAATGAAAACCCAAAAGTCATTATCTATAATAATCTATACAAAACACCTGCAAATATCTCTTAAGCCTTTAAGATGGTCCTTTAGTTTGGTTCAGTAAGGTACACAATCATGGGGAAGACTTGACAGATGTCCAGAAGGCAGTCATTGACATCCTCATGCTGTAGCATATTTATGGAAAGTTGAGTGGAAGGAAAATGTGTGGTAGAAAAAGGTGCACAAGCAACAGGGATAACCGCAGCCTTCAAATGATTGTCAAGTAGAAGCCATTTAAAAATTTGGAGGAGAGTGGACTGCTGCTGGAGTCAGTGCTTCAAGAGCCCCCACACACAGATGTATCCAGGACATGGGCTACAACTGTCCGCTCATGACCCAGAGACAACACCAGAAGCGTCTCACCTGGGCCAAAGAAAAAGGACTGGACTGTTGCTCAGTGGTCAAAGTTTTTAGATAAAATTTAACTTTGCCTTTCATTTGGAAATCAAGGTCCCAGAGTCTGGGGGACAAGTGGCGAGACACACAATCAAAGCTGCTTGAGTCTAGTGTGAAGTTTCCACAATCAGTGATGGTTTGGGGAGCCATGTCATTTGCTGGTTTTGGTCCACTGTGTTTATCAAGTCCAAAGTCAGAGCAGCCGTCTACCAGGAAATTTTAGAGCACTTCATGCTTCCCTCTGCTGACAAGCTTTATGGAGATACGGGGTTTTATTTTCCAGCAGGACTTGGCAACTGTCCACACTGCCAAAAGTACAGATAACTGGTTTAATAACCACAACATCACTGTGCTCGATTGGCCAGCAAACTTGCCTAACCTAAACCCAATAGAGAATCTATGGGGTATTGAGGAAGATGAGACACCTGACCCAACAATGCAGACGAGCTAAAGGCCACTATCAAAGAAACCTGGGCTTTCATAACACCTTATATAAAACATTACTGCATTGATGCAGTAATTCCTGCAGAAGGAACCCTGACCAAGAATTGAGTACATATGCTGTACATACTTTTCAGTAGGCCTATTATTAAATTATAACATTCTAATTTTCTGAGATAATGACATTTGGATTTTCATTTGCTGTAGACCATCATCATCGTCGTTAAAAGAAATAAAATCACCCTGATTATCCTGTGTGGGCTGGGCATTAATAGTTTTGTTTGTTTCAGTATCATATTCTAAAAGAAAAGATGTTATTTTGCCATCTGTAATATATGTTATGTGTATAACTTTACATTTTTTAAAACCCTATGGGACATTTCTTTGTTTTATAAAACTGTTAGGCTAACCTATACAAACATCTTTTATTTTTCTTATAGTTTTGTTTTGAAATTCTTTTTCAGCAGGCCTTATAATGCACACAAACTAAATATTTCCAATAGTAATGTAATAAAAATTGCCACAAGATCAAAAAGTGGTGTGTGTTTTTTTGATGGCTTGTTTGTTTGCTTTGACTGTTGTTGTGTTCTCTATGGATGTGCAGATGATTGAATTTTACTATTTTAACATCAAGTAACACTTAAATATCTAAGAGATTGTGTGTTTGACAGACAGCTATACATTAATTATGCTTCAAGAGAGTATCAAAAAAGAGCCATTATACAACATGGGGTGCAAGCTGTACAAGTTATTTCATACATTCGCACTGTTGTATATTTACAGTGGAATCTATGGATTCTTGAAGTCTCTAAAGGGCTGTTGGAATAGTGGCTTGTGGTATTAAGTTCTACAATGTGGTTAAGGAAGTTTAGACACCCAGCTGCAGCTTCTCAGTAGTTCCTGTGCGTTTTTAACTGTTGCAGTCAGGCATCACCCAAAGGTGTCTTGTGTTTTTGGCTTGGATAGTCAGGTGGTCTGCACTGAGTTTCTATGCTTAGCACATACCCACACAGTCTTTGGAACTTTGTCCATTGTGGATTTTACACTTTTTTGGCTGCAGTACAAACTGGTATGCAACAGCTCTGTCTAGAGCAAATGTATCTTGTAAAGCCAGGGTTCAATATGACTGTAGACAGATTTACTTAGCTCACTCCCGTTCCAGTACACCATTATAAACAGAGCTGCACAGTCCTCAAAATTGTTTTAAGGTGCTGTTGTATGTTCAGTCATTTTGGAAAGTTTTGAATTTGAGTTTTATATAGCATTATTTCCATTCAGTTGTACAGTTAGCAGAATTGCTGTTTTTTCCTGATTGTTATTTGGAGCGCTGACCATTTTCTTGGAAAGAAGAAAATGCTTCCAAAACATTCATACTCAGAATCATTGCTAGTTAGGTTTTAGTGTGGTAACTCACCAACACTAGCAATATTTCAGTACAGTACACATTTAATTGAAACATCACATGAAAAGGTATATTGTTAAAACATTACCCATTTTAAAATATGTAATTCAGGGGAACACTACATAATAATGTAGCTTCATTGGGGGGTGTTGGTGGGAGGTGTGTTGGGATTGTTCAGAGAGCAGAAGCTGGCCAAAATTTGGATCCGTGTCTCCAGTTGGTTCAAATAATTTTTGTAGCATCATTTAGAATTTATTTCACCTCATCATAACTCATTTGTATAATTGATTTGTCATTCTGTCACCCTGTTGCTTGTCGCTGCAAATTGAATTCTTCCATAGAAAATGACTGGACGATTGTTGTTTTGTTGCCTGCTAGTGTGAACGCATGGTAATAGGGAGAATAGCTCTCTGGGGCTGCTTCTCTAAAAAAAACCCCCAAAAAACACATATACACTCTGCAACTGCAAGAATCATGGGGTGAGAACTGTAATGATGTGTCTTCTGCACATATGCCTCTGTTATGGGCCACGAATGTTTTCTTTTGATTCATTAGTTTACCACTTATCAAACCTGCTTCAGTAATCATCAGTGAGGGTGGAAATTTGAACATAAATATTTTCAGGTGGGAAAAGGCTGATTCTCATTATTTAAAGGAACACTATACAAGATTTTTCCTCCTTTGGTCTTTGGGTTTTAACAATGACAGTGACACTATTCTCCATATTACAGGTCAGTGAAGTATCACAATTTCAAAGCTGGAATTTTAAGGTAAAAATATTACATAGAGTTTCATTAATGAGAAAAAAAATTCTGACTCCAAACATGTCTAGAGTGATCGACTACTCATGAGGTAAGTGGAAAAATAGTGTAATTCAGATTTTCTGCCCACCTGACATTAGTAAATTAGTACACTAATCTGCATGCATGTAGGCAACAAATGAATTCTGAAAAAAAATATTACTCAAGTCATAATGCAAGCAGTGTCTTAAAGGCAGCAATATTGATTTAATTTATTTACCATTTCAACAGCCAACTGTTTCCCTGCATTTTGTTCTTCCATGGTTCCTACATGCATTATAGATGAGCTTCTCTTCTATGTAAGTTCAGCTTTACACATTTTGCAGATAATGACCTATTTGAGGAGTTACCATTCATCTGTGTTAGTATAGAATAAACAATAGATCAAGTAATCAGTAACAAAATTCTTTGCCAGTTATTTTTTAAATAATTTTTTTTAATTATTTTTGCTTAGTTGCAGCTGTAGTTCTGAGAGAAGTGAAAAAAGTTGAAATTGTGGCCAGATAAGTCCGTATAATAGCTTGTTTCTGGAAAAGCACACTTCAAGTTCTCAGCCAAAGACAGAAAAGGGCCATACAGCCTTTTATCCACAAAAGGCACAAAAGCCAACATCTCTTATGGTATGGGGGTGGGGTGTATCAGTGCCCATGGCATGGATGCCTTGCATTTCTGTGAAGATACTCCTGATTTGGAGGCGTACATGTAGGTCTTACAGTAAGAACAAGGCCATGTCTTTTTCCATAGTTATTTCAGCAAAAGAGTGCCAAGCCTCATTGAGTTATAACAGCATGGCAGTAAAGACAGAGTGTGTATCGAGGTATATTTGGAGCAAAACACACAAGCCCCTGTGGCAGTGGAATTTTTAGTTATAGAAAATAGCCACATATGAATCAGTAAATCTGAATTCACAGAGAATATCACTTTACTAGTTGCAAACCTGTAGATTTTTTTTCCCTCACAACAGTTACACCTTCTCAAATCATTCATTTCAAGTCCACAAATCATATTCTAAACACACCAGTAAATAAAATATCCTACGTTAACACTTTTTGGTACAGTTGCAGTGGTGAATATGGTGCAAAACATTCACACACTTGTATCAAAAAATATGATACCATGTACAAGATTTGCACATTTGCAAGTCAGTATGAGATTGTGTGTTACAAGTGTTATACACCTGTAGAACACTTTATCACAAATACTTTGTTTTTGTTTAGTTTTTTTTCTTGGATATTTGTTTTGCACAAACAAATGTTTTTTCACTCACATAAATTCTATCCAATATTATTTTCAGAATATGGATCCAAATCTGTCTCACTGAAGTAAAAATGGTTGAAAAGATTAAAGAGAATTAAATCACGAATCAATAACTTTTAATTGCACTTTACAAAAACTTCTCTGTTATTGGGGTTTATAGTTAAACAATGTTAAACATCTTATGTAGGTACCGCGACCCTGAAATGGATAAGCGGAAAAGGTGATGATGATGATGATGATGATGAACTCATGTAAGCATCATATGAGGATCACATTACCTGTGACACCAATTTTTTTGTAAACCTCTTACAGAGTGATTTATCTTCACTTTTCAGAACATATTATTTTGGGAACAATGAGACAGGTGTATTTCCGTGGCTTTTTGTACACAGTTCCTCCAGTGAAGTGTGGTGTTCCATGTAAGGAAAGGTTACGCTGGCGGTAAGACAGTTGCCATAGTGGCAAGAATTGAGTAGATGACTACAGCTGTCTGTAGGTAAACAGAAAGTGTGACTCATGGCTAGACAATCTCTCCCCCTCTCTCTCTCTATCCCTCTCCCCCCCCCACTCTCTCTCTCTCTCTCTCTCTCTCTCTCTCTCTCTCTCTCTCTTCCGCTCTTCCTTTGTGATTCTCTCTGGCCATGGCAACACCTCACTGATAAGTCTGCTTGTGGCTGAGTGGGCAGGAGCATTTCATGACACTCCATGGACAGGATTCCTCTTCCTTCTTCATAGTGCTCCTACTCATGCACCACAAGCCATTCCAAGTCTGAACCACAGCGAACCACCGGCCACCTCTCGGCACAAGGGCTAATGCTAAAATAGAAAACCGTAAGCTCTTTTGCATCTGTCCAGACAGAAATTAGACATTAGCTGAACGGAATAAATTGTCCACTGTCTTCATTCCTCATTCCAAGGAATGTCAGGTCTTAATTTTGTCCAGTTGCCTTTGGCAGCGTTTTCACTGTCTGAGAACAGTCTGTGATGTTACAGTGCCGTACAGTGATTTCAATTAAGATCATAAGATGAAATATCAGGTTTGTGACGACCAAAATAAATATTCTCTTGAAGATTTTTGTATCCATCCAGTACAGTGTATGTTTAAACACATTTTCTTGCTGTATCATTTAAAAAAAATCAAATGTATTCATAATATAATATTGTTCTTTTTTAAATTAATGTTTATAAGTAAATAGATGAAATGCTTTTATTATAAATATATAATGTGGTATCTTTGGCGTTCTTTACCCCATTATAACAAAATGAAGCAGCATCTACATCAGTCATGCTGGACATCTCAGTCCCTTTACACCTACCAGCTTCTACAAGCCTGGTTCACATGCTCATCATTAACCCACAGTCACAGGTGCTGAGGCGTATATGTGTATGTATATTAGGAGTCGTGAGACGGGTTGGTGGTTTTTATGTGGGTCTGTATTTTTCATCACCTCCATGCAGAAATGGCATTTACTTAGATATTTATCTCTGACTCATCCAGTGGTCCTAAGTGTGTTTGTACGTGTGCATGAGAGAGAGAGAGAGAGAGAAGAAGATCAAGACCAATACAAATACTACTGCAATGGCTGACTAGTATCCTGTGTTCAGTTTTAACAAAAACCCATGATATATTTACCTACAAAATTAGTGACTTGCATTTATAAGTGTCTTACAAAAATATTATATATCCCAAAATAAAATTATACCCACAGGGACACTAGATGTCAGTGTTGAGGGTGTATCTGTCATAAATAGAAATTCTGAGGCTTCAACAATAACAAACGTAGTCTTTCTGACACTTATTTGTACTTGAGTAATGTTTTAACTTTCATTCATTCATTATCTGTAACCGCTTATCCAATTCAGGGTCGCGGTGGGTCCAGAGCCTACCTGGAATCATTGGGCGCAAGGCGGGAATACACCCTGGAGGGGGAGCCAGTCCTTCACAGGGCTAATGTTTTAACTCATTTAGAGAATTAATAGACCATTACAGTAACACTTTAACCTGCGTTTTAAAGATTTGCTCTAGTGGATGTCAGAGTTTTAAAATAGGAAATTCAGGATGGCAAAATAATTTTATCCTTGTGTTATTTCTAAGCGTTGTACGGGGTATGTTTTATTGTAGAGAACAGTTGTGTTCTGAGGTGTGTGTGTGTTTGTAGGATAAATTCAGAATGCTTGGAATCTAATCTCTTCCTAGGCCAAAGAATGGTGGACTGACCACATATACAGACACATTTACTCAGTCATAATATACAAAACCCTTTTCCAAAAAAGTCAGGACACTGAAAACTATTAAAAAAATAATAATTTAAATCATATGTTTAATTGAAAAATTACAATGTCTACCACTGTGATGCATCACCTTTTCTTTAAAAAACACTGTGCATCTGGGAACTGAAGAGACCGATTGCTGTTTTGAATGTGAAATGTTTTTCCATTCTTAGTTGATATAGGACTTCAGCTGTTCAGATTTCATTTATACTATTTTTTTTAAATTTCATAATGTGCCAAATGTTTTCAGTGCCTCTAAAATAGTTTAGCATCTTTCTTTTACTACAGGACAGTGCAGTAGAATGTGGATTGGCATGTTCTTGTGATAAAAATAAAAATAACGATTTCTAAAAATTTCAAATTTAGTTTTCTTGGACCACAGGACAATTTTTCCATTTCACTTCAGTCCAAATCTTAAATGAGCTTGGGTCAGAAAAGAAGGTGATGTTTCTGGATCCTATTTAAATATGGTTTCTTCTTTGCATGATGGTGTTTAATTTTGATTTGTGGATGCAGTGATAAACTATGTTTTTATAGTGACTTTGGGTCCTGCTTTCAAACTTTCAACCATTTGGCGCGTTTCCACCAACATAAACTGGTTTGTAAACCAGAAAAATTTGTTCCCAGTTGGAACCAAAGAAGAGTAGGTTCTTCAGCGCAAACTGTGGCTTTGCCCATTTGCGAAGAGAAAGCTCGGAGACTCAAACACAGCGTTATTGAGCTGGATGGGATCATTTAAAATGTTTCATATACAATAATAGGAAAAAAGATAGCAACCCGCTCCATTTGTATGTGTTTTTGGGGCTGTGTTTGGCTCCGTTAGTTACTTTTCTCCACTGTTCACAAGCTCAGCAGGATGGCTCGGCAACCTTCACACACATTTTTATCTCAAAGAGGGGAAGACTGCTGAATTTGTCTTATTTCATGTGAGGGTGTCTTTGCCTGAAATATTGTAAATGGAAGTGGTGGGGAGACATTTTGTGGTGTTAGTACGTTTATAAAACTCAATCATAGCTGCGCACAGCCTTCATAAACTTCACCTGTTACATTGAATAAATAAGTAATTTTAATCCTTAAAATCAACAAAATGTTCTTGACATTGTTTGTTCTTTGGTAGTAGATCATCTAGTGTTTATCTTAAGATAAGTGTTCATCACAAAGTGCTTCGAGAGGCTCGTCATGAGGCACATCAAAACCCTACTTCCCCCCACACTGGACCCTCTACAGTTCGTGTATCGTCCTAACCGTTCAACGGACGATGCCATATCCACCACGCTCCACCTGACACTCACCCACCTGGACAAGAAGGACACATATGCCCGAATGCTGTTCATAGACTTCAGCTCAGCATTCAACACCATCATTCCTTAGCACCTGATCGGGAAGCTGAATATACTGGGCCTTAACACTTCTCTCTGCAACTGGATCCTGGACTTCCTGACTGGGAGACCTCAGTCAGTCCGGATTGGTAGGAACACCTCCAGCACCATCACACTGAACACTGAAGCCCCCCAGGGCTGCGTGCTCAGTCCACTGCTGTTCACACTGCTGACCCATGACTGTGCAGCAATGCACAGCTCAAATCATATCATCAAGTTCGCTGATGACATGAGGGTGGTGGGTCTCACCAGTAAGAACGACGAGTCAGCATACAGAGAGGAGGTCCAGCGGCTAACTGACTGGTGTGAAGTCAACAACCTGTCTCTGAACGTGGACAAACCAAAGAGATGGTTGTAGACTTCAGAAAAACAAGGGGTGAGCACTCGCCGCTGAACATCAACAACTCTACTATGGAGATTGTCAAGAATACCAAATTCCTTGGTGTTCACCTAGCAGATGATCCCACCTGGTCCACTTACACCAGTAATCAGAAAGAAAGCCCAGCAACGCCTCTAATTCCTGCGAAGGCTGAAGAAGGTTCTTCTCCCACCTCCTATCCTCACCACTTTTTACAGAGGAGTCATCGAGAGCATCATGACCAGCTGCATCACTGTCTGGTTTGGGAACTGCACTGTGGCAGATCGCAAGTCCCTCCAGCGGATTGTGAGGACAGCTGAGAAGATTATCTGTGTGTCTCTTCCCTCCATCACAGACATCTACACCACTTGCTGCACCCGCAAAGCACTCAGCATTGTGGGAGATCACACACACCCTTCACACACACTCTTCAAACTACTGTCGTCTGGAAAAAAGTATCGAAGCATTCGAGCCCTCATATTGTTTTGTATTTTCTTAACCATGTCTTTTGCACTTTAATGGCTTGTACACTGAGAAACATTATTTTTTATATTTGTTTTACTAGTAAGATGCACCTGAAATGGATTATTTGGAAAAGATGAAAATGATGATGATGATGATGATGATGATGTTTTACTAGTCTTTAACAGAATGGTAAACACCTCCTAATCTTTATTTTATTGAAAATCTCTCTTTAAACCTAGTCATTCCACAGACCTGATGCTAATTGATGTGATTTATTTTTTGTAGCATTATATAACATTACCAGTCCTTTATTACCCTGTCCTAACCTGGAATCAAATTCAAGAGAGGAAATGAATGAATGAATAAATATTGTACCTTACTGCATTTTCTTCTTGTTTACTTTTTGCACTGGGGTTTATATCTGCTCACTCTTGAGTATATTGAGCATATTTTGTCTTAATGTACATCTAAAGCCTTATTTGGACAGGATTAGTTTTAGATGGGGACATGGGGAGATAAATTATTACCAGAAGTTTTTAATTCAGTCTGAATAGACAGTTTCTGTAATTATTTCCAGAATGCACACTTCCGTTTCAGGAGAAATTCTTGAACCTTTTACTTACTGTAAATCTAGCAGTAAAAATAACCCCAGTTTATATTAATTCTATCTATATTGACTTGTGGGGCAATATTCTGTCATATCCCAGGGAAAAGGGTTTAGCTGATTTTCTCGAGAATGGAGGCATTTAGTTATGAAATAAATGATTTAAAGAAATACAATTTAAGAATGGTCTTTTTTGTATCCTGAACTCCCCCTACCTGCTGCTGAGTGTAATTCACGTTTCTCTCTCTCTTATACACACACACACACACACACAGAGTGATTTTACATTGGTCGCAAATGGCTCTTAGGGCTTCAGCTGATGTTGAGCTGGGGGAATGTGTGTAAACTAATAAAATTACGCTGACTATATGATAAAACCTATATATTGCTCATAGTGTACACTGGACCATGTTATTACAACCATTACATGTAACTTTGGTGGTACTCTAGCCATTATAACCACAGTAAACGACAGTAAAGCACTTTTTACCATAATCGATGTCCAACGCTAAAAAATGAGCTAATCTGGATAAAGTATTTCCACTTGAACCTCGTTCATCAGTAACTCTCGAAAACCTGATTATAACATTGTCCTCAAAAAAGCTTGGGATCCACCAATACAAAATGTAACTCTAGCCATTTCATCTAACCCGTGAAATTGAGCTAATCCAGCTAAAGTTAGCAACCCTGGCTCACTGAACAGTAACTCTCAAGAACCTGATTATAACACTTTTGTAAACAAAGCTTTTCAATAACAAACATAGCAATACATTAAGAAATGTACAATGTAATTTTTCCTCCTTGCTCTCTCTGCCATTAAATGTCTATACTAGGAATATATTCTTCTTGCAGCTAGGTAACTACCCATGAAATTTATGCCTTAAAGCATTATGCATTTCTTGCAAGAGTCCTCCACCCCATTACTCAGAAGCTGTGTATTCCATTAATCCAGCAGTGGACATGGCGTAGCAACAACTGAAGCTCTATTTATCCCTATTACAACTCAGTGGAACATCACAATAATATAGAAGCTGTAATGTTATGATAGAAATAAGACATAGTGTTGCTTTAGGTATGAGGCTCTGGTCAACTGCTGAATGACACACCACAAATCCACAAAACTACCTGAAGTATCACTCAGTGGAGAGACATTTCTGGTAGCTATCAACAGATTATGTGCACACTAGCAGCTTACAGAACTGTTATGAATGTATGCCCTACTCATTAGGTTACCAGTTTATAATATTAGTTATAAAAACTGTGTGAAGGGTTAGTAATGTTTTTGCCATGTTCTCCCTCGTTATATATTTTAAAGGTAATTGAGGCATAAATATTTTTGGTTGCCGGGCTGTTCTCGGAACAGCAGTGACAGTCTGTGCCTGATACACACAGTAGGACTGCAATGTGTAAATGGAGTTTGCCTTCTTTGTTATTTTCACCAATATTTCGTATCCAGTACGAATCCACTATCAAACTTACTGATATATTTTGGTAAACTGACATTGCCACAGTTCCCCGTGAAAAACTAATTGTGAGTGAATAATACTGAGGCTGCACAGATTTTTTATTTTTTTTGGGCTGATACGATATCCGATAATTAGCACCTTGGAAAGACGATACCGCTAGTGTGCATGTAGTTATTATCGATAATTTTATCTTTTTAAAGTTAAAGCAAATTCACATTGGATTAAAACAAAACAAATTATTTTTTATCATAGGTGGTCATAGGACAAACCTTTTCTTCAGTATTTGTACATTTCTGTACGTTTTGTTTTTATCTTTTAAGTATATTAGTTGTAGTTTATATTTTTATCAAAGATTTACTGCTGGCTCCACATAAATGATTTCTAGAGGGGCGCTAATTAGTGCAGCACCAGGTTTGTTTTGGAGAGCAAGGGAGAGAGTGGCATAAAGCAGTAATGAGTTTATCATCAATAAATTAAGCTGTTGAATGACTCTACACCTATTTTCATGTGTTTTATATAAGTGCTCCTGCACTGTGGTGGTTGAGAATCTTTTTGTCATTTAACCTGCTGTGTGTGTGTGTGTGTATTTACAGCTCTATCTGTGTGTGTGTGTGTGTGTGTGTGTATTTACAGCTCTATCTGTGTGTGTGTGTGTGTGTATTTACAGCTCTATCTGTGTGTGCTTGTGTGTGTATTTACAGCTCTATCTGTGTGTGCTTGTGTGTTGCCGATATTTTAAATTATTTTTCACCACAGAGAAATTGAATCCCAGAAATTGTGAAAAACGTCCACACGGCAGAGATAGCTGTGTATTTAGAGGCGTCAGTGCGTGTCAGCAAGCGCAAAAAAGGTGCCAAATTATCGGTTGTAATATTAGCTAAAATTCCAATATTGGACATTTAACAGTAACTAGGGCTGGGGAATTAATCGAAAATGAAGTGAAATCGACATTCAGAACTTTTAATTTACATTATCTTATATATCTATTGAGTATATTGATTATTTTATTCCGTTATGTGCCCACTGTGTGTTCATGTACTGTCCCTTTAAAACCACGCCACCAAGCTGTAGTCATGTGATTCCCCTATCTGCCACATGGAAGCAACCTAAACTGCAAGGCTGACCAAGCGAGTCGAGCAGCTCTTACCCAAAAAAAAAAAGTTTGTTTGGACGGGCTGTGTTTTGACTATAATTAAGACGACACTGGACAAAAAGAAGTAAAAGGTAAACACTGACCAAAGCACAATCACACACCAAATATAAACAGTGGTCAAAAAACAAGAGAGGAACAAGCTCCCAGCAACATTAGAAAACATATATCCCATATTTAATACTGGCGCATATTTAAAGTACAAGCCTCATCACTGAACAGAGTAAAAAATAACAAACAAAAACAAAATAATTGTTCATTAATTAATTGTTCATTAATCGTGGTAAAATTTACAATTATTCGTGATATTGATTTGCCCTCATATCGCCCAGCACTAACAGTAACAAAAAAAATCCACATATTTGCAACATATTGACCACGGATATAGCGTGCATCAGTACTTAATACTGTGATATAATGAAGCCTGTTGTTCATTTGTGAGGGTGACGTTCTTGCACTTTGGCACTTGTTCTACAAGCAAATAATGAAAAGTTATCTTTCATCTCTCTGATTAACTCATGCTCCTTTAAAATTTGTCAGCCTGATATAGATGTTTGGTAATGTGTCACAGAGGAAATAGCATGATTATGCTCTGGTTTTTGAGTAGTAATTATATGATGTGGCCTGTAATCTGTGGTAATTCCAAAATGTGTGTAAACATTTGAGAGAGAGAGAGCGAGAGACTCTAAAACATGTCAGAGAGAAATACATTGGTGTGTTTGTCCATTTTAGTTTGACCTGAGGTTAATGGGTTCATATTTCCTAGGTTGTGCTTACAGAGTTTTACTATGGAAAGCCAAAAACTTAAAATATTCTTCCATTCACATACTTTTTAATGCATTAAGTTTAGTAAACGGTGTGTTTCAAAAACTACCGCATTCAAACCATACCATGTTAAAATCACATAAATATGTTCAGACTAGTCCATTAGAATACAATAAAAAATCTACTAGAGTAACAAAGGCCAAAATATAATTCACTTGTACCCACAGACCACTCTCCCATCCCACAAATCGTCAAAATCATTTTCCACTATGAACCTACAAATTATTAAAGTACATTCACTTCAGTCCTACAGATATTGTCATGGAACAGTAATTTTCATTTTTATTAAATGCAGAGCCATGTAGGGAAAAGAAGTCAACTTTGTCATGGCTTGAGAAGCATGGACAATGGTAATTTGGATCATACACCTCACGGAAAATATATGACCTTATAACCTCATACTTGCCCAAGTCTATCCACACAGTGCTATGGCTGGTAACAGGGCTTTGACTGCTGGCAGTCTCTATAACTGGCATCACTTCAAACCCACTCTGGAAAACAAACCTCCATTGTTAAGTCCTGGATTTAATCGGGGGAGATCAATAGATAGTGCTTACTTAATCAACTGCTTTCTGCTACATGGTGCACACATACAATTTCTCTTTGATCCCCCATCCCTCAATCCCAACTTACTTTTGAATTCTTTGTTTAATATGAGCTAATATCTAACCAGGGGGTGTGTTGTGAACATAGTGATAAAAGCATTGAGCACACCTGTGCTGACTGCCTATCCTGATCATCTCAGTAAGAACCGTCATTGCTTCTGGTTTTGGCCCAAATTACTGGCAGTCCGTGCTGTCATTTGTGGACATCTAAAGTATGAGACACTCTCAGAAGTCGATATGAATGGCTTTCTTTGTAGCTTGATGATAACAGGAAATTAAATCATTAATCTGCATCACTGTGTCTGTTCTCTAGTCCAAAATTCCTCAAAAATATGGGTAATTATATTTTTATATTACAATTAAGCCCACAAAAAAGATATTTGACCTGATTTATAATGGGTATCTATGAAAATGTAAGATTAATTTCTCATTTGAAATTGTATGCATTATTTCATGTACATTTTAGAATATATATATGTAAGATATTTAAGGAAATGTGTGAAATGTCTGGCAGGGGCCTAATTGTGGCGTCATTTAAGCTCATGTGTGTTCCAAATTAGAGATGGACCGATCAGCATTTTTGAGGCAGATTCCAATATTCAATCAGCTTTCAGCTTGATCAGCCGATAGCCAATATCGATCGAGGGCAGGCCTCTATGCAATGGCAGGGCAATTTTTAGAGCAAGCAAGACATGAAACATGGTCTTAACTGTCTTATTACCATTTTTAACAGATTCATATGAAACAGCATAATATACAAAATTTGCAGTAAATCAAATAATCCAGTTAGTACTGCAATGATTATTAAAACATTAATTAATTTAAAACTAAAAAAATAAATTAGACTCTGGGTTATTTTAAATGAAAAACTGCAACCATTAGATGTAGATCTTGAATTGTTTTAAAACTAAATCGTTTTAAACAGTAAAGCAAAATAAATAAATAAGTTAATTAATATATATATATATATATATATATATATATATATATATATTACTGATGCTGCATTGTGATAAAACCCCTTCCTTCACTAATAGCTGTATTGAATGCACCATGCACGCAAACTTGGCAATTCGGCATCTTGCAGTGCTTTTGTGACGTTTCGTGCATTGTCTCTCAAGATGATGTATTTTACTCTTTGGAACTGACCACATCTGAAACATGCTGTCAAACTCTGCCATCAGAGCACTATCTGTGTGAGAGCCTGTGGTTTTCTGGGTTGTTTGTTTTCTGTTAGCTGCCCGTGCTAGCTCTAGTGTTTTCTGGTACTTACTGTATTTAGCCGTGTGGTATACACTTAAGGGCTGTACCAGATTAGTAGTGTTAAATGTCTTTTTTTTTGTTCCTTATGAGACACGCTGGTTTAACAAATTTTACAAAACACCCTGGATGAGTCCTTGAAGAATTGCAAGGATCCGGAGGGGGGTTTACGGAGGGCTCATCTTCCTGGATGAAACGCTAGTTGGAAATACAGAAATTAGGGTTATTTGTTTAATGCCATCAATTGCCTCTCGGGATCAGCTAAATTTGAGAAATATTGGCCATATTTTGATTTAAAAATTGGCCGATACCGATACGTAGCCCACCATCTTTCCATCTCTACGAAATAAAAATATTTTCATCTGACGAAATAAAAATATTTATTGTTTTCAAATGATTAAATACAGCAACATATGTATTCTGTAACATGTTAAGTATTTGAAAAATGAAAATAGATGCACCCCCTCTCTTTATTAATGCTTGTAGTCATCTGTATCAGTGACTCTCAACATCAAAAACTTAACACAGAAACAGATTTTTGTTTAACGCAGAACAGCTCATGAAAAGCTGATTAATTGTAATTCCATTTTATGCAGTTATTTTATTAGTTCCAAGCTAAAATGTTTCCAGGTGTGTCATATATAACCAGCAGCAAAAAGAGTAACGTTGCTTCAATTAAAAATAAATGCATATTCAAAAGTAAGATAAAATAAATAATAGTAATAATAGACAAAGAATACTTAACAAAACATATTTCAGTGCATTCATTATTATAAAATAATATATTACATATATCTGGGTCACCGCTGGGCATGGAAGACGAGGAGGCGGACGTACACACAAGGAATTTTATTTAACAAAACTAAAGCAAAACGAGAACAAAACAAACAAGGGCAGGACAGACGGAATATAGACAGGACAAAACTAAGCAGAACTAAAAAAAGACAGACAGGAAACAGCTGTGAACCGGGGTAGATACTTATAAACTGATAGACAGAGCAAACACACATCTACGCACACAACACCAGACAAAGGAACACTGAAACCAAATGGGTATATACAGGTGCTGGTCATAAAATTAGAATATCATGAAAAAGTATGATTTATTTCAGTAGTTCCATTCAAAAAGTGAAACTTGTATATTATGCTCATTCATTACACACAGACTGATGTATTTCAAGTGTTTATATCTTTTAATTTGATTATTATAACTGACAACTAATGAAAACGCCTAATTCAATTTCTCAGAATATTGGAATATTACTTAAAGCCAATACAAAAAAATTGACTTTTAGAAATGCTGGCCAACTGAAAAGTATGAACATGAAAAGTATGAGCATGTACAGCACTCAATACTTAGTTGGGGCTCCTTTTGCCTGAATTAATGCAGCAATGCGGCGTGGCATGGAGTTGATCAGTCTGTGGCACTGTTCAGGTGTTATGAGAGCCCAGGTTGTTTTGATAGTGGCCTTCAACTCTTCTGCATTGTCTGGTCTTTCATCAGTGAACATAACTTTGGACCACTCAGCAGCAGTCCAGTCCTTTTTGTCTTTAGCCCAGACGAGACGCTTCTGACGCTCTTGTTCAAGAGTGGCTTCACACAAGGAATGCGACAGCTGAAACCCATGTCTTGCATATGTCTGTGTGTGGTGGTTCTTGAAGTACTGACTCCAGCTGCAGTCCAGTCTTTGTGAATCTCCCCCACATTTTTGAATGGGTTTTGTTTCACAATCCTCTCCATGGTGCGGTTATTCCTATTGCTTGTGCACATTTTTGCACCTACCTTCCTTTCGCTTCTCTATTAATGAGCTTGGACACAGAGCTCTGTGAACAGCCAGCCTCTTTACAATGACATTTTGTGTCTTGCCCTGCTTGTGTAAGGTGTCACTGGTCATCTTTTGGACAACTGTCAAGTCAGCAGTCTTCCCCATAATTGTGTAGCCCACAGAACTAGAGTGAGAGACCATTTAAAGGCCTTTGCAGGTGTTTTGAGTTAATTAGCTGAATAGTGTGTGGCACCAGGTGTCTTCAATATTGAACCTTTTCGCAATATTCTAATTTTCTGAGATACTGAATTTGGGGATTTCATTAGTTGTTCGTTATAATCATAAAATTAAAAGAAATAAACACTTGAAATATATCAGTCTGTGTGTAATAAATGTGTATAATATACGTTTCACTTTTTGAATGAAACTACTGAAATAATTAAACGTTTTCATGATATTCTAATTTTATGACCAGCACCTGTATAAGGAGCACAGACAAAAAAAAAAAAAAAACACCCGAGACTGATAACAAGGGGGCAGGATTACAGAGGAGACACAGGTGGAGACACTGATGAGAAGACGGGACAAAACAGAGCCATGTTTTCCTGAGCACATGGCAAACAAGAAAACAGAAACAGAGCTTGGAACAAGAAATGGGACAAAAGTGTAACCATCTGAAAAGTTTATAGATATGACTGCCAAGGAGTTTTAGCAGTGTTCCTCAGGGTCACACAGAGGTGGGTGCATTTACCGTATTGTTTTTCTAATGGCAACTGAAGCTCTCAGTGATGAAAAAAGTAATAGAACTGTAACATATTCTATGTTGCCTCTTCTGATATATTAATATTTACCAATTTAGTAACATTTTTACACACACCCACACACACACAAATGGTACAGTTAAGTGCCAGTTTTACACTGTTTTTTTTATGCTTTGTTTGAAGTTTTTTTTTTTTTACCTCTGGGTGAGTCCTGTAGTAACTAAACAGTTTAGAGCAGGTGGGAAATCTGTGAGAAAGCATCTTCTATATGTTCATGCCCTAATCTCACATTTAAAAATGATGGTTCCACAATGGCTTCTTTAGTAAAGAAAATGGTTCTATATAGAACCCTGAACACTTAAAGAACCTTTGTATGATTAAAGGTTTATTTGCATCATATGAGTGTTCTTCATATTGATGGAGAATGTCCTATAGATGGTTCTATATAGCGAACCATCTTGCAGAAAAGCCTACTGTATGGCACCATAAATGGTTCCCCTGTTGTTACAAGCTTGAAATAATATTAATAGAAGAAAAATGTTTGTGCCATATAGAGCCCTTTTCTAAAAGTTGCTTTATAGAACCATATATAGTATATTCTCCATCAATCTGAAGAACATTTTCATGACGCAAAGAAGCCTTTCATTATGCAAAAGGTTCTTCAAGTGTTTAGGGTTCTATATAGAAACACCCCCACCCCTTTCAGTCTGAGAACTGCCCATCCTGTTGCCTCAACAAAGAGGTCATTAATAATTAAAAAACATAACGTAATAAAACTTAAAAGTCATGATGAGGTATTTAAAACCAGGGTTTTTTAATGTACACTTTTTAAACTCTATAATTATGTAGATTAAATGTAAAAATTAATAATAATGACATATACTGACCCTCTTCCCATTGAAATAACAAAAGTTGGGTCCAAAATGGCCAACTTCAAAATGGCTGCCATGGTCACCATCCATCTTGAAAAGTACCCCCCCTCCCATGTATTAATGTGCCACAAACAGGAAGATAATATCACCAACCATTCCCATTTTGTTACGGTCTATCAATATAAATGGCCCACTCTGTATATGTATATATATATATATATATATATATATATATATATATATATATATATATATATATATATATATATATATATATTTACTTCTTTATCAACTGCACATTAAAAACAAAACACACAAACAAAAAGAAATCAACAATGCAGTAACAAGTACAAGTAGGAAGGCATAATCATACTAAACCTGACTGAACACTTTCACTTGCAGCTTTTATAAGGGTATTTGTCACGACTATAAAATGCACGTTCCAAGGATTCCTACTGACCTGTGTTAACTTGTTTCTTTGGGTTGCTTGAATGAAGTCAGTGTTCTTTGACATGCTGGGGTTAGGCTGTTGCAGCCTTTATTCCAGCTTTATTCTAATTTTCAATTTCACCCTAAATGATGCAGCACTGTGGAGTGTGCAATGGCTACGGCTAATATTTCTGAACTACTTACAGTGGAACTATGTGCTTTTTTACTAATCTCCAGCTCCTGGTGCGGTGTGTAGTGACCGCGCTGAATATTTTTCCCACTCTCAAACCAATAACATTTTTACGTATTTTTCTTTGTGGATCTAAACAAATACCAGTGCAAACAATAATCACAGCTAGTTGTACCTCCATATTTATCTGTGTCTCCTTGGAAATGTGAGTTGTGCGTTTGGTTGGGGAGTTTGGGGTTGTGTAGTGTAAAAGTGCCCTGTGTACTAGGGAATAGTGAGTAGTGGGACATTTCCAACACACGTATGGCTGAGCCCTGCCAGTAGAAAAGCAACAAGCTTTAAGCATGCTGAGCCATGTAGAGTCGAATCGGACCCAAGTGGTAGAAAAGCGACATTATGGTATCAGTGCTCTCTGTAGTCGATATCGATACTGTGTTTGAGTGCCAGTATCTGTGTCGATACAAGTTGATTCATTCATAAATCAAGGGTTCAACTTATGAAATTTCAGAGATATGAGCCAAGTTCTGTCAAATTTATTTATTTATTTATTTTGCTTTATAATGTGAGCAGAGATATGAGAAGCAAGATTATGCCACCCGCCACAGGTAGCTCAGCGAGTGTTCAGTTCACTTGGTTATCTTGCCATGCAAGCATTTCTGTCCTATTACTGTTTTTTGTAGTATCAACTGTGTAGCAAGTAAGTTAAGCAATATAGCACGAAATGAAAAACTTCTGCAACCTACTCCTCCTATCTCCTGCACCTCCACTAGCATCTTCATCTGATCTTCATAATAAATACACCTAATATCAAATCAAATTTATTTTTATAGCGCTTTTTACATCTGATGTTGTCACAAAGCAGCTTCACAGAATTCCGGTAAGATAAAGTGTTCACATGAAATATAAAATATAAAAATGTAAAGGATGAAAAATCCCACAGGTGAGCAACCCTAGGGCAACAGTGGCAAGCAAAAACTCACTCAGAGCTGAGGCCTCAGTTTACTTTAATTCCCTGTGTCCACAGACCCCTGCATCTGCCACCTTTATCTATGGGGGAGCATTAATTACCAAAAGCTAAACAAAACAAATTCGTTTTAAGCCTAGATTTGAAGATTGTAGATTTGAAGAGTCCCAAACATTTTCTAGAAGATCATTCCAGAGTTGGGGGGCTTTATAAGAAAAAGCTCTTCCCCTAGCTGAGGCCTTCTGAATTCTGGGAACTATTAAAAATCTAGTACTCTGTGACATGAGTAATCCTGGAGGCCAATAATAGGAAATCATTTTTTGAAGGTATTCAGGAGCGAGCCCATGGGCTTTATATGTTAATAAATTAATTTTGCAATTGATACAGAATTTAACAGGCAGCCAATGAAGTGATGATAGAACTGGTCTGATGTGTTAATTTTTTTGCTGCTGAACCAGGTTTAACTGGAAAGTCAGCAAGATTTAAAATTAAATATGATTATTTCTTGCCTCCTTTGGACCCAAAAGCAGGACCTCTGTTTTGTTGCTGTTTAGAAGGAGTAAGTAATGCAAAATTCAGCCTTTCACAGCCTTTCAAATCAGCCTTTTTTACACAGTCCTCTATTTCTTTAATCTGTGTTTGTCATCTGACTTGGCTGATATGTACAATTGAGTTTCGTCTGCGTAACAGTGAAAGTCAATGTCATGGTTTCTTATAACTGTGCCTAGCGGTAACATGTATAATGTAAATAATAATGGTCCTAAAATAGAGCCTTGCGAAATTCCAAATTTTACTTTAGAATATTTGGAATATAAATCATTTACTTTTACGAACTGATAATGTTTCGTTAAGTAAGATTTGAACGATGATAGGGCTGTCCCTGTGATTTCAACCCTGTTTTCTAATCTTTTTAGGAGAATACTGTGGTCTATCATATCAAAAGCTGTATGTGTGTGTGTATATATATATATATATATATATATATATATATATATATATATATATATATATAATGTTTCCTGTTTATTTTCGTGCTTAGTTGTTTCCTTCACACTTTGTTGTGTACATTCTCTCAAGGGGTCACATGTTTCTAGTTCTAATTTTTAATGTCTTTATGGTGTTGGTCATTTTTCTGTGCAGAGTTTCCCTAAGGTGTTCCTTGTTTCTACTTTTGTCTCTTCCTTGCAGTTTATTCTTTGTCTCTTTTCATGTCTGTGATCCATGTTAGGTTGTATTTTCCATGGTTATTGTTTGTTTCTAGTCTCATATGTTCCTCCCTGACTCCTTGTTTACTTGTATCATCGGGCATTGTCAGCTGTTTTAGTTGTAGTAGGTATGATGTCATGTATCTTTGTTTTTAAATGTATTCTTTTATTCTGGTTAAGGTTTGTTTCTGTCCTTAGTGTCGGTTTATGTATTTCCCAGTTTCCTGTGCTCTTTTGGTCTTTATTTTGTAGTCTTCTCCATGTTCATTCCTAGAGCTGAAAGTTGTTTAGCTTATGTGCCTTTTTGTCTAGGTTATTTTGCTTGTCTAGATCCCCATGTGGATATAGTTTGTGGTCTCTGCCTGTTTTGATATTGTAGTCAGATCTTGGGCATTCCCATTATTGCTTTCTTTTGAGTCTTTTGTTTTGTGATCCTCTTGTTGGTGCGTTGTAGTTAACCTGTATTTATAGTTTCTGCCCTTCGTTTCACTTCCATGTCTAATAAATGAGTATTTCAGCAAGTACACCTGCCTCATCCCTCCCTAAACATTCACAAGGCCTTCATCATTTCATATGAATTAAGTTAGCATTTATTTCCAAAATATAATTCGTGGGTTTCCTCCGGGGTCTCCGGTTTCCTCCCACAGTCCAAAAACATGGAGGCTAGGTGAATTGGCTTCTGTCTAATAACTGTCCTGCTGTGTGAGTGAATGAGTGTGAATGTGTGTGCGCCCAGATATGGATTGGCACTCTGTCCTGGGTGAAATCCTAGTGCCCGATGCAGTCCTCCAGGTGGATGGTCGTTCCTGGTCGAGAGTACGCTGTGCGCGTTTGGCTGCCGTTTCTCGCCAGTGTGTGGATTGAGTGTTCTGAGCAGTGTGGATTGTAAAGCGTCCTTGGGTATCTATAAAGGCGCTATATAAGTGTAACAATAGATAGATAGATAGATAGATAGATAGATAGATATAATTCCTTAATGCACAAACCATTTATCTCCCATTTTACAAAAGATAAATATTCTTACCAAATTGGATGAAAACAGTAGAAATGTGACTATCCCAAAAATAACAAATTATTTTTATCACTTTGTGCGAGGTCCTTTGACACTGCCTGCACATAAGTGGGACTAAATTAACATATAATTGGTGTTAAATAAAACATAACATGGAGGTAACTCACATGGAGTTGTGGTTGGTATGGTACATTGGTAATACCCCAATAGTAACCTCCCATATTAAAGACCTGGGTTCGATTCCAGTTCTGAGCAGTCTGTGCTACACCAATAAAAGTCCTTGGGCAAGACTCCTAACACTGTGCTGGCCTACCGGTTAATTCGTTAAAATAAGACAAAATATTTATCTATTTTTATTTAATTTTGCTTCAAATCTGAAAGTGGGCTTAAATGGCACATGGCCTTAATGGGTATAGGCTAGGCCTCTGAAGGTATAAAATCTCCACTCCATTTATTTTACATTTGGAAAAACAGCAATGCCAGACATTGCAGAGTTGAACATATTCTGTAACAAAGCCTAAGCAGGACATGTTGTTTTGTATATGTGTGTTACATTGCGTAATTTCTTAACCCTGCAAACTTTCTAAAGTTGTGCTTTCTGAATATCTTTCTGTTTCTCCAAATATTCTTACCAGCCTGCCAGTTAAAGCCTTATATGAATATGTTGACTCTGAGTGAGACAAGGGTATCTGTGTGAAGAGTCTGTCCATCATACAGGACACCTCTCCTTTGCCTGGTTGCTGTTTGCTCTGCTGTAGAAGCACAGCTCTGCAGTGTTTGCTGTGTCGAGTGGAAAGCAGTATTGTGTTTGAGGAGGCTCTGCATCCCCCGGCCCTTGTGTGTCAAATACCTCCTGTTGATTTAGGGGCGGGCTGTTGCTATGATACGGTAGAGCATAGATGGGCCTGTGTCCGAGGCCATCAAGCAGAAACTTAATGGGAAAATATGGAGAGCATGCTTTGCAGTCTTTTCTCAGATTTGCCAGTTTTTTCATAAAGTGTTAAAATGATCACAAATAAGTTAAAAATATTGATTTTCATAGTTCTGCTCTGCTTTCTGAATATTAAGGGTGAATCTGAATTTAAAAATGTAAACAACCTATTTTGTAGCTGTAGTGAAGTTAGGTAGACTGAAATTCCCCATTATCTATCAACCCATACCTCACTCAATTTTCCACTTTTGTTTCCCCACCTCCTGACGTATATCAGTCAGTAAGCCAGGTAATGACACTATAATGACTAAAGGAGTTCTGTGGTTTTGACTCAGCAAGAAAACATCAACGTGTTCAACATCTCTGAGCTATGTTCTGGCTGTGACTCACTTGGCAGATCTGCTTATGATGTGACTGGGGTAGCTGAAACTAACAAAGCAGAATCGCCTCAGCTTCAGAATGGCAGGTTAAATGAGGAAGTTTGTTTGATTACTTTTTTCTTTATGTAAGTTATATATTTCTGCAAATGAGTTACATTAAGAATATATATGTATGATCCCCTTACTGATAATGCTGACTAATCATTGGCATGCATGTAAAATTTCTTTGTGGTTGTGATTGGCTTAATGTTAAATTTTAATCTTACATTGAAATAATGGTAATTAATTTTTTTTCAAAATCAAAAACAAGAAAATTTTTAAAATGCTGAATATATTTTGTAACAAAACAAAGTTTAGCTTACAAAAAGGATGATAACTCATTGTCACACCTTGTTCACTGGGGAGGGGAGGGTGCGCCAACAAGGTTATGGGTTGCCTGTAAAAAAAAATAAAAAAATAAAAACAAATCATGGCAAAC
This sequence comes from Hoplias malabaricus, assembly GCF_029633855.1. Classification (NCBI taxonomy): domain Eukaryota; kingdom Metazoa; phylum Chordata; class Actinopteri; order Characiformes; family Erythrinidae; genus Hoplias; species Hoplias malabaricus. Next base: position 35,920,463 of record NC_089803.1, read on the forward strand.
CATAATTGCGCATTCAGTGCAAGGTTTTTATTTAGTGAAAAGTGTCCAGAATGATGAAAATAGAAATGAAATTAATTTAAATATTAAATACTACTTACAAAATAAGATGAAGCAACATTTTCCTTGAAAATATATAGATAAACTCTTGGCACAATTATTCAGCCAACTATTCTCCAGAAAGGTGCAATGAGTGCCATGGGAATATGACAGTTCTGCTCATAAAATAATGTTTACAGCTGTCACGCACTTGCCCTGTCTTTTCTGCTTGGTTTTGTGACTTCTGTTTCATTGCCATATACTCCTTTAGCAAATGGCTCTGTTTTGTTTTGTTTTGTTCCTGTCTCTGCCTTTGCCAAACCTTGCAATCACTGTTTCCACCTGTGTCTTCTTTGCTTCTTGTGCTTGTGAATTTATACCCCTTTTTGTTTCAGTGCTCCCTAGTCTGATCTTGTGTGTGGGTGTGTGTTTGTTTGTGTATATCCTAAACAGTTCACGTTTGTTTTCTGTTCGGTATATTAGAGTTTGTTTCCAGTGTTCTGCTTGTGTTTAATTTCTGTTTGTGCTTTTGTTGTTAATAAAGAGATTACTTGCCTGTATTTTAGCCTCTTTTGTCCTCATTTATCAGTAAAATGTGAGATTGTTCAACCAGCTAGAAATGCATATACACTGCTCCAAAAAAAAAAAAAAAGAACTTATCACACTTCTGTGAAATCAACCTGCCCAATAAGGAAGCAACACTGATTGTGAATCAAATTCACCTGCTGTTGTGGAAATGGAACAGACATCATGTAGAAATGAGAGGCAATTAACAAGATAAACCCTATAAAGGAGTGGTTCTGCAGGTGGTGACCACAGACCTCTGTTCTCATCCTTTCTGGCTGATATTTTAGTCACTTGCATTTCGGCAGTGCTCTCACCCCTAGAAGTAGCATGAGGCGGTGTCTACAACCCACAGAAGTTTCTCAGGTAGTGCGGCTCATCCAGGATAGCACATCAATGAGAGCTTTGGCAAGAAGGTTTCCTATGTCTGTCAGCACAGTTACCAGGTGATGTGGAGGCGGACCTAGGAGGGCAGCAACCCAGAAGCAGGACCGCTACCTCCTCCTGTTCCTTCTTGCACAAAGGAGGAGCAGTGCCAGAGCCCTGCAAAATGATCTCCAGCGGGCCACTAATGTCGATGTTTCTGACAGTTTACACAGAAACACACTCCATGAATGTGGTATGAGGGCCCGACGTCCACAACCGGGGCTTGTGCTTACAGTCCAAGATTGGCAGACTCACCATTGTCCCCTGTGCTCTTCACACATGAGAGCAGGCATTACTTTGGAGGGCCACAGAGCCCTCCATTTGCTAGTCAGATGTACCCTGACTGACCCATGTAAACAACCTAAATGCAGAGGCTGATCAAGTGACTTGAAAAACAAGAGAGGAACAAGCTCTCACCAACATTAAAAAATATATCCCAGCTTGTCACTGAACTATGAGAGTCAAAAAATAAATAATAATCATTCATTCATTTTAATCGTTGTAAAATGTACAAATAATCATGATATTGATCTGTGCTCATATGGCTCAGCACTAGCTCAGTCCGATACACCTCTCTGAGCCTCTGGCTAGGCTCTGCTAATAAAAGCTGAGGAACCTGTGGCAGTTGAGGGACAGATTCTTGAGACCTCTGAAGACCTAACACATGGGAATATCAGGGTGCTTGTTTTGGAAAGGGTACACTGGGACTTGGTCACTTGAAGACAATGAAGTCATCAAGTCCCCCAACTGCAGCAGCAGCCCTTGATCCAATATTGATCTGCTCTGGTGGTGTTCTTGTAAGGCTGGTCTTTGGTTAATGGAACTCATGAAGTAGCCTCTCCTCTCTGTCTTGCTAGAAGTATGGTCAGGCCCACTGCTCATCGGTTTCCGAGTCTGTTGCATGAGATATTGTCTTCCCAGAAACCACTTTCTGTGACCTTAGTCCAGTATCCTTTTGGCACCTTAATTTTCTTGCTTGCCATCCCACCATTGCCACTATATGTCACACCTTGCTCACTGGTGAGGGTAGTGTGTGCCAGCAAGGCTATGGGTTGTATAATAAAAAAAAAAAGAAATAAGTAATGGCAAACCACAATTGCACTTTCAGTGATAATTTAGTGAAAGCTGTCAAAAATTATAAAAAATGAAAGAAATTTAATTTGAAAAAGACAAACTACTTACAAAATATATGAAGCAACCCTTTTCCTCAAAATATATAGATACTTTGAGCACTGTTCACTATAATTGTTCTACAAATATCCAGCCAACTATCTAATCCCATCCAATCCAATGCAACTATGTAAGGACACCTTAAACACAATTTTTAAGTATGAAATAGTTCTACTGATAAAATAGTAGTTTACAGCCCAGTAGCATACTTCAACTATAAAAACTGAGATTTTTTCATTCCTTTACCAAGCTAGCAATGTATATATGTATGAAGAGTTGGTAGAGTAAAAAAGAAAATGTGTATATAAGCTACTTTAAACTAAAGCAGAGACATAATAGATGGTAAGAAATGAGGGAAAATACATTTTAAAAAATGTGGTCCTGTGTTGTCCGTTCTGTCACAGTAGTACAGTTTAAAGTATGGTTGTAACAGTACAGGTATTCGTACCAAACTGTCAAGCTATGGGTTTTAAAGTTCGGTGTGTGCATCTCTACAGAGAATTCATGGTACACTGCAGCTTAAAAGTATGTGTAAAAACTGATTAAGTTAATGCAGAACCAAAGTATACAAACATGAGTCCAACCTGGAGACGGGTTCACTGCCCTTTCAACGCTCCTATGAGCAACGGGCTCGGCAGTCACAGAGAGCGAAGTTCAAGCTGTTGCTGTTGCAGAAATCTTAAGTGCAGGATGTGTTTTGAAGTTTGAGGTCTGTGTTGAGCCTGTGCAAGCTAGGTCCCCTCTCTCTGACTGATAGTTACTCAATGTCAAAGATCAACACTGAAAGTAATCGGACCTGCTCAGTTTCTCTACAACTTTAAATTTTTAACAGTTAATGGTGAGAGTGTGTTTAATGTGATGAACTCTCGACAATTTGACAATATTTAATGGAAGCTGAGAGAAAATCCCAGTCATGAATCCGAACAACACAGTTTAAAACAGTTTAAATGTTCATTCATTCATTCATTATCTGTAACTGCTTATCCAGTTCATGGTCACGGTGGGTCCAGAGCCTGCTTGGAATCCAGAGCCTACCTGGAATCATTGGGCGCAAGGCAGGAATACACCCTGGAGGGGGCACCAGTTCTTCACAGGGCAACACACACACCTACGGACACTTTTGAGTCGCCAATCCACCTACCAACATGTGTTGTTTTTTGTTTTTTTTTGACTGGGGGAGGAAACCCACACAGACACAGGGAGAACACACCAAGCTTCTCACAGGCAGTCACCCGGAGCGGGAATTGAACCCACAACCTCCAGGTCCCTGGAGCTGTGTGACTGTGACACTACCTGCTGCACCACCGTGTCGCCCCTAATTTAAATATTACTGATTTTTATTAATGTTGTCATAATAAAGTTGAAAAAAAATGAAGTATTGTTTCATTATTTTGTAAATATTTATTGTTGAGTTAAAAAACAGGATACTGAGGAAACGTTGATACATGGGATCTTGAAAAAGGCCAGGAATTCCTGCCTTCGGTTTTAGGCATTTAAGTTTATTTAATTATATAAACAATATACATTGCTTTTCCCCCTCTGTACTAAAGTTGTACCAAAACACGAGGTCGGTACTGTTACTCTCCTAGTCCAAGGTGATTAGTACAACAGAGTTTTAGGGCCACAGCAATGAAAAATATAAAAAGTCAGAATTCTGAGAATAAAGTCTAAGTAATTCTGATATTTAAGTCTGAAAAACTTTGGCAAATAAGTCATAATTATTCAGAGAATATAGTCAGAATATTTTGCTGCACATATAATGAGGCAGACACAACCTTTTGGAGTGTAACTGAGGAATGCAGTGAATTACTGTAGTCATGGTAATGTAAATGTTCCAGGAATGAATACTCCATTGGCACATCAGGACCAGATTGCTATTAATATTTGCTGAAACAGTTGTGCAAGAGCCCGTTTATTCAAATTGTTATTAGTATTTGAACACTGAATTGGTTGTGCAAGAATGTCCGTTTATTCAGAAGAGGGCATTAGTTTTACAGGATACAATTAGAATAATCTCCAGAGAGAGTGGAGCTCCACTGTGCCCATGAGGCTCCAACATGTTATGGTTTATGGACTCACACAGTAAAGTAAAGGTGTATGCATCACAGTCAGTGGCTGCATTAATGGGTTTAGCTGTCATGTAATTTGGATGGAAGCGTATAATAAATAATTCTGTTCACGTAACTTGACTGCTTTTTTCACAATCCACTCTGAATTATTGACACAGAATTTTTCAGACTTAATTCTAATTTTTTTCTCTGAAATATTTTGACTTAATTCTCAGGATATTATTATTATTTTTTGCATCGTAGATGAGAGCTGTGTGTGTTCTAGTTCTGTTTTTTAAGCCTCTGACAGCTTGAAAACAAACATATGTTGTTCACTTTTCAACAGCATCACAGTACTGTACACTTCAGCAAAGGCTTGTACTAAGAAAGTAGTAGAGGTTCAAGGCTACAAAATCATTTGAATTGCATATTTTATGCTAACCATATGCCAGAAGTCATTGAAAAGACTTGAAAAACTTAAAATAAAATGTTCTAATAATAATCCTAAAACAGTAGGGTCACTTTTTCTATGAGCCAAGACAAAAAATTTTGATATGACATGTAGATTAAAGGCTGATTAATGAAAACTCACCAAACCACAGTACAGCAAGTGATCGAGGTGATAGACATGTGAAAAAGCACTAGCAAATGTCTCTCAATTTTATTTTCAAATTAAGAATATATCTGCAACGGTAAAATCACTTGAAATGCCAATGTAAGGCAAACATAAGTCTGATCTAAACCCAAGTTGAAAACCCATAGACAAGACAGATGACCTAGGACTCTGAAGATCTAGAGAGATTATATTTTGAAGAGCTTTTTCAGTTATGTCTGGCATATCACCAGGCGAACAGTAAATTCTGTTATGTTAGCAAAGGGAAGTTGCATAAATTAGCAAATACTAAAATGTTAATTAAAACATGGTTTTCTAAAAAAAAAAAAATATATATATAACAGAATTACTAAAATAATTTATACATTTCTATTACGTTTATTAATACTTTTCCCCTCCTATTTACAATTCAAATCACATTCATTAACACACTCAACACTTTTCATTTTATTGCTTTCTCTATAATAATCATGAAATTTAAATCATAATCATTTTAATGTTAATCTGTTTCTCTCTGTGTAAAGGTTTATGTAGGATAATGTTTGCAGTCAAGGCTTTGAGTTCTTTACCAATATGTATCCATCTAAAATCTTAGTGTCTTGAAATTACAGTGTTAGTTTAGAATACCTGACCAAAGTGGATTCGCAGAGAGAGAGTGTTTTAGTGGATTATTGTCTACCTAGCTTCAATTATTTGTGTCAGAGACTTTATTTGATCTTTCTGAAGGATGGAAATCCTAAATGCCTTGAGACTGAAGAGGATGAGTGTGCGCTCAAGCCAGTTTCCTGTGAAAAATGGGCCCATTTTGAGGTGAGATCACCAACTCATCTTTTCTGTACCTGAGCTGGTAAATCCCCCTGTGGCGGAGCATGCTGAGGCACAATGGTGACGAATGTTCATATTTAAAAGGTTTTGGACAGACTGTGTACACTGTAGTGGCATGGTTAATGTTTGTGTGGACGTGTGTAGTACCTATTGCCCAGACAAATGGTTCCTTTAACTAGAAAGAGAAAAAGCAATGATCAAATGAACTTAAATGCACCTGCACCTGATGGCATTTCACTTTGCCAACATTCAGTGCACTGAAACACACACACACACACCTACTCTCAAGCCTGGACTCGTGATTTATACATAGTGTCTAAGAGCAAAAAGGCTAGTTTGTCTCTAATGCTGTATTGTCAAAAAGTAAAATGTTACAATTACTTTGTTCTTTTGACCTATAATTTGCTAGATCTATTTAATTCATTTCTGTTTTAAAGCATTTTCACATTCAATCCGACTCAGTATGAGATGCGGTTTTGCAAACTGTTTGATGCATGTTTGGTCTGACAGGAATAATATGAGCTGTGACCTTGGACTTGCTGCTGGTGTTTGTATTGGCAGAATTTGAGGATGTTTTTCTTTGTGAGCTAGTTTTTTCATGGCTCTGTTCTCTTCACAATGCAAAGCCAAGCTCACACAATATTTTTAATTCTGTTTGGTCTTCAGAGGCCCTTGACATGCACATTTTGTAATCGCTAGTGAAATATTGTTTTTTGTTACACATATGGGCACATAGCCTTTGTTATATTCTACATTAACTTTTGTCTAAAGCATATAATTAGGAGTTGTGCTGAAGTTGGCTTTTATATAAAAAAATAAGGATATGTGACTTTGACCTCAAGCTTCCTTTCATTGTAGAAAACCAAGTACTGGATATTGATCTACATAGAACATAGCACATTTGTTGATCTTTTTGGAATAAATGATGTATTTATTTGAATTTTATGACCATGGGACATAATTAGTAAATCCAATGTTTATTATAACATTTTGTTCTGTAGTCTACACATATTTGTATATCTCACACTTATCACTTTATCAGTTTCCAATGTAAGTAACCAAATGAGTCCCAGACCAGTCTGGAAAGGGCAGTGCTTTGCTGTGATTTATGTGGCTTCATTCATTGATCCCCGTCTGTGGTTTTTGTGGAATTATTGCATTTTCTCATGCATGCAGGCATGGAAAACCTTTGTTGCGGCTTTGCTGGTATGTCAGTCCATGGCAGTGCACCATGGTTGTTTTGTTTTTATTTTTATTTATTTATTTATTTATTTATTTATTTATTTTTCTGGGACTGGGACTTCACCTATTGCCAACATTTAATTGAAAAAACTTGCTTTGAGAAAGTTAGTGAAAAGGCAGAAGTGTTTCTGTAGTCAAACATTTTTTTGTATTCACGAGTTAAGTTAAATTCCTCATCCCTCCAAAAGTTCATACAATTTAGTAGATAATGTTTTGCGTTTAATTAACTAATAAAATTTCATTCAGTAAATCTTAAAGTTCTGAGCATCTTTTGTGGTTAATTTGCAGCTCTTACTCATGTTTACATGGTGTGAATTTCTTTGTTCTACTTTTTTTTTTTAAACAAAAGCCCTTCAAAGAAGTTTCTCTCAATGTCTGGAGCATATAATTAGCAGTTATGCTGAAATTGTTTTTCCATACTTATTATGTAATGTTTACTTGTTTGTGTTGCATCCAATGAGCCTTATTTGTGTTTAAAGTTGAAGGCATCAAGTGGATTCTAAATGTCTCAGAGAGTTTAATAACTTGAAAGTAAGAATAAACACATATGGAGGGTGTATTAATGGCAAAATATGACCAGCTTAAATTAAACACTCAAATATCTTGTAACATATGCTCCTAAAGTGCACTAGTAACCTCTTCAGTCCAGACATTCTTATGATGCTTTCACCAATTGTTCCTATCCAAGTAGCACTAGCATCACTTGATGGGTATGTCATTACATTTGACCTAAATCTTAATAGTTAAATGAATTTTCCTTTCTGGCTGCCGTCCTTATTTTTGTTCTCTTATTGCTGCCTATAAATTAGGGCTTGACCAATATGAACAGTTTGTCAGCAGTAAAATTTGTGCCTGGTAAAATTTTAGTTTGAAAATTAAACAGGCTGGAATAGTTTTAGTTCAACATTGTTACTGTTTTCAAATTGTTTAACAAACATAAAAAAAAAATGATGGTAGTATTAGAAAAATTATTAGTCTGAATATAGCCTTAAACTGCAAATATTCCTTTAAGGAGGCAGGAAAAATGCAGCTTATTTGAACATGCTGACTCCACAGGCTTGTCTTTTTATGTTTTTGTCTAACTGAGCATGCATCCAGGCTAAAAAAATCAAGTCACCGGGTTGCTTTTGTTTGTACTGCAATGGAGGATTGTTGTTTACAGCAGAATTTTCGTTTCTTTTGCATTAGCCTACACTTCTGTGCATATTCTCCAGAACGCACTGCGTTCAGTAATTTTAAATCCGCCTAGCTAACCACAAACTATGGTGTAAAGGATAACAAAAAAATGCAATTCACAACACCAAATTCAAACAAATGTCAACTGTGATTTAACACTGACACGAGTTGATTCAACAGTGATTTAACATTGAAATGTCAGCTAGAATGTGAGGTCCATATAAAACAGCAATTGTAGCTTATATATTAAATGTATTTTGTATTAGAGACATATATTTTGACATTCTTTTTGTGATTTAGCAGGTGAGTGGAGCAATTTTTGCATATCTTTTATCTTTTCAATCAGTTTGAGGTAAACATAAAGATTTCTCTTTTTTACCCTGTGACTATGAAATTTCATGCTTCACACAGATAGAACTCTGCTCTCTGCTGACACCAAAGTGATGGTACTGCAGATCTGGCTTCCGTGGCAAAGTGTTTACAAACTGTAAGTTTTGACCCTGCATGCCATTCATGGAACACAAAGCTGTTCTGTCTGAATTCTTTCACTGCAACTGTGGGTTGAGATTTATGGTAGTTGTAGTGTAAAAAATAACAGCAGTTCATGTGTGTCCTGAACTGTGTGGGGGTTGGGGTGGTCCGCATCGATCACAGATTATCTGTTGATCCACAGATGATCCATTACACCGCTACAACAACCTATGATTTTTGGACAAGGCCTGGAAATGTTGCTGTTAATGCTGAAGAGTGGCAAGAACAAATTTGAATATCAAAGGCAACACTCATACCTTTGAACTATCTGGCATGATTGTGTGAACATTTTCGAGTTATTCTTTGCATTTTCCTGTGGATGGAGGTGTTTTCAAAAACACTAAGTAGGGGAAAAAATATGTTTCTGAAAATCGAGGTGCTAAAACTGTATTATACCTCAGGATGAGCCCAAAATGACCAGGAAAGCTATAATGTTAATGTGTTATAATTGCATAAAGCAGCAATGTCCAATAATTATCTGAAACAAAAAAAAAGACAGTAGGTGTGTGTGATAGGAAGTGTGTGGAGTTCTGTGTATGACTGTAAGTCAAGACACCAGTTCTAAGTATGATAAACCTAAAGAGTGAGACCACCCGGAATCACTGGGCACAAGGCAGGAACACACCCTGGAGGGGGTGCCAGTCCTTCGCAGGGTGACACACACACATTCACTTACACTTTCACACCTATGAACACTTTTTGAGTAGCCAGTCCACCTACCAACTTGTGTATTTGGACCATGGGAGAAATCTGGAACACCCAAGTGGAAACCCATGTGGACATGGGGAGAACACCGGACTGTGTTTGTTCTTCAATTTCAAAGTGGTATTGTGACTATATTACTCATTTTGTGTGGTCTAGTTTTTACTACTGCGATGCTGCACTAAGTGGAATTTATATGAGCTATGTATAGACATATTTTGTTTACTTGGTAATTTTGTGAAAATAAAAATTAAAACAAAAAACTTTAAGCAACGGCTTGGATGCATTCAAGTTATTTTTCTTAAGGCACTGCAGAGCTATTCATTGTCAAACAATAATCATTGAATTTATCTTAATAAAAAGAATTTACTTGAAGTTAGGCCTCTCACGCCATTTTTGTGGTCAGTAAATTAAGAGGTTGAATCATGATGATGTTACTTCCTGTGTTAAAAAAAAAACAAAAACACACAAACCAAACAAAAATGCAAAGCCTTGCAATAAACACAATGGGTTATATTGAGGCCAACCAAAATTATTGAGGAAATGTACAATGTGTATGATAATTCACTTATTCATCCATTCATCCTTTATCCACCGCTTATCCGGGTCCGGGTCCGGGTCGCGGGGGAAGCACTCTAAGTAAGGAAACCCAGACCTCCCTCTTCCCAGCCACTGCTTCCAGCTCCTCCGGAGGGATACCAACATGTTTCCAGGCCAGACTTGTAGTCTCTCCGGCGTGTTCTGGGTCTTCCCAGAGGCCTCCTCACCATTGGAAATGCCTGGAACACCTCACCAGGAAGGCGTCCAGACTAGATGCCTGAACCACCTCAACTGGTTCCTCTCGATGTGGAGGAGCAGCGGCTCCACTCCGAGTCCCTCCCAGATGTCTGAGCTCCTAACCCTATCTCTAAGTGAGAGTCCAGACACTCTGCGGAGAAAACTCATTTCAGCCGCTTGTACCTGCGATCTCATTCTTTTGGTCACTATCCAAAGCTCATGACTATAGGTGAGGGTTGGGACATAGATTGAATGGTAAATCGAGAGCTTTGCTTTTCTGCTCAGCTCTCTCTTTACCACAACGGAACGGTACAGAGTCCACATTACTGCAGATGCTGCACCAATCCGTTTGTCAATCTCCCACTCCTTCTTTCCCTCACTTGTGAACAAGACCCGAGGTATTTGAACTCCTCCACTTGAGGCAGGATCTCACTTCCAACCTGAAGAGAACACTCCACTCTTTTCTGACTACTATGGACTCAGATTTGGAGAGCCCCCCTCACAGAATATCCCAAGGGACATGGACGAATGCCTTCTCCAAATCCACAAAACACGTGTATACTGGTTGAATAAACTCCCATGCACCCTCCAGGATCCTAGCGAGGGTATAGAGCTGGTCCTGTGTTTGACTGGGGAGGAATCCACATTGTTACTCCTGGATCTGAGGTTTAACTCTCAGTCTGACTCTCTTCTCCAGTACCCCCGCATAGACCTTACCGAGGAGGCTGAGGAGTGTGATTCCCCTATAGCTGGAACACACCCTCCGGTCTCCCTTCTTAAAAAGGGGAACCACCACCCCTGTCTGCCAGTCCAGAGGCACTGCCCCCTGAAGTCCATGCAATGTTGCAAAGACATGTCAGCCAGGACAGCCCCACAACATCCAGAGCCTTGAGGAACACAGGGCGGACTTCATCCACTTTTCCTACTACCTCAGTCACCTGAGCCCTCCCCAGGATCCCCAAACTCTACATCCTCTGTGGAAGACGTGGTGGTGGGATTGAGAAGATCCTCGAAGTGTTCCCTCCACCGCCTAATGATGTCCTCAGTCGAGGTGAACAACTCCCTGCCCCCTCTATATACAGTGATGGTGGAAAACTGCTTTCCCCTCCTGAGTCACCTGACAGTTTGCCAGTATCTTCTCGGTGCCGGCCGAAAGTCGTTTTCCATGTTCTCACCAAATTGCTCTCACACCCGAGTTTTTGCCTCAGCGACAGCCGCGAGCCGCTTGGCTCTCCGGTTCCTGTCAGCTGACTCCAAAGTCCCTTGAGCCAACCAGGCTTGATAGGACTCTTTTTTTCAGTTTGACAGCCTCCCTCACCCAGGGTGTCCACCACCGAGTGCGGGGATTGCCACCACGACAGGCACCGACAACCTCACAGCCACAGCTCCAGCTAGCCTCTTCAACAATGGCGGTCCGGAACATGGCCCATTCTGACTCCTGGGATGTAGTCGAAGCTCTGCAGGATGTGGGAGTTGAAGATCTTTCTGGCACGTTCCTCTGCCAAATATTCCCAGCAAACCTTTATGCTTGAACAAGGTGTTCGTTATGGATAAATGAATGGGCACAAAAATCCAATAACTAAACACCACTTGGGTTCATATCAGCTGTCATTGCCCATTTGAGCGTTGAAGTCCCCCAGCAGAACAATGGAGTCCCCAGAATGAGTACTGTCCAGCACCCCCTCTAAGGTCCCCAAGAATGCCAGGTACTCTGAACTGCTGTTCGGTGCATAAGCCATCAGAGCCCTTTCCCCAACCCGAAGGCACAGAGAAATTACCCTCTCGTCCACTGGGGTAAACCCCAGCGTACAGGTGCTAAGCCCAGGGGCTATGAGTAAGCCCACTCCTGCCTTACGCCTGTCACCCTGGGCAACTCCAGAGTGAAAGAGCCAGTTTTCTAGTAAGCTCCACTCTTAGTACATTTTATTTAATTAGCTTTACCAACTAAGGTGTCTGTTATTCTCCTTTTTACTGCACAACCCTGATAATCATTTATTCCCTCTTACTTGTATACAAATGCAGTAAACATTAGCTTACAAATTACTTATTATAAATTATATTGTGAGAGATATTTGGGGTTTTTAATGAATAACATCAGCAGCATGGTTGTAGTCACACACAAAAGGACTAGTGGAGGTTCACACAAACAGCAGCAGTCAGAGAGAACTGAGGCACACTAGAGGTTCTAAGCCTTTCACATAGGCATGATTTAGGTGGAAGGCTAAGGCAGGGATTATTGCAAAATGCAGTGGGAGACGGCAAGGAATGCAGAGGAGGTTACGATTGATAGAAGATTAATTGATATTCATAAAGCATGAATGCCTTTAGTAATACTCAGAGGTGTGAACGCTGAAAAAAAGAGGTGCATGTCTGTCATATACAGTATGATCACTTTTGCTGCCAGCAGCGATTATTAGTCATTACCTCGTGCTTTACTGCACATGATTCAAATTCATGTTTCTTGGTCATAGAAATGAATGTTTGTATATATAAGTTTTTGACCTCAATGTTGACACAGAAAACTGCTAAATGGATTGGCTCGCAAATAAATGAACACTTTAATGTGCACACCTTCCCTCCATTTTCCCAGTGTGGTTCTGTTAATGGTTTGTTCTGCAGTTGGGAATGAAAAGACAAGTAGAATGAAAGGCAGCTGCAAGAATGGTCTGAAAAGTTTATAACTGTCTAATATGTCAGCTGTGATCAGAGGGACATGCCTAGAAAATACAAGATTAGTTTTTATTTAATCAGATTACAGATGAGAGTTTGCTGTCTAATAAACCATGTTTATTTGCAGAAATATTAAAAAGAACAAGATATTCAAAAGTTATACAAATGTGTTTTTCCTAAGACTATAAAAGCAATAACATTTATAAATGTGTTGTTTCAGCTATGTTTTATTCATAATGGGCCTCAATTGACACTTATTTCTCAAAATGTAATTAATTCATTGACTTGTTTGGTTTTGTTTGCCATTGTTAAATTAGTCCACCCTTGTGTCTTAATTCCATGGAATGGTAATCAAGGAAATTTGTTTTGAAATGTTGGACACAGTCTGCTTATTGTGAGAAACAACCTCAAGTTTGACTCAGAGCCTGTACCATAATAACTCTTTTGGTAAAAATATGAACTGAACAACAAATATTAGATTAATTTCGGATTGATCCAATCTTTTTTCCAAGGGTTAGTGCTAGCGTGAAGCTGTATGCAGCAAGAATATTCTTATACAAACCTTGGAGTACTGAAGTTCACATAATTCACTGCGTTGGTGTGTTTTCTGTTGTAACAAGGTTATTAATTAAGAACAATGTAATTAATTAATGTCCACATTAATTAAGAAGAGGAGCCAATAATGATCTTAAAAATTACCAGTTGATGTTAAATATGTATGTAATGTTCTGTTAAACTAAAGAAAATCTTCATATATACATATCATTACTGACATGTATCATGTATCTCCAAAATAGTAACTTTATAAGAGAAGAAAAAGAGAAGAACTTTATAAGAGAAGGAAAATACCTTCTAAATTTTCAGCAAAAGTCAATGTAAGAAAATTAATACATTTTAATCCATTTTATTATGAAATTTTCACCCAAAGTGAAGGACAGCTGCATTATTCAAATGATGTACTAAACTACAAAAATTGAAAAAAATATTTTTGTTTGGACAGTGGCTTATGGTTTCTTAACACTGCAGAATGTAACCATTCACTGATTGCTGCATCTTTTTATTTATTTCTTAATTGAATACTGTTAGGTTTTTTTCTATACTGACAAATTAGCATTTTTAGAATGCCTTTCATCAAAGTATTGTGTACCATTTTCACGTTAAAATTAATTATTAAATTGCAAAAGAATAAAATGTTAGTTTTTCTTATAAGGTAGAATTGAAAATTTGCAATAAATTAATGATAAATTAAGTGAGAATCTGTCAAAATGGGTCATAGCTATATGCAGATTAGGAATTCCTTAACAGCCATGTATGTATAGAGGAATCTGTGGGTGTCCTCTATTCACCTTCTTTCCTACTTTCCTTTTCCTTTTTATTCTTCCATCCTTCAAGCAGTGGGGTACACAAAACACACCGGATTAAACCGTCGCCTCAAAACAGGTCGGCTGAAAGGGTTTTGTGGCGATGTAGAGAGGGGGTAATGCTCTGTGTTTTCTGAAATGGGAAAAGAGAGGCTCTTTCAGAGGGAAAACATGCTGATTACTGTATTGTTGAGTGGCTTTTGATTCCCACACGAGGGTCTAATCCCAGAGCACAACAGCTCCCCTGTCTCTCCCAATGGCTGAAGGTCTTGAAGAGACCTCCATTAACCAGCACAGAAGGATTAAACCTCCACTATTTCATGCACTAAGGATCCTTGGTCCCAGTCTGAATTAGGAGAAATGATGGCCTAGCACCACAATGCTTTTGACCACTGTGCCTCTTTTTGTACCTAAATGTGGGGTCCAGAATTGTTTCATAACAAGTTTGAATGAATGAATGGTAAAGAGAAACTATACCTGCTGCTTCATTTTGTCTTCTTCTTCTTCTCCTTCTTCTTATTTCTTCTTCTTTTTCTTCTTTCTACTTCTTCTTTCTTCTTCTCATTTTTGTCCCTTCTACACTTTTGCTCCAAGGGAACGCAATTAGAGTGGGGAATTGGCTAAAGGAGGAGGGGTGGAGGAGAGTTGAATGAGTAGGCTATTATCCCATAGTTAGATTTGAATGGAGAGCTCCACTCAGAAGGCACAAAAGAAGTGGCCAGGTCTTCGCTGAGAGGAACTCCAGTCAATAGAGTGCCAGTCACAGGCACTACAGGCAGCGCACATACTCAGGGCAAAGCCTTCTCAGTTTCTATGCAAACACTCATCTCATTGGAGCTTGCAGTGATGTGAGTTTGCAAGTTAAATCCTTGTTTAGAGGATATAGAGGGGTGAGAAAAACAGACATCCATAGAAAACCAGGGGAACAAATGAAAACCCCAAATAGCTTTGATTCTACTGCCACCACTAGTTTAGTATATCTTGTCTTGAAAAATGTCCAAACATGTATGCATTATGTGGCAGACAGTATGTCACGTGGTACAGCTACACATGTTAATAAATATGGAGAACTTGAAGAATAATTTTGTGTTATACTGTGAAATAACATTTGTTTTAGCACATCCCATCGCAGTCATTTTAATCATTCTGTCAACAAAATCTCACTCTTGGTGATCTTTAAGAGTTGGCTGCCCTCTCTAGCATAAACTAAAAATATAGTGCTGTGTTGGCTTGTGCAACTGTTCATATTTTCCTTTCTTCATGTCGCTTATGTGGGTGACAGAGAAGGAACAGGAAAAAAAGTCTTACGCACTCTCACCGCGTGTGTATCAGGAAAAATCGTTACTCTTTGGCAATGGGTTAAAAAAAGTGTGGAAAGTGAGACTCCCATCTATATTGGGTAGTGTGGTGGGCTTTACAACACTGAGAAAGACGCATGCAGACAGTGAGGACAGAGAGAGGAATTGTGTTTTCATGCATGAAGCAGGGTAACAGGAAAGCATATCTCTTTCAAGAATCCAGCAGAAGCAAAAGATTGTGTTACTAATTGAGGGAATGTACACATAAATGATAAACTAGTGATATTTCCGGTTATGCAGCTTGGTGGTGTGCCATTCTAATAGTTTCCAGGCTGGTGGAGACCCACTTCCTCATACTACAGCTTTCTACCCTAAGTCCCTGGCATGTTGAAAGCACCAGACCATCTTATCCTTCACAAGATTTAAACATGCTAATGCTTCTGCAGGCTGCCATGTGAGAGTATTCATGGACTTGTATTCATCAACTCTTATTAGCTACATGAAGAAACTGCCTTCAAAATTTAACCTATATTTATGAATGTCAGTCTCTAAGGAATCAAAGACAAAAACTTGACACTGAAAAATTTGAAAGGGCTTTAATTTATGTTGTCCTCTCCATGTCTTGTAGTAAAAGGCCTACAGGACTCAAGGTGCTGATGTATGCTTTTTGCTATTTAGGGGCCTGGTCAAAAACATTTAGATCTGGCTGAATGGCTGTGCACCACCCAAACCACAGCTCTGGGAGGCTAAGTGTTGGCGTTGCCACACTCTGTAGCAGTAAAGGGCAGCTATGCAGTATAGATTACCCTTGCCAGGGTGGCCAATGGTCCCTGAGAGAGTCAAACCCTTTAAATTCACCTAGAGGGATTTCCTGACCCTGGTTCAAAAATAAGGAGCTTTAACTGCAGCTTCCCCTACAGGGTTTTTCAAGGCCTGCTGGCTAAGCCATTCCACTAAAATGAGTCGATATGGAGTGAGTCACCATCTCCAGAAGAAACTGAACATGCTTGGCTGAGAAAACCACAGGGGTCTATAACGACTTTACTGAGTGAGAGAATAAGAGGGGGCCCATTCAGTATAGAGTCAGAAACTTACGTTGCAACTGATACTCATCTTTATAATGTTTCATTGTGTTGCTTTGTAATGGTAGTTTGACCAGTCAAGTAATTCAAATTGGGAGCAACAAGAAAGTCATTCATGAATCTAATCAAAAGTAACCGAAATACCTTAACTGCCTTTGAATCTTGAAGACACTTGGCACTGAAGCTTTGGAGATTCTCTTAGGTGTGTTATCTGATTCATTAATTTTCCAGTGTGTAATTCATAACAGAACATTTGCAAATGTATGATGAACAAACTCAAACCAAAAAAAGAAAAGGTTTTTTTGTAAAGGGATGCAAGCTGACAGTCCATGGTTTGGTGTGTGAACATCAGACTGTTTCATGGAGAGATGACCAGCATGCAACCATACATTATTTGGCTTGATATTTCCATGTATACATGGTTTGGGGGAGGCGGTGTGTGTGTGTGTGCTCATATATGCGTGCAGGGAGCAATGAAGAGGGAACTCAGATTGACAGAATCTGGTTTTGAATGTTTTTTTTTTCACATCTGTCTTCCTGTGCGCGACTGGCTTGGCAAATCCGCAGCTCTGAGTGCCACAGCCTTGAGCTTGGGCTGCACATTGCGTGAGATTCAAATGTCGTTTATTAGTGTCTATGATAGAGATCGTCATCATAGCATTAATTAGGTAAAAAAAAAAAAGCATAAACAATAAACACTAGTCCACAAAAGCCACAACTACCTCCCATACACGTCTAGGGCCTAGCCAAAGAAAGTAAATACAATAATACGTTCAAGATTTGTTTCCCCCACTAGAAAGTGTGCCTCTATGTATGGGCTCAAGTGAAATATATTATTCAACAGATAGAACTGTATGTCATTGACTGGAAACTAAGCAAACTGGTGTTGGAACTATCGTGTTCCACCCACCAAACTGCCAGCGTTCCTCTGCAGATGTGCAGCTTGGCTTTGGAAGTAATTTCTCAAATAACCACTCTCTGTTTAAGTGTGTAATTCATAAGATTCTTGAGTTTGTGTGTCTGTGTGTATGAACATATATTTGCATGTGTGAGATTCCATTTGAGGAAATGGTGTATATTAAGGTTTGTTGTTTATTATGGATGTTTTCAGTGTGTGTGTGTGTTTGAAGTGCCGTGCCACTGTGGGCTTTGATTGGTGGGCACAGCTGTAATGGAATCACTTTATAAATGAAATGCCAAATTGGGTACAATAGCTTGCCACAAACCAACACTATGGTACGAGTGATTTTCCAGCATGGTATGAATTTATGTGAAGCCTATTTGGTTTTAAAAAATGCATTTTTCATTTTCATTGCAGAAGTAAGAAGAAAAATACTGCCAGTGGCCTTATTACTGAAACATCTTTTCTCTGAATTCATGTTTTAGTCTCCATGACTTCAATTGGGATAGAATCAGGAGTAGCTGTAGGATATTTCCCAATGCCACATCAGATATTGTAAATTAAAATGTGGCTTAAATAAGATTAGTTTCTGTAATGTAATTCTGCAAACCATATTTCTTGAAATGTAAGATCTGTACTTCAGACTAAGTATATGACTTTCCTACAATAAAGACAATACAATGTTGGTGGTGTTGGAGTGCATTAAGTATTATGACAAAAACCCAAGAGGTTATAAAATAATTTCAATGGTGCTGCCATTTTATTAAACTTTACACATTTACATTTTCAAGCTAAAGCAGTAGAGATGTCTATTGACTAGTGCTCTTTTTCACAGCCTGTCTCTGTTTTCAAACAGTTTCTGACATTTGTTTTGTATAGTATGTACCTGACATTAATAAGATTGAGATTTGTGATAGTTCTTTCTTTCCAAACATTTTTTAAAGCCTCATAGAAAATTAATGCAAAGCTCCTGTTTTATTCTCATGGAGATGAACTTTGAATGCTAGCCATGAATTTGGGGAATGACCTTCTACTGAGGGGCAGCAGGAAGAAATGTATGTCCCAAAAAAATCTGAGAGGGACCTAGAAGGTGATATGTGACACTCGGCATTGTTGACCCAGTCAGAGATGCTTCTCATGGGCATCAGTGTGTCAAAGCAGGTTACCGCTTAACACAGCTGATTGTTTGGGAGATGGATGGCCTTCCTGATTTAAATCAGAATCTTTTTAGAGCAGACTGAGGGCCATGACCACACAGTGCTGGCTTAGTATACTGAATGTTTAATTCATACTGCCAGGCCTGAAACAGAGCAAACCATTGACCTGTGCACCATTGTTCAACAGGTCAGTTCCCTAAAACTGCAACCTTCAGGTTGATTATCATTGGAATGCTCAGGACAGCATTCCTCCATAGGGCCTATTGACCTGGCCTGCTATTCTGTGCTGGACTAAAGGAACATTCTCAGCGATTAATTGCTAGTTCATGGAGACAGGGCAGTAGAATAGCTGTCTTGACCCATGTTAGGAGAGCAGTTCAGTAGCTTGTGGGAATAAGCCAGAGAAAATGAGTGCGAGATTCCAGGAATTATTTCAGTAGTGGAATAATAGTGACCAGTAGTGTAGCTCAAAAACATAAATGAGAGCACATAAAATATTACCAAAAAAAATCTGCTAAGCCTAGAAAGCAGTAATTATTTGTTTAATATATTCTTTTTGTAGAAAAACAAATCCAGTGAAAAAATGTAATTCCCTATAAAGAGTAAAATATATATAGTTGAGGATTAAATTACTAAGTAAAATAAACATGACCTTTGTAGCCCCATTTTTTCCCCCAATATTTGCAAAGTCTACACTCAGCCAGCAGACTGCTACAGTAGTTGATGCTCCAACCCTTTACTCAGTTGTCTGTCATATGGAATTCTCAATATATTGTGTTGGACAGATCATTTTCGTTATTAAACAGGAGACAAGAAGCTCGTCATATGTCATAAAAAAACCATAATTAGCAGTACACTAAGCACTAACAAAACATCAAGAAAAATCTAATCATATGTTTCACAATTACTAGTATTTTTATTTAGCACATGTGCACTAATAAATAATAAGATGTACGTACTTGGTGTTTACTCGAAAATAAAAATTGAACAAGTACACTTAGCAAAACAGTACAATCAAATCTAACAGAAAAACAGGGATTCAGGTTAAGTGATGCAACTGCAAAACTCAGTCAATGATCT
Organism: Hoplias malabaricus; assembly: GCF_029633855.1. NCBI lineage: Eukaryota > Metazoa > Chordata > Actinopteri > Characiformes > Erythrinidae > Hoplias > Hoplias malabaricus. The sequence continues at coordinate 35,940,122 of NC_089803.1, forward strand.
CTTTATACACCCAACTGATGATTGGTCTTTAGAAGAAAAATAAGGGCCACTGACACAGAGGGGGCTGGAGCTGCTGCAAGCATGACCTGCTTGGATGTCTAGAGGCCGCCTAAATAATAAGCCTAACCAGAGATGGGGGCTCGAGTTTGAGACTCGTCGCACTTAAGTCACTTGAACAGTGACTTGAGACTCATCTTCAAATGACTCTGACTCGACTCAAGATTTGGGACTTGTGAACAATCTTTGTGTAATGTAATTTTTTTTATTATTACTATAATTGTTAGTGTATATCTTTGTTTTGTTTTTTTTAGTGACCTGCTTTCAATTCCCACCCTGCCTTGTGCAACAAAGTGCATGCATGCAGCCACGGATATCGGCACTGACTACGGCAGCGACAAGTTCACCCGCTGTAGCTGAGCCTTTTGTCGTTAAATTTGGTTATAAAATATATTTCTTTATTAATAATAAATGTTTAAAAATTTGGCTGGATTTTTATTTATAGTATTAGTACATCTAATATAAGCCTATAGGCTGCATATTTATTTGTAATTATATGATTAATTCAGCCGACAGCACAACCCACTTAAAACATAACCTACCAAATTAAAGGTACTCTGTTTTTATTCCTGCTTGGTTTTTATTAAAAATTAACAACCCGTTTAACAATAAAATAATGCTCACTCGTAGTGGCATAGCCCACACTAGTCCAAGCCCCCCTCAGCCAAGTGCTATTTCCCGGCATGATTGTTCACGTGCAAAGCACTCTCCTTCATTGTTCCACGATTCCGTGAATCAAACTCGAGGCAACCACTGCTTTCTTTTCATTTCCACCAGATGTGCTGCACCAAACTCAGGAACTGGAGTCCATTTGGGAGATTTGGATTTTCTGTGGGAAGGCCTGACAAAGCAGGTGGGCGGTATAATAGAGTCAGGTGTCAGAGTTAATGCTTATCTTTGTTGATTCCCAGAAATGCTTCTACTTTTATTTTCCTGGGTGATTCCTCGGGAAATGGACAAACCAAATAATGAAGAGTGTTCACTAAGGACTGAGGAGTATGCTATCTTTCTGATTTATTGAGTTAAGTGTATAATGCAACAAATGTGGTTGGTGCGCTTTATCCACTCAACATTTTGGTGACCAGGAGCTCTCTGTTCTCCTCATCATAGCTGGACATTTTTTTTAGTTCCTTAAACACATACAGATTTAGCCTGGACTTTCCCTGTCTCCATCTGGGTCACATACAGACTAAGTGACAAAACAGAGCAACACCTAGCCTTGGTCATTCTAGGAACTTACGAAGTTGCAGTCTGCGGTCCAAATCTCAAGCAGAATGAATGTAAATTTGAATTGTCATTTTAAGTTTACCATGCCATTAGCAACTGTTTGAAGTATTGACAAAAGACCTGAATATAGATAGCTTGATTGAATATTTCAAGTGATTGATGGGTAAATTTGATGTTCTGGGAGAATGGGTAATATTTACCTCTGTTACATCACATTCCCTTTTAGCAGCTTTCAGTAATTATTTAACCACTGAGGACCTTGATTGTATGATTTATTTATTTAAAAAATTTTATTCCAGTTCTCTCCCCAAGCATTAGTCATCACAAATTCTACCTCGTAGCTAGCTACACACCATGCCACCAACCTTGGGAGGATGAACGCAAGCATGTGCTTTTTTCACAACCATAACAACACAGCTGCTGTTAACACAGGACTGCCCTAGTTAACAGATGCCTGAGCTGTATAGTATTATGGGAGGTCAGGCAGTTGTGCCCTCATGGGGAAAAAAACTAAAAATCCTAAAATTAAACTGTAAAAAATTAAAATGGGAACAAATTAAATGGAATTTGGGAAAACATAAAAGTTTGTAAGGCTTCACGGTTAACTAGTAAATCACTGCCTGCTGGTTGGGCATGCACTTCACGCTAAATCGCACACTTTTACATTTTTGTGTGGACAGAGATATTGAAAATGGTGCTTGTGTAGATGAAATGATATAAAACTAACTAAATAAATAAAATAAGAAAACATACATTTTAAAAAATAGCCGTACACGTTTGGACTGGGCATCGTTGTTCAAGTTGAGAATGGTGCAGGTACAGATGACCAAGGATGGACCAGCCCCTCTGTAAATTATAGCAATGGTCAAAGTACAGCTTGGGCTGAACTATTGTCCTTTAAATCATGTGGGAAACAAATGGCAAGACTCTTCTCTGTCCTGGCTCCCAGATTGTGGAATGAAATTTCAGTCACTGTCCCTCTGTCTACAAAAACTTTCTGAAGATTCATCTCTTTGTGCAGTATTTAAATGACCACCAATATTGCACTTATCTAACAACTTGAAATTTCTTAAATTCTTTAATTGGTTCTTTCACATGCAGTGAAATATATTAATATATTGGATCATTTTTCTCTTTCCCAGACATCAGTACTGATTGTGGCTTGTATTGACTTTGATTTTTAGTACTCCTATTGTTAGGGCTTAACTTAACTGTCTGCAGATTCAAAAGAGTAGACAGAGCTAACTGCCTCCTCCCCAGATACAAAGCTTGACGAGGTTGCCAATTTGAGGAAAACTAAACCTACACAAACAAGCAAGAGATGTGTTTAAAAACTTTGGATTCTAATAGCTGAAAAGAATTTGCTGTAATCAACCTATTTACACAGAAACAGGTTCATCATTTCACTAAAATATCTACATATGTTAGAGAAAGGCAAAAACTGAACGAGCAGCCACCATTTTCCCTGTCTAAATTCAACTTAAATATTTCAACTAGGCTCCAGGCCCACTCAATGAATGAATGCCTATTTCATCTAGGCAAGGCTGGTGGAACTTAACTATTCTCTTCCTCAAATGTATTTTTTCCAGCTTCTTACTTGAATACTCCGTTCCACCTTAAGAGCTGAAGATAGCACTAGCTTTTCAAACTTTTTTTTTTTTTTTTTTTGAAGCAACTGATATTCCACTCTATCAGTTTAAAATACACAAACCAATGGTACATCATGTCATTAAAACATCCATCTACTTAAATGAAAGGTTAAAAACTGAAAAAGGTGCCGTCTTCCTGCATTTACATGCCTTTACTCTCTACATCCACCTTAAATGTTTAGATTAGATGCTGTGGTTCTGGAGCCTACATGGAATCACTGGGCACAAGGCAGGAACACACCCTGGGAGGTGGGGCAGTCCTTCACAGGGTATAACACACTCACACATTCTCACTTACAGACACTCTTGAGTAGCCAGTCCACCTACCAACTTGTGTTCTTTGACCATTGGAGGAAACCCACACAGACACAGGGAGAACACACCAAACTCCTCTCAGACAGTCACCCGGAGTGGGGCTCTAACCCATAACCCCAGGACCCTGGCAGTACCTGTTGCGCCAAAGTGCTGCCCCCAAATACAACACCTTAACAAAGTCTTTACAAAGTTCAGTCATTTTGCTGTTTACCTTTTTTGTATAAAACACACAAAACACTTTGCTTAAACATTTCGATTGTTGCCATACCTCACTTCCATTATATAAAACACACAAACTATGTATTTTATACTTTTTATCCATACATAGGCATCTGTACTTATATAATCTTTTCAGAAATGACTTGCTGAAGCATTCAGGAGAAAATTAGTCAACTCTGGATCTGTATTATAGTCCTGCTGCTTCTAAGCTGCCTCCATTTTTCAAACACATGGTCATTTTCCTCTCATTTAACTAGTCATGGAAATTTTAGGCCAAAACACTATTAGAGCGCCACTCTAGACTGGGAACCCCTCAAAGAGAATATACAGGCTTCAGCACTTCTCTCAATGATGCCAGTGTTTCAACGTGTTCAAACTGTTTCCTTAATCCATAATCTCTATATTTGATATTTGATTTAATATTTGATTAGTACAGTAGATATTTTACAAATATGCCCTTATGTATAATCCTTATCCTTATATATATATATATGCATATATATCCAGCTCCATTAATAACAATTTGAATAATTTATATATTTAGAAAATGGGTAAAAGTGTGCTAGATTCAGATATTTTAATGAGATATATTCCTTTGTCTAATGAAGGTTATTAAGAGGTACAGGGATTTAAATATCCAGCTGTCATGAGCACATCTTTCATTGTGGGCAGAGTCCAGTCCACACACTGGCTTTCGTCCAGACAAGAGTGACTGTGGCGAGTGTTGAGGATTTAGTTCTGTGGAGTGCACCACTGATTCTGAGTTCTGCTGCCAACTCTTAGAGGCCTACCCTAACCACCACACATGGGACTTCCATAGGATATTTGGCACACAGCTGCATTTGTGTGCTCCATTCATCTTCTATCCCATGTTGTACTTTCCTCTGTATGATTCTCTCACAGAATCTAAAAGACCTTCATGACTGAAGCTAAATCAAATGGACATGGTTGGCTGTGCAATTTCTATCACAGGGCACTTGCTAAACCAGATTTTCTGAACACCAAATTAAGAAGGTTTGGTTATATTTTTGTAAAAAAGTAATAAAATCAAAGCAATCAGAACATTTCCAAAAAGTCTATTTCCTGTGACAATAATTAAGAACCTTTTAATCATTTATTGACTGTGCTTAATTGCAGCCAGTGGCAAAAAAAAAACTACTTTAACCCAAAACCAAGGTTATCTCAGTTTTAATTTTACTTGGAAGGGGATGGAAACTGACTGTCAGAAAAATAGGGCAAGTTGTCCCCATCTGTACAACATTTTCAACATGAATATAGTTGAGTTTAAATGGGCCATTTTGTATGGAGTCAAAAAAGGGTCAAAGAGATTTTGAGTTTGTAAAACAATACTCACAAATATAACGGGATTTGTAACTGCGTTTGAGCAACTACATACACGTAAAATTCAAATCTACAATGTATTGGAATGCACAAATTTAAAACAAGAATAATAATTTAAATTCACAAATGTAGAAAAAATATTTGGTATTCTCACGCAATGGTCCTGTCATGTGTCTGTTTTCCCCACCATGTGCTCTACCACATGGTTCTGTTTATTTTGGTTCCTGTCTCTGCTCTAGTCCCGCCTTAGTTCCACCTCCTCCTCAGTGTCTCCATCTGTGTCTCCTTTGCAATCCTGCCCCCTTGTTATTTGTCTCAGGTGTCCTTGTGTGTATTTAAGTTACTTTGTCTCAGGCTTCCTTTGTTGGACCTTTGCTCGTCTGTCACTTGTCTGTTTGTCTTGTCTGTTCCTCTCTTTTTTTGCTTTGCTTCCCGTTGTGTCAGTCTGGTGTGTCTGTTCCTTCCTTGTGCTTCATGTACTTGTTTGGTTTGTCTGTTCCTCTCCTATTAGTCTCTTCCTTTTCTACATGCAGCAGAGAAGGTGAATGTATGGATTTTTTTCCACCTCATTGAAAAGCTCCCACGGTCACATTTGGAACCTCAGAAATGTTTGCTCTTGCACATTTTAAGCCGTTTGAGAGAGGCACTGATTCACACATCCACAACATTTGATTTACAAAGACAAATCTTTTTTTATACATTTAAAAATTATTTCTATACAATAAAATTTTTTTCCATATTTGTGAATTTAAATTATTATTGTTGTTTTAAACTTGTTCATTCCAATGCATTTGTAGATTTGAATTTTTACGTGTATGTAGTTGCTCAAACACAGTTACAAATTCCATTACATTTGTGAGTATTGTTTTACAAACAATCATTTTGACCTTTTTTGACTCATAATTTTGTGTTTCCGTTTTCTACTGAAATTTTGATGCTTGCTTTACTGCTCTAGCTTGTATGACATAAGTGTGACGTGTAGGCCTGGTGCAAGATTTGCTTTTATTTGGCCTGGCTCATGTTATTTCTCAGATGCTGCTTACCTTCCATAGACATAGGTCCGCTGTCTCCATAAAAATCTGCCCACATATCAGGGTATATTAGTATACTTGTTCCTAACCAAACTTTTTTTTTTTTTTTTTTTGCAAGTGCAGCCAACTTTTCTCATTAAATGTGTGGTGTTGTTCATGTCTCGTGGAGAGCTTAACCAGGATAACTTGCCCGGACATGTCATGAAACGTGATGTAAACGGTAGCTTTTAAACAGTTGCAGTAGTTTGTCTAGTGTAGTAGCCCTCTTTTGAGTAAACAGACAAGAAATGTAAACATTCTCTTTTGGCTCTATTTTGCCCTCTGTTTGGGGATACAGTTCCAATATGTGATGATTCTTAAGAGAATGTACAACAGGAATGAACAACAATCAGACATGATTTATTTGACTTTTATAATAAACATGTCAAAAGCAGAGATTACATCAAAGGGGAGAAATGCTGTTCTGTCTGGTTTATGTTTAAAGGGCCTCATTCATGAACCACAAGCAGAACGATTTTGCGTAAATATCCAGATTCATCAAAATATTCGTAGTCTCAATGTTTGTAGGTATGAACAAAAATTGCACCTGCTCCTCAAAAAGCATAATGTTTGAAAGACACTGAATGTATCATCTGGCCTGGCTGAACTTTAAATAAAAGTTAATAAAAATCATTATTCATTCATTGCCTGCAAGTGCTTATCCAGTTCAGGGTTGCAGGTTAATAAAAATTCACAAATTAAATAAACAATTAATCAATGATCAAACAAAATTGCACAAAACAGTCCTCTTCCTAATATAGCCTGTTTTCCAGAGCAACTTCCAGTAGCTAAAGGGCAATTGCTTGCTGAATTATTTGTTACTCATGTAGTCATACAATTTCTTAGTGTGGGCCACTCCAATATAAAAAAGTTTACCGTCTGTGACCTGTGTAATTGGCTGCTGCTGGACTTAACAGACAGCTATGCTCAGAGACCTTTAATGTCTTTGGAGATGATACAGGTTTATGGGTTATTAGCTGAGTGATGCCTCTCTGGTCAGCTCACTATCGAGATCCAACACTGCGACATTTCAGAACCTCATAATGTTACCGAACCCGTGCAAGAATTGTCTGTGTTTGGCTCCTTGGACACTGGGCCGTTTAAAACATGATTGTTTAAGCTCTCAATCATCCAAGCATCATTCCAGGAATTCTAAGCTAGGTTATACTTGACGCACTGTAACTGGCGTGAGCGTGTGTGCCCCAAAATGATACAGTCGCAGTGTTGGAGTATCATGATTTTACTCTGTGCACAGTCATGCACCTTCAATGTTTTATAAATGCTTCATAAATACAAATGTTGAATGTACATGGCTGACATTTAATCTGCCTGTAAGTTTTTGTTCACTTATGAATTACCAGAGTAACTAATTTGTAATTCGAGTTGTTTAGTTTTGTATCACTTTCTTCCCGAATTTGGAGACATTCCACCAAAGTATGTTCAAATTAACCACCTTTTTGGACCAGACATAGAGCATTATCCTCATCTCGGTGTGATAAAGCTCACCTCTCATCCACCACAGAGTGCTATAGAGAGAGGTGTTCTTTATAGGTAGAGTCAGGTGAGGAGTCTGTAGCACTGGAAGGACAACTTGGTGGTACACAAGGTTGATTTTAGAATCCCTTCATCTTTATTTCCACACCAGAATTTACAGCCTTTTACACATTTACATGAGTGCTCCATTATAATAAGGAATCAACAAAAAAAAAAGTCTCTACAAGCAGAGTCATGTAAGTCAACAATATTTAACATTCACAGGCAATTGCCTGAAGCTACCATCTAGCAGAGCGTTCCCCCTTTCTTTTACCCCAGTGTGGTATATATACGGTTAGCCCCTCCCCCTGAAATATATCATTTCTAACACAGGTAAAAGCAATAATATTTCAGGTACCTAGGATTTATAATCAATATAAATAACAATGAATAAGCACTATTCACAATATGCAGTTACAGTCATGGCATGTTTAACATTCATTCATAACTTCATTGTATGTTTGCTAATATACTTTTTCTCCTTCCATATTCTAATTCCCCCTTCCTTCCATGGAGGATGGACTCAACCAGGTAAGTAAAACTCTGTCTGGAACTAGTATTCTTTTCCCTCGTACATGTCCTGTCTGCAGGTGAGTATCAGTAAGTACAGGTAAGTATATAAAATTGTCTATTAGTGATTTGTAAGGGTCTCCTGTAAATGATACTTGTTTCTTTTCATATTGAATGGATAATATTTTTGGCAGTATGCTTGTACCACTCCGTGTGTTGCAGTGTGATCTTGTTTTCTTGTGCAAACATCAGATATACAGAACGTTGCCAAACAAATTGAAAACCAAGTGACCTGTTCTCCATCAACTATGGATTTAAGGGATTTAATGTAAGAAGAAAAAACTATTGGGGTGGGCAGATGTGTTGCCCACAACCAGAGTGTTTACAGTTAAGGCTGAGTCTTTTCTGGCCTCACCTGACAAAGACATTTTAAGTTTTTGCAGAAATCTGTTGCCCCATTGAAAATGCCAGGCCTCATCCCTGTGTGCACTGAACCAGGCCATCAACCTCCCAAGCTTGATCCAATTGGGGGTATCATGCCAGCATATGTAACAGCCCCAGCTGCTGTTGGTTGGACTGAGCAGCTGTCTGTTTTTTCTGCTACAAAGCTGTCTTTGCTGTGTATGCCAATGATGTCACAAGTTGTTGTAGTCACTGTGGTTACGCCCACTAAGGAGCATACAGACCAACTGAATGACAGCATCAGCATCTAAACACAAACATCTAAAATGGGGAAGAGCTGTTTGTTATTGACTTTACAGATAGATTCAGCATAACTTCAGAGTTGTTTTTTTACAGACAACCAAATGAAAACGAATAGAGAAGCAAATGACACGCCAGTTAAGTACATGGTGTCTCTCCTCACTTCAGATATAACTACAGACACTACCTTCGCTGCAATCATGTCTCTCCAAGTCTCGCCATAAATGCTTCTCAAAATTGTTATTGTTTTCTGTGCAAGTTTTTATTGGGGACTTATTGGGGACCTTCTGAGCAGCAGTGTGGAGGGGTCACTCTCAAGTCTGACTGCTTTTAAGTTAACCAAGTCAAACTTGTTTTTGGGCCCAATTTCACTGTTTCCAATGAAGCAATGGCAGTGATTCAATTTAAAACCAAAAACACCCAAAGAAACCTTAGAATGCTTACAGAATTTTCTGCATTGTTAAAGGGCTTTATATATTGACGGAACCTATACTTAAATGGTTAATTGTCAAATCTTTTATTAAAGTTGACATCGACATAATAGCAGAACGTTCTGTGGTGCTATATAAAACTATTTTCAAAAAGGTTCTATATAGAACCATATAACTGTTTCATCAATCTCTTTCATAATGCAAAGAATCCTTTAGACATACAAATGGTTTTTGAGTACTCATGAGTCTATAAAGAGCTATTATTTTTACTGATGACATTTATTTAAGAGTATAATAAGAATTTTGTCACTCCGTCCGACTGAGGGGCCATGTCCTAGCAGGAAATTGATGTCAATTCAATACCCTCTATAGAAGCAGAACCATTCAGACTGGCTAGCTGAGATTATCCAGCAGACTAATAAAGTCACTGTTTCTTCTATGCCTACTCCTAACACGTGTTCAGAGCATGGCAATATCTTGAGTGTTTCTCTGAGAGATGTGTCTTTCCCATGCACCGGTTTTTTATTTCTATAATGTGATGGTGGTTGCTGCCAAGGGTCTACTGGCAACTGTCCTGTCACGGCTCATGGACAGTCATTAGGAGTGCTCTGTGACATGAGAGGTGACACATCACAATAGCAGTTGTTTAACTGTATATGAATAGTGAATGACCACTAAGGTTTGGGGTTACTTGGAGTCACAAAATATGTTGATGGTCCTAAATACCATACCTCATCATTCACTGGGATACGTGAGGAATGTTTTTCGTGTACACTGTCAATTCCATATGGCAAGAACAAGTCAGCAAGTATACACAAATTTATAACTAGTGGTGATTTTTGCCACTGATCAATCTTAGTATGCCCTCATCATACTAATCAATCATGGTGTTAGCTAGCCCAGGCATCTGTTAGCTGATGTGAGGGATATGGTCATGTTGCTGTCAGTTATTATATGTGGCCTACATGTTTATAATTTTATGACACAAGCACAAAATTTAAAAAGTTGGGGAATACACATAAAAAGACAGCAGTGATTTGTAAATTATTTGTGACCAGTATAACATTGAAAATAGTACAATAATAGTATTCATTGAGGCCAGTACAGCACCTTCACTCTCTTATTACACACTCTTATCTTGTCTTATTTTGCATTGTCTTAATTAAATATTAATTAATTAATTAATTAATAAACATGGTAGCATTAACGGTGCCATCACAGAAATGTGTTTTACTATTGACCCAATTTCATACTATATGTCTTGGCTTTTGTAGTTGGTACTAACAGTCTGCGTAGTCTGCTTCCTTTTCATGTGGGGTTCAGATCACGTAGGGTCCATTAAATCCAGAAATATTGATTTGTCTGACCTAGTGACCTAGTCTGAGAGTGTTTCTACTATCCAATGGTCCATCCCAGATAACTCTAACCCTGAGTTGCTGAGCATGCTTCTTGACACACTTAACGTGTACCCCATGTTTTCTTGGTTTTGACATTGTATGTTTGTTGTATTGTATGTATTATCAGGATCCCTCTGTTTTGGTTCTGTGCTTTGGTCTTGTCCCAACTTTGTTTTTCTTTTCTTTCTCCCTTAGCCATGTCCGCCACCTGTGAGCCCTTAAGTAGTCAGGTCACTGAGCTCACAGGTGTTTACACTTATACACAATTTTTTAAGCCTTGTAGTATTTGTCGCTCATTGTTTGTGTGTTAGTGTTTCTGTTCCCACGTATTCCTTTTTGTATGCAATTAATGTTACATCTCCGCCCCTGCTTCTGCCGCCTTGTCTCCCTGGTACACCTCGTGACATTTACATATGACTCCAAACTGCCCACAATGTCTCTAAAATGTTTTTTGGCACTTTAATGTTGTCTGTTACAAAACCTCATTGTTTTTCTTTGGTCTTGCATGATAAAACAGACAAATGTGAGTCTGTGTCTCACACCTGTGTTCTTCTTGTGCAGTGAGGGCTTTAAATTCTAGCGGCAGGAGCACATTTAGGTTTGATGGAGCCCATCCCCCAGGTACAGTTCAGTTGGTGATCAATCATAGCAAGGGGCCTATCTATGTTTTTTTAATTTTTTTATTGAATACTATTGATTTGAAGATATTCTGTGTACTATCCATTCATTTGTCTGTCCTGAAGTCAATGTGACAAAGATTGCTTGAAGATTGATTATGCTGAACTGGAAAAGCCCTCCTACACTCAATGGATCAGAGATCTTAGCTATTTTGAGGCCTGAAAAAATAAACTATGCATGAGTCTACTGGTATATATTACAAAATATGGCAGCCATTTCTATCCCACTTTGGTACAGTGAATCTGATCAATCATTTGACCAATTTTGTATTTTCTGTTTTGTTTTATTTTTCTAATTATTTTTTTGTTTCTGTAGTCTGTTTGTTTCTGTGGATCTATACAATAATGAAAGGAATGTTATGTACCAATTACTTCTTACATTTCACATAAGCACTGTGAGCTGACCTGACTGGACAGTTGTGAAAAAGAGGCAGACCCTGCACCTCTGCCAGCGGTGTGAATGACTGTCACTGAAGGAAAACAACCACAGATTCAAAGAAAGGACACCTTAATCTGAATTCACAAACACTATTTATATATTTATTTTTTTATATATTGCATGGTCACCAATTGTTTGAGAATATTATGTTCTGGTTACAGTACAAAATGAAGTTTTTAAGATGTTTAAGGTGCTGTGAGCACGCAAATAATGAACTTTACTGGCATTCCACTGACTTCAAAATCTGAAAGTGTGACGCTATCAAACAAATTTACTTTAATTAACCAAAGCGAAACCACTACATGGCAATTCTATATCTGAAGATATAGAGGTACAGCTCTACAGACCTAGGCCTGTAAACACAACTTCAGAAAAAAGAAAGCTCAGTTTCCAGTGCAGCAGGGGCATGGTTTTATTGCCTCGGGTGATGAGAGGTGAAGATGTGGTGGCCCGTCAGTGCACTGTCTCGGGTTAAAAATGGCTTCTACAGCTGCTGTGGGGAGCTAATGATTCTTCCCAATGAGGCTTAATGCACCCATCTATTTGTGGATTTTATGACAATGCTTCTCCATAAAGGACAGAAATGTTAGTGTCCCAGTTTACTTTGGAGAGGTAAAAAAGAACCTAAGGACATTGACTAGAAAATATAATTAGAAAGTTCTTAGTTCATACTCCTTGACAGTGTGGGTCAGAAAAAGTAGATAATGGGCCAAAAGTAGGCATTTCATACCAGTGGTTTTAAAGAACACCTTATAAATCCTCATTGGGGGTAGGTGAGGTGGAAGGGGTTGGTTGGTGCTGTCATTACCTACATCAGCCATGAATCTTTAATAAAAAGCCTTACTGTGACATTTTCTCTTATGGAAAATATACTAATTTATAGGGAATGGCAATATCCAAATTTTTCATACTGTCATATTGTCTTAAAATATTAACACGGCATAGGGTATTACTGTGGGGGTGGTGGTTGGGGTAAGAGGGGGTGTGTGCATAGTTGGGCTGTCTGAGCCTCACATCTGTGATTGTGGGTTGAGTGAAGTGTTTTAGGTGCTGTGCAGTTCAGTTCAGTACAGCTGACCGTGCACACCGACATGTTTACAATTAAAAAAACAAACAAACAAACAAAAAAAAAACGGTTTCTGAGAGAGCAAATTTCTGCCACTGGTACAGAAAAGTTTGAAAATAACCAAAATAAGACAGGCTCTTTTTAGAAATATAGGTAGCCAGCTAATAGTGACTTGTAGTTTAGCACATCACAGCAGATGGTTTTCCAGCGACCTCCAGTTCAAAACTGTCATATTTAGACATCGTACTTTTAAATTAAATATATGTTTGAGTGGCCATGCAGTTCTGATAGAGAAAAGAATACATTGAGGTACACAATAGAGATTATAATATAGTTATACAGCATTCTGCTCCACATATATAATAAACTATAAATAAATATAATAATAAATATAAAAACTATTGCATATGATGTATATTGACAAAAATATTTTGTGATATTCTTAAAACAGCATGGCAGGCACATATAATATATTTGACCACCATTTAAATCATGTGAGGTGTCTGTGGAGTCACCCTGATTTGCCATTTTCTTTATTTCAGGGTGTCTTTGGAGGGGTCACATTTGTTCTGTAGAAGATATATCTACCAGCCATGCTCAGGAGAATTAACTTAAACAAAGCCATGTGTTGCCAGCAGAGTCCAAACACAATGTGGCTCTGTTTCCACTCTCAGTGACTTAGAAACGGGAATGGAAACAGATAAAGACTCAGTGGTATGGTAAGACTAAAGGCTTATGCTACTATGTCATTAAGTGAATAGATATGCAAATTCAGTGTGGCCCCTACCTGCAATCTAGGCATGAAACTCTGTGAGATACTAGGTCTACTATATTGGCTGTAATGAGCAGGAATAATTTGTAGTGTTGAGTGTCTTCCACTTGGTGGTGGTTGCATGGTTTAGAAGACTACCAGCCTCAGATACCCATGTTGCATACCATCACTGTCAAAAGAAAAATCTGTATCTCCATTTTTGTACATTTTTCTATACTACATCATTTGTATTAATGGGCCTGCATTCAAAAGGTGTGCTGCTAGATTTAACCCAGCAGCAGTCTTTCACATTGTGTGAAAATTTCATGATGAGTGGATCAGTACAAATGTCCCAAAATAACTTTCTTCCTTTTTCTACATTTTTTATTAAATAAATATTAAATAATAAATTTTCTATGGATGATATGAGTGTGTATTTACTCAGTGTAATTGCTATGTTGAATATGATGAAGCAGAAATACTCTGCATGTTTGTACAACAGAGTGATGAAATACTACATTTTTGTATAAAAACATTTAATATACTGCATCTATTTTATCCAGTTTGTGATCCAGCTAATCTGTCGTAAAGCCTCCAACTTAAATTCCATACAAAATAATATTCCTCCTCATCTGCCAAATGATTTTTCTCCAACATCTTTTCTTGTTGACAACATCTCGTGTGCTCTGAGAGCTAACCAAGATGTTGAAAATGCAAATATTTTCCAAATGTCCAGAGATTTTTTCTTTGGGATATCAAATTTTGTGGTCTCAGCTGTGCTGCACGTTGCTAGTTTATCAGTGGCATTTAGAACATGGCATTTCCAAATGTCCCTGCCTAGTTTATGCTGTCTTATTTTTGAGTGTTATCATGCTTTTTCAGGTTTCATGAAGCCTGCATAAAGCAAACTGTAACAGCTTTGATGGCACCAATGTATATCAGTCAGCATCAGTTCACTAGTCATCAGTTCACTACCATGTTGTAAATTTGGTACATTAAATTAAACGTGAAACATCCTGAAAGTAGATATTTTGAATGATCAATATGTCTCTTTAAAGAGCCATACAGTGGAAAGAGAAAATCTTGGGAGATCCTGACGCTAAGTGTGAAATAGGCTCCCAAATTTTAATATTATTCCATATTAGGAGATGGTGAAAATGTTCAAGTATAAGAGGAAGTAGTGGTCAGGAACACCACTTTTAATGGACACAGAAATCTGCCTGTGGGAACCATGCGTGTGGCCCGTCCTCGAAAGCTTTCCCCTGCTGAAACGCACAGGCCAGGATGGGAGAACACTTGTACTTACAGACAGGTTTCTTAGAAACCAACAGAAAACAATTATAACAACAGACAGCCACATACATTGCGTAAGAGACTGAAGATACACACAGCCACACACACCCAGACACACACAAACCTCTTCCCCTGGCCATTAAACGACCCCACCCTTTCAGACTGCTGATGCTAGTCGTGGTGTGAGGTTGGAGGGCGGTACCGCACACGCATTAACCCCACTTGAGTTTTGCGAGCACCGCTGGCCCAGCCCGGCCAACATAAATAGACTCACTTGCCAAGCAGAGTGCAATTCTTTACTGTCCTAATGTCTCATCTCTCCATTGCCATGTATGTATGTTCCCTGCCATATCTGTTGATCTGACGTTATTTACGGTTTACTGTTATTCACTAGAACAGATAGTTATTAAAGTGCAGTTATTAAACATTCTCACTAGGGGACAATCTGTCATAAATCTATTATTTCTCAGTACTGGGATGCAGTTCCAACAAGCCATAATGAATGCTTGCAGTTATCTTCTTGAGTTGTTTGCTCAAAAGAGAAAGAGAGACATTGTCATTCTTAAAGGTTCCAAAACAGAATTTGAATTAATATATAATAATAATAATAACAACCCACTTTGAACCGTATTTCCCATCTACTGCACTCTGTCTGTGTAGAGAGTCTGATGACTATGAGAAATATCACTCACGTTATACACAATATTCAATGCAAAACATTGACTTTAGTGACAAAGTGCTTTATAGTGCGCTCTTTTAGGCAACATTCATCACCAATCGCAATAAAAGAGCTATAAACTCAGTCAGAGTGCGTAGTTCCACAGCCACACTTTAGTTTCCCAGCACTTTGCTGGCGATGGCGTCCGCTCCATCAGGACAAGATGCAGCGAGCCGGTAATGAACCTGAATAAGCTCCTTATTCCCCAGGTTCTTAGTCTAATGTTCCGTTCCACAATAAATCATGCTTTAAATTAAACTGGTTCTGTTGCAGTGCATTTTCCTTTATATTCTGTATGTTTTATTTACTTGCACTTTTCTCAGTGTTAAAACACAGAAAGCAACTGCAGTAAAATTTGAGGTGGAACAGGAAATGTAATTAAGGAGCTGGGGGTGAAAGAAGTTAATTTCACCATTGTTATCTGCATGCAAGAGCCAACAGCTTGTGCTGATGGAGCGGCTGCCATCGGCAGCAAATGTATCGCAGTAAAAGAGCGATAAACTCTGTGTAGTTCCGCCGCCACACTTTTTTTTACTTTCCCAGCACTTTTCTGGTGATGGCATTCGCTCCATCAGGACAAGCTGCCGGCACAGCAACAGAACCTGTTTAAATTTAATTTAGAATACATAGTTGTATTTTTCAAAGTTCAATCTCAAGATTTGAATTTCCAGTTTCAAATTTGTTTTTCTTCAAATAAACAAAGCTTTTGACCCTAAAAGAGCTCCATTCAAACCTACTTACATTTAAAAGGGAATAATACACATCATTTCTAATGTAATCTAATGAAACATTTAATTTTGAGTGTAATATAATTAGCTGGTTGTATTTCCATCCTGATCTGTCTGTTTCTCTTTAGATTTTGGTTTCTTTGTTTTTTGCTTGTCTTCGTTTCCTTTGTTTACGAATGTTTGTGTCTTTAGTATCAAGTACCTTGTTTTGTAGTACTTCTGGTTTGGTTTGCTCCTAGTGCACTTTCATAGCTTTGTCTTGTCTGTATTTTGTTAACTTTTGGTTAGCTGTTAGCTCTGTTCTATCTTGGTTCCTTTTGTCTTAGTTTGTTTGGTCAGTTCATTTTTTGTTTGTACCTGTCTTCTCTGATGACAGCATAGTTCTGCCATTTCCTTGTTAGTGTGTCTCTCTCTGGTTTCTTGAATTTGCTGTGTTTATCTCACTGTATTTTCTAGTTGTTTCCTTGTCTCATGTGTCTGACTAGTTTTGCTCTTTGTCTAGTTTCTAGGTTTCCTTTTGCTAGCTTTGTTTACTTTCTTTATTTCTAGTTCAGTTTATTTTTACTTCTTAATCTGTTGTAGCTGCTTTTGGCAATTTGGTTTGTCAGTCTTTGTTTAATTTTCTTCTGTTTTAAAAAACTGTGTTTATATTGTATTTGTGTCTGCCTCCATAACCACCAACCTCCATAACCACTCTTTTATACTTGTGTTTGAACATAAGTATTTACTGACTTTATATTAGATATGACTACACACTTATTTTTTGTTTGTTTGGATTTTTAAAATTATTATTATTTTACTGTTTTTGAGTATTTTATGGCTTTGTTTTATCTCTTTAAGTGTGAGTACTCACAAGATCTAGTGTTCACTGCCAGGAGACAGAGCATAGTTTTATAACTTAATTGAGCATTAAGGTATTTTCAGGCAGGTGCTGATTTTTATGTCTTACTGTTGGTTAGTGGCTATAACAGCATCTATCACTAAATCCTTGTATTTCAGAATCAGGTTCATTTTTTGCCCAAGCTTCTCCGTTCTACCCATCTACTTTGCTTCCTCTCCCTCCAACCATGTATGATGTCACCAGGCCTAGGCCTTTGAATGGCCATGTGTTTCTTACCGCTAATATTAAACAGATGAGATGGAACCTCAGAATGATGGTTTTACAATGAGACAAGCAGTCAAAACAAGTAAGAGATGATGATGAGAGGCACAATTTTCAGACTGAGCTGCAAGCTCCACGTTCTGTGGCTCAAAGCTTGGTAAATTCTTGGAAGGTATCAGGAAAGTCAGTGGAATTTAGGAAAGGCTATGCTTGGTGTGTTGCCTGTTTTTACACTAAAGGCATTTTAAAGGATCCATATTCAACTATGTTGATTCAAGCTTTCCTAAATTGTAAAGTAAACATCAGATTGTCTGTGAAAGTGATTAAAATACACAACAGAATCATTCACATCCACATCAAAACATCTGTTGTAATCTCTGTTGTAATTTTTATTTATTTATTTATTTATTTATTGGCATTTACATGACATACCATGGAAGATAAATTCAATTGCAGCTCCCAACTATCTCCACAATGCCTCACTTAACAGCTACAGTCCTGAGAGTTTATCATTATGACATCTGTGCCACTTGTGATGCATTGCCGCACTGTTTAGAAATATGTGTCTGATCAAGCAGAGCACGTTGTCTGCAACAGGTCAGTTCATTCGCTCATTCTAAATGGGGTCTAGGGAGTCTGTCTTTTGGTGGGCTTGTTGGCCTCTGCTCCTCATTGCAAAATAAAGAATGCTCATGCATTACAGCATTCACTTTACACAGTAGTGTATCTCTGTACCCTTTTATCACTGCGTCTAATACCATCAGCTACTAACAACTAATAACAAAGATGAAAGCCATTAGTAAGGGTTTCACAACTGATGCATTGCTCCAGCTTCTCTTTACATGCTGAAAACAGGGTTTAAGAAACTGCAGAATAGATTGTGTGGTTTGTGCAGGACAACAGCCCTTTTTTCACCAGTCGTCTCTGGAAAATCTCAGATGTCAGTTGAAAGGACCCCTTGACTCCTTTGACTTTACCCCTCACTCCCTCCTCATTTTTTTTGTGTAATTTATTTTTCACCACCCTTGTCCTTCTCCCCCTCACAGCTGCATGTTATCTCTCTAGAGAGCAAAGCCTGGCTCGTCTGAAGGCTCTGAGTTTGATACGGATTGCTGGGAGGATATTTGTGGATCTGCTCTTTTAGTACTATGGAATCCTTGGTTTTGTTGTGTGCATGTGCTACAGTAATCTCACCTTGGAAATGTAATGAGAAGAAGTGCAGAAGGCAACCAAAGGAGTCATTTTCCTTCATGACACTGAAAATCTTGTTAACATAGTCATATTGGAATGTAACATTTTTCAGTGTAATTGAAAGTGCCTCCTGCCAGTTAATCAGTGTGAGCATTTAAATGAAAGCAATATTAGGTAGCAAATTAATTGGATTGCATTAATGTTACAATAATTCTAAGGTGGACATATTTTAAGTATTTATTTCGAAAATGTAGTGAGAGCAGTAGTTAGGTCTGAATGATTTCTGTGCTGCAGAGAACATGAACAGCATTGAGAAATAAATGTGGGATTACACACATGCAAAAAAATAATTATTTACAGACACACGCACACACAATCCACCACCATTTTTTTTTGAGCGATATAGTTGTGCGAAGCGCTGTTAGCCCCTGTAGCATGATAGCAGTATCTGGTATCCTGCCTTCCTCGTTTCTGTTTACATTCTTATGCCTGTTGTCTGAGTCTTCCCGTCTGAGGCAAGGCCGTGTTTGGCTGCACATCTCTGGGTCAAATAATAGAATGCAATCAACTAATGTTGTACTGAATTTGAAGTCTTTTACAGTGTTTCCTTACACCTTGTAAAGTTTGCCAGTCATAGACATAGGGCTGCAAAATTCTGGGAATTTCCGAAATTGGGAAATTTATCATGGGAATTAACAGGTAATTATGGGAATAAAATAGGATTATTCTAAGATAAAGATGAGAAACTTACATATATTTGGTAAAAAAAACACAATAAAGCATAATCTTGGCTAAAATAATTTGATATGATACAAAAACAGTTGAATAGCACAGCTGCTCCTCAATCTCTGGCACATTACACACTGAAGGGCTATTGAGACCACACCCCATGCACTGTTCAGTCCTCCATCACATGTACAGCATATGTCCAAATGATTTCTAAACTTGACACTCACCACTACTGGAAGCACACATTTGGACCAAAGTACTACCTAAAGTCAGGTACGTCTTGACAAGGTTCATATTTTTATTGGCAGTAATAGCATTGAAATATTTAAGCAATTTTTAAACCAAGGTGTAATCTCACAGTTGTTTGCTATCTGCTAAATCAGAAAAGCTCAATGAGCAATTTCATTTAAGACTTGTTTACCAAGGCTAACAAGAGGTTAGCTTACCAAGGCTAGCAGAGGCTAGCTACCTATATATTTTGCCTCAATGTGTTTCTGTAACCAAAAATGAATACTTAATTAATTATTTAACATTTTGAACACCATTAGCTATTAGTATTTTTACATTTTGTCATTTTATTCAACAGAAAAATGCCATGTGCATCATCTGATGTGTGGGAACATTTCACATCAGCAAATGTGGATGGAAAGTCTTTGTTTTTGTGTAAATATTGTGGAAAGTGCAATGTGAAGAGTGCCACAAAGCTGCACCAACATATCAATAAGTGCCTCAAAACAACAAGCGGAGAAGAGTTCCACTCCATCAGAAAATGCATCTGTTGCATTAGACACAAACACATACTCATCAGTTGCTGGTTCCTCTGGCATGAGAGCATTCTTTTATTCAATGGATGCATGGTGAGGGTTCAGGGTTTGCATTCTTTTGATTGTTTTATGATTTAACTTGATTGTTCAATGAAAGAATTAAGCATTTACAACTATGTGTCATAGTTATTATATGTATTGTTATGCCTTCATGTCTGCTGTTGACAAAAATAACGGTACATTGATGATAGTGTATGAAATAGTTCCTTTAAATTATCCAATATTTCCGATTAATTCCAATAAATTCCCAAACTTCAGCTCCTTTCTGACTGTATCTGATATCCTGACACTCCTATCCTACATCTCATGGATTTTAGTAAGACGTTTCCCACAACCACCAAGGTCATGTCACCTAAAGACATCTACCATTGCCATTATTGATATTGCCACATTACTGATATTAATGCCATTGCCAGCATCAGCACGGTTTAGTCCTTAATCCTGTGTCCTTCACGGATAAGCATATTCACTGTGGTATACACTAAAACTTTGCCTTTATAAACATAACCACAATTAAAATTAAAAGTTGATTTGAACAAGAGGGTTAAAATCATAAATTCATAGCATCATTGTACACAGCGAGGGTTCGGCTGAGCTTCAACTGGTGGAGTGAGGAAATTAAAACAATTGTGATGTTTGTTTTTATTCATTATGTGTAAATCTGACATATTAATGTATATTATGGTGACTTTGCCTAAAGCATTAGTAATGCCACCCAAATAATAAATGCTCAAAAAAATCATCATTCTGGGATATTATGAGGATTCTATATTAGAGGCTTTACAATAATATTATGAATCCCGTTACAGTATCATTTCTTTTTCCAAGAAAATAGCACTTAAGTGAAAATCTCACTTAATTTAATTAAAAAAAATATTATCAAAAAATGAATCCAAACCAGTATGCCAGTATGTGTCCAGAAAGATGCCTTTCTACATATGAGCCTGTTTAAGACACTCAATAACATTCTCAGACCCTTCAATAAAGCACATGAACTCACTCACCCTATTATAAGTGTATAGCAGTAAGACTACACAACTGCCCTTTGCCCATCTAGTCTCTCAGCATATAACCTGCTGTCTGCCTGATGCCTGGCAACTGCCTTCTGCAACACTGCCAGGACTTTGGTGAAGGAGACTGATGAGGCCCATTTCCAGGAGTCCTGAAAGAGGACTTTGTGCAGTGGATGAGAGAGGGCACAGATGGGTCAAGCTGTAGGCACCTCTCTTGAAGCTAGTGGGGCTTACTGCCCTGGGTAAACAGGGAAGGTTTTTATCTAAAGCATCCAACCAAAGGCTCAAGAGAAGATCCTTTTTCAATTTCCTTCTCTTATTCTCACTCTCTAAGAGATTGTGATGGGAGATGAATGACACTTGGCAATAGCTCCACTCTTCATTAAGCACTAAACAGCAGCAATTTTCAGTGGATTCGGAAATGGCTTACACAAGAGGCAGCCCTCCTCACTGTCACTGGCGTTTTACATCTTAACTGCCTGTTAACTGAAGCGTGCAGTAAATGTAGACTGAAGATGATTATAATGTGGTTTCCTATCAGAGCTCACTTGCTTGTAAAGCACTGCCAACAGTTAACAACTTGTCCTGTTCACATTGTTCCGCCCAGTTGGCTACACTAAACCACCCATGATGTTGTTGAAAATGAATGAAGATCTGGGCCTGCTTCCCCAGATCCAGCATAGTGTTGAGATCAGCTATCAGTGAGTGTATGCCAAATGAGAATATTTGTGCTACAGCTGTTTTGGGAATCTTTTCAGTATGGTGTTCTATTACAGTTGTGCACTACACTATACTATGGTATTGCCAGTATTTCTAACACTGAGTGAAATATTTACATCTGAATTAATCCTAAAGGGAACAGGGGTCCAGCATATTATCTGGCAGTGCTATAAGCTTCCTGCCCTGTTTTAGAGTCTCACTCCTGCTCTGAATCAGCACTGCTGCCTGTGTGAAAAAGTCCACAGGCATTAGCTGGCAGAATGGAACCCCCCCAATGAACTAATGATCCTGACATCTCAACAATAGGCGCTTTAGGAGTGAACACATTTGCAGCGGGCTCTGTTTTTCTCTCTCATATTTTTTAATGACAAAATGTTTGTCAGAAACAAATGGATTTATTTTGGTCAATCCTGGGTATAGTACAGGAGCTTAAGAGGTTCCGGGCCCCAGGGTTTCAGACTACTAACAAAACATTCCTTACTTCTGCTTTGCTGCCTGTCTGTAATGCTTTTCAGCCAAACCCAGACCCACTGACAGCCAGACATCTAGACAACGGTGACACTGCCTAACCACAAACTCCATTGAAAAAGTGGACTGTGTGTATAACTTTTGAGGACAGATACATGCATTTTGTCTTCAGCGTGAAAATAACTACTTGAATTTTACAGTACTTGTTTGTTTGATTATTTGGTTGATTGGTTATTATTTTTTATTGCATCTCTTTCAAAATAGAATCCTTTGGATGAACTTCAGCTTGATGAATTAATATGTGAAAGTGATTATATTTCTTCACAAAAGTACAGTCTTGGTATTCCTATTAAAATGACAAAGAATCCGTTTAAGATTTTCTAAATCTAAGCTCTGTGTCTTTGGGAATGTCAGTGTTTGACCTGACAATATTTTAAAGTTTTGTACGGCACTGTATTGCACAGTTTCTTTAAATATTAAAATTAGAATCCAGGCTGAATAGCCACAATAAGATGAACATATTCATAAAATTTTATATTAAATATTTCCTTATTTTCTTCATCTAGCAATTCATCCAGGAACAAATGTATGAGCAACAAATGCAATATTTGCTTCTTAGCAAGCTGATGTGCTATAATATTTGGCATCATCTTTGAATCCCACTTATGCCATTTTTTCTTTAGAGAACGACAGCAAGTACATTTAACATATATCTTATAAACCACATAAAATAAGTACAAGAATCTGTGATTTTGTTATTTTTCTTATACATTTATTTAACTGACATTTGTACAAAGAAAAGATTTCCAATATGGCCATTGACCAACTAGACTTGATTTTGTAAATATTAGAAAAGTTTGAATTTGATGCCTGCAAAAAAAAATATGTGGGAATATATAGAACACATTTAAAATATTCCACTATTAAAATGTGAATTTGTAATAGGTAAGGGTATTGTGATGTTGTATAAAAGAAGCATCCATCAAAGTCTCAGGTTTCACCAGCTAATGCAACCTGAAACTCTGTTGTGCAAAAAGAAAGCCATACATCCACTCTGCAGAAATGCCACTGAGTCTCCTGGGACCAAGCTCTTGCCATTAAGACACCTTTTTGCACAGGGAAGTCCATGGTCATTTCAGCAAGTCAGTGCTAGTCAGCACATGCTATAGTAGTGTGGCGTCATATACACAGAGACATTTTTTTCACTGGCTGGCCTCCAGTCTAGATTGGATTTTGTTTGAAAACCATGGCACACCACGAAGAGGGTAATCAGACAACAGTGATTACAGAGTATTAAAGAGCTAAAGTCTGCAAATGCAACAGTTTGTGTCCTCAGTTCCTAAATGATTAAAAAGTGTAATTAAAAGAAAGGATTCAACACAATAGAAAACTGTGGCAATTACTTAAGATTTACAAAAATACAGCCAGGTTGTTCAGCCAAAAGTTTGGAAATCTTTTTTTTGTGATTTTGTCAGGTAAATAAAGTTTTAGGAGAATGTACAAATCACAGTTTATTTTAAATGCATTTTTACACAAAAGGTTCTAAACTGTCTGGAAATGGGGTTTGTACATTTTTGCACCAGATTATCACAAACACAATTCACTGGAATTCTTCCTCAGGGGTTGCAAAACAAAATATAAATTTAAAAATTCCATTCCATTATTTAATTCCAACAGCCAAATAACCATAATTTTGGAATGAGATTATCAAGCATGTATGAATGTAATTCATATTTATATTGTGCATATCCATACACCTTCATACAGGGTACGTCTGCATTTTGTGTTTGACTACATTTCACCTTCAACAGTTGCATCACTGGTGGTCTGACAAGACGTGGTGGTTAGCATGTATTGCTGGTGGCATGTTTAACTTTTTCCAACTAGTATAGCAGTACCGACAAATTATAGGAAAGAGAATTCCTACTCTGGGAAGACTCTATACTGAAAAATAGAAAGCTGTTAAAATAATATTTGTGGTTTTATATTAAATATTACAATATTAATTTGCTTTACCATCACATGCCTTGCGGATCCAAAATTGATTTTTTTTCCTGTGCCTAATGGATTCATAGGAAACTTTCTGCACTGTAGCCATCATTTAAATTATGGGAAGTCTACAAATTATATACTGTCATATATTCTGGACTTTATGTAAAATTTTTAGATACTCCTTTTAAAATGTTAGAGATGCCTTTCTATTACCCTTTCTACAGCTGTATGAGAGAGAGAACTTTCATTTGTTTAATGCATGCCATAATCAAGGGACCTGACCACAGGTTATTATGGCCATGTTCTGTGTACAAAATGAAGTCCAAGTCAATAGCTCCTCAGATTTATTGGATTATGATGTTTTTAATGATTTTTATTTCATTCTCATGGCCAGCGGTCATATTAATGGTGGTTGAAATCTCTGAATAAGAGAGCTTTTTCCATCTACATGCATTGGCTCAAATATGATACACAAAATTTATATTGTTACCTTATTAGTGGGAACAATCCTAAATAAGGTCTCAAGACAAGTGAGTGGAAAGCAGGCTTTGAAAAAGGGAATAAGGTGATGACCTCTTATGTAGTGCTGCAGCATCAAGTAACCAATGGATTTTATCCTGTCTGTTGAAGATGGAAAATTTGAGGGAATTTTTTCCCCTTTGGACCTTGAATGCTCAAACATTAAAAAAAGGGAAATGTCAGGTTTATGTTTTGTTTATAAGGAATCAGCAACTCAGAGTCACGCTTAAATCTTATAAAGATTTACATAATGATGTACACATCCACACATAATAGTTTTTTTTCTGTAGTCAGAGCCTGGGCTACATTGTATAAAACAAAAAGAAACAAACAAACAAACAAAAACACTGTTTCAACTGTAGACTTTCTTTGCAATAAATCCCCAAAGTCAGTCAAATGGGTATTTATTATCATTTGCAATGTACCAGAATAGAAAATAATATCAGTGCAGCACTCGACAACACATCCAGCAACATTTTAATTTCATGAGTTGAGGACAGCTTTAAATGTTTTTTATATTTGTTGTTTATATTTATTTGATTATTTGCTTGTTTCTTTGCTATTGTCTAAATTTTAAAAGGTAAAATGATCCAAATTTTAGTGCATAACTTACTGCACACTAAAGCTAGACTACAGCAAAGTAGAACCAATGTTAAAACTGTAAACAGTCCTAAAGAGTGGTTTCTGAATTCAGCACACTGTTAATGATTAAACCATTTTAAGGGAGGTGGGGGGTGGAATTGTCAGAGCATCAGGGGACTTTTTTTCCTTTGGGAGTTCGGGGGGGGGGGTGTTGGGGGAGAAGACGCACACCTTCAGTCATGAGTTTCTACAAAGAGTTTTTTTTTACTTCCATCTCTGTATTTATACACTTAGTATAAAATAAGTAATTTCTACCCGTTAGTGCTTTGCTTATTTAAGAGACTATAACATAAATAAAAAATTTATTTTCAGTGTTCAAACAGACAGTTCCAGTGTGACTGGATAGCTAACATATTATTCCACCACATTCCAGTTGGCAGCTGGAGGCTTTTTGTAGCAATAACTCCACTTTTCAGTCTGCACCGTTTTTGTTTTGTAGTTCCATATTGATCTTTGCAGAGCTAAAGATCACGGCTTGAAATGTTCATTCCATATATCTCCGTTCTTTCTCTGACCCTCCTACAAACGTCAGATTAACTTAACCAGTCTTTTTTTTTTTTCAAACATTTCCAGTCAGTACTGAAATTCTTGCAGTCTTATTTTTTTTTCTTTTGTTGATGAGCTTCCTATGGAATGGAAAATATACATATCCCAGAATGCAATGCACAGGTCCAATGCACAGCTTGTATCCTGCAGTCCTTCTGTTGAGTCAGTGTGGATACATCAGTGCAGTGCAGTGGTAGTTTAAACTCAGCTGAGAGCTGGGCTTGTACCTGCTGACAGAATTTAGCATTTAACCTCTATTGTAAAGCAAATATAAAACATTCTGCTGTGCAAAACAATGCCATGAAGAGCCAATAGTGTAACTTTCCCATTCCATTTTGTGATATTCCAAAAACAATATCTCCCTGTTATAAATCCAACTGTCACCACACTTCTACTCCCAGCTCCCCTGAGAGCTGTCTTTCACACCTGTTCATTTGCAGGTGAACACCTCCGTCCTCTCACTACACGTGTTGCATTTCACAAAGCAGCACCACTGAAACTTGCAGTTACACTGCCACACTTTCGTGTATTGGTGCGTATTGTAGCCTCGGCCACAGCACATGAGGTCACAGCCGTCCGTGAGTGGTGATGTTCGATTACACAACCGTCCCTGCGTCCCCACGCTGCCCGTCTTAGCATCCTCTTCACAATAATTGGGCGAACGCTCAATGTAGACCAGATCTGTTTCTTTGGGTTTTTGATAGCCATGTGTCTTCTTCACTTTAAGAAAGGTGGGCTGGCGCAGTCTGCTTGCCCGGACCACCTCGACATGTACTGCGTTGTTGTACTTGTCCTTCAGCACATAGCCAATGTCTCTGAATTTCGGTAGTGTTGTCCAGCATGTCTTAGTGGTGCAGGAACCTGACACACCGTGGCACTTACACTCTAGTTTCATCTGATCTTCCAGTGCCTGAGAACAGCAATGCAAGAAAAGGTCACTTTACAACAGTTGAGTTTTAAAACTTTACAAAGTAGAGTTCACACCTTAGACTTGGCAACAAAATCAGCTTATTCATGCGTTGCATTCACATGTTTATATTTGGTGTGACCGCCATATTGGGGACTGTTTGACTGGTTTTGACAAAGCCAGAGCATCTCTACTGATTGACACAGATAAACAGGGCTCTATTTACCAACGTGATGCTGATAAATGGGTCAGGGATTCATACTTATATCTAAATAAAGACTAAAAGTGTTGATAGAAACAATAAACAATTTAAATATCACAGTTTTGTTTGAGTAATTACTATGTCCCCAATAAGATGGCTAATCTGTACTGTGATGTCACCTGCAGCCCATGAATACTCTTAAAATTAATGTGTTCCTATATGGTTCCACACTTCAACATACAGTTAAGGAGTAAAATTCTAAATTATAGATGTGGATTTTTAGGTGTTATTTGTTACACATACTCATACTTTTCATTTATCAAAATGAGTTTTAACCAACTTTTAAAAGCTTTTTTTAAGGAAATGTCAATATATTTCTGCAAATTACTTAAAGAAATAAATTCCAAATGCCTGTAACAATTTGAAGGAAATGTTGTATTAACTCACATGACATTTTTATATTTATATGCAACTGTATTTGAATTATAGCTGAATTAAAGCTGTTTTATGTCAAAAACCTCCATCCTCATTGTTTGGAACATTTACATTCTGTACTTTATAATTTAAAAAGCCAGTAAACAAGTCCCTGAAGTCCTAATGGTTGCCAAGAAATTATCAAATACTGATGTAGTGTTCAGTGCATTTTCCAGGGTTAGAAGGGCAGCTAATGTTTTCATTTGATTGTTATGCACACGATGATCTTTGCTTTCTTGTATTTTGCCTTTAGATGTCATATGTCAAAGATGACAAGATACACAGCATATTAAAAGGACACACATTTTAATATGCCATGTAGCAGCTCACAATAGCAACAGCTTTTCCTCTGAAAATCTATTGCTTTTCGTAAGTGGAAACTTTAATTCTTATAGTAATTCTTCATGTTAATTCAAGATTAAAAGCATGCCTCATCTATTCCTTGTTATTTTTATTATGTGCAGTGAGCCTCAAAAACATTCCTGTATTGTCGACATTCATTAATTCATTTTCTGTATCTGCTTCATCCTGTTCAGGATCGCAGCAGGTCCGGAGCCTACCCAGAATCACTGGGCACAATCCAGGAATACACCCTGGACAAAGTGCCATTCAATCACAGGATCTCATACATTATACACATTCATTCACACCTATGGACTGTTTTGAATAACTAATCCACCTACCAGCATATTTTTAACTATGGGAGAAAACCAGAGGAAACCCACACTGACATGGGGAGAACACACCAAATTCTTCACAGGCAGTGACTCAAGGCTTATAATGAGTTTACAACCCTAGAACCCTAGAGGGATCATCAAGAGCCTGATACTTCATCAGTAGGCAGCTCTGCCAGTCTACAGTTATATCAGAGGTGCACTGCTGGATCTTAGTTAAAATGTCTTCATAATCATAAATCATAAATTATCACCCACTCCTAACTTTTCTATGATATGAAGTTGAATTCAGCTTCTTATTCAGCAGCTTTTTCTTCTAAATTTCCAGTTCCACCTTAAATGTTGCAGTAATTGCTTCACAATTTAATGTGGAACTAGAAATTAACTAGATGATAACCAAGACACAAGCATACTTTCATGTTTGTTATGGAGTAAATTTTCAAAATACAATGGTTATCATAGTTTTTAAAGGAGAAAATATTGACATTTATAGTTTTTTTTGTCGGTTGAGGAGCCATAATGTTGATAATTCACAAGGCATTCATAACACTCTTTAGCATGCATCAGAAAATTCTCTATTTGAAGGCCTTGTCCTACCACTTCACGCTACCGCTCTATCCCAACAAGAGTTAAGACACCCCTACCCCTATGCAAAATGGAGGCATATGTCTAAGAAATTTGGGCAAATGGGATTAATGAAAATAAAAAGTGTTTAAAAACTGTAATGACTACTTTATTATGAATAAATACTTTTAAGCATAATTCACCACGCCAATTAAAGGGGATGTCTACAATTGTGGGTAAACGCAGTTCACTCTGGTTGTTTATATTCAGCTAAGAGTCTTTAAAGTTGGAAGAGTATGTTTGAGGGAAAAAAAAACAACTGTTCATGGCTGAAGTTTAACTTGACTGTAGGTTTTTACTCACTGTTTGAATTACCACAGAAACTCATTTGTAACTCAAGTGGTTTAATTTTGTAGCACTTTCATTAATGCAGTTACTCTTCTGAGTTTTCCATCTTAAGTGATCCAAAACATCACAAATAAGTCAATATTACCCACCTATGGAGCAGGAATATAGCAATATCCTCATTTCAGTTCATGCTTTTCAACGAGTAAGGATGTCACGATACCAGAAATGTATAAGTCTGTACCAATATCATTAATATTCCACGATTCTCTATACCAATTTCAATATGATGACAAAAAATAAACTAATGAAACGAATGCATGACAACATAAATGCTTTTGTTTAAAAGTGCTTTTCCAGCAAAAATAAAGGTGCAATTTAATAAATTTTCATTTTGTTTACTGTTTCTAACACAGTACTCTACCCCTTTAAATGGCTGATGTGTTGGAAGGTGGGGGTTTCACCCTGATTGGCTGTAGAGCGAGGCAACATCCCTCAGACCTCTCCTGTATTTAAATAGTCTCAGTAGGAGAAAAGCAGATAGTGAAAGAAATCTAAGCTTTGAAAACATATTTATTGTCTTGATTATTGTTTGTTGAGCTTGTAGCTGCCAAATAAAACCATTTGAGTCGTCCTTCACACTGCTTGGGTCCGTTAGGCACTGAAACCAAATGCTCTCTGCTGAAGTATGGGTCTGTGGAATGCTGAGAGCCTAAGGATCATATTTTAATAGTTTTTTGTACTTTTTGTAAACCTTTTGCCAGTATTCTTTACACATGCATGAGGATTACTAACAAACTTTTTAATGAAAATACTCAAATTTGGTCTTATTTTGAAAGGAACAGCCTAAGGCAAGCGCTGGTATGCTTTGTGTATACGTTGCTTCTGGGCTCTTCAGTTTTTGTGACACAGCGATTTTGTTTGGTCTTTGGACTCAAATGCTAAATATTTCCATATGTAACTGTTTTTTTTTTCCAACCAGTTGCTACGTGTTGGTGTTGTTGTTTTAGCTTTCTCAACCTATTAGATATACCAGTCAGATAAGTATTAACCATTTATGACTGGATTAAACTGATTTAGAAATTTAGTTTCTTTTGAAGCAAAGAATATGAATGCAGTTTTTAAGGCATTGTACTCAAGGTGAATGCTTTAGATGAATCCACATATTTTATCTGTTCTGCAGGTAATAATGCGGCAGTGGTGTTGTGTACTAAGACTATGGCCTAATGGAAATGAACATGAAAGGAAGTGGTGGGAACAAACCATAAAAATGTTTGTAGTATATTATTCTCCAAAGACTAGTGCCAGACCTACATCTGATACTGATGTCTATTAATGTAAAATGTTGCATAAAATATTACATATTTTGGCCAGTCTTTTTTCCAGTGCCTTGACCTACCCTTGCATCAAGCCAATTCTCCATTCCCTGGGAAAGCTGACAAATTAAAATAAACTATTCTGACACAGGCTAGACTATTGTCAGTACATTCTTATAAGAGTAGCTTCATTCTCTGTATTGCTCATGCTTTAAGTGTGCAATGACCTAAAGAACTACTAGCCCATCCATGGCAGATGTTTCTATAGCTCTGTTATAGATCCAAAAGTTCCTGCCCACAACAGGCCTTTTACTTAAATGCTTGCATGGCTGTACACATTTGAGGGATCCGTTTACATTGACTGGGCTGATGTGTACCAGTTTTGCCCCCAATCCTTCAAAGCCAGCTCAAACCACACACACGTCTGATTGCAATTGAAATTCCAGAGCGGCAGCCCTGATCCTGCCCATTGCAAAGTCACATGGTAAATACAAATCCTCTCAGGCTCCCCACCCTCTGCTGTGATGCCACCACTCAACTATTAACATGATGGTCCATTATAAAAGGCAGAAAAAACCCAGCGCACTGGACTGAGGCCTGTGTTTTCAGTGCAGCAGAGAGAGGCTCGCAATAATATCCTGTTACTGACTTTACACTTCATGATTCCACGCAATAGACCGGAGGGGGATTGGAGAGACTCCATTTGGCAACCGCAGGCCTGGCTCTGCTCGGCTAGCTCTTCCAGCTCACACAATAAAGAACAACGTTATTAATTAGATCCATTTGCCACCAGAGCACATTCTGAAGTGAAAGAGCAGTGCTGTTAGGGTGCTTGTTATTTTATGTTCTTGGATGACTAATAACAAACAAACATGGCCAAAGAGGAACAGAGCCAAAGCCAAACCAGTGCTGGAATCAAGAGGATGCCACAAGATGGTGGAGGGAAAACACAGTAATTGCCTAAAGCAAAACAAGCTGTCGAAAATGTCTGACTATTACTTATCAGTCAGAGCCACTCCAAAATCATAGCCTGTAAGCTCTGTTGTGGTGTTTTTGCTGGTATGTTTTCAGCTTGGTGTGCATAAAATCACCTCAAACACTTGTTCTATACAAGCAGAGTGCAAACACAGTATGCCACATGCTGGCTCTAGCACATGCTTAGCCTGCTTTGAAATTTTACCACAGTGGACAGAAGAAGCCATGGCCATGAATCAAACTGATAAATGCTGAAAGAACAAGTAGGAGTCCTGGTTCAGTTCAGGCATGTTTTAAAAGTGTGGCTGAATTTTGGCAGCTCGTCTTGGGCTGCCATAACCACATGCTGGTGGAAACATGGAAGCATTGAGGCTCACTGCATGATAGATTTTTCAAAAATTTTACTCGATAAAAGCCATTCCCTATAACTAACTATAAAATCTGAGTTAACCCCTTTAAGAATTCACATTTGAGTTCCTTGTTACTAAATACTCGGATACTGCCATGTAACTTGCACGTTAGTTTCATAGTTATTTTGTTTATGGTAATATTTTGCCTGTATTACAATGTACATTGTAATTGGTCAAGTATACCTTTCTCCCTGCTTCGTTGTTGTGAAGGTTCATCAGGCGACGGGCATTTTTTTTTATCTCACGGGCATCCACGAACCTCCGGGAGAACTCAATGCCATATTTGATGTCAGCTGAACAGCCTCCCCACTTCCAGCCTTCTTCCTGGTTGTAGCCCTGTTTCTCACGGTCACAGCCACAGTGGCTCATGTTGCCCTGGCTGCAGGCCGACGTCACTGCATGGGCCACCCCTGCGGCTGTGATGGCGTAGGTAAATGCTGCCTCCCTGCTGCCTGGGGGAAAGAGAGATGAGCCTGTGAAATCTACTCCAGTCATCACATCCACTTGTGCTGCACTGTCAATTATAGAAAAATGAAGCATAAATAATGGCCAGTAGGCAGGAACTCTGTGTTGCTTTATGAAGCTACAGCTGCAGTATAGTATAGGAAATTTCTACAACATGCACATTTTATTAAAATTTATAAGATTTTCCTTTGCTAGATGCACTGCCATGTTTCCAGAGCAATGCATACATTTATTTAGAGAGCAGTTCTGATGGGTAAGGTCATAATATGTACTGGCTTCATCACAAAAGGAAGGAGAGTGTAACATGCCATCCAACTTAATATTTTTTGAGGTGCACATGTTCAACCTCAAGCATTTTTCAGTCTAATCTGCCACATTTATAGTATGTAATCATACTGATTTGTTGATTCAGCGAAGGGTAAATTTCTGTACATTTTTTTCAAAGGGGTTTAGAAATCTGGAAAATGTATTACATTTATTATTCGCCATGAAAAAAAACCTGGTTGTTATTTATGCAACAGGTAAAGGTTGTTTTTTTTTTAACGTGACTGCAAAGGGCCCTAACAGACCCTGTTCAACCACCAAGCAATGGCATACTGTGAGTGTGAGAAAGTAGCGTAGGTGCTGTCCAATGTGCTGAATTCCTCAAGCAATGCACCTTGCCAGCTGGCCACAAGAAAGAAGAAAGGTCTCCAGGCCTCCTTTCCTACATAGATGTTGATAAATTCTTAGTGGGTTCAGAAAATGCTGTTAATTTTGAAATGGGTAATATGGGCAGATCTCTATGTGTAGGCATGTAGATATTTTTATGAAATACACCTGATACCTATGTAATCTGACATAAACTTGCAATACTATAGAAACACTAATGGGACCAGACAAGAACATGCCATACTTCACTATACATTATAGGATTTATAGAGGAATCATAGTAAGTCTTATATACTGATGTAGGATTCATAAATATCTATGCTCATATGTTTGTTGCTATTGCTTAATATAGTGCAAATCCAGTGGTTTATAGCCAGGCCTTGTAGATTTGATGTCCACTCTTTTCCTCTGTTGCCATGTTCTGTCTCATCCTCTGCTCTCTCCATTCTCCTCTCTGACTCAACCAGACACTGACTCACAGCATACTGCTCACTGCCATTCTGCTTACCAAGAAATCTCTGAACAGCCAGCTTGTGGTAATACAGCAAACCCACACACACACACATACACAAATGCTTCGACATACTCATGCAAGCATAATTACACACACACACATACACTGCTCAACACACACACCATGCCAAGCGTAATGTTAAAAACATGAGCATATTTGGAGGCTCACAGCGGAAATGATGGGCCGTCTAAGTTGTCACCCCCTGTTGGGTCTAGAGCTCCTGATGCTAGTAATGAGAACATATTACAGCTGCATTCATGAAGTATGCAGTACGTCCAGCAAGCATGAACAATGATTTGTATATTGTTTCCAAAATCTTGTAATTTTATTTAATTTGTTTTCTTATAGATTGATTCACATTGTGTGAACATGTCAAGGGGACCAGAATAATTAACAAATTGCATGTAGCAAATATCAGTGGGTAGACCGATGGAAGAAAATGAAAAAGTGATTTACACATAAATTAACTTTTCAATTTATATTTAAGTCTTTCTTATTTTTCACATCTGCACAGAACGAGGAAGAAAGTTGATGAAAATTTAGTTGTTCATTCAGAAGATCATTCTAGATCTTCTAGATGTTTCTTCTAGATGTGACATAATTTGAACATGATATTACAGTCAATGACAATGGTAATAGCAATTTCTATGACAATAAGTGAGTGGGTGCCCTGATTTATTTAAAGAACAAGGATCTATCAAAGTCTGATATTCACAGCACATGCTTGTGGAAGTGTATCATGGCACAAACAATACAGATTTCTGAGGATCTCAGAAGAGTTGTTGATGTTTATCATCCTGGAATAGGTTACAAAGCCATCTCTCGAGTTTGGGCTCCACCCATCCACATTGAGACAGATTGTGTACAAATGGTGGAAATCCAAGACCTTTAATACCCTCCACAAGAGTGGTCGACCAACAAAGATCACGCCAGAAGCAATAGTTCATGAGGTCACAAAGGAACCCAAGATAACATCTAAGCAAACAGAGGCCTTTCTTACATTGACTAATGTTAAATATTCATGAGTCCACTGTCCTAAGAACACTGAACAACAATGGCGTGCATGGCAGGGTTGCACAGAGAAAACTTTGCTCAATACCAAGAACATTGCTGCCCCTTCCCAGTTTGCTAAAGATTACATGGACATGCCAGAAAGATATTGGAAGTGTTGTGTGGACGGATGAGACCAAAATAGATCATTGTTGTTTTAAATGAATAGAGTTATGTTTGGAGAAAGGAAACCACTGCATTCCAGTTTAAACACCTTATCCCATCTGTGAAATGAAGTAGTATCATAGTTTGGGACTGTTTTGCTACATCTGGGCCAAAACAGCTTGCCATCTTTGATGGAACAGTGAATTCTGAATTATACAAGCAAGTTCTAAAGGACAAATATTCTAAAAACAAATAGATTTAATGTTTTTTAAAAAGGCCATGTCCTGACCTTAATCCAATTGAAACATTGTTGAAGGATCTGAAACAAGCCGTTCAGGGGAGACCCACAAACATTACAGAGTTGAAGCTACTTTGTATGGTGGAATGGGATCAAATTTTTCCAAACCAATGTACAGGAATGTTTATTTAAGTTATTGCTTCAAAAGGGGTAATTCCACATACTGAAAGCAAAGGTTCACATACTTTTTGCCACTCACAGATATGTAATATGATTTTCTTCAAAACATAAATGACAAAATGGGTTTGGTAAAATTGGTTTGATTTGGTTCTCCTAATCTACTTCTAGAACTTGTGTGATAATCTAAGGACAATTTAAGTCAAATGTATGCAAAAAATTTAGAAGTGAACTTCTAAAGGGTTCACAAATGTTTAAGCACCACTGTAGTGTAAGGTTTTTTCATTAGTGTATAGTCATCTGTAAATACGAATCATGGCATGTTAGTTTAGAATGAGGCCTTCCTATTTACAGGGCGTGTTTCCAACAGAGGCTGCTATGTTTCTATAGTAACCCACAACAGACAAACCATCCACTGGCTCTAGAGTGGTTCAGGATTATAATGCTAAAGAGGTAGCTTGGAAAAGAAAGGGATTTTCAGACTGCACCCTCACCGCTAGATGCCACTAAAACTTAAACATAAAAGTTGCGGTGTGTATCTGAAATTAATATT
Source organism: Hoplias malabaricus (assembly GCF_029633855.1). Classification (NCBI taxonomy): domain Eukaryota; kingdom Metazoa; phylum Chordata; class Actinopteri; order Characiformes; family Erythrinidae; genus Hoplias; species Hoplias malabaricus. The sequence goes on from NC_089803.1 coordinate 35,975,611, forward strand.
TGGCTTACATATCACCTCCAAACACCAACACCCACCCATCATTGGACCACGCCACCAGCTCTGAAGCCCTTCCTGTTAATGCATTTAAATCTGAAACTATAAATCTATATAATCAAAAGGTATGAAGTTCAGAAATGTCATATAATATAGGTGTATACAGGAACATAGGACATGGGACAGTGATGTACACTGCTGAATAGGGCTTTCTTTCCCAATACTCACTCCTTGCATGGCTCCTGAAATGCTGAATTGAAAAAAAAAAAACTGAATATTCCAGCCCCAAAGCCCTGTTCCAGGAGGAACCACCCTGGGATAGCCTTGTACACTGCCAGTGGAAAACTGGACTGACCAGAAAAACCTCAATTAACTTGGAGCAGTCCAGAGAGAAGAACACAGCATTATTAAACCACGCGGCTAATAGAGTTTAGTGGCAAGTGTCTGTGACAGAGTCCAAGATGAAAATAAAGAACAAATGCTTCACATCAATATGAATCTCTGAAAAATGAAATGATATAAAGCTTTGAGTACTTATCATTTTTCTGTTTCACCTCTTGTCTCTTTCCCCTTCTTTCTGATCTATAGATAGACTCCCTTCACTACTCCATCTGTGGAAAAGGTGGGCGTGCGACTGCGGCTTTCATGACAAGCTGACCACTTTGGCGGAGGAGAGCGGACCACTAAACGGATCTTGTATGACACAGCAGACCAGATTTACAACCAAAGAGAGAACAGTAAGTACAAAAGTACACATTCGCTCTTTCCTGTTGAATTTTGGGACTGCCCAATGTGGCAATGTCCATTTCATTCATGCTTCTTCTGAACTTTAAGGACACCACACTAGACTGACCAAGATGAAAACAACAACAGAACAAGACTACACAATGTTGTTTATTTAAACCCGTTAATGGCATGTCCAGCCTTCTGTTATACCCTTCCAGGACTTGCACTGTAGTCCATGAAGTCACTGAACAATATGCCTCTGAATGTTTATATACTATGTCGCCCTTTCGCTTGAAAAAGTAAAAAATTAATTCCGTAGATGCATTACAATTTCTTTGCTTAAGCAAAAACAATTTACTTTGACTCAGACGTGTGTCTGAAACAGCAGCGTGCCACTTTGTGGCAACACAAATTAGTCAGAGACCAGAGGAAAATTACACACTTTCACCTTAAGGCCTGAGCAAAACTGAGCAATGCATGCAGTAAACACCTACAGAAAATCCAGTGTGGTGGAGGGTTGTTCTTCAGACTGCCGTGAAATAACATAGTGAGTGCTCTGTGACTGTGCCGAGGTTTCTCAAACATTTATTCACTGCTGAAATATCTACCCCTGTGTGTCTCTGACACAACTGCAGTTACACTCATCCAGTTCTTCTCAGTGTAAGCCTGAGCCTGCTGGTGCTTAAATAAATACTAGTGAAAAAAAGTGGCACCCACTGGTGGTTGCAGGGTGCTGCAGGATTGGAGTAATTCATGACATGGTTCTGTTTAACAACATGATACAAAGATTTAGGCTTTTTCATACAATACAAATGCACTGTAGACTATGGTGTAAATAAGTCTGTTTAAAAGATGGCATATTCATTCAGTGCCCAATGCTGAGTCTTGCACACTAAAGCTGTGCATGTAATGCAGTTTACATTGCTTTCTTGAAGCCTGAAAGTCCCTGGCTACAGCAGAGGCAAAAATAAGTCCTGCTTTGTATATTAACGTTAGAGAAACTGATTAATGCACTGCACACTACTGTTTTCCGTTCCGCTTTATGTAGCGTTGCTATGAACATGTGTGCCCAGCAAATTATAGACAAAGTTGTGGTCTATGAGGTTTGCAGCTTGAAGAATTAGCACAGCCATGTTCCTGGTCAATAAAATAATATGGTTTTACCAGAGTGGCATACTTTACAGCAAGCGCTTTGTTAAAGTGTGCTGTGCTGCATGCATGAGTGTGATTGTGTGTGCATGACTATATATATTTGTGTGTGTGTCTGTGTGTGTACGTATTCATATTTTTTTATATCCATACCACAGAGAAGAGGGTGGGAAAAAAAGGGAGCCAAAAAAAGTGAGCTATGTTATACAGTAAAACCTGACAGGCAGGGACCAGGCTAGCTTTAGGCCCCGATGAACTTTTACTGCTTTTTGGTGTATTCTCAACTTTGTGTCTCACTTTATTCAATGCATTAGCCCCTAATCAGACAAACCAGATGTAAAGCAGAAGGACCATTTCATGGCACAGTGCTGTGGCTCTTATTGGATAGAATTTCTGGGTTTTATGGTGGCATAAATGTATGCATATATATTTGTGTATTAGGCACACCCATTTTTTTTTTTTTTTGCTAAAAATGCCATTAAGGACATCTCAGTCCTTAATACTGAATTCATATGTGGATATATGTTTATTAGTGCTGCCAACATTAATGAGTCAAAGCATGTGAATAGTCGGGAAACTTTACATTGTTACATTTTTTAAATACAAAATAATTTTTACATATTTCACCACAAGTTCCTCCCATAATTCACTCATTTTACAGAGCCTAGTGATATATTAGCGGTTTCATTAGGAGATGTAAACACAGCAACTCTCCTCAGTTCAGCAGGTAGATTACATTGTTTTTGCGCTGAAATATGCATTCAGCTAACTCTCACTCTTACCATTTCTCTCGCTCTCTCTTTCTTGAACACACAGCTGATGCGAGAACCCGAACCCTAACCCTCACATAATCCACACATTATTCTTTTAAAAAGTTGCTGAAGCTGGAAAATGGAGATGTGTTATTGTCTGAGCTGTGAGCTGCATGCTGCAGTTCTATCTATTAAAGCTTGTGTCCAAGCTTCATTGTGTTTGATGTTAACTATCTCCCTGAAAATTTTTCTCTACCAATATACAGGTTCTAATTCAAAAATATCTTAATAACTACTTTGAAATATTATAATAAAGTAAAAAGGATAGTTTCATCTAACCAGTTTTTCATGCATACCACTGTACAGGTTTATATGCTTTAACTCCCTTCCAAAAAACATGACAATACTAGCATTTTTAAATTGTGATTAATCACAGAATGTTGTTGTGAAGTACTCTATTAAAGGTTTGAATTGATTGACACAACTAATTTATATTTATATTAGTGTGTAGGGGAGAGCAGGGCACAAACTAACATGGAGTAGAATGTAACATGGATGTTTTATGCACTGCAACACATTTAAGTAGAGCTTACATCCAAGTGTTTTTTGATCAGTGTATTTTTTGTGTGTCATATTATTTAATTATCTTCTTAATGGATGAAGACCTTGTCCCATTTTAATGGGCCAAGATATTAATTATGCCATTGTGCTGTGATAGTGTAACAGGAATTTGAGTCATTTAACATTTGAATCCTTTTAAAGTTGATAGCTTTGTACAAGCCTGTGGAGAAGTTATAGTTGATCTTTTATCACGTATGAAAATTACAGTGCCTTAAATATTCAAAGTGAATGTGATAAAGGGTAAAAGATTGCCTGTTCCAACAGGAATGCAGCCAGGTTCTTTCTGTCCAATCAATGTGGTGCATTCATCTGATTGTGTGAAGCTGAGCAAGCTTCATCTGATCTCCTAACATCCTGTTTCTACGCCTCCACCAGCCAAGCCAACACAGACACACACACACACACACACACACGCAGATCGGCCTGATAACACGTCCTACTCATCTGTCCATCTCTCTGTCCTTCCTTCTATCCATCCGTCCATCTATCCATTTGTCCCTGCAGTGTTCCAGTCGTGCTTGCACTGGCCAAGCCGACAGAGACATACAGAGATTGGATTGATAATACTTCCTATCTTATTATCTATCTATTCTTATTTCCCGGCACCCAGTGTTCAGGCAGTGGTGGTTAATGGGGTGGGACTGACTGGAATAGGGACAAGCAAGTGTAACTGCTTTGTCAGCAAAGTCTCCAGTTTGAATGCTCAATTCTGAAAGCACATATACTCAGAACATAAACGCAGAGTGTTTTTATATGTATATATATTTTTGCCCTAATATGACTCACATCCGATCCTATCAGGGCTGTGTGGACATGTCAGATCTGATTTTATCAAGTCAGATTTTGAGTTACTTTCATATGTGCTCCTACATCGGATACATAACTGATTCATGGGCATGCGTTATCTCATCCTAATCGTGTACAGTCGATGAGCTGTTTGCTGTCCTCTTGTGCAAAATGTGATACACACATGAGTTACTAATGTGTCTCTTTTTCCAGTTTTACAACAATGAATCGTCTCATAAATATGTTTTTGTTGTTGATAAAGGAGGCGATGCATAAACATAACAACGTGGACATGCTTGCTGTCTCAGAGATAAATTTCTCCACATTAAATACAGATACATGCCACTTACATTTATGAATATAGACCCTCAGGACAGCCCAATCTGATCTGAGCAAATCAGAATTGATGAATGAGGCTCATAACGTGAACGCAGCCTTTTTTGTTTTCTACTTTCTCATTCTCTTTAATATGTACATTTTATTCCAGAAACTTGGCAGGTAGCAAACTCTCTTAAGCTAACGATAGTAATGCTTGCTACAGGGCCTTATTTTCAGCATCTTATTGTAAGCAGTCCAACCAAATCTAAAAGTTTTCCTGTCTCAAGAAACTCACGACTCAAGACCCAGACCACAGCAGGTTCTGCTCAAGTTTTTCTCAGGAACTGCTCAAATGGACTGTAATAGCAGTAAAGTGCTTCTGAAGTGTTTTAAGTATAGGTCAATTTAATATTTTAACATGTGCTTGACACTGTCTCTCCACATTGTAACAAGGGAAATAAAGCATGATAAATGATTTTGAAGAAGCCACATAAATTATGGTAACATAAGGGCAATGAACAAATTGTTTAGCAAAGTTATATATGCAAGGTGTTGTATTTGGGGCTCCTGCTTTTACGCCATATTACAAAGCCACATTCTGAACCAAATAAATAGTAAACATCTTTCTTCTTCCCTGATGCTCTCACCTCTGTGATGTGTTTCGTACTTTGTGTTCAGTATTTAACTGTTTCTTTCTGCGCTTCCCTTTCCCGCTCACACTCAATCAGTAGTTCAGAATGGATATCACACTCTGAGGAGCAAATACCAGATCTGTTTTCTTTCTCAATCTGGCCTTATTTTGCATTCACAGCCTTTCATATCTCTTTCAAAATCACAATTTCTTTCTTTCTTTTATCTCACTTTCTCCTTTTGAATCTTCCTATCATCAGGACTCATAGTTCCAGATACTGAGCTTTAATCTGATAGTTGCTGATAAAGGCCCACATGCTTCCACGTGGATCTTCACTCTGTCTGAGTGATTGAGCATGGTAGGGAAGTTGTTTGATGATAAGCACTATATCTAATGATGAAAGAGTGCTTTCTTTTACATGTAGACACTGATAGCTGTTGTGGATATGTGATGTTTTCATCTGGGTTAGTGTTAGTGGACTATCCTTGAGGAACAGAGCTCATAAAACATTCCAAAACATTAACCCTGGGTTACAACTACTATAAATAAATACTGTGTCATGTTAAAATGTTTTCACACCGAATGTGGAAAATTCGCCAATTTTTGTGCCACAATTACCGCAGGTTGTGTTGAAATTGTGTTGACCGGTGAGTGCAAGCATACCGCATTCAGTGTGAAAACATCTTTAGTATTCATAACTGCCAGTGTTAAGATGTTGTTATGAAATGAAGGAAAATATCAATTGTAGCAGTATGAGCATCCAGAAAGTAAAAAAAAATCAAGTTGAATATTCCTTTTAACAATATTTAAACAAAAAGTGAGCATGTAGTATTTATTCAAACATTAAGGAAAAAAGCGAATAGTTTCCCTCCCTAAAGGCCACATCATACTAAAAGGGATCAACCTTAAAAAGAATAGAAGCATTTGTCAAAACTGTTGGCATTTAAAGTAGAGATGAAGCAATGGTGTTTCTGATCTTATTGATGGAACCTCCCAGCTGAGTGTCTACATCACAATTCAATTGAAAAGAAACCAAGGGTTGTCAAATGACATTTTCTCCTAAGTTATTCAACTTACAATAAAATCCAGTGCAGCTGTAAATTAAACCACATGTGTGTGATTTCTGGCATAAATTGGAGTTGCTGTCTATTGTTAAGTTGCAGCAGACAGTAATTTGTAGTTAAGTTCAGACTTTTTGAAGAAGCTAGGACTTCTTTAGCCAATCCTTTTGCTTCCATCTTCTGTCAAATAATCCTGTTGCATCAGTGTGACAAGAAAGACAGACACATGGATAAGAAGGCTTCAAATGCTTTAAACTGAATGTAATATTTAATACGTAGCATAAATGAAATGTTATAATGCATATCACAATGTCATATTCTTGTTTCCTTCTTATTTATGTGAAGTGCCTTCCAAGTTCACTGGAAGCCAGAGTGTACAATTCACCATTATGTTGTTTTGGAATACAGTCAGAAACCATGCCAATCTTACTCCATTTCATCTTTAGCGGTTTGATACTAAATATTAAAAGGCAACTGACACAGAAAGAATGCTGATAGTCACATTTCTGCATGGGAATATTCACAGAGAGAAATAAATACAAGATTAAATAAATAAAAGATAAAACTTAGAGGAAAGACTAAAGGATGCAAATCGTAGCATTGGCAAAGCTGGCTAATTTTTGTGCAGAAATATGAAAATTGTGACATTCTACCCCATGTAAATGGCAAACGGCATTTACATGGTGTGCACTGCGGCAGACCGCAAGCACTTTATATGCAACCACGCGCAACGTTTTGTGATTCAGGACTATCTGCTAACATCAAAAATGGGAAAACAGTAAAATGGAGAGTGAATGGCACCACAGAAATTCCCCCAAAATCAAAGACTTTTCTTGAACATGTCTTATAGTTAGTAATATAAGCTAGGAGACCACTTTACAGTAGGAAAAACTGAAAATGTATGAACTTGCATCCTTCTGTTTTAATCTTTGCTCTGAAAGATGAACAAACAACAGTAAATAGGGGTGAAATCTGAATAAAATACTCAAAAAACATGACCCATTAAAAATTTTAATATTATTCAGATTTAAAATATTTTTTTGTTCCAGACAATTTTAAGAGAGCTATGTGCACAGTTCCCAGAAAAAAGTGACCAGCAGCAGCATTAATTATCTGCTTGTCTTAAAAACATATTTGACTCGAATCTCCCTAACTGAATGCAATTCCCTGTAATATGTTCAACTCCATACCAGTTTGAACATAGCTACGGTACTGAATCTATAAATATCCATCACTCTCAGATCTTAGTTTGACAGTTTGCACATTCTAGTTGCTTAAGTGACTGATTGTGTTCATTTTTGCAATGCTGTAGGTTAAAAGGGCATAAGCTTTCAAGTATTTTTTCCATTTCTTCAAATTTCTAAGAAGTTCTTACTGAATAAATGCAGAATTTTACTGCACTGGTAGGAAGCTCTGAGAAACCTGTAAGAAGATTGGAGAACTGTAGCAGTATATTTGAACCATGTTTCTGGCATTTGTTAAATAGGCATATTAATAACACCCTATGCTTTTAGTGCAAGTTTGGAATAAATGTAAGATTCTTCATATGGTTAAGAGGCCCAACCCGTCCACCCCTTTGCGGGGCCCTCTTGTGAAGTGAGTAAGGGCAACACAAGTGTGAACTCAGGCAATTTTTCTCTGAGATCAGTGACAAACTCCATTCACAGGAATACACACTGAATCACCTGGATGACAAACAGGCCTGAAAAGTAAACACAAAAGAGGTAGAGTGCGTCACTTTTTCAACTCCATTGTGTAAATGAGGCTGGAATGAGCTTGACTTAATTTTAATCCTATTTCAAACACAAAAAGATTAAAAAGAGCGTCACAACAATACTTTCAACATGCCACCAATTAGATATTTATAGGCTGGTTTGAAATATAGTACTCTGGAACTTGTTTCAAAACTTCCCCTATCATTTTTTAGTGTAAACAGTTTGCAAATGAATGAACTGTGCTGAAAGTGGCTACCAGCTCTAAATTCCCATCACAACAATATCACGTTTCCCCTGAATGTTCTTGTTTTATGATATTATACAGATTACAATCTTTTTGCTATCTACTGATAAGTTATTTTTTTCAAGTTATCCTATGGGAACAGAGTTAAACTAGGGAACAGCCAAGTCCTCTGAAAAGTTGACAATCTATTGGTTTCAAACATAATGAGGACTGTTTATTTCTTTATAATATCCATCAAGATTTTTTTAATTGCTACTTCTTCTGGTTTTCTTTTGTGTTAATTTTGCATTTCTGCTACAGGCAACAGTAATTTCTGAGCCACCCTTTCTCTTTACGTGGATATTTACATTTAAAGGGTAATACTGAAATGAGGATCAGGTTACCTGACCACTTTCTGAAACTGAATCTTTCCTTGAATTAAATCTTTGGGGGCTTGGTAATACCCAATAACCCCACTATTAATGTGTGCTGTACTGGAAAGCCAAAGTAAAATGGCGAAAGATTGTCCAAGCTGACTGGGACTGGCCAAAGAGAGGGGGAATCAGCTTTGTGGTTAACTGATCTTTAACTCTTGAAAAACAACAGTATCCTTGCAAGGAAAATGGTTTAGTGGTTACAGTTTGGAGGAAGTGCATTATAAAGAAGACGGCAACAGGCACTGGGAGCAATCTTTTTTTTTTTTTTAAGATAACTTTGATGGGGATTGAGCACAGTTCCTGTAATTGTCTGGAGGCCTAGCTCAATCTTCAAGGGATGCACTATTCAACAATTTTCGGGGGGGGGGGGGGGGTATGGTCTATACATTAAAGGAAAAATACAAGGATCATTTCATTGGAATTGGAAACAAGAAAGGTAAAAAACAACCGACAAAATGGCAAATATCAAAATATAATACGATTCAGAAACCACTACAAAGACTCATAATACGACTCAGAAACCACTACAAAGCCACAGATTAAAAAAAAAAAACAGTTATAACTATACTTTTTCATTTAGTCTCAGATCACTAATAACTCTTATTTTATTTAACAAGAGCACAACACAAATAAACATGTTACATAGTGAGTTATAGGTAAGGTTTAATTTGACATGATAACCAATATACCTGCATTATTTTATTTATTGCCATTAGACCTGAAAGTGATATTTTATGATATTTTTATATTTAAAAATTCTTTGCATGTAAGTAGTATGAGATGAACCATATAGCTTTATATTCTGCATATTTGCCAAGATGAGAATACCACCCATCACTAAAAAAACAACCATATGTAAATAAATCCTTTTGTTCAAAGATCCACCACAAACGTGTAAAATTTCATACAAACTGCAATGCATTTTGTGGAACCCAAGTCAAGCAAGCCATTTGGAAAAGCAGTGATAGTTAACAGAGCAATTGGCTTCAACTTGCAGTCTGACCACATTTTAACAGCAACAAAACAGTCTTAAATGGAAGGAAATATATAAAAAAGACTGTAAAAAAAAAGTACACTGCTCTATGGCCATCTCTGGAATGTCTCTCTGAACAAAAGCAAAGTAAATGTTTGTCGGGTTGTAGCTCGTTTTGACTGTACAAATGATTGAGGGAATGAGGGAGAGTGCGAAGGAGAGAGACAAGCAGCAACAGCTTTTACAGATTTAACCATAGGCGGTTACCTCATTTGCAGTATCATTCTTTATTATCTTTTTCATTTTGGTTTTGGCTTCAATTTTTCAGTCTATTGCAAGATTTCAACTGTGTGGCATGCTTTTTTTCATGCCTAAATATGCAAATTACAAAAGGCCCTACCTGAAACTGATGGTAAGACAACAATGTTCTAATTCTGATCTCAAGAAATGTTTACCATTGCTATTGACAAGAAGTTGGAGTAAACAACTGTGTGTGTGAAAGTCATTAAAGAGTTAGTTGTGATTTGAATGCTGCATTTACACTGGAGGTGCTCAAATGTGGCACTATATCAGTCACAGCTGATGCATAAATGTAGTTTTGCAAACAGGTGAAGTTCAAGTGGTGGACTTGCCCAAGCCAAAGTATGACTGAACGTAGTGTGTAACTAGGGTTTGGCACACAGTGAAATCTGCCTCTCGTATCACTTTTTCTCTTCAAAAGAAGGTTCTTTGCTTTTGTCATTGCAATAACAAGAACTACCCCTGTAATCAAACTTGTATTTGTTCCTCCTCTAGAGGACCTCATGAAGACAGAAACATAACACTAGAGGAAAGCTGTAGAAACAGAGTTCAACGCATTGTCCTTCCACGTCTCTTTTGACGTGGTATGCCCTAACAAAGAAAAAAAATTCACCAAACACCCACAACAATTCTAACAACAGGGTGGACATAGTAAAGAAAGTTAAAGACTAAATTAACCAGTTCCTCTCCAAAAACATTCAGCATAGTAGCAAAGACTGATTTGTACAATTATTCTGGCCAGAAATCCTTCTAGTTTACATTGTCGAATGATTTCTCCAACTAACCTTTGTTCTTTTCTCAGCGTGAACCATGAATAGTCTTTAGCACAGACTGACCTACTCGTAGCTCCTGGCCGAAGACTGTGCGCTCTCCCAGGGCTGAGCAATTCCATCGGCCGTAGCGGAACTGGAATTGACACTCATTGATGCCCATCTGAGCCCCCTCGCCTATTACGATGATGGCGTCTGGGCGACTTTGGCAGATGGCCCGCTGGCGAGGAGCCAGGCCCGGAATCTTATTGCAGATGATGTTGGCACCCAGAGCCACCACGGAGGAAAGGGCCCTTGAAAGGGAAAAAGAAGCAGACACAAAGCTAGTTAGCGCAGGGCACTGTGAAAGATGGTATAGGATTGAATGCAGTGAGAAAATGCAGACCCAGTTAATGAGGAGCAGAGGAACTGCTCAGTATGCTTCATGTAAGCAATTTATAGTATATACAGTATATAGTATTTACAGTCTACAATGAGAAGATGCCTATCACCTGACATCTTTTGTGAATAACTGTGTTGATGTAGCACATTTTATGTACGCATAACACACTCAGACATCAGAAACATGTCAATTCAAAGCAGAATAGTATTAGAATATTGTGTATTCAGTGTATAGCAAAACAAATTTGAAAAGTATACTTTTTTGTGTTAAGTAGGATTTCGGTGCCCTTATACAGTATTCAAGAAACAATACATTATATCTCAATCCATTCCTTTCATTTTGCACTCTTCAACACTTGGCAGCATTTTAACAGGCATTAATAAAGGATGACAGAACACATCATATAAAAGCTGGATTTCTTCACAACTACTCATCACAAACTCCTGAAAAATGTTTATAAATACATTCCGCAATATATTTTAGAAGGCACAAAAGGCAAACATTTGACAATGCATGTCAGAATGATCAAAGCAGAAAGTGATATTTTGTTTATTTGCTTATGGAAGAGGTCTATCCACAGTGGTTTGGCATAAATCCCTGTTAAAGTAAGTTGGGATTGTACACTAATTGTTAGGTAACATTGCTGGAATTGTTTCCAGACCTAACCAACTGTAGGCACGCCGCAGGCAACAACACAATTTGTAATTTCTGCTTCTCAAATTTAGAAGTGGTTCACATCTTGACCCTGAAGTCACCGTAAATGTTATTCTTTTTCATTTCATGGTGTTTAGAAAACAGAGATGGTAAAACAAATAACTGTTTTGTGACAGATTGGTCCGCCATTCTCAGCTTTTGAAAGGTACAGTTCTCTATTTACAGGCTTAACAACATGAATATTTAATAATCTGTGGCAAATCCTTGCCTGATGATTGTGTTTCTACTGCTAATAGCACAGTGGATAAAATATGGAATTATTGACCATGCATATTTAGAAAAAAAAAAAATTAAAACATCTGGCTGGTAATTAGCACAGTGTAATTCACACTGAATATAACTTACTGTAAGAATTATATGTATTTGCTTAACATTCATTTAAAATGTAGGTAGGGTCAGAAATCAGTTCTGTTTGCAGTACTCAGCATTCAGTCTTAGGACTGATACAGTCCTGACAGTCATATTCCTGTTTGCATTGCGTATTTTGGGCTGCGATTGGTGTGTGTGTGTGTGAGAAAAAGAGAAAGAGAGAAACAGCAGTGCTAAACATCCCGGCCTTTTGTTTACAACCATCTAACCCATCTAGATACATGCCTTTCAAACATATCAGACACAAGGCCCATAAAAGCCCAAGGAGGCAGATGCCAGCTTTGAAGTATGACGTCGACCACTGAGGACTCCACCACAAGCAGGGCAGGCTGCAGCATGTGAGCTGTGTGTCAGCAAAAAGAAAAAGAACGAGAAAAGGAGGGGTGGGGAGGACACTTACAACTTATGGATTCCCCTTCAAAACACATGAAAGCAAGGAAACAAAGGGAGGGAATGTTCATTGGAAATTGGATATGGTTGGCTTGGATCTGTTTTGGTTGCATTTCCATGTCCACAAAGGCTTAAGAATTATTCTTAAATGGAAAACCACATGTGCGATGGAGACTAAGACAAGGGACCAATGAATGTGGCCTTCGCTGTGAATTTGGGATAAATCTCTTTGTTGATGCAAGCCCTCTGTTTCTGCCTCCGAATGGAAGAAGGTAAAATCGTATGTACGACTGAAACTGTCAAAATGAATAATGCTACAGCTATTTGAACTTATAGTGACGTTGCAGCCAATTCACAGAAAGTGATGAACAAAATGTAAGACAGTTATGGATGGGTTTAGCGATCATCAACATAGCTTTTGTTACAATCCTGGGAAGTCTAGCGACATGCATAGAAATGGCTTTTTTTTGTGAAACCAAGTCAGCCAATGTCTCATCCCTGGGGAGTCCCGAAAGAACATTAAAAAAGAAGTTACACATTCCTTCTTTGAATTGCAATTTTGAGGCAAATCACAAAGATGCTATAAGGAACTTTATGAGCACCAGGATATGGAAATCATTACCACAATTCACTGAGAAAGACTCTGCTGAGACTTCCCTCTGCTTTGCTGCCACATCAAGCCTTGGTTAACATTTGAAAGCATGCAGATAGAAAGAAATAACATCTTTCGCAGAACTTGCCTGCAGTCATAAACAAAAAGTCTTTCACCAAGCCAGACACATAATATCTGCATTAACTCAGGAATAAGAACAAGAGAAACCGAATAAGTTTCATGATAATTGGAGAAGGTCAGATATTTACCTGCCAGTTTATCAGAATATATAATGTAAATAAAAGAGATACTAAAAAAGGATTACACATCGGGAGGCCCTAGTACAGATGTGTAGTATATTGTAACGTCTGTAAATAGAAAATGCTCTCAGTATATTTCCTTTGTAGTTGTTTGTTATTAACACTATTTCTATTTTCCAGCTGTATTTATGTGAATGTGCAACGTTGCCCTTTAGTTGGCATGAGTCTCTTTGGCTTTACTAGTGCTTTCTATAACGTGTCGTACAAGGAAAAGTCACATTGCTTCTGTATTTGTCTGCTCACCAACCCAAATCAAACAGCAAAAACACGCCCTGCAACAGAATACGTGGCCATAATCCCATTTTAAAATCATTTGCAAAACAAGTATCCCTAAATTACATGGAAATTGTTTTGAGGTTATTACGTAGCAAGATCTTCTAAACAAACAAATGGACTGCTTCCTTTTATTGTTTATTTGGAGTCCATGTAAGACTATGTATTATGGCATCTTTCCTTTCCAGCAACTACGCTGCCCTGACTAACATGTGTGCTCAGTGCTGATTTTGGTTAAACAAGCTGAATATAGAGCGTCTACCTCAGGCCAGGTTATGAGGAGGTAGAGGAACCATGGGGAACCACAGACAATTACCAGCTGGCGTGTCTGTGGTGATGTCACTCGACCATTGCATGCAGTCTCAGTTGTTTGTTGACCATGTCATGGTCCGGTGGTGAAGCTTTCAGGAAACATGATTTCATGAGTGTTCTGCTCTCCACCTCTGCCTTTGAGTTCTCACGGTTCTCAGAGGTTTTCACAAGCTCACAAAGGTGAACCATGGACTTCAGTACATGACAGGAAGTTACAATGTTTGTAAGTAATGTTAAAAAGTACAACAACAAAGGCACTCTGGCTCTCACTGAGTAGTTCTCTTAAAAATGTTTTGCGTCATCTCAGTTGTATGCACATGGATTGTTTCTGATCATTTATAATTCATATTTCAGCCATGCAGGGAAGGGAAATGAAAAATATGGAAAGATATAGAACAAAGGCAGGTCATACACATATTCTGTGTTCAATATGTTTCAGTATTCTTACATCATTGTTTCTAGTTGATGTCTCTTCCTTGAATACTTACCTTAAGCCAATTATAAGAGTGAGCAAATCCGTCTGTGTAGTTCTTATTGAGTTGAGAATGATGACATATTCTGTACTTTCAGAAATGTACTGCACAGCACACCTACATAAGACCAAAGGAAAAACGCATAAGCCTGCCTTCAACAGCCTACTCCACTTAAAGGATCTGAAGTGTAAGTTTAATTGTGGATGATGGAAAGTGTAGCAAGATAAATCAGACCTGCGCTGTGAAGAAGGTTTCAAACATAAGCCGGACTTCCTGGTAAATGACGAATAAATAATCCTGTAGACGAGTAAATGCACTTTACTTTTAAACAAGAGAAAATAAATGTTCTCTGTGTGCTTGGCTCCGGCTATCATGCAGTTCACTCCACTTAAAACAAATCCTACTAAAACAACCTCAAAACTACCAACATAAACTGGCTGGCACCAGATGCTTACGGGAAAAGGACAACTCTCAACCTCGCACTGTTCCTATAATTTACTACTCTTCTGTATTCACAAAGGCAGCTGATAGAAGTGCTTTTTTATAACGTGTTAAAGACTTTAGATTTATTAATTGATGGGTAAATCAGGATCATCAGTTCTGGAAGTGATGTGTAATATAACATGCTTAACGCACCTAGGCTTTTCTGAACCACACACAGCTCATAAAAGGAAGCCCTAAACTTATAAATAAGGTGAGGATAAGTGTGAGACAATACTGTTAGAAATACGAAAGTATTGATGAATGGTTGTCAAATGTACACGTCTCCCGAGTCTGGCCATTACTTTAAGGACAAAATTAATCTCTTAAAAGGCTTCTCAGTATTTCAGCTTGCTTACAAACAAACCTTTCAAAGTTTTTGTATTGAGTAATACTTATAGTTAGTAGTAGCAATAATAATACTCATAGTAATGTCCTTCCTGTTTTACCTGTATTCATGTATTACCTGTAACTGATTCATCCTGTCTGGGCTCTAGATGTATGATACATTAACGATACAATAATGATACATTATTGTAAAATAATTTGTTTATTATTGTTATGCTTTTCCAAACTAGTGCAAAGTAGCATTTACTGTATATATATATATATATATAAAGAAGACCACACCTCTTTTTTTAACCCCTCTCTTTCTATGCCACAGCTGTATTAAATGTGCTATACGCTGAATAATGTCGGTTTCAATTGTACAAATAAACAATCGTATGTCGAGTGTAATGTGCAAACCGATGCTATACATAGGCTTCAGCCACTGCGACCAAAATCCACATCTAAATTCAGCTTTAGGTTTGGGGTCTCCAACGTACAAATCTGCAGCCTGGAGTCCTCATCGTCCCCAAGCAGGAATAAACGGACTTAGGGAAACAGCTCGAGTAAATGGATCTCGGAAACAACAGGAGGAAGAAACTAAAAACCCAGGAGAAGCCGTCTAAAAAAATCCCTTTAAACAACAACAAACACTTCCCATGTGTTTGGGAGTAAGCTCGCCTCACGTTTCGGTCTCCAGCGACGCTGGGGTGTTTTACACACTCTAGTCACAGTATATGTGGCTGTATAACTGAAACTACACGCAGCCTCCTCAGCTCAGCTGCCTGACACATTTCTGCCACTCAGCGGCCAAATCACTGCTGTTTCCAGACCACCGCGCTGAGGTAATCTCGCACGGGGATATGATGGGAACCTTGTAGATTCAGAACGACTTTGTCTAACATGCTAGATAACCAGCGAAGGAAGTCACTGGAACTATTTTCAGCTCAGACTGCCCACGTGCATCGTGTGTGCGTTAGAGCGAGAGAAAGACCGAGAGAGTAAGTGAGCATCAGGAGCGAATGACTTGAGTTGGACTCGTTTGAAAATGTGTAGTGTCTGTACAGACGAGTCCATGACCCCGATGACACGGAAACGGCATTACAGTCAGAAGGGGCCTGTAACACTGGTTACCTCCAGTCATTCTGCGTACTCTGCCATAGTTGGTTAAAAGAAAAAAGTATCAGTCTACGAATACAAAGTGACCCGGGACATCTTTTTCTGTTAACTCTTCAGGAAGGACTCCAAAGTTTTTAAAAGAGCAGTCAGCATGATTTCACCTGCTGCGCACCAACGGCCGTTCATAAAACAAGCTAAGAGCTGAGGTAGCGGAGTTTGTTGTTATTTAAATGTTTAAATGCTGTAGATAGTCCGGGAACCTGTTGTCCAGCGTAAGACCACCACTCAGACTGGACACCTATAAATCACCATCTACTCTGTAGTGACCTGGGGATCAGTGCTGTTGTAGCCATTGCATGGAAAGCGTTGAGCACTCGTTCACACAATGCGCGATAAGGCAACCGTTTTCAAATGTTATCCTATTTATATATACATATAGGGTCTATAGGATATATAGTTTTTTTTTCAGTAGCTAAGAGGAAGCCAACAGCACTGACTGTTCCTAAACACAAACAAGACACGTACATATATAAGGTCATGTATACTACATATATAATACACACACCAACGGCTGCCGGTGGCTTTTACAGGACAGTTAGCCTAAGCTAACTGAAGCGTCAACAGCCTTCAGCGCTATTTTTAAAAGCAGGTGTTAAGAATGTCACTCATTACAAACTAAAGACAACTAAAGAGAGACACAAACACGGGCTCCCCTCAGGCTCACTGCTCTCGAGGGCTGCGAGCGCGCGGAGGCTCCTCAGGTGCTGGTGCGGAGCAGCGGGGGGAACTTACAGGTAGCTGCCGCTGGTGAGGATGAGGAAGATCTGCGGGTAGTAGACTGACAGCAGCACACTGCGCGACGACAGCACGATCATCGTGACATGGAGCAAATGGCCGCTTTTTATCCTCTGGTCGATGGAGACAGAAAGAGCCAGTGTAAAAAAAAAACTCCCTTATTCCCGGTGCGCGTTTAGTCCCCCTTGCGTCCGGACGATACACACTCCTTTACCCTCTTTCTCACACACTCTCTCTCTCTCTTTTACTTTTTCCTCGTCTCGTTCTCTCTCCCTCTTCCACTCTACTTCTCTCAGTCTCTCCCACACGCGCACACACTCTTTCTTCCTCTCTTTCACTCTCTCAGTCTTTCCTCTCGAGCTCTCTCTCTCGTTTTAACTCTCAGACACAAGCACACTCACTGCTCTTTCCTCTTTCGCTCTCTTTCACTCTTTCCTCCTCGCGCTCTGTGTGTGGATGAGCGCGCGCGTGCGTGTGTCTGTGAGGTGTGTGTGTGTGTGTGTGTGTGTGCCCGGCTCGATGCTCTACCCACCGCCGCGTGTGCGCACACGGTGTCATTTCTATTGGCGAAGCAGAGATTTACTGTTACTGTGTGTGTGTGTGTGTGTGTGTGTGTGTGTAGCGCTGTGACTATTATGACATTATTGTGAAGAAATTGCGAGCGCTGTCACCGCAGGTCCGACTAGGAGACCCCCTCGTGCGTCTTGTTTCAGGAGCTGCTGCCCTGTGCTCCCGGGAGGACACCTGCTCATGTATCTGTTCTTTGTATTGGACCACCTTTCTACTTCAGGACAGAACCCAGAGCATTACTGTAAAAACTGTTTTATTTTACAGGCTGTGCATTTTTACATAACACACCGTTTTCTTAAACCTCCCAGGTGTCACTGATTAAACACCTAAAAAATAAAAATAACAGACTAAGTTATTTCTAAAATGCAATTGTCATAATGCACTGTATGTGTAGATATGAATCTACATCATAGACATATTTCAGTGTGTGCAGATGTATGAGTATGCAATTAATCCCTTGCTTTATCTCTTCTTAATCCTCCACCGTACACCTGCAGTTTGAGATAACCTGTTTAACCACACCCCTCAAGCTCATGGTATTGGTTCCTTAAGATTGTGACTTCAGAATCCCTGGCTGTTTGAATCCACATGTTTGAGACACTCTTTAGAACACATCCGTCTCAGATTGGAAATGCCCAGTCATGTTTTTTTTTTTGTCCAAAACAAGTTAAAGATTATTTCAAATTCCAGAACATTAACACACAACAGTCTAGATTTGATCAGCTGAGAGTGCAATCTATAAACACAAAGATAGCTGCTTAAGAAATAGTAGAGAGATGGTCAAATAACCTTGAAGTAGGTTAATATATATCTGAGGGTGTTTATATTATGGGGCGGCACGGTGGCATAGCAGGTAGTGTCACAATCACACAGCTCCAGGGACCTGGAGCTTGTGGGTTCGAGTCCCGCTCTAGGGTGAGTTTGGTGCTCTGTGAGGAGTTTGGTGTGTTCTCCCCGTGTCGGCAAGTTTCTTCCATGTGCTCCGGTGTCCTCCCACGGTCCAAAAACACATGTTGGTAGGTGGATTGGCGACTCAACAAGTGTCTATGTGTGTTGCCTTATGAAACACTGGCGCCCCCTCCAGGGTGTGTTCCTGCCTTGCGCCCAGTGATTCCGGGTAGGCTCCAGACCCACCGCAACCCTGCACTGGATATGCAATTACAGACAATGAATGAATGTTTATATTATTGTGAGTGGAACTATAGCTACAGTATCTAGAGTGAAGCGGAAGTTGGGTTAGTGTTGCCGGGCTGAACTGGATTTCAGTCTCTGACAGAAGTCACTGCCAACCTATATTTACAACACTTTGCTTTTACTTGAGCTGATGGTAATAACTGTAAATTTTGCAGAATATTTTTTAACATGTAGGACGTTATGCTACAGGGTTCTACAAACCCCATTTCTAGATGTTGTGTCAATTAATAAAAAGCACTGAAAACATGAATCTGTGATGCGTTAATTATCTCGAACAGTTACTTAACTGACAAAATTACAAAGAGATTTCCAGTGTTTTCACTGATCAACTTGATTGTGTTTTGAAAACATAAATATATTTAGAATTTGATTCCTACAAAACACTCCAAAAATATTGGGACAGGAGTAAAATATGTGTAAAATCTTTATGGAATACTTATGAATTCACGCTGTTTTAAAACATTACACTTTAAGCAGTTGAATATAAAAGGAGCATTGACCAAAATTCATTACTCCTCACTTTGTGCCAGTCTTCATGAGATAATTGTCAAACGGTTTAAACAGAACATTATTCAAAGTGAGATTGCAAAGGATTTAGGTCTTTCACCACCACAGTTCATAATATCCTGAAAAACATCCTGGAAAATCTCAATGAATAAAGACCCAGTGAAGAAACCAGTGCTGAATATCTCTGACCATGGAGCCCTCAGGCGTAGGTATTGTTGCAGAAACCATCATGGAAGCACTGATACATGAGTTTGGGAGAACTTTGGAAAATCATAGTCACTTAACACAGTCCGCTGCTGCATCAAGAAATGCAACCTGAACCTGTATTATCTGAAGAAGAAGCCATATATAAATTTTGTGCAGAAGGACTGGTGAGTTCTCTGGCGCCAAAGTCACCTGAGATGGAAAAAAAGACTGTGGAATGTGTTGTATGTTCAGTTGGGTCAACGATTCAGAATTCTCTGTAAAGCACTCCGAACTGCATTTTGTATGAAATGTGCTATACAAGTAAAGATTATTATTATTATTTATACATTCTGTATTAGTATTTTTCTGTATTATTAACTGTATAAATACAGTACCACAGAGAATGGACAGTGTGCAGGGAGTATGGGGGAAATACAGACCAGTGTTAAGGGGTATGTTACTGTTGTGTGTGTGTATTATAAGAAATAATAACAGCACAACTGCAATCACTGTCAAAAGTGCAGAGAATGTGTACAGGCTAATATATCTGTGAAAGTAAAGCACACACAAATTCAAAATCTTGAAATGGCTTGCAATAAGGGAAACCTTTTCATTACAGTATAAAACAAGTTAAGAATATGTCTGCAGGCATTTTATGCACTAATATTGTCCTCAACTCTCAGTATGTGTTTTTGCACTCATTTAATCACCTCCCCCTGAAACAAGCCGTTAAGACCACTGTGCATGTGGTGCAGTATAAACATTATCAGTAGTAAATATGTTCTGACTCTGCTCCTGTGCTCCACCTGTGGTTTAGCTTTAGCTCAATCCAGCCCAAACGGACTTGCTTACAAGCTTATTGTATAAGGAGTTATACAACGTGGACATCAGGAGTGTAGAACAACTGGTTTAGAACGATCTGGCCTAAATGTAAGCTGAGAGAAGACCCCTGAGCAAAGCAGTCAAGAACACTGAGTACTGAGGGAGTGCAGTGCATTGGGACAGGAATAAAAATGTGGCCTGTCTGGGGGTCCCTGAGGCCTCGGCTTGGAAACACTGTAAAATACAGAGTCCATTTAGACAAGACTGGTCTACTGTTACTCCCAGGCTGAATGAGATTATCTGTGTGCACAAGCACCTGAAAGCCAATCTGTCACCACCCGCAGTGCCGTATCCCTGCACAGAGCTGGTATAGTGATAGGTGCTCACTGCCTCTAGCTGCGGAAACAAGTTTGGTCTGATAAAGCGCAGAGATATCTGCTAGGCTTTACTTCACTCTTCCCTGAAGTCTTATCTACTGAGACTATAGAGATTACAGAGGCCGTTATTCTGGCCAAAACCTAGCTAGAGTCTGGAGTTGAATATTTGGGCTACAGCTTACCTCACACAGATATAGCCTAATAATATAATGTTATACACAAGATAACTAAGGGTGTAAGGTCTGTAAATAAACTGAGAAGGTTGGTGAATGCTTAATTACCGGATCACTCCTGCCATTACTAATGCAGCAGCAGATTTTGAGGAGTTCTTTGGAGGTCAAATGAACAATCAGGCTTGGCTGTTAGTAAATATGAGTAGCTGGTCGATCCTACAGTGGCCTTGGACTGCACACAGTGTTGTGAGAGCACAGGTGAGGTGTTGCAAAACGCACTGCAGCTGCGTGTGCGTAAAGGAATGTGGAAATACAGCTCGGCATGCCGTTATTAATGAGGGTTCACCGAGGGGAGAGTGAGAGGGAGAGCCAAGCAAAGACAGCAGTGCGAGATCATCCTCTCCAACACGTTTAGTGATTTGACCTCAGGGTGCTTTGAGTGCTCCCACTATAAGGCAAGCATTAACAGCACTAACGTAAAGTAACAGAAGGGCCTTCATAGTGTTTTACCACTACGAAGAAAGCCTTGACTCTACAAACAAGTGTGGGTCAAGTTCACAGAGCAGGTTGCTACATGAGCCGGCAAGAATACTGTAACACACCAATGAATATTATCTGTAATTAGAGCTGAAAGTGCTGTTTAATTGACAGTGATGAGGAAAGGTTATGCCCCATATGCTTTTTGAGCATTAATCTGTTTAATGAAAGGATTGATACTGTACTAGAGTGAGGATCTCGTGATGTTATGGGCTCTTGCTGCTTCAATTGCCTACATTATGAAAGCTTGGTAGTCTGTCATTGTTTTCTAAAGCAGCTTTTCCTAAGTCTGTCCTTAGTCTATTTTCACCCTATGCCAGACAAACACACCCAACCTAGACACTACCCATCTGATGCAGTTTAAATAGCATCACAAAGGTGAACGTCTCCAGATCAAGATGCCCAACCCCAGTCTTTTAGCTAAATTTCACTGAAACATCTTTCATGCTATAACTCGAGAGGGCCATGAAGGAAACTGCAGCATCACGTTAGCTTTACGTACTGAACAAGAACCGATACAGATTAGCCTATGTGTAATGAAAGGGGGGCAACAGAAGAGCTAAACATAAAGCCTGAGATATATACATTTACATATGAAGTACACTCATGAAATGTACACAAGCATCACCACATATTTCACTATGAGGATGTAAACTAGACCCACAGGAATCAGACTGTTCAGGCTGTTCACTGTGTAAAGCCTCTTAATGGTGTAACGGGTGAGGAGAGACTGATTCTTGAAGTTCTGTGGTTTTTAAGTGGGATGAAAAAGTGTCCTACAGAAAACTACACTCTAAAAACAAGGTGCTTTAAAAGGTTCTTTAAGCAGTGTCACTGAAGAACCATTTTTTGTTCCATAAAGAAGCATTTTTGCTAATATATTTAATGGGTAAAAAACCTTAAGATCAAGTGTTGGATATTTAAACCTTTGAAAGGTTTCCCCACACTTACACATCTCTTGAACAAACATGGAACCAAATGTGCTCCTTCTATGGCATTGCTCAAAAAACGTGTAGTATTCTCTAATTAAAACCCATACAGTTTTATTCATAATGTTTCTAATGGTGATGGTCAACACTGTGTTGTTGTTTTTCTAAGGCAGCACTAACCAAGTCCCCTGTGGGCACCCTTAAGTAATCAATTGAATTCGATGAACAAGGAGTAATTAAAACTCCTTCGCTGAGGTGAACAGGTTTAAAAGCTGATGTGTTAGTTCTGTGAGGATTGAAGATGGCAGCCTGGAGCCCCCTTTACTCACCCGAGTCTCAGGTAGACGATGCTGAAGCAGAGCAGCACGTTACAGGTCCACAGTGTCGAGGCGGCGCGCATGGTTCATCCACAGTGCGTTCAGCCCGTGCGGCTACAGCGGCGGCATCTGCTCGGACAGAGCGCGCTCCCGATCCGCCGCGGCACGGCGAGAGCCATGTTATTAAAGAGTGAGACGGCGCAGGCAGATAGAGGGATAGATGGCACGCAGAGTCAGTGTATTTGTGTGTGTGTGTGCGTGTGTGTGTGCGCGCGTAAAGTGAAGCTGTGGAGGAGGGCAGCGCGCGAGGTCACGGCTGCATTCCTCCAGCGCGCGCTCTTTGTTTCAAAAGGAGTTGTGTTTCCTTCCAATCCTTTCGCCTGGTCAGGTGAACCTGCCGTGCCTTCTCAAGTTCTCGCTCACTCTCTCTCTCTTTCTTTCTCTCCTCCCAGCGCGCGCGCTCGCGTTGTTATGCATCGACGAGCATCGACTGCTGCTCCTCGTGCACTGACGACATCTTAAATTCCTTCCGTGGAGCCGCAGGTAGCCGAGAGCAGGTAAAACCCAAACCACACCCCCTCTCGCATCGCCCCTCCTTCGTTTCAGGTAAAGCGCAGTCACGCCCCTTTTGCTCGAGACTCCACGCGCGTGAAGCAGCTTCCTTAAAGCAGTTAGTGCGTTTGCCACACACACTAGACCCAAAGCAAGAGACATGCGCTCTTCCGTTTTCTAACGCAATAGCGCGTCCTCTAAAAGCAAAAATACATACAATAGCTTACATTCCATACAGGAATGCAAGCACGAAATTTTACAATTGTAATATATGATTTAATGATTTAATTTCATCATACACATACACACAATATATATTTTATTCAGTTCTTATTCTAAAATGAATGGTGTCAATACAGAAACATTTTGGAGTCTTTGTAAAGGCTGTTGGTGAATCATCAGTGTAGTAGAGAGCATGTAGCTTGCAACATGTGCATCACCTTTTCTTTGACTCAGCTGCTACATTTGGTGTCAGAACTGGGATATGTCTCTGGAAGAGGAGTATGTTCCTCAGGGAACACTGTGCAGGATTGGAATAATGAGTGCAAAACCTACTCTCTGACTCTGAGCAAAGAAAGCTAGCCATGGGTATAGGCAGGGGGAGCCATCAGGTGCGGCAGCAGACTGCAGGCAACAGAGATGACAGGACTCGGTTCATGGTGAAACGACAGAACTAGCTGGTGATGAATGGAGGGCAGGGTATAGTGCAGAAAGCAGCAGCTAGCAACTCAGAGTACTGTGCTCAACATCCAGTAGAGGAAGAAGCCAGTGGCCACATGCACCACATTCAACTAAGCCTCGAAGACAGCAGTGTTCAGTAGTGGTGGACCAAGCGGACAGTTAGGGAATAGTGTGCAGAAGGCTCCACAAGGCCCCTCAAGATGGATGAAAAGAAAACATTGTCAGAGACGTTGTGGAGGGAGCTCGAGGGGCTAATAACAGCTTCTCAGGAGTAGAGCCCAGTGCACCCCAACAGTAGTGAGAGTAGTGATGATGGTAACAGTGTTTGTGCAAGAAGAGGGTCACAAGCCGAGGCAGTGGAATTGACCTGGCCTGAGGACAGGTTTTGAGGTAACCGTGGGGAGCCGACCATGTACCCCAGTCCCTCTGCTACCAGCTGCATAAGGCCCTAGGGAGAGACTGTTCTGTGGTGTTGTGTAACTGTGGGTGTGTTTGTATAGCTGCTTTGTGTACTCAGATGTTGGCTTTACCTTTCTTTGCCTGTGAGTATCCACTGTCCTTGTTTGTTCATGCAATGTTGGTGTCCTCCTCTTTGCTTTGTGTATTCAGTTATATATTGGTTGGTGTGATCCTGAGAGTTGTCTTCACGTCTTCTTTGGTGTCACTGCTACAGTATTTAATGATTAATAAACCTATTAATAGAGAAACAGGGCGGCACGTTGGCACAACAGGTAGCGTCACTCTCACAGAACTCCAGGGTCCGGGGGTTGTGGGTTCGAGCCCCACTCTGGGTGACTGTCTGTGAGGAGTTTGGTGTGTTCTCCCCGTGTCTGCGTGGGTTTCCTTTGATGGTTCAAAAACATCTCAAATGTGTTCATATGTGTGAGCGTATGAGTGAATGTCACCTTGTAAAGGACTGGGTGTGTTCCCATCAAGGGTCTGTTCCCATCTTGCGCCCAGTGATTCTATGGTTTATACTTTTGTGTCTGAGTATATGAGAATGTATGAGGGGGTCAGATGCAGACATTAGCACAGGTGTCCGCCAGCATACATTACATTCATACATATGTAACGTTAATGTGTTCATTAGGGAGTAGCAACTAAACCAGAATGTATGAACAGGCAACAGATAAGAAAGTCTCCTTTTTTCAAAATGGGTTGAAGCGAGAGAATACTGGAAAACCTAAGAAAGATTTGGCTTTTTACACTTTAATTGTGAAGGACCTGTGGCAGGATTATGCTGAAGATTTGCTTAAATGAGTTTTGTTGTGCTACAACAAGTTGAGTGCTGTTGGAACATTGACAACTGGTCAAATACTTTTTAAAAAGTGGTTAATTTTTCAAAATGCAGAAGGACTTTAAAGAGCCTTTTTGAAATGGTTTTTTGATTTGAAATGTTTTGACTATTGTTATAAGTCATAGGATAGCACACTCTCAATTTCCTAAACTTTATTTCCAAAACTATACAAATGGTAAAAGCAATAAGCTATTACATTTTAACAGGAATTCTTAATATATAAGAATACTTTTTTTATTATAGATAAATGCTTTATTGATCCTGAAAGAAATGTATTTTATGCGTATAGATGCATAGTGGTGATCACATAATACTTTCAGTGATGTAAGTAAATATCATGATGTTGAACTAAAGCAGGGAAGTAGATTTGTCAATCATTCATTCATCTTCTGTAACCTTTTCAGCTGCTTCCATTTTAGAAATAAGCTCTGACAACCTCTAGAGCTCCAACACCCATGGGGTGCCATTACAAAAAAAAAAAAAACTCCCCCTTGTGGTGATAAGCTACTTAGTTACTGTAAAAGCCCCAACTACATGATTGCACAGGATTACCAGGAACACATTTGATTAGCACAATCTGAGCACCTAATGCTACTAAGCACTGTATTAATTAACATGCTGTATTCCTTGAAAAATGTTGCTGTTATAGTAACCCAAGAAATATAGGCTTCTTCATGCGTGCAGACTGGTTATGGGTGGTACAGTGTGTTCTGTTCTCTATAATTTGGTACTACAGAAGTGGTGGTGCCTAATACCAACTGGTATGCTAGGCATGTGCCTCTGACAGCAGCAGAAATATAGCTTGCAAAGGGCTTACCTTTACGAGCATTACCAGATCTGGTGATTGGCCTAAGTTTCAGTTCTGGTTCTACATTTGGTGAAGAGAAGCTACAGTATCCGTATATCACCTGTGAATAACTGAAACTGTTTGTAATGAAAACAGCATATATTCAACTCTCGGCTCATTCTAATGTCGGGCAGTGGCTCTGACAATACAACTGTGGAGGTTTAATTCTGATGAAGAAATCAGCACAGAAACAACTGTCACTCATCTTGCATATTGTTCACATAGAGAAACCGTAAAAAAACCTCAGAGGTCTTTGTTCCAAGACATGCCGTATTTTACAGTCCTAAAAGCCTAATTTCAAAATAAGGGCACTAATTCCAGATGGACGTCGGTATGACTGAACCTCAGTGTACAATTCCACATGTGACTTAACAGACTCGTTTTTGAAGTGTTGCTGTAAAAAGATGGTATTGTTTGTCATTGTGGACAGAGGGCGGGGATTTTCTCATTTACTTTAATTAAAATCTTCAAAGGATCACCACTTTTATGAAGTCCGTTTGTCAGGACAACGTGTAAGTTTCGTGTACTTTTGTGCCATAGCAGATCACGTCATACTTGTATATGTGTTTGCAGATGGTCTTCATTGTTCTTTTCAGACAGAGCGCCTTTTCAAGAGAAGTCTCTTCAGTACTTTTAGGGCATTTGATTTATATGTGAACTATAAGAAAGAACACAGTATAGCGCTCCAGTCCTTTCTCCAGTATGATCTGCCTGAGCTCATGATCTCTACCAGTTCCACCTTTGTCAGCAACCTAAGTCCTGGAAGTGCTCAAATACAAAGTCACTGTGACAAGCTTACAGCAACAGGCCTACTCTCTGCCATCGTGCCACAGAATCCCCTAAACACAGCCCAGCTCTGTGGAAAATAGTGGGGTATTTGTGAATATAAATAAGTACATGACATCCACTGTTCTTTTTGACAGCGGCCATATTTGCTAGTTTTGATGTCCAGTTACAGGACATCGACGCCAACATGAGGTTGAGTCATGACAGATTATGAACACAATGCTTGCCAAGTGAAGCCTGTTGAACTAAAGTGAAGAAAAATAAAGTTCATGTGGTCCTTAGGTTTCATTTTGCCATTAATGAGAAAATTTGCCATGTTGTTATAATTATCTCAGTTACAAAAATTATCATTAAAACACAGGGATATACACAAAGTCAGGTGTTAAAACATGCTATGCCATTTTATACATTGTCATGACACAACCTAATGTCAGAAAGTAATCCATACCACCTAGTTGTGTCAGCTTGACATCTGACAACCAGATGATAGGTCAAAATGATTATAACAGGTGATTCCTGCTAAATAAATGTGATAAATATTCATGTAGGTGACAAATTCTATCCTTGCACAGTAATCTGCCCAGGCAACCTTTTTCAAAAAGCTTCCGATTTGTTCTGAGCTCTTTACGTCTTCCTCCTTGGTTGCACTGCCGAGAAGGGGAGGGGGAAAAAGTGTTCCCGCTTTCATTTTGGCTTAGCTATAGGAGATATGTCTTCCTGTCTCTTTAAATATTATTAAGTAGTCTTGACCAATAGCTAAATAAGAGAAGCCACTGGGCATAGCCATGTTTGTGTGGGAGCCGGTTCAGCTGGAGCTGCGGCCACAGTAGGCCAGGGGAATGGATTTATCAAGCATGCCAAACCAAGAAGAGGCGTCTGGGTCTGCCACATCTACACACACGCTGCAGACCCTGACGTCCCCACCTCTGAGCCCCTATAGGCAACCCCTGTCACTGTGTAGGGCCTCCAAGCTTCGAGACTTGATTCCAGTGAGTTTCCATTTCAGCTTGACAATCATTCATTTCTTCCCCATCCACTCATCCATGCAGTCCTAAAATAAAGGTGCCAAAAAGTGTTCTTTGGAATAATGCAATAGAAGAACCACTTTTGGTTCCCTAAGGAACCTTTCTGTGGATGGTTCTTTAAAGAACACATTTTGTAAATGAGATGTGTGAGAGCGAATGACCTTCATGCAGTTTTAGAAGAAGGTTGTATACCAGTTTAAAGTTGCTCCCTCTGAGGAGTCCCTTCAAGCCGAATCATTTTAAGGATTTCTAAGTGTTTTTGAGACTTGCTTTGATGCCAACATCATTTAAGAAGATTTTATTCCTGCTTGGAGGTGGAAATATACGTTTATGGCACAAAAGGCATGTATATTTAGTAGAGAAAAGGCAATGTATCAATGATACATCATCAACAGTCTGGGTTTTCTGGAATATACTCCAGTATCCTTTTCTAGAATAGCATTTCCTTTTTTTCCAAAGACTGATCAAAATTATAAAACTAGGAAAGGAAGGAAATTCCCAGATCAGTCTGCAACAAAACGTTCTGACGTTTACATGACCAAATTCAATATAATTTTAGACTCTAACAGTCATGTGCCACTGTGAATTACTCATTAATGCTCAGTCATGTCTCATACAGTACTGGGGCTTTCAGGGCAGCTGCATATGCTGATGTATCCAGTAGTGGTATCTACGCAGTTATTCCTCTTCTGGCAGATTACTCTAAATCTAAATGCTGCACCATGCCTTTCCAATGGAAAGCAGGTTTTCTGAGGTTCTGGACCTTACTGCCAAAGCCAGAGTGCCACATTTTGAGAACTTGACTCAATAAACATTCGCAAAGGGGCTGTGTTTTTACTCACGTTAAAAACCTTCAAATGCTAATTTGCAATGTTTCAGATACGGCTCACTTTGCACTGGGTGATCTTGGCCAACTTGTCAAATACTGTATGTGTTTTTTCCTCTCGCAAGCAACCTCAGAGACGGCTCAGGACGTCTGTATCGATTTACCCTTCCCCAACAGGACTTGGGAAGCCTTGCCAAAGCCCACTCAGATACACTTGATTAGAATGGCTCTGTGGCTTAAAAAAAAAGAAAAGACTCAGACTTGAACTCCAGTATACTTCTTTATCTATTAATGAGGGGATTTCTGCTTCCTCTGTCTGGTTCCTGTGCCAGCAACACGGTGACAGAACCTCAAACCTCTTAGCCTGTCCAGAGAGGACCCCATGCAGCACTGGAGCCCAAATGGCCCTCTGTACAGCACTTGACAGGGAACGCTGGGGAAAGTATAGATAAGAGTTGAATGGCTGGATTGAGTTTCAAGTCACTGAACTGTAGATCTGTTTTGCTACCAGACCACAAGCAGAAGAGCTAAACTTACAGTTGTGCCACCCGCACCCACCCACACACACAGGCTGAGGAAAAACATGCGCCCAATTTGTACCACACTATACATTTTGATGAATTGAGCTTTCCCCACAAAGTGACATGTACAATAAATTTATACATTAGTCATTATGACATATATTGAAATTCAGCATTTCGAATATGGCCTCTCAGTTGTATGGTTTCAAATATAGACAGATGAAATGGCTGTGGCTTGAACTTTTATATACAGTTGTTAAACTATGTGAGAATCATTTCACTCCTAATTAAAGTTAAAGCTCCATCTCTTTCATTAAATGACTCGACAGATCCATTTTACACATATATTTCAGTAAAACTAAAGTGCTAAAAAGGGCTGTTGACAGTGTTGGATTTTAATAAGCAAAACTGCCTTTTAGAATGTCAGTGGTCTGAACAATGGTCAGCAAAATGTATAACCACTTTACACCTGGTCATTCCACATTTCTGAAATATGACTCATGTGACCACCACATAGTCTACGTCACTCACTTATCGCTACATATCTTCTTGAACAAAAACTTGCAAAGAACTGTTGTATATGACAGAAAAAACTTTAGATTTCATCAAAGACAAGATATAAAGCCTCTTACTGCACTCATAATGTTCACACGAGGGTTATAAAAGTCTTTTTAAAAACAATAGAGCTAGAAAAAGAGGCACAGAGTGCTGCCTTCATGTCATACACTGGAAAGGAAAGAGTAAATCTGTATGTTTCATCACCCTGTTCATTCCTATTTCCTTTAAGAAACACGCAGCCTAACTTTACCATGTGGAGTTCATTCAGTGAGTGCGTGAGAGCAGTGAGTGAAGTGTTCATTTATCGAAGGAGGGGCTCTGCTTATATGAGACCGATTCTCTCTCACTCTCTCTCCCACTCACTCACACACACACGCGCGCGCGAGCGTGCGCATGCACACACACACACACACACACACACACACACACATACACCCACACACACACCTTACAGACACCTGTAGCTGTTTGAACTGAGCCTTGTGTAAACATGGACACTGTGCAAGCCCACTGTGACTGTAGGAAATGGTACACACTGAAAATACCCTCGGTTGTGTATGTGTGTGTGCAGCTGGGTGTGTATTCTATGTTTGACCACATTTGCAGGGGACTCATATATGTATGTGTGTATATATATATACACACACATATACAGTGCTGTGCAAATATCAGAGACCATGCTTCGTTTATTTAGTGGCCAGTCAATACGGCCAGTAAGTACAAAAAAAAATTTTTTTTTTATAAGATATATATACTACTCAGATATTTCTGAGGAAATTAAATGAATGATAATCTACTTGTGTAAGGTAGTGAAAAATCAAAGAATAATAAGTGGGGGGGACAGTGTTTTTAGAAATGGAATATAACATGGGTATCCTAAATTAAATAAAAACTGACACTATCAGATAATTAGTGGATAAATGAAGGCTGATTTGCTAAATATTGAAAAATTGTCCATTCATTATCTGTAACAGCTTATTCAGGGTCGCGGTGTGTCCGGAACCTACTCGGAATCACTGGCCGCAAGGCAGGAACACACCCTATAGGGGGCACCAATTATTCACAGGGCAACAAACACTCACAAACTCACACCTACGGACACATTTGAGTCACCAATCCACCTACCAATGTGTGTTTTTGGACTGTGGGAGGAAACCGGAGCACCCGGAGGAAACCCACGTAGAAACAGGGAGAACACACCTGGGAGAACAAACAGGGAGAACGCAACTCCTCACAGACAGTCACCCAGAACCACACACTGAAAAATTAGGAATTATTTATTTACAATATGTTTATTTTTTGAAACAGATTTCTCCCATTTAGTTGTTGCCAGTTCCACTATTCCACCATTCCACTTCCTAAAGCACATGCTTTCTCTGAGACATTAGAAACTATTTTTAATGCCACTGTAAATCTCAGTGCACTCAAGGAGAACGCTAGCTGCCCAGATCATCCCAGACAACAGACACCATCCTGGTTTGCTGGCGATGACAGGAGAGGGAGGGCTGTCCTACTTGCGCCGAGAGGCCGATTGTTGCTCTAGTTTTCTCCTGAAAAATAAATTATTTCTGCTTAAAGGCCTATTTTTTTAAATAAAGGCAGGGTAATCTTTGATTTTTGTACAATTAATATCACTGTTATTTCCTTAGTTGTCTTAATTTATTTTGGAGGAATATTCTTCCACAATCTATGCCCCCCCCCCTCGCTTTTTTAATCTACCCAGTGTTTACATTATGTTCAATTTGGCAGTTTTAGTCTCCGTCCTGTACTATAGAATCCTTTGTAAGTGTAGATGGGCACATTACATTGTGGCCTTGCCTTCTGGACACCAGACAAGTTCCTTTCACGCAGAATCAAAACAGCAAAGAATATCAGTATCAATCGCCTCTCAGCTTCTCCCTCACCACTTCAGTCAGCCTGAGGCTTGGCAGGCCCTCCTGAGTGTGTGGATGTATTTGAAGATTAATATGAGGCATTATAGTAAAACGGAAACTTCATCGGTCATATCAGGCCAGTTGGAGTTATAGAGTGTATTATGATACAGTAATTTCATACAAGTTTTTCAGTGCCGTCAAGGTTTAGTCACACTACTGCACATTGAACCAAGTGTAAACACGTATCTGCTGCAGTGAAATGGCATCCAAATGACTACAGCTGGATGGGTGCTATTACAGCAGTGGGCCTTGAGGCAAGCCATGGAAGCGTGGTGCCATTAGTCAAATTTACACTTTATCCAGTGTGGGTCTCTGACACTCCTGTGCAGTGCCATAGTGGTAATCAGGAGAACTGAGAGAATTCCTGGTGGACCAATTCACTTTTTGGCTGGTCGGGGGAAAAAGTAATGTCAGGGGAATTAATGTCATTTTAACTGTATGCACATTTTTATGGTTCTGTTATTTTTTGAAAATTCATTAGTTCATTCATAAGTTCATCGTGTTTACACCAGATTTGATGGAAACCAAGGCTGCATTATTCAGAACTGCTTTCTGTCTAAATCAAGACGGAGATAGAGCCAGAGATAAATGCATAGGAGCAGATTAAAAAAAGATGCACAATGACTACACACAGGCCACACAGATTCAACATATTCCTGATTTTAATTTCCTTGCTATTTTCATGGACATGAAAAAACAGAACATGGATAACATGTCCACTGCACCATTATTCTTTACCTTGTTCAAGATAAGATGTGCGTAAAAAAACTCAACCAGTTCCACGTTGGTTGAAAAAGTCCAGGCACTCTATCACTGTCTTGTAAACACTGACGTCATTGCTTGGTTACATGTATTTTGCGGAGTAATACCAGAAGAGCTTTGGTCAGAGTGACATTATCATGCAATACTGGCACTGAAATGTCTCTCAGCCAATTACATTGCAGGGTCAGAACTAACTGTTGTATAATAATAACTAACAAACACAGACAGAACGCAAACAAGCCCAAACTGATTAATGTTTTAAAAACAATTAATTATTTATGAGAAAGTATAAAGTAAGGCGACTATGGTATTAAGTGGTTTGAAAGAAATAAAAAAAACTGGAGCTCAAATTAGTATTAATCAATTAATCTATAAGTGAATTCAGGGTGAAGGTGATCACAGAGGTTAATGAACCGCCTTTGTGTATCCACCTTATTTTTGGTGCTCTTAGGAACAACAAATTCTGAAGAAGATTTCCGTTTCACAGTTTACATTTATTTTAACCGCTATGGGGCTGCATGAGGCGAAATATTAAATAATGCTGTTAAAACACCAATTAAATATGAGTTGTTCCTTGAGAGTTAAGCTTCAGCGAATAACAAAACATAAATCAAATCTGAAGTGAAAAGGACAGAAAAACCAGACCGTACGTCCTAAGGCCAGGCTTCAGTAATAGTGAGACAGCAGTGAATGGTTATGTGGACAGTGGTGAACTCTCTTATATGGAGCCATATGGAGCCATATATATATATATATATATATATATATATATATATATATATATATATATATATATATATATATATATATATATATATATATATAATGTATATGTATATGTATATATATAAACAGGGTAGTAATAGCTGAATTGTCACTTCATTTATCCAGTTTCTTGCACCATGGAATAAATGGGACGGGCATGGGCATGAAACCTTCAGGCTGAAAATGGTCTTAATTCAGCCCTGCTTCTGCATCTTATGCATTCTAGGTGTCAGATTCCAAGCTGTCTGTTGTGACTTTGTTGATCTAAGATCAGTTTTGCCTATCCATAACAGTATTGTCATAACAAAACCTCATATCTAAATTGTGGATATCTTACAGGAGAAAGAATAAAAAAACTTGTGTGGAGGGGGTGGGCAGTGTTATACAACTGTAACAAGAATTTACTCCACGTAATGCTGAACCATTTATAACTGTTCATTCATCATCCAAATTACTATAGCTGATGTTTATAACCCCAATATCAGATATTTGACCTTTGATCAGTTTAATAGACATAATTTCTAGTGTGTGCTTCAGTCTCAGGATTAACCAAAAACAATTTTAAGGATCTGTCTGGCTCAATATTTCACGTGGAAGGACATCACAAAGAGTTTTGCTTCCTTTGAAAGATTAAAGGAACTCGAGCAAAGACTTAAATACCACATGCTTTTAGGATAATTTTTAAAGGAAAATGCACTCAGAATCTATCTGGAAAATGTATTGTCTTCAGTTTACTTCAGTGGGTGGCACGGTGGTGCAGCAGCATCCACAGCAGAGGATGTGGGTTCAAGTCCCACTCCGGGTGACAGTCTGTGAGGAGTGTGGTGTGTTCTCCCTGTGTCTGCGTGGGTTTCCTCCATGTGCTCCGATTTTCTCCCATGGCCCAAAAACACATGGTGGTAGGTCGATTGGCTCAAAAGTGTTCGTAGGTGTGAGTGAATGTGTGTGTGTGTCACCCTGTGAAGGACTGGCGCCCCCTACAGGGTGTGTTCCCACCTTGCGCCCAGTGATTCTGGGTAGGCTCTGGACCCACCGTGACCCTAAATTGGATAAGTGGTTTCAGACAATGAATGAATGAATGAGTTTGCATCTGTAAATTTGTTCCCTCACTCTGTACTTAGAAAACATGTATACAATGAACTCACCTGTTGAACTCACATTTACAGTATTCTGTGAATAAATATTTGAAACACAAATCATAATGCACAACTGGAGCTACAGCGATACCAAAATAACATGCTGACAATACAAGCGGCCCTTTCCAAATCTGTGCAACCTTCAAACACATTCAACATTAACTCAGTTTCATTAGTTACATTCCATTTTCCAAGGTTTTCTGGCATCCATGAACATTTACTGACAGAATTCAGCAAGTGCCAAATGGCTTCTAACTTAAGTTTCGAGTGAATGTGTATTCTGTGATTTTGCAAGATCCACGAGGATCAACTCTATGCTACAAATGTTTCAAACAGAGATTATGTTTAAAAATGCTGTGGTATCCATTGAGACATAACTGTAGGAGTTCTGAGACCAAGATCAGTGGCTCTCAAGGCAAGCAGGGAGTAGAACCGAAGGGACGCAGTGGGCTCCAGCCGAAGTGGCGCTTGCTGGTGCCTGGCTTTGCCAGCTTGTGTTTGTGTTCTCATGTGGTAAGGAGGGCAGTACACTCATTTTCGACTGTCATTTTTCCCAGTCTATGTGGCTCTTTTCTGCAGTCTGCTGACAGGCCTTCACAGCCTAAATGACAACAGCTTGCAGAGTTTTGTGTTTGTGAATTCGGGGTGTTCATCTTCAACTTGACTAAATGAGTCCATGACCTCATTGTCAACAGAGATGACAATGACATTTTCAGAGCTGTCAATAAAGTGCTGTTTTTCAAACAAAAGTCTTTGAGTTGGTTTTAGACTTGCCATATGTATGACGAGTTCACTCCTCTATTTCGGCCCACATGACACTCCAAAGGATTTATAAACAATTAGGCCACATTCACGTGTGAAAGCCATTAGTTCCTGCACAGTCGGATTTCTTGACCACTGAGCAGCAGATGACTAGCGCTTTGAGTCCTCATGGCCTAACGGTGCACTGTGTGCATCTCTACTCATATTTATAGTACTTTGGTTTGGTGTTTTAGCCCAGTTCTTACGGGATGCATATATACGACAAGTGTTCTCAAAACTCAGAATGACCTTATTCCTAGAACAAAAAGAAATGTGAGCTGAGTTTTAGACATCCTACATTCTGGTCTTATGTGCTCATTCTTTTCACAGGATTTATTTGTTTTTGGTCAAAATGGACTCTTTGGCCTTGGTCAAGCCCAATTTTGCATGCGGGAGTGGCGACATGAGAAGGGATTAAAACTTTTCCATTGACCAGTGGTTCTGGTCCCAATTGAATGTTTTTCCCGTCAGCGAAATAAGAATCATCAGTTTTACTTACAGGAATGTGATGAAATTTTAGTATATGCTCGCTTAAAATTTGTGGATGACTGAAAAACTGGAGATGCGTCTGCGGACAATGGAGTCCTTTGGTTACCCATCAGTGCACAAGGCAATAAACTACAATTTCGTTTATCATAATAAGGCCCCAAAACCATGCTATTACAGTTCCCAAATGGACATTTTACCAATGCCAAATCATAGAGGAGAGATATTTTAAAGGATTTGGAGAGTATTAGGCAGAAATATGGTATGGAAATATTTTTTTATTTCCAACTGCAATCAAATTTTACATAAAGGCAACGATCCCATTCTTTAACTCATGCTCAGACATATGACCAAAAGAATAAATAATAAAAAATACATGAAGAATTCTCTGCCTCTAAAAGAAAAACAAAAATGTTTAAATAATGTAGGCATGTGTCACTCTGTGAACTATAAACCTGTGTTGGTGTTGTAATTAGCCGTTTGTAAATCTTTGGAAAATGTGCTGCCACGTTTTGCAGTTATAAATTCAACAAGCTGGAACCAGCCAGGACACAGTAAACACATGAAAAGTAACACGATCGTCGTGTTTCCGCACTGTAGTTTTACTTTATAACACAAAGACTTAAAAATCAGACTTTTTTATATTCTTTCAGGAGATAATGCTCTGAATACTCATTGTCAAATAGCCCTTCACTTTGAACCTGGTAAATACTCAAATATTCCAGTAGATGGAGACAAAGTTTTTAAAATGACATTACAAGACGATGCCGAACAGATCATCAATTTATATATGTCTACAGTACCCGTACTTCACGTTTATGATTTAGAATTCACTTCATAATTAAATTGGTTATTCCGTCACATTCCATATTAAGCCTAATGCACTCAGTTGGGGATATCCTGATCCAGTCTCAAAGATTGGTATCTGGGCCAATCACAGCATTGTTTTACTCATCTGTATTAACTGGGCTTAATCCTCCATTTCCTCATACTCGCTCCTGCTTGACCTTCTTCTGTAGCTTTGCAAAAGTTGTTGTGATCTGACTCTGCTGGCCACTGTAGCGGACACACATATTTCTGAATGTTCCGCACAAATGCACTTTCCCGCAAGTCAGATTCAGAGCTGGAGCACGAGGGGGCGTGACTGAAGTCGCCCACCGTCCTGTGTTTGGACACTAAATGCCGTGTTTTGGACCCATGCGCCACGGTTTTATTTCGTTTCAGATCAGGCTCCTCTGGATTTCTGT
The DNA here is from genome assembly GCF_029633855.1 of Hoplias malabaricus. Lineage (NCBI taxonomy): Eukaryota > Metazoa > Chordata > Actinopteri > Characiformes > Erythrinidae > Hoplias > Hoplias malabaricus. The sequence continues at coordinate 36,012,449 of NC_089803.1, forward strand.
CAATAATTGTTACTAAACCTGATTTTAGATCAGCACTCCTACAACTATGACTTTACAATAATTAAGACCTTAAAGTCGTATTTTTGTCAATGTAGTTTTTAGTGTTGGACGGTGTACAGATACTTGAAACGTATCTCAGTACCCATTCATTAAAACAGGTGAGATACCCCATATAATTAGTCCCGGTACTTTAAGTAGTGTTTTAAGATAAGAGCGGTATTTGAAACGGGGGGGGGGGGGGGGTGACAGTCCTCAGCTAGTAAAGAAAGTATATTACATTTTTGCCATGGTATCGTTTCGGTATCAGTATCGAGATATTTAGGCAGGTATCGTATCGAAAGTCATAATTTTGGTATCGTAACAACACTAGTAGTTTTACAGAAATTATTTGGTTGACTGTTGCTTTCCACTGTTTGTTAGCAACGTTAGCCACAGTTTTGTGCACAATTCTGACTCCAAACATGGAAGGAATTTAATAAATATTGGAATTAAATTGTGCTTTATGAAACCAAAATTTGTTCTTCTTTGGCATCACTCAAAGAACCATTTGCAGAACCTTTATTTATTTTAAGAGTGCGACTGGCTGCTTTCTGTCAGTACCTCTACATTTTTAGAAAAAAATAAAATTTTAAAAAAAGTTAATTGACTTCACTTACCACTAGAGGGCACGAGTCCATAAGACTTTACAGCTCACTGCACTGCAGAATGCCCTTTGACACTGGCAAACAAAGCGAGGCTGTGCGTTTAGAAGAAATCTGTCTTCCTCTGCGCCGCCATTTTATACGGCATTGGCCTGCATTTTCAGTGTGTTTAATTATGTAAGAGCTTAATGAAATCTGTGTAGAAATGTGTCTCAGACCTAAACAGATTGGTCTCAGTATAGATGATTCACAGATTCATCTTTTTATTTTTATTTTTATCAGCAGGGGGCATTATTTGATTCAGGCACTTCCTAGCTGAAGTATTTACACTGCTGATGTGTTAGGACTCTGTAGCTGACTTGGTCAGTGATGGACAGGCAGCCTATCCAGGGTGTGTTCCTGCCTTTCGCACAATGATTCTGGCTTGGCTCTGGACCCACTGTGACTCGGAACAAAATAAAGAGTTTACCAAATGTGAAGTTGATGACTTGGTGTGATGCTAAAATAGCAAGCTGATCTATACAATGTAGCTGTCTGGAGGATGTATCAATGGAAATGCCACATGGAAAGGTTACTGGTAACATAATTGCAAGCACAGTTGCATAAAATATATTCAGAAAAAAAGGCATCTTAATTTTTTTTTTAAGTACATTCATTTTTATAAGGGTTGTTGTCAAACAGACTGAACAATGTCCAAATTGTGACCACAAATTTCAATCAACACCCAAGCAAATGTGTGAATTTCTCACAGGGGTGACAAAGCTAGCGCTCGCGCTCTCGCTCTCTCTCTCTCTCTCTCTCTCTCTCTCTCTCTTTATATATATATATATATATATATATATTTATATGAGTGTCATAGTAACTGTCATTATATATGCAGCTGAAGTCAGTGTTCAAGTTGAGCTTTGGGGGCTGACTTGGGGACTCTCTCTTTCTCTATATATATATCCCCAAATAAATTATAATTATCAATACAAATGCTACAAAATTCTTTATATTGAATGAAATTTAAGGTTTATGTGAAGTCCTAAATTGCTGAATGACAAGTAGATTACATCCAGCTCTTTCATCCCTCAGAGAACTGAAGGCTTTTCTTCTCCGAGAATGACTCGATATTCTACTACACATGTTAAGACTTCCAAGAAGAAAACATAATTCTAGTAAGGACTTGTGTTGTTCAGAAGGCCCTGGCTTTAAGTACTTTACACTTGTTAACAGTTTCTTTTACTATTCCTGCTTCCTGTATGTGACATTGTACTGCACAATTTCCAGATGAACAAGGCTCAGGGGCCTGCAATATGCCTCTCAACAGTGCAACATGATTGGTTGTCGACCTTGAAAACAGTGTGTGACTAACACTTCTCTCATAAGCCTGCTTTATTTTGTCATTCTGTCATTTCTAATCATCCCTTCAGATGTAAGTACCAAGCAGCCCAGAAAGAGAAAATACATATCATGCTGTTATACTGAGCTGTTGGTGAAATGTATTCATTATGTTGAATCCAACCAGTTTTCAGATCTCTAGTTTAAGATGCATATTCCCTTAAATCGACAAAAAAAGGGCAACATCTATTGGTTTAATGTGGTTCATGGCTGATCCTCAAGCAGTTGTACTTCAGTTAAATGCCAAGCTTATTTTTTTTTACTATGGAAACAGTTTACTGTGCTCAAATCAGGAGCTAACAATAGCAGTTCACATATGTATGTCATTAGTGATTTTGTTCACACTTTCACACACTTATGTGTGGTGTATTAGATTGCATAAAGAGATGAAGGCGAAAAAGGGCCTCCCTTGATTGCATACCTTTCTTGGGTATCAATATACATGACCCATCTCTTCCAATTCTGCCTAGTTATACTGATGAGAACAATATATTCAGACATCCCCACCTGCACTTCATATTTCAGCTCATAGTGATCAAAGTTTGGCTTTATGTGTTTCCATATGGGATTTCCTTCATATAACCTGTTCTTGAAAAAACAACAAGTTAGAGGTCTAAGTTACAGTGGTTGAGTATGAAGTCTTTTTAATATTTAGTATTAAAATTTAGACATCAAAGAGACCTTAAAACACTAAAATGACAACTGTCATTAATATAAAATTACACAACCCCAGGTGTTTCCCCAATATGATTGTTACCATAGAAGTTGGTATACAGATCTCAGCAAGATGACAGAAGCTGATGACAGCTTTTGTGAGAGGCAGTCTTCTTAATATTACAGTGGGTCCCTGGAGACCCCTCAAAATACAATTTTTTATGCTCTGTGGTTGTTTATAGACGTGCCCAAAATGATTTATGAAATGATGTCATAGAATATCCACTTTTGATTCCCTGAAGAACATTTCGGTTGATTTCAGGGTTTTTTGTTTTTATTTTGTTTTCCAAAAGAGAAGACATTTTTTAAAGCTTAAATGACCTCTCCATAATAAAAAGTTTAAATATCAGTTTAAACATTTTTTTCTTAGAACTGTACATGAAGCCAACAACTATTAGGAACCTTTATATGCAAGAGTGTTGCTGACTACAGTGACAATACCCAGTGCCTTGTGGCCACTCTGAAGCTGAATGTCTTTACAGAAGGCATGTCAACAGTCTGTAAATCTGTGTCGTCCCTACATCTGTTTGCAGAGGACAGCTTTAGCTGTGGAGAATCCCCTTAATCCAGGAGAGAGAAAAAGAGAGAGAGAGGAGAGAGAGAACATGGCTCTCCAGAGGCATCAGCCTAAAGGACTAGAGTCCACTGTGGTTTAAAACTGATTTGATTTTGATCATGGCAAGCAGTGAATCATGTTTTTCGATTTTTCTTTCAGTGTGTTTAGTGTGTCTTTGTTAAAGCCATTAAGTTTAATCTAGTCTCTACATCATCACAAACAACTGGATTCATATGGGGCAAGTGAAATTGAATGCTCACTCATGTTACAATAGAAAACACAAGCAAAAATATATGTTCAATGTTATATAAATTATATGCTGTAATTCTTTATTTCTAAAATGTATCTAAAATGTATGTGACAACAGAAAAAAGTTCTGCAGGAAATGGACACAGTTAAATGTTTGTAAGGTTGCAGTTGATCAGTTCATACAAAGAAATCTTCATTACTGAATATCAGAAACATATATAATGTGTTAGAATTTTACAAACACATAAACGATTTTTCATTTGAACAGAGAGAATGCTATGGATGTTAATCCATATGTGTTTAGACTGCCCTTTACTGCCTTTTCAAGCTGCTAAGAGATTAGATTTATAGCATCTCAAATTGACTGACGTTAGGATTGGACTAGGACATGGTGGTCCTAGATCTGGGAATAAAGGGTAACTCAGCTGTTAATCTGCTGTTGCTCGCTTCTCCTGATCCTACAACATGACCAGGCCATTGGAGGAAAGACATCACCCGTAGCCCATCACACTGCTTCTGGGATAATCTCATTAGGCCTGTCCCATAGTCTCTCTGGGTCTGTGAGACAGCACGGGTCACCAGGGACGTGTGTCCTACTCTGTCATGACGTGCAACAACACTGACATGAGACACCCAGTTCTAAAACCACAAAGCGACACATACACTGCAGTTTACGTAAGGACAACTGCAGTACTTACTGAGCAAATCATTAAGCTAAAGCTCATGAGTTAAAACTTTTTTAAACTATTTTTAAAACTCTGTTAAAATACACCACTTTTTATTTTTTATAGTTTTATAGATACTTCAGATGACATCAGAGTCTTATTTGGCAGATGTTTTGTTTACAAAATTATAAGCATCATTCATGCAGATTTTTGTATTTGCCTGATCTTTTAAACCAGTTTTTGTATTATATTATATCATTGTAGTCCAGTATTGTAGAGAGCTTAGCTGACAGTTTTGTCAGGTTTGTATTGGAAAATAATCTGATATAGACTTCACTTCTAATGCTGGAAATAATAAAATTAGGTAGAATGTACTGAACATATGTAGCATGTTTATGTTTAAAGCATTACGGTATACAGCAAATTGACCAGTGTTAAATCAACACTATTAGTATTAACTTAACATCGAGGGTGTTGCATTGTTACACTAACAGTGTTAATTTAACACTAATAGTGTTGATTTAACACTGGTGAATTTGCTGTGTATAAAGACTAAGTTACATATTTAAAAATGGGTTTCAGCAGTTGAGAATTTGGAACTTACATCACACACAAACAGAGCCAGCCGTTGTGCTTAATATCAAAAATATTAGTGTGGCCTCAGTGAGTTCTGACTTTAAGTGCAATACCGAAAAAATCCTGAAATGTAGCTGAAGGGTGAGGATTTCTCTCTCGTGGGCTGGTGGGTTTAAGAGAGGGTGGGGAGGGAGTGATATGTTGAGTTTGTGGTAAGTAGCAGAAAGAGCCCACCGCAGGACTGTGTGAGTTTTGACTCGTTAGCCGGACTCCGGAGAGCCGCGTGTTTGGGTGAATTCTGTTTGAATTTGTAACGGTCGCGCTGAGAGAGGATGAAGGAACCCGCTGAACTCTGCTGAGGAAGAGGAGCAAAGCCCTCAGCTGGCCCTCTGTCACACGTGTGTGTGTGTGTGTGTGTGTGTGTGAGAGAGAGAGAGAGAGAGAGAGAGAGAGAGATTATCTTCCAACACTGCTCTGTGGATACACAAAGACACGGAGTTTGATTCGTAGTCGTGAACTTAACGGTGTCCTCCGCCTCTCGACGCTCTCCACAGTGTCGAGTATTGATCCACGAACTCGAGGTGACTGACCGAGGAGGAGGAGGAGGGAGGAGGGAGGAGGAAAACCCAGGACAAACCCAACTGAGCAAGAGGAAAGTTTCACCCCAAACACGTCTAAAGGTCTGTGTCGCTGTCACGGCTTTCTCGTCTGTGTCTGTCTCTTCGTGACCCCGTGTTTTGTTTCCTCTGAGGGCGTTTCTCTCTCTGCTCCCTGTGGCCTGTTGCCTCGAACGTTTTTTTCAGCGCTTTAAAGTAAACCGGTTTATGGCTGTAACCTAATGCTCCACTCCAGTCCCTGCAGCAGATTAATGCTAACGTGACTGATTCCTTTTTCATCTCAGCTCAGTTCTCAACACACATACTTTTATTGTCCTCAGTCTATGGCCGTTAATTTTGCTATTCTACTGAAAAATTGTTTCTAAACAGCTACAAAGGCCTGTTGTAGCTTAATTCAAAAGGTCCCCTAGCCTGGAGCCAATCTCCTGTCGCATCATTTTAACTTGAAGGAAATAACATTAAAATGAGGTAACAAATATAAAGGGAAAGGGTAAAATATATATTATAAAGGTTATTTTCTTCCAAAGTAATTTTTTTCTGTTTATGAATAAAATACTTTCAGGGTCTGTACAAAGACTTTTCTGTCAATTTGAGTTTATAATGAATTTTCCCTTATTTATTTATTTATTTATTTACATTTCGATTACAATCATCTCATTTTAAAGTAAATCACCATGTCTCAATAGATGCTCTTTCCTTCTCTAAACATTGAAATGAATCCAAAATGCCAGTACCTCACATTCCAACCGGTCTACGACCAAAAAGAAATAACAGCTGCATTATCTGTTTATTACACATTAGTGAGCCACATTTTCCCAACACAATTCCAGTTGTCCTTTTGTAATTTGATATACCCGTTGACCTCAGATAATGTATAAATATGGCCCTCTTATCTTTTCAGTTTCATGTATTCAGACCTCTAATCATTTCAGTTGTTGAGAGTAACTTGACCATAAGTGATAGTGTTGTGGGTTTGGCGAATGTATGAGTGGTTTTGGCAGTACATGTTTAAAATTTAAATGATTTGACTCAATGGTCTCAGACTTCATTCATCAAAATAGCCATTATGGTTTTCTTGCAAAGTCTGCAAGATCATAAAAATCATAGATCATGAAAAATTCTGATAATAATAACAGTACATTTCACATTTTGTGCATTTCACGCTTCAGTAAATACCACTGAATTCGCCACAGAAAACAATGGTCGGATTTTCTCCATTGCTTGTTATTATTTTGATTAAACATTAAAAAGGCCAGTAACACTGAATAAAATTATAATGTATATTAATTAATAAATAATAGAAACTTAAAATTATTTATTTCAGGTTCAGCTGTGAAAATTGCAAATGCACTGCCCAATGAGGAGAATTTTCATTGTCTGCATTGTTATGTGAGTTATTACTTATTAAACATTTAAATCCAGTGTGATATAAATGGAAAAAAAACTGTTAGACAGCACTGCCATATTCTAGATCCCCTTAAGAAAACGCAACTCTGATATGCTAAGAAATTCTTCCTAATACACACACACACACACACACACACATATATATATATATATATATATATATATATAAACCAATTTAAATTCTCTCTTGAACAAAAATTTCAAGTGCCACCAGACTAAAACTAGAACATCTGAAACAGAAAACACAGTATATGCCTGCTGTTTTATCTAGACAACTTTCCAGGAGACATGCTATTGGTATAATTAGCTCTGCGTGTGTCTGTTTTTCCGCAAAGTAAACTAGCTGTATCACAATGAAACAAGTGGGTTCACATGAACTGTGTTAGGCCATCTGAGGACACAAGAATCAATCAATAAATAAATAAATAAAGGTAGCCATTTTACTTAAAAATGGAAAATATGGCTGCAATAAATAGATAGTATTTTTTTGTTGAAATAAAAACATCAGACAGGCTCTATTTGAGTTCACCATTTGAGCAAATGGAAATGTGTAGCATAATTTAATTAAGTTCATAAGTGAATTATAGTTTTTCTTTTTTTTCTTTTTTTTTAATTGGTTTCAGGGTTTTTTTGTATACATGTAATCCAGCAATAGAACAATAGACATATTTTTGTGATGATAATACATATCCATCTGTAGATTTAGCTGGAGCTGTGTGTGTACCAAGAACATTTGATGTTGTGGGAAATTAAACTTGTTTACACTCTCACATTGTGACTTATTTTCTATGTAAATCATTAAAAATGTAAGCAAAGACGTGTTAAGTTTAGAGTTACTTGTAGGATTAGGCTGGTATTACTTATGCTTATGTCAAGAATTACTTCTCACAAAATGAATGATAATCTATGTAATGGCCCCACAATGCAGGAAAACGAACTTGCTCTCTCTCTCTGTGTGTATTTAACATGTTGGTACAGGACCTGGGTCTTTGTTATTGCTGATGATTTTGGCCATGCAATATATTTTTTCAAGTGGCATTTATGTTTATTGCCCCTTTTAAGCACTCATATGCTTGACCCAATTCAACAATTGGGAAAAGAATCTACGTTGTTGGGGTTTATGTGTATATGTGTGTGTGCAAGCGAGTGGGGAGATTTCTGTTTGTGTGTGTGAGTGATTGTGTGTGTGTGTATGTTTGAGGGAGGGAGAGAGAGAGCATGTACCAGTGTGTGCGTACACAAACGCCTTTCTCTCCCCTCCCCCATCATTTCCTTGTAAGAGCTGATGGAGAGAGGAAAAAGTTCATCTGAGGACAGGGGAATGCTTTTCTTTCCAGCGTGAATCATTTAGGAAAAATGAGCCCCTGGACTGAGTTGCCCCTGCATTTTGGCATGTTTCTCTTCTCTGCTTTACTGTCTATTTTGGCTGAACTTGCAGTTCTTCATTTCACTGCCAAGAAAACTTCAGGTCCTTTAAAGATACAGCAGGCAAAAGCCAGTTCCTGACTCGACCACGTCCTTAAAGCAAATAAAAATAAATCTCTCTAGGATTCGGCCATTTCTTCCTGTTTGGTTGAGAATTCCATTGGGAGCAGAAATGTTTCCCTGTGTGCAGCTCACCGTACTCATGGAGAGGGACACATTTATGGGTTTTCACAAAGTGAATTTACACAAGGGGCGTTTACCAGGAAGAGCAAATAACTGATCTGAACATAGCACTGTAGCAACAGGTTGTGCATATTATCAATATTGAGTTAAACTGTGAGCAGCTGGTTTATTTTGAAGTTCAAGCTATAACTCTTTCACATAAGAGGCTTTCTTTAATTCAGTCTCCACAATGATGTGTAGAATTACCAAGATTTAAAAAAAATATTCTATTTATTTAATTAATTATTTTTTATTAGCATCACATAGGTGTAGAGAATTCTTAAAATGCAATTTTAATGGAGTAAACTCTGGCATTGGTCAAATAACACCAAAAGTTGTTAAATGGGAATTCGAAAGATTTTAAAGCATTTCTACACAATTAAAATTAAATTAAATGTATTAATTAAAACCACTTTGAAAGACTAGGTTTACCTTAATGACAAAAGTACAAAGAAAAGAAAGTCCAATGTGGAATAGATAAATGCAAAAGAAAGGGTGGAGATGGGAACGAGTATACTATATGAGATTGGAGAGAGTGTGTGTTTGTGTGTGTGTGTGTGTGTGTGTGTGTGTGTATATATATATATCCATCCATTATCTTTAAGCGCTTATCCAGTTCAGGGTCACGGTGGGTCCAGAGCCTACCTGGAATCATTGGGCGCAAGGCAGGAATACACCCTGGAGGGGTATATATATATATGGGGACTGAATATCTTAGAATTTCTTGGATATATTTTTTTACAAAATTAAGTGGTGAAAAATCTAAATTATTTTGGACTGTTTGAAAGGGGTGAAGAGTCTTTTGTAGTCTATTGGCTAGGATTCTGTGCGCTCACCCGGTTCGATTTACATCTAATTTTGAAAATCAGAAGGAAGCTACATCAGCTCCTCTTAGAAAGAACAATCTGGACACTCACATATTGTGAAGTCTCTTGTTGCATATTTGAATAGCAAGCCTGGAAATTAAGCATGTTCTTATTTATTTATTTATTTATTTATTTATTTATTTATTTAGCAAGCATGTATTGGCCTCTGATGTGATTGTTTGCCCTCATCTGGACTTTTGGACTGTATTTTGAAACGTGTTCATTAAATCTGTGTGCAATTACATCCAGTCTCTGCTCTATTTGACACATGAGTTTTGAGGTCTCAGTCAGGAGCTGAAACACATGTAAATTTCAGGTAATTTTAGCTGCTGGCAGAAGTTTGTAAAAATCCAACAAAGGGTGAAGAAAAATGTCACATTTTTGTCAGCAGAAAAAATGTACTGGGTATGCAGGTTAAGTCAAACATGTGTTTCTGTTGTCATCTAAAAATATTACATACATTGTGTTTACTGTGTAAATGCGTTTTATTGACTCCCAATATTAAAATATTTTTTTCCGTATAGCTAATTATTGTAATAAAATACGTTGTAACAGTGTCACATAACCAGATAATTTAAATTTTAATTAACTGATTCATTCGTTGTCTGTAACCAATTATTCAGATCAGTGTTGCAGTGAGTCCAGAGCCTACACAGAATAACTGTGCAGAAGGTGTGCAGCAGTTCATCACAATGCATCACACACTCACACGTGGACACTTTTGTACGGCCAATCAACCTACAATCAAGAATCAACCACAAATCAGTTTGCAGCACTTTATTCCAGCTCTTGGTCAGGACAATACACGTTCTGATAAAATCTCCCCACCTGGTGAGCTTACCTGTGCTTTTTAATCCACGTTTCCCTCGTGATCTGTTCAAGAGGCAGCAGAACTTTACAGTTGATTGGATGTATGTTTGTCACTCATATAACATTCGACTATATTGGGATCTGATAGGCTGTTTAAGAGGGTGGGAGCATGTTGGTAGTTTTTTATGAAGCCAAACATTGCATATTTGTTATGTGGTTTCCTGGCAGTTTGCATTAATGTATTTAAGTGAAACTATCAAACGTTTTATCAAAAAAATTCTTAATGTTGTTGATGGCGAGTCTGTCTGGTCTCTTTACCTCATCTTGGTGCTCTCACATAAACACCGGGTCCAGTGCTGTGATTGGAGATCTTTAGGCGAGGAGGTGGAGCAATTCCAAACTATAAGAAGTAGAGCTGGGCGATATGGCCAAAAACTGTCAAAAAATTTTATCAGGATACATTTTTCTATATTGATCGATATTTATCACAATATTAACATATGACGAACATTAGAAGGACATTCTTCTAAAATTTAAACTGAATACACCAAATATATATATATATATACACCACCGCAAACGCATTACCACCTGAAGGGTTAGGGTTAGAAAGGAAGGGTAAAGAGACAGCTTAAGAAGAGTTTAAAATAATAAATTAATAAATAAATTAACACTCCCAAGTGCTGAACTGTAAACATATTTCACTTACCCATTAGAAGGCTTAGAACAGTGCTTGTAACAGTGGGAAAGCTAGAACGTTTTCAGTTTTGCACGTTCATTGATTCATTGCTTGTAAGCATTTATACAGTTCAGAGTCACAGTGGGTCTAGAGTGCAAGACAGGAGCAGTTCTGTCCTTGGGAGTGTTAATTTAAGAGAAACAGCCTGATCTATGGTCGGATCCAATTAAAAATTTGTTTAAAAAGGTGCTGAGAAAATAATTTAGTGTCAGGAAAACCATGTTAGGAAACAAACAGTGCTCTCACAAACATACACATGGAAAATACACATGGAGTGAAGAAAAACCCACCATGTTCTCCTTGCACATGAGGGACAGTTTCTGAGCTTGTGTTCTGACAGGGGGTCAGCATCCCAGGCAAAATACACCCCAAAACACAGAGTGAACTGTGTACTATATATTTTTAATATATATATTTAATACATACACACGAGCACTTGAGTTAAACCTATTATAATCTTGTTTATGTTTTCTCATTAATGCGGTCACCTATGTTCATTTACCGTAATAGCATGAATATGCTCACCTGATAGTGTGCAGCTGGCTTTGGTAACTGGGAATAGAAATCAAGGTTTATTGAGCCCTATTACCCAAAGCTTATCATCGTTATCGAGCAAAAATTAATCACGAAACAAATCAATTTATCGCCCAGCACTAATAAGAAGCATGCAATCAGAACTACTCTATTTATTCCCATTGTTTCTCTCTCTCTCTCTCTCTCTCACACACACACACACACACACACACACACTGATTGGGAGGTTAATTCCACAGTTTGTAAGTCGGTAGGAGATCCAGGTCCACCAATTAATGTGTGAATTCACTGAGGACAGCACCCTTTTGTAAACTGATAATACTATATTTGTCCATGTGTTTACTCTGAGCCTTAATGTGTGCCTTCAGCATTGCATTTTTTCAACATGATGGAGTTGTTCAGACATTCAAAGATGCGTGGGTTTAAAAGAAAAGAATATGAGCAAGAACATGCTGCTTGACATCGCTTGTCGCTTGGTTACAGCACTAAAACTCTGTTCACTGTGCTGCTGTTAAACTTGTGCTTCATATTCTCCTCACCGATTGAAGTTTTCCGATTGAGTATGATAACAGCAGGTTAACAAAAGTGTCGCTAAGTGTGTGTTGTGCTCTCATAAAATGCATGCAGGCCAAGTAGGATCAAAGTTCAGTATTACTGTTAGAAATATGTTTAATTTGGACATGTGAATACACTCTGAGCTGAACTAAAATACAATAGTGTACTTCAGCTTTTTAAAGTATGTATCCGAGGCAAATGTAAACTAAAAAGTGTGTATGAATGGCAAATTGAGTTTAGCTCTAATACTTTTTTGGAGCGTTTAAATTGTTTTAGAGTCTATAGTAAAAACCTCTAAACAGTTATATCCACACACCCCTCAACTCAAATTCAACACCCCCACCCCTACCCTCACTGCCCTGCAAGATAAAGTGGCACTTCTTCCTCGTATTGTTTGGCCAAATTTGAAAAATCCTGCATGTGCTAATGGGTTCTTTCCTGCTATTATATTTCATAAAATATAATATAATTATACGCATTTCTGGTCCTAAGTTTTCCAATTGATCCATTTAAAATTAAACCAATTTTTAAATAGGTGTTCAGTTCCTACTGTTGTTTTTGCATCTGGTCCCATGGGCATTTGCTTGGGTCCTAGACTCCTCTTCTGACGTCTTCACTGCTGAGGCCATGCTGACCTCAGGCTCTGTAGTTCTTTCAGCCTAAGGCACTGCAGGTGTCCGCGGCCTCACTGGCAGTTGAGTCAGGCTATCTTTTTCATTGTTCTGAAACTGATATTTTCCTTGGTGTGGTAGGAACCTGAAATAAACTTTACTGTCTCATCAGCCTCTTAAAAACAAAAGGAGCTAAACAGATAAACATACACTGTTACATTATAGTTAGAACAGAACAGGAAGGATTTTTAACATTAGTAGGGTGACATCATTACTTTTTAATTCTTTAATTACTATTTTCTAGTTTACAGGCTTTAGTTTGACTTAGTCTAAGGTATATGCTAGCTGTTTTTGATGAGGCTATGCAATACTAAAAAGCTACATGAATTAAATATTTAAAATAGTGAACTAAAAATGGTGTTATCTACTGGTACTAAATACTGCATCAACACAATAGTGTTGTTTCTAAGAGAACAGTGCATGTAGCCTGCAAATTTATCTTGCCAATAAATCAGTGCAGTTTTGCAGGCTACAGACTTTCAGGTTTTGACTCCAGTTTCTGTAGAACTGTGGAACAATTTGGGAGATTAATTAGGTCATGATTATATCTGGCTAGCAGAGCTGAGATTGGTTTACTGGAGGGAGGAACAGATGCAGGCAAGCAGAGTTTGTGGTATATTTTGTAGTATCAACCACTGTTCGAAATAAATAAACAAACATTTGTGCACACCCCACACATGTAACAAAACCACGCTGATGTGTGCACAGTGCTAAGCCATTTCCTAATTTAATCTTGAGTCACAGACTTGGAGTGAGAAGAAGAGACAAAGTTGAAAGAATTGGATTTTTCATCCCTTCTTTCCCACCTCATCAATAACACTGATAGCTCCCCTGGCACTGAAACTGGGGAGTGGTTCCGGCTTGGTTTGGATCAAAATGTAATAGACTAGAGCACCAGCTGGCCTGTATCTTTCTGAGTTATGACAGCTCCGGGCTGGCGAGTAGCCTAATTATGATGAATAATTGCATCTTTACTTGCATTTTTCAGAGCTTTACTCACCCAATGAGAGAGGAGGGAACAGGGAGACACTCTTCTATTGGTTGTCTCTTGAATCTTGGAATGGGTGCGGCTAGCAACAGAGATCAAGATTGGTTGAGGGAGAAACTGCACTGCAGTGCAGACCCCGTCAACGAATAGACAGAAAAGAACATGTCTATGCTTTATCTGGTGTTTAGAAATCACATGCTCAGTGTAAAAGCAAGATGTATAACTTGTGTGTGATTCATTATGATGACAGGACTACCTGTTAATACTGTTGATATTGTCATAAGTGTTGTAATGTGAAGTCTTCTTAGAATTTAGCATGCATAATATGATCCTAGATCTGTCAGTAAATTCATTCAGACATCCACTTCTGATCGAGATAAAAATCAGGTAAAAGTCAATAAGATATTAGTTATAAAAAATACTGAAATATTCTCTTGCCCTTGATCTGTTGGAGCCCATTAATTTTTGCTCAGCCACCAGTCAAATATAATATGATATTTTCGTTTCTTGTGAGGCTTCTTTTTTTTTGTATTTCTTTGAACATTGTTGTACACATGTATTCAAAGGGTTTACTTCAGACCTATCACATACATATTTGAGTACTGTAACTTCAAATTTGAAGTATTCACCGCTTATGAAAGGAATTTTAAAAACATCTCAGTGTTTTGTGTGTGAACTTTGTGGCTTTTTGTGGGAGTCTGAAAAAACTGAAACTATATATTTAACTGGAATTATTTATTCTCATGGTCCATTGGGATGATCATGTTTTTAATCTCTTTTAACCATCATGGTTGTGCTTTTCCACATAAAAGGAAAAAAGTCTGTAATATATTAGTCATATAAGTTGGGCATTATTTTAATTCTCACTGTGCTTCATGTATTTGTACAAGGGAAAAATACACATCTGGAGCCCAAAGAAAATTAGCAAAACCGCACAGCTTGCAGTTTGACTGTAGTGAGTTAGGGCTGACATTTTGCAGCATAGTTGATATTTTCTATGTCTCCATCAGATGTATGACTCAAATTCACATCAGTAATGACTGTATTTTATGTTTGCATCTAATGTTAACTGAATTTAGTAAGTTCATTCATTTTCATTTATTGACATAGCCTGATTTTACAATAGAGCACATAAACTCCTAAAATAAAATATGTATATGTATAACGTACTGAAAATGTATTAACTATTCAGTGTCAGAAAATAGGTCTCTTTGGTAGGCTAGGCTTAGAAGGTAAATAACACAGCACTTTACAGCTGGTTCAGCATTATATGTTTCATGATCCAAAGATTCTGCAGACTGAAAATCTGTTAAGACCTCAGTGTTTCCCTACTCAGCATGTTAATGCCCTTGCTGCTAAAATCTACAGTATAATTTCATGTTAGCCTTTCTGGTATATGTCATTTTAATCACTAGAAGGTTAGCTGTTTGCTGGGATCATTAGGAAACTGTCTATTTCTTGCATAGTTCCATGCTATTAGCGGTCAGCTTCAATCCCAAGCCCTCTCAGCCTTTTAATGGTTTGGTTTCTATTTATAAGCTAGAAGCAAATGACAAAAACATTTGCTAGCCTAATTTTATGAAGGTTTTTAATAGGCCAGTAGAAAGTTATATCAGGAAAAATCCACTAAAGAGAGGCTTTGAAATAAAAGCAGAGCTGCTGAGCAATTGACTTCTGGAGCTCGATTTTTCTCTGTTACAGTTCCATGTATTATCTGGCAGGGGCACTTCTGGAAGGAACTGGGCCCAGAGACGCTCGTTATAACCCAGTTTTAAGGAGGTGTGTCGAGTGCTAGCACGTCTGGTTTGGACTGCAGCTTTATTCAGCACTTTTGCTTTTGTTCGCCTCAGTAATGAAATGTCAAACCCTCCTCTTCTCTGTGTTCTCATAGCAACTAAGGAGGCCTAGGAAAAAGGAGCACAACAGAATTGGATAACATAACAGTTTGCGGAGAAACGAACTTAAAGCCATTTTCAGGTATTTTTAAGCTGTTAGATCAGATTTAAGATTAAAGCATCAGATTACGCCATGGTATGTTCCCACTGACCGTAGTGATGAAATATTTTACATCAAATAGAACTATTTCATACCACATTGAGGGGGAAAAGTAGGAGAGCTGATCGTATTGCTTGATTCCAGTTTGTGGAAGTGGTTAATGGATTTGCTTTGGCACATAATATAAACCCAGTAATCCAGAATTAAAGTTAATGTTAAAGAGCTGAATTCTTAAAACTCATTTAAAATGAGTTTAATATAGCAATTGTGTAATAATGCATGCCATTATGAAGTAGTATAGGAAAGAAATCACTGTCCATATATGAAGCATAGCCTATAGTATAATTTGTCCCAATACTTAGGCCAGTGATTTTAATTGAAGTGTCTGCAAAAAATGTCAGTTTAATTTTGATCTATTCTATATTTTACAATTTCTAGAATAATCATTTCAGTGTATTTAGCATATCAGAAAAATAATAACACATAGTGGCTTAGCGAAGCATGGACTACACTCACTTGTGGAGCAGTTTCTGAATGTGGGTGAGTGATTTACAAGCCAGCTCCTTAGGGTGCTTCATATTAAAGACATGAGGCCAACAGGAGATAGAAAATATTTTTTATCAGACATTGCATACAAGTTTGCAAACAACAGGTATAAATACATAAATAAAATGCCACTGACATTTCCTGATTAGGTACATGTACAGTCTTTACAATGTATAATAGCCTGTATCCATAAAGAACAAAGAGATTCTGTGTAAAATTAGTTTTTCTCATGATTACTTGTTTGGGTGTGATGTGGAGAGTTCAAATTTAAAGCTGATGGTAATGGAGCTTTACTTTCATTTGCCATTCAATCGTGATATTGAATTTAAATCAAAGCTGGTTTAAAACTCAGTTTTCATTGTCTTATTCCAGTGGTTCTCAAATTTTAAACTAAGTACCACATATTATCAAATCAAAGCCTCCAAATAACACCTATCAATCCCATGTCTTGTTTGAATATTTGTAATTTGCATGCATTACACAAAGGTGTCATAAAATAATTTACCAAAAAATTATAGAGCAAATATAAATAAAGGGCTAAACTAAATGTTTTAAACATAATTATACATTTATGAGAACTTATAGAATTTTGGTAAATAAGCATTTTGAAAGAAATAAAAGCGCGAAGAGAGATCAGTATCGGTAGGTGAAGGAGGCACGGCACTGTTAAACAGTGTTTTAGGACTCTCTTGATGTGAAGATCGGCCACGTCGTTTTCCTTCAGTTAAGTGTTCTCTCTGTTTATGCCTCTAGATTTAGTCCTTCTGGGCTTAGGAGTATTTTGTGGGGTTGGTCTCAGTTTGTTTTTCTCGTTTCTACATTGCTGTTTTTGCAATAAAATCCAAATTACTCACGTCTGTCTCTAGCCTTTGCTTACATTTAGTAAGAAGCTGAAACTGAGCTTTCTTTACATGGATTTAGCAAAATGCTGGGAGATCGCTTTCCCTCCCAAGAAATAAGAAGCAGGGGGACACCACACCAGTTCTTCCCTTACAGACGTACTGAATAGCATTTCGTCGCAGCCCTACTAGCCCATGTTTTTTGTTTGTTTGTTTGTTTGCTGCACAAACTACATTAATGCAAACTAAATTTAATTATGAAAACCATGAAACATTGTGGTTTACAGGTGAACGTTTTTCAGTTATTAATAAATGTTTTAAATAAATAGCAATTTATATGAGGTCACCTGGCATACCACCACTTGCTGCCTCATGTATTTTGTGTGTGTGTGTGTGTGTGTGTGTGTGTGTGTGTGTGTGTGTATGTGTGTGAGTGTACGTGCATTTGTGTGTGAACACCAGAGGGGTCATCTGTGCCATATTGTGAATAGTTATTAATGGCCAGTCAAGCACAGGTTTGCTTACGGCAGTAGTCTGTGTGCCTATGTAGAGTTAGGTTGTGTGTGTGTGTGTGTGAAATAGAGAGTGTGTGTTAAGAGGGTGGGGGCTGGGGGTCATTGGAGCCATGGAGGATTTATTAATGGTTATAGTTTGTGAATGTGAGTATGTGTGAGCATGTTAAAGGGATCATCGGTGCCGTAGCATGTATATTTATTAAACACCCTGCTGGCCAGGAAGGCCTGCACTTATTTACCCTGTGACCCAGACAGCACCTGTCTGCTGCCATGGATACAGTGGGTCCGCATTTCTGCCTTACTGGCATGGCCCTGGCTGGCTGGATGGCACACAGCACAGCTGTGCCCATTCTTATCAGCAGTGGATTAGCCAGACTTCTGGCTGGCAAAGCTTTTTTATGAAGGCAAAGATTGCTTAATAACATAAACATGATGTTAGTGCTGTTGCACAAGGACCTGGTGTTTGATCTGTTTTAAACATGGAAAAATCCATTCAACTTTGTACTTCTGTCATTACATTGATCTCAAATCAATCTTGGTTCAAGTCAGATATGCTTTCCATGCTTTTACAAAACAGGTGCTTTTTGTCTCTGTTTCCCATTTAATTTGCAGATTCCTTTGCATTTCAAGAACAGGAAACCACAAAGACAACTGAGATTTGTAAACCTACGTTACAAGTGCAAAGTATCATTGTGCCAAAACAGGTCTAGGCCCAGAGTATGGTGTTTTTACATCGGATATACGTCAAACGTAGGTAAAAGGCTGCGTCAGTTGTGTTTTTGGCAGGAGAGACTCAATTCTGACTGTGTTGTGGGTTTGATTTCTCAAGCTGTGGTTTAGACATTATTCTTATGAGTCATGAGTGCGGGTTCAGGCTGCACATACAAGACCCTGCAGAGTGAAATTGGAGTCTCAGATGTATTACCGCAACACTGCTGATTGCAAAAGTGGGAACAAATGTGTTGCACAGGTTTATTTACTTTAAACTCACTTAGCCCATTTTAATTTTATGTTAACTTAATTGTATTGGGATACACCAGTTTTGAAAATGTAGGATAATGCCCGTGTCCCATATACATTTATAAAATATAGAAATTGGGGTTAAATCACTTTGGTTAGCAGAGAAATAAATTATTTATTTATTTATTTATTTTTGCATTTTAATTGCTCTGGAACTTATAAAATGCAGATGGTTTTAGTCTAGCTCCCTTCTGCTTTCCTGTGTAGAAAAAATACATCATATACAGTCTTATATGTTATTATTGCTTTGAAACTCTGGTCAAAATGAAAATCTCTGCCGATACTGACCATTTTGACAATGCCAACACTTTAATAGCTACAATCTAAGTTGCCAGGTCTTTAGTTAAGTTTCATCAATGTTTATTGGCCTTTGACAAGTGCCAGGAGTTTAGCCGGGTATAAATAAAATTTTTAATTAATTTAAGGACATTTTTCTGCTCATTTTGAGTGCTAAGTATATGGTATTTTTTGAAGCACTACGATGTTTCTAAAGGAATCACTTGGTATATGTGCATAAGTAGATGCTAATGTACATAAGAGTGATAAAAGCACTTCAGGTCAAAGGCATTTCCAATGTGTAAGTTAGGCCATAAGGTGGCACCAGTGCCCTCTTTCTTTACTGAGCCTGTCCGACATTAATGTCATATTAATGAGTCTAAACACATTCACACAGTCTCTATTTCCTTCTGAAATCAATTCCATATGTCCATGTTTTACTGACATTTCTTCTGAAACTGCATCACTGATATATTAACTGATTTATGTACAATGTCATGGATTACACTTGAAATGACTATTAGTGTTTAAGAGTGGTTGGTGTCTGTTTTAAAAATCTCTCTCTTTGACATTTGCCTGTCTAGATCAGATATTGAGTTCCAAGACAAGGCAATATCAGGTCTGTTTGCACTGTGGTCTCTTCTCCTGTCTCTCTCTGTCTTTCTATGCATCCATTTCTCCTTGGTAAAACACAGTCATAGAGTTACAGGTGTGTACCAGATGCGTGTGTGAAAAGTGTGTGCATGCAAGAGAGAGAGAGAGAGAGAGAGAAATATGAACCAGGTGGATTAGAGTACAGGTCCAAACCGCTTTAACAGATGGATCTTTCTCCTCGGATGTACAATAGCAGGTTTAAAGGGACACAGGAGCCCAGCTGCTTTTCTACTAGAGCATAATTTGAGTGTCATGACTTCAGAAAAAAAATAAATGATTGGTTTCACCAAAGACAAAAAGCTACAGTCAATTTATTGTGCTTAGCTAGAAGACACTACATGTCCAAAATTTTCACAGGTAAAGAAAAACATACTGAGCCGGTCCCTGATGCAGAGATTCTGCTACACTCTATTAAATTACATACCCCATCACTGAATTAAAAAGAAAGCAGAAGTGCACAAGAAATGGGTGCAGTTCCCCAAAACGTGTCAGGATAACAGACATAAAACTAAGCCAGACATTAACTCTGAGGCAAAACTGCAGTAAAGAGAAACACATTAAAAAAGGTTCCACACAGTACAGCCTTAAGTCTGCATGCGTTAATCTGGAGCCGAGTGGGACACTACAGAGGGCTTGCCTCTCAACAGTTAACTTGCACAGCTGGGCTATCGCAAAGCATTCTGGGTGTTTTGGCTGTCTGACAAAGTGCCTGCAAGGCAACCAGGAATACTCCAGTACTTTGCACAAGTGAAAGCTAGCATATCAGAGGACAGAGTAACACTTATTATGCACAATTCAGCAATTTTTCAGCAGAGTTAATTTTGCCATTTAAAATTGTTAAATATTTGTCTTAAACTGGGCTTTGGCTTTGACATATAAATATTAATACAACATACTGCATCTGTTGGTAAAAAATATATATAGTTTCAAAATATTACACAACTAAAGAAAATTTTAAAATATTTGTTGAATAAATGACTCTTTGTTAAATATATTACTTTTTATATAACCATTTAGTCATATTCTGAGTACAATAAAATGCTGTGTATAAAATATCTGCAACATCTGGACACGAGTTATTTCTGCAACTAGTTTCATGTTTATTGTGCAGTGTTGTGACTAGAAAGGGCTGTTATACCATAGTTTTAGAGGAACTATAATAAATGGCCCACTGAGACTAGCTGAATATATAAATCTTTGCAGTTATCAGTTATTTTGTGGGTTCATAATGAGGGAGCTTGTAAAAAAGATATATATATATATACATATTGCTCTGTTTAGTTTACAAAAAAAGAGTGTCATAGTAACCGGCACTATACGTGTAGCTGAAGTCAGTGTTCAAGATGAGGAGCTTCAGGGGCTGACTTGGCTCCCTTCTTGCCCCAAACTGTGCCTGTGGCTCCTGCCTGGGTGCTTTTGTCAACGCAAGGCTCATTTGAATAGCCTGTAGGATTTAGTGGAAGCAAGTCAGTGCTATTTGCATTCAATTCAGCCACAAAGGTTCATAGGTCAATCGAGACAGCCTAGAAAAGTGCAATTTGCCAAGAAGTTTGCACTTTCTGCCCCTCTCTCTCTGTGTTCTTCCCTTCCAAAACGATTTTTCTCACACTCGTCATCTGAGGTGACTCACAGGATATTTTCTAAATCCCTTTTTTCCAAATCCACTCATGGACCATACGTAGGAGCTCCCATTATTGAGGCAAATTCATGACAAGGCGCTGGGGTGTTTTTTGTCAGGGCAGTGCCAGCTGGGCGTAAGATGGCGGAAAGAGGTCGATGCCAACAGCTCTCTCTCACTGGCACTGAATAAACAGGCCCCCAGACAATCACCCGCAATCACGACCATCACCCGTGTGCTTTGTGTGTTTAATTAGGGGTGTGTGTGTGTATGTGCATATATATATATATATATATATATATATATATATATATATATATATGTGTGTGTGTGTGTGTGTGTGTGTGTGTGTGTGTGTATGTGTGTGTGTGTGTGTGTGTGTGTGTGTGTGTGTGTGCTGGTTCTAAAAATGTGTGTTATAGGCATATACATACTTATGTGCAAAAATCTGCACCCTTGATCAAATATATTTAGAGGGAAATAAGCACACATCATCCTTAGAAAATATTTATATGCAGTTAAAGGTTTTTATATTTAAATGTTTAATGTTTTTTTCCTAAATTAAACAACATATGCATAAAAGAGAACATGCATAAAAATGACATAAGTTTACAGAAGATTACAGATTACACAATGGTTATTTGCAAGATATTAATATTTCAGAAGATATTTAAGTCTAAGAAAAGTAAGTAGAAAACAAAGGATACAAAGATAATGGAATTTCTAACAAGTGTGCAAGATCTATTAGATTACCAATAATATTGCAATACATTCATCTCTGAGAGGTGGGTAAACAAGCTCCACTCTAGATTCAGATCTGAAAATATCCACAGGTGTTTCTTTCGGTCCTGTTTAAGAAGACAGCACTATAGATCTGAAAGTCTGTGTAGCTGTCAAGAATTTATTACTAAGCGATATGAAATGGAAAAAAACCCCAAAGAAACTGGTTCTGTTCTCAAAATGAAAACCTAGCCACTAAAAGTGTTTTCAATGACTTGCACAGTGAAAAAAAATATTTCTTGATATTTCTTTGGAAATTACTAAAAGCAGTCTCTTAAAAACAAAAAAGCTGTATGGAAGCAAAATGGAAACACCATACACTGAGACATCTGAAACTGTATTTAGTTGTTGAGGTTTTGGTTTCATTTTTTAAGTCCTTTTCATGATGATAAAAAGTCAGCAGCTTTCATAAAGTCTATACAATCACTTCTACATATTTTAAAGCACAATTAATGTTACTATGGATAATTACATTTTTTTATGATGTATTGGAGAATAAATAAATTATAAAATTTTATCTTGTACATTTTATATTTAATGTTTTACAATTTGTCAAACTTAGCAACAAATAGCTAGAAATTTTGCATTAGCTGCTGTCTTATTCTCATGTGAGCAAATCAACGCCTGGTGTTTAAAATTTAATTTTAAATAAAAATTTAAATTTAAAATATATATGCAATATTATTTCTGTTAAATTGCCAACATTCATAAGAATACTTAAAAGTGTGATCAGTACTCCCCGAAAAAACATTTAAGTTCCAGTGTATACGTCGAACACGCATACACCTGTCCATATGCCACATTTGCCTGCATCTTCTTTACTTTTTCTCCCTCTCTCCTTTGCCCTCCCTTCTCTTGCCTCCATCCAGGCTTGGGCTCCCTGTCTGTGCACAAAAGAAGCAGCTCTATCTGCATACGCTGCGCATAAAAGACTCTTTTGTCATGGGCTTGGCACACATGACCGTCCGGAGTTCACCCCACCCCCCTCAGTCTAGACTGCTGAAGAAAGAAAAAGAGGGAGAATGAGAGAGAGTGACTACACCAAGTGCACCACCTTATAGATAGAGAGGAAAGTGGGGGGAGGGCTTGATGATTGCCCCCCTGCACCCCCCTCTCTCACTTTGTCGTTCACAGATCTTTTCCTGGTAGTGGCACAGCAATTTGACTGCTATAGTGCCAACTTTCTGCCAAACAGAAAAGAACATGGACCCTTAAAACAAGCCGATGGAGCCTATAAGTTCTGTAAGAGACTCAACCCATGTTTTACAATGTTTCATGTGTTTATATTTGTTAATGTAAACACATTTATAATTTGATACCTATAACACATTAACAAAAAAAGTTGAGACATATGCATGTTTATCACTGTGTAACACAAACCTTTAAATTATACTGTTTAATCATTTGGGAACTGAGGAAACTAATTGTTAAAGTTTTGCAAGTGGAATTGTTGCCCATTCTGACATGATACAAGACTTCAACTGCTCAGTAATCTGTGATCACTGTTGTCTGATTCTCCTTTTCATGATGTTCCAAAGGAACAATATCTGGACACATGCAGGTCATGCACATGCACTCTTTGTCTATGAAACCATGTTGTTGTACCACATACAGAATGAGGCCTGGCATAGTCTTGCTGAAATAATAACGTAATTTCCCTGCACAAGATGTCATCATTCTAGAGACTGTGTTCACCTCCACATTAATGAAAATTTCTCACATATTTATGTCACCTATATTATACCATTAGATATGATGAAAGAAACAATATCCACTTTTTATGAAAACAATCTGAAACGTGGGTTCCTCTGACCACAGCATGTTCCCACCATCTTATGGACCCCCAGAGATGAACTTGGGCCAAGAGAGCTGATTAGTATTTGCATATAGCATTGGTGTGTGGCTTTCACCTTGTATTACAGAGTTTGAGGTTGCATTTCTTGATGCAGTGGAGGACTGTGTTATAAAGCAAGAGTTTCCCAAAGTGCTCCCAAGCCCATGTGGCTGTATTTATCACAGTAGCATGACAGTTTCTCATGCCATATCTGAGGGCTCAAGGTCATGTACATTCAACTTTGTTGCCATAAACAGACAGAGATTTGTGTAGATTACTTCAGTCTTTTAAAAATATTATCTATTGAGAGGCACTGAACAGTTCAGATGTTTGTTTTTAAATTTTTTTCTTTACAAATTTTGCCACAATGTGATGAGGCACAACTCATCTTTGCTTGCAAAGAGTGTGCCTTTGGTGAAAGCTCTTTTGTACCACTTTTTGATTTCCTCACATGTTATAATTTTGCCTGCTATTTATGGAATGTTTTAAGATTCAAATAATTCTTGAGTATTCTGCACACTCAATATTATAATATTAGTACTTCTCAATATTATTTTGCCTCTGTCTCAACTATCAAATTCTACATTTGATTATAATTAAAAAAACGTTATTCAGTTGTTCAGTGAAAACACATTTTTCTTGTGCATTTGTAAAATAAAAAACAAAAGAAAAAAAGAATTCACACATCATAGATACAGGTTTTTGTTGCATTTTACAAAAAGGTGTATGTATTTTGCCTTTGTTTTTGAAGAAAATATGAATCGTTCTTGTCCCTGAGAGTGTTAATGAATTGCTTCTTAGTTGTCTATATAAGTGTAGTGTCCTGCCAAAAGGTCAAAACCCATTATTATACATTTGCTCTGTAGTTTAAGATTTTCAAAAACTGCCCATGAAGAACTTTGTTTATTGCAGAAATAATTAACATTGTCAGGTTCTCACACCAGCTGCAGCACATGTAGTTTGACAGATTTTGACAGATGTATTATGATATACAATACACTGTCAGACAGGTCACTAAAGGTACAGTCAATGTACCTTTAAAGGTACAGCAGTAGTTTTGTTCAGTAGTTAATTCCAGTTTTGTTCCTTAAAGGTACATAGGTACAAAATAATAGAACATAGTTCTGGAGATGAAATTGGGCATATAAAATCAACACAATTTTAAAATCTATAATAATAGAATAAGGTTCAATTATGTTCCCTAATTAAAGGTACTAAACATGTACCTTTGAGGGTACCATGACAATGACAGCAAAAGGTACCCCCAAAGTGGCGTTTTTTCTGACAGAGTAATTTTAGATATTATCAGTTCATACAGATTTGATCTTCATTAATCAAGTTTTTGTAAGTGGCTGTTGAAAAGATCTAGTCTTTAAGATACACAGTCAATCATTCATTCGTTCATCCATTCATTCATGGTATGTAACTGCTTATCCAAATGCAAATGTTTGCATGCCCCTGGTTTTGTTAATTAAAAATAAATTAACAATCATCTACAGAGAGCACATTTCTGCACATAATATTGCACATTAATATTTATACAGAGCAAAAAATATTAAATAACAAATATTAGATATGCCATTTATTCATGCTTTTTTAATCCCAATATTAAATTCAGCAGACAACATCTGTGTTTAAAAATTTGCATAAATAAACTTAATGAACTGCAGATCAATTTACAAACAATTGTAAAACAATATATAATATATGTATTTTTACATATTCCATGTAAAGATAGGAATTGAAGGAACTAAGAGAACTCTAATAGTTTCTATCAGTTTGAATGGCATTGTTGATTTTAAAGCCTTTGTAATTTTTCCCAAGCCTATCTGCAATAAAATAATGGTGGTTTTAACATCTTTAATTTAGAATAAGGTATCTTTCAGTGATATTTATTTTGCTGTGTTTAATATTGATCGTGTTTTTAAATAAGTATCTGAATGGTAAGATGATATAAAGAAAAATGCTTTTATACATTCTTAATAGCTTATGGTTTTGCTATGGGGAATTTATTAAAATACACGTTTACCGAACTGCAAACAGACAATTTGAAATGCCAAAAAGCATGTTTTTAAACAGATAATGCCTTTTGATTAACAACTTAAACAGAATATTGTCAATAACATATGCTATGGCCAGTGTGACTTATATATTACTTAGATAAGCATAAAACTTATATGTACAGCATTTAAATATGTATAAGTAATACTTCAATACAGTGTTATTACTTAGTTACATTATTACTTACATTTTACTGATGTATTGCGTAGATAGTGTTATTTATATATATTATAGATGCAATATTACACATATTGATTAAACATTTCTAAAGTGCAATGCTAGATGTATATTAGCTAGATACAGGGTTACTTGTGTATTATTTAGATGCTTGGTATTACTTACATAACAAAAGGATGTATGTATGTTGACAGGTTTGAGATGCAGTAGAGCTAGAGAATGTAGGGCTCGGAATGGGGATTGCTGCAGTGAAAGGCTAACGTGGCTCCTTGCAGTTTTCAGGTCTCTGCCCCAGCTTAAGAACCTTTCTGTCACTTTAGAGTTTTTAGAGAATGTTACTGCAGACAGGAAAATGGTCTTTTGATTGAGGCTCAGAAAAGCCACCCCACTTCTGACATTTGCCTCTGTTTTTGTTATTTTGTTATTGCAATTAATATTATTACCCATTTTATTTCTATCGTTGGCAGTGGATTGATGCAGCTGACCTTGCTTATGAAAAATCATATCACAGTGGTTTTATGTGTAATTTTACTTGTAATTGCTTTATATTCCCAAAAGCATAGAAAATATGGATGTAAATGGTGAGAACCTAAGGTAGATGTTGACTCGTGCACTGGATACATTACCTTAGCATTTTCAACAAGATCCTTCATTTTTCACCTTTCTTTTTATATATTTTTGAGAATGAATTAAAATATCATTTTAATAGATTAGCCATTCTTTTAAAATATATTTCTTCTTTCTCCTCGATCCTCCTTTTTTTCTGCGTGTGAGTTTGTGCCAGGCAGTGCAAATTGCCAGCTTCAGGGAGGGAGTCCCATGCAGGAGGACACTGCAGGAGTGAACTGCACTTTGCTGTTGCTTTCAGACACCCTCAAGCTCTTTCACACCACTGTCTAATTTCAGCCTGAGTTCGTATGGGCTTTTTGGTTGCCTGATGAAGTGCTGAAGAGGGTAAGTTCATTTTTGAATACTCTGATTCAATCAGGTTGCACTTGTAAAAATCCGTTTTTTGTTTTTCAGAAATCAAGGCTGGCAGTTGATTACCTGAAACCCAGCTGTTATTTTTGCAGTACATTTTTTACATTTAGGGTGCCTTAAGGACATTGTTATCTTTACCAAAAATGTATCTATATAAATTATTTCTAAAGAAAATTATTAACAGGTATTTAGTTTTTATTTAAAGACGGAGAACAAGTAAATAATTAACCTCCATGTCTACAGACACGACCATGACATCATTTTAGTGCTCTCAGAAACTTCAGAACATACATATATTAATTTGCTCTGTTTTAAAGCTAAATTCCTTATGTGCATTAATACCTGCCATGTGATGTTTTGATAATATTCCAGTGCCTAATTTGACAGAAGATATTATTTGTGCGAGAGGTACAGTCTCCTCAAGCATTCTAAAATGGTCACTTACATGGTTAAATTATACTTTTTTGTTTCCAATTTAGAGTCCTATCTTTTTTCTTAAGCTAAAAAAGCTTAAGAAATGTGGCTTGATACAATAATTAGGAAAGAGTAAAAAAACAAGCAAAAAGGAAATAACACTGACAGTAAATATGTCAGTGTTTTACACCTACAGGAAACATGCAGATTAGATTTTATTACCTGAGTAATGGAACTTATAAGTGCTGTTTTTTATGGTTTTCTAATACCTAATAATATATGAGATTTTTAGAGTTTATAAATTTCATGGAAGTTCATACAAATACACATGAAAGTTTTATTTTGTAAAATAAGGAAAAAAGCATTTTATGAAAAAAGGTCTGAATTCAATGTATTTGACTGATTATAAAATAAATATATATTTTAAAATTGTTAGAATATAATAATTAAAATTGTGTAACAGGTTGTTTCAGTAAATTTATTTGCAGAAAATTGAATATTCATTAGTAGTAAATTTGTCTCTCATAAAATCTTAGAAACTTAGTGAAACCTGTTAATTAATATCAGATTTCTTTCTATAGGATAAGAATATCACTGTACACAATTTTGTATATATATTTGTTTAGTTTACAAATAAATATTATGTTTCATGATTTTCTGATTAGAATGATTTTTTTTGTGTAGTTAAGGTCAAAGAAAAGGAAATTACTTATTTTACAAAACTTCACCAAAGTAATAAAACAATTTATAATACTTATAATAATTAAAATACATCTTCACATTTTAAAATGAATAAACAAAGTACTTTACTTTCTTTTTTAAATTCCTGGTATTAATATAAAGTCTTAGGCTGCAAAAGTAGTTATCTAATTTAAAAATATTTTATATTTATAATTTTCATGTGTTTATTTTAAATTTTTATGGGTAAAGCTATGGGACTAAGGCTGTGGCGTATTTAAATGATCTAGGGTATGAGCGCGACCTGTTAGTGCGCAAGTGTGTGTCTGTGTGGCGCGAGGGAACAAGATTGTGGTCACGCTTGTTTGACTCCAGGGGTCGCAGGTCAATGCTAGTTAATAAGAAATGCTGTCAGAGGTCTCAGAGGTCATCCCTCAGGGGCTGACCCTCTTGTCTGCGACACTTAATGTGTAAGCAGTCTTTACCTTGTCAAATCAAACAAGCACAACAGCTTTTCAATGGGCTCTGAACAGCCCCCTGAGTAACACTTTTGACCCAGGGGTCAGGACCTTCCCGTCTCACCCAGTGGGGAGTAATGGAGCAGTCCTTTAGGCACGTGTAAGGGGCAAAGGCCAGACTATCTGAAAAGGCCTAGGTTAGCCTTCTCTTAAATGTCGGGACGTTATCTGTCACGGCCGCAGCGCAAAGAACTCTTGCGATAACAGAGCTGGAATGTGATCAATTAATATATACATATAAATAATTGGGCTTAGGGTTTCCTTTTTTGATTATGCCCTTAAGAGAGTACATTTCTATCTGTGTCTGAACTGGTTTGTATTGCTCCACTCACCCTGGCTAATCTTGTGAATATTTCTCTGCTTTTGTATTGAGAGTTTTCTGTTGCTATCAAGTCTGACGGTATCCAGATCAAAATATGGTGTCTCAGGCTGACATTTCTTGAGTTTCCAAAATGACACTTGCTAAAAAGATTCCCCTGGGGAGGACTGCATTGCGGAAAAAGTTTGGGCAGTTCCATTATATCTACTATGACGAACGGAACTAGTGAGAAAAATTTGACCAACTTTAACAGCAGGGATCTTCATTTACTTACATAAACTTAAATTAAAACAATATGAATTGATCAGAAAATATTAAATAGCTTTGAAATTCTAAGATTTGTGACATCTCTAGGTCAGATGCATTACAGTTTTACTAAATTTTAATCAGCCACATGCAAAATGCTCTTACTGAATAATTAAAACAGTAATCATTTAACTTACAATATGAAAACACATAGCAGGAGACAGTGCTTCAAAATCAGGTTTATTTGAAAGAAAATTGCATTTTGTATTGTTTTTTTTTTAATGAAGGTATAGGGTTAGCCAACTGTGTCTGTGAGATGGCGGTAGCGGCCATTTTGTGTTATACATTGCCTGGGTGTGGGAGAGTGGATCGGTTTGAATGCTTATGAGTCAGCACGGGCAGTCCACTTGTCCTCTCTGGCTCGTTTGCCATGAAAAAGAGCACTACAATGTAATGTGGTATGTAAAAGAGAACTGTAATGCTGCATGTAAATGCTTTTCATATTCTGAAGTAGACATTCTTCTGTATGGTCTACCTATAAACAATTTTCCACATGTGGAAGAAACTTTGTGGAATTAGCACATTTATTTTTTTCTTATTACATTCTTATTTCAGACTTTCATTTAAGCATGTTAAAACACTGTGAATAAATGCACATGCTACAATACAGATTACAAAAGCTTCAAGTTGGATTAGGAGCGCCGTGTTTCGGACCGCTAGCCAGCGCTGCTAATGCGGTGAGTATTTAGATGTGTCAGGCCATGTTCAAACTCAGGTTGTTAATAGTCGGCTGGGTGTGTGTATGCAGAAGCATGTTGTTGGGTGACCCATGTGTTAATCACCATACAACATATGCTTGCATTGGATCTATGCAATTAAATATATATATGTATATTATATTTTACCTGCCCCCTAGAAATAGGACTGCAGATTGGTTAGGAGCTGTGGCGAGATGTGACGTAAGGAGAACCCCTTCACCGACTGGGTCTCTGTTTCTCTCAGCAAAGCACATGCTGCTGTAGAACATTATGGTTCAACAAAAAAATCAAAAGGATCTGCACAAGGCTCCAACCCATTCCCTTTTACCCGTCTGTTTTATAGCATGGGCTAAATCTACGGATCTTCGGATGCTGCCCTTTGAGTTTGTGACTGAACTGAATTGAGAGCCTGTGTTTGTCTCTCTCTCTCTCTGTCTGTGTGTGTGTGTGTGTGTGTGTGTGTGTGTGTGTGTGTGTGTGTGTGTGTGTGGGGTGTGTGAGGACAGACACGAAGCAGCCTTCCGAACTGAAGTCAGTCCAGAAGGGAACGGGTGCGCCCCCACAGTCCTATACACACACATTCACAGCACAGCCAGCTACAGTAGCAGCCATGTTAGAATCCATCCAAACAGGGCATTTGCATTCTACATCTATTCACTACCAAAGAAAAGCAAATAGCTTCCCCCACCTTTTCTTTAGAATCACTCCAATTCTGGCTGGTTCACAGAGTCAAAAAAAGAAGGACAGAATGAAAAATGAAAGAATGTTGAAACACATATTTGATAAGTCCGCTAAAGCCGGTAGAGACTTTCACTCTCTGCTGTTTTTGCCCCTCTCTCTCTCCACTCCCATTACTTTAGCAGGAGAGAGGGGGCAAAAGAACGAGAGAGGTAGCAAGAAGGGAGGGGGGGAAGTTTGAGCACCAAGTCCAGCCGGGTTTTCGGGAGTGTGCATTGGGTATGTGAGGCAGGATGTTTAGTGTTGTATATATATATATATATATATTTTTTTTTTTTTTACATAGTAAAGGGTATAATATTTTTTTCTCCATCACAGTAGTGTAAGAGAAATCTACCTCAATTGGAGAATATGAATCATGATTCACAGTGAAAAGGAAGGAAGGTGGTGGGATATACGGAGAAAGAGGGAGGGTCTGGAAAAAATGGAGAAAGATAGCATTGGAGGAGAAGAGCAAAAGATACTCTGATAAAGCATGAATATGCAAGGCTTGTTCTGTGGTGTTCTAGTAAGGTGTGGTTCAAGTTCAGATATTTTTGGCGTTTTTTTGGCTCACTCTCTCTATCATTGTAGCAGGGCGGGATTTGAGTGGGTGGGGTGGATGGATGAAAACGAAGGGGATTAAGCTATGAGAAAAAAAGAGAAATAGGGCACGTGAGGAAAGCAGTGTGGAAGAGGAGGAGCCTATCTTTTCTGCTGCAGTTTAATTGGTGGAGACTATGACTTTGGCCAGTGCTGAAATTCACAGGATACGGTTTGAGTGGTTGCAGCCGCTGTAAAAGGAACAAACAGAGCTTTTTTTTTTTAATTGTCACAGCAGAGCAAAAAGTACAAAGTGCCAACATGCTTCTACACCCAGTATTTATCGATAGGTTTCTGCCTGCTTTCATAAAGTCTGTGTAGTTCTCTTTTTCATTTCTTTCTCTTTTTTTCTTTCTTTTTTTTTTTTTTTTTTTGTCTGTATGTTTGGTGGGATTATGTCTGCACGGAGCTCCAGAATGGCGTGTGAGTGCGTACAGAGTCTGCGCACTGGGGGAGGAGTGGATTGAATATCACACTCACTCTCTCGCTCCCTCCCTCTTTCTCTATCTCTTTACTCCTCCCGCCCTGGATTTGCTGCCTTTCCACCCTCCCACTCTCTCTCTCTCTCTCTCTCTCTCTCTCTCTCTTTCTCTCTCTCTCTCTCTCTCAAGTGCAAGACCATGTGGGACGTATGATGAGAAGGAGGCTCACCACACTGAGTCTCATATTTCAGCTTTAGTCTGCCTCTCTTTCACTCACTTGCTTTCTCTTGCTCTCTCTCTCTCTCTCTCTCTCTCTCTCTCTTTCTCTCTCTCTCTCCCTCTTTCGCTTTCTTTCCTCACATGCTCCCCTCATTTCCTCCACTTACTCCTCTCTTTAAGCCATTCGCAAGGGGGAGACTGGTTGGAGCTCGGCAGAGAAAGAGAGGCAGGGAGGAAAAGGGAGGGAGGGGAAAAAAGAGGCAGGAAAAAAAAGGGGAAAAAAACGTCGACTGCTTTTTCTGCTGCTACGAGGGCCTCCCCACCGGCGGGCCCAGCCAGAGAGGGAGGGCTTCTAGCTCTCCTAAGAGGATTTAACCCTCTGTCTGCAGCAACGCGCTGCACTGCAGCCCACCCCAAACCCTGCCAACAAGTCACGCTTCCCAGCGCATTGCTTCGTTTTTCCACGCCGTAGCATTGGCACACTGGACATTTTGCTTTTGTTTTGGACTTTTTAGATGGCTGTTTTTGAGGCGATTAATTGTTGTAGTATTTTGAGAGTGGTTTTGGGCTCTGCGATCTGCAGAGAGGATCTTTTTGGGACATAGAGGTTCTGTAGGTAGGTTTTCGTCTGGCTGATTGGCGGGCACTCCATGCTTCGGCCCTGGGTGGGCCTCCCCACACCGCTTTCAATTCAGCCTTGATGCTTCTGGAGAAGCTAGCTTTAAGCTGCTTTTTGATTTGCTGTGATGATGATAACTTTGCCTGAGCCTGCCAAATAGTGCCAGGTACACTTTTTTGGAAGTACTGCCCCATTGTCGCCATCCTGTTTCCTTCTCTATCATGCCCTGTCCCTCTCTTTCTCTCTCTCTCTTAGTCTCGATTCCGTCAAGGCAAGTGGTGTGCAGGAGCGCTGTCTGGGACAGGTGCCAATTGCTCACAAAAGGCTGAAAAAAATATGGGGCACTGGATGGAAACTGGTGCACAGATTTGTGCTGCGAAAATGTTACAAGTGCGCGTGAGAGGAAGGCAAGCAAGGAGGGGAGTGTGGTTCCCCTCATGTGGTTCCCCTTTTTGGTCCTTGCCTGCACATTTGCTCCTAGAACTCGTGCAGAAATTTCGCTGCCGTCTGGGACATGCTTCAGAATGCCGCGCTTTTACAGACTGGGCCCTGCTGGCGGTTCACAAGCCGAGAGAAGGGGGAAGACGAAGATAGAGAAAAAGCACGACTGAGAGACGCTGAGAGAGGGGAGGGGAAGAAGGAAAGAAGGAAAACGGAAGAAGGAGGAGGAGGAGGAGAGGAAAGGGGGGGCCTTTTTCAGCCTGTTAAATGTTCCTCAGGCCCAGCAAAAGCAAAGGCAGGAGTTGCATGCTGATTTGCATGCAGTGGACATGCTAATTGTGTGTTTTCTAACATGTTCCATTCATTGAGACTAGGCTCTGCTCTGCAGACGGGCTTCACACACGCCTCCCAGACACCCTCGTGGCCTCCTATTGTTTCTGAGGCCCAGCCTGCCGCTTTAACCCAGCCAGAGGAGCCTGCAGGCCCGGCCCAGGCACAGTGCCGAGCAGGGGGTTAGCCTGGAGCTCCAGGCTGGTGTGGTGAAAGCAGAAAGCGGGCAAACTCAGCCTGAGCCCCCCTCACTGCTCTGGAGCTCCTCCATCCTTTCCAGCTTTCTACAACGAAAAAGAGCTGGCAGAAAACGACTGGGCGAAAAGCAT